>NC_138978.1:90620000-91272732 GCF_964341445.2 Mesoplodon mirus | reverse complement strand
TTTTGTCTATTGTATTTCCAAGATTTTGGATCTTGGAAATAGAATCTTGGATCATCTTTACCATCATTATTCTGAATTCTTTTTCAGGTAGACTGCCTATTACCTCTTCATTTGTTAGGTCTGGTAGGTTTTTATCTTGCTCCTTCACCTGCTCTGTGTTTTCCTGTCTTCTCATTTTGCTTATCTTACTGTGTTTGGGGTCTCCTTTTTGCAGGCTGCAGATTCATAGTTCCCGTTGTTTTTGGTGTCTGTCCCCAGTGGCTAAGGTTGTTTCAGTAGGTTGTGTAGGCTTCCTGGTGGAGGGGACTAGTGCCTGTGTTCTGGTGGTTGAGGCTGGATCTTGTCTTTCTGGTGGATAGGTCCACGTCTGGTGGTGTGTTTTGGGGTGCCTGTGGCCTTATTATGTTTTTAGGCAGCCTCTCTGCTAATGGGTGGGGTTGTGTTCCTGTCTTGCTAGTTGCTTGGCATAGGGTGACCAGCACTGTAGCTTGCTGGTCATTGAGTGAAGCTGGGTGCTGGTGTTGAGATGGAGATCTCTGGGAGATCTTTGCCACTTGATATTATGTGGAGCTGGGAGGTCTCTTGTGGACCCGTGTCCTGAAGTTGGCTCTCCCACTTTAGAGGCACAGCACTGACTCCTGGCTGCAGCACCAAGAGCCTTTCATCTACCTGGCTCAGAATAAAAGGGAGAAAAAGTAGAAAGAAAGAATTAGTACAAGAAAGAAAGAGAGAAAGAAAGAAAGGAGGGGCCGACGGAGGGAGGGAGGAAGGGAAGGTAGGAAAAAAAGAAAGAGCAGGTAAAGTAAAATAGAATAAAGTATAAAATATAGTAGCATTATTAAAATTAAAAAGTAATTATTGAAAGAAAAAACGGACAGATAGGACCCTGGGACATATGGTGGAAGCAAAGCTATACAGAGAAAATGTCAAACAGAAGCATACACATACACATTCACAAAAAGAGAGCAGGGGGAAAAATCGAAAATCTTGCTCTCAAAGTCCACCTCCTTAATTTGGGATAATTCATTGTGAAAAGAGGAAAAGGGGAAAAAGTCTTAAATCTTGTCCTCAAAGTCCACCTCCTCAATTTGGGATGATTCGCTGTCCATTCATGCACTGCACAGACGCAGGGCACATCAAGTGGACCGTGGAGCTTTAATCCGCTGCCTCTGAGGCTGCACAGAGAGATTTCCCTGTCTCTTCTCTGCTCTCACAGCTCCCGGGTCTCAGCCTTGGACCTGGCCCCACCCCTGCGTGTAGGTCGCCGGAGGGCCTCCGTTCTTCGCTCAGACAGGACGGGTTTAAAGGAGCCGCTGATTCGGGGGCTCTGGCTCACTCAGGCCGAGGGGAGGGAGGGGCACGCAGTGCGGGGCGGGCCTGCGGCGGCAGAGGCCGGCGTGACGTTGCACCAGCCCGAGGCCCTCCGTGCACTTTGCCGGGGAAGCCGTCCCTGGGTCCCAGGACCCCAGCAGTGGCGGGCTGCACAGGCTCCCCAGAAGGCAGTGTGGGCAGTGACCTGCGCTCGCACACAGGCCTTGTGGCGGCGGCGGCAGCAGCCCCAGCGTCCCACGCCCGTCTCCGGGGTCTGCGCCTTTAGCCGCGGCTCGTGCCCGTCTCTGGAGCTTCTTTAAGCATCGCTCTTAATGCCCTCTCCTCGCGCACCAGGAAACAAAAGGGAAGAAAAAGTCTCTTGCCTCTTCGGCAGCTCCAGACTTTTTCCCCGGACTCCCTCCGGGCTAGCCGTGGTGCACTAACCCCTTCAGGCTCTCTTCCTGACGCCAGCCCCAGTCCTCTCCCTGCGCTCCGACGGAAACCCGATACCCGAGCCTCAGCTCCCAGCCCCGCCCGCCCCGGCGGCCGAGCAGACAAGCCTCTCGGGCTGGTGTGTGCCTGAGGGCACCGATCCTCTGTGCTGGAATCTCTCCGCTTTGCCCTCCACACCCCTGTTGCTGTGCTCTCCTCCGCTTCTCCGAAGCTTTCCCCCTCCGCCACCTGCAGTCTCCGCCCGCGAAGGGGCTTGTAGTGTGTGGAAACCTTTCCTCCTTCATGGCTCCCTCCCACTGGTGCAGGTCCCGTCCCTATCCTTTTGTCTCTGTTTATTCTTTTTTCTTTTGTCCTACCCAGGTATGTGGGGAGTTTCTTGCCGTTTTGGGGGGTCTGAGGTCTTCTGTCAGCATTCAGTAGGTGTTCTGTAGGAGTTGTTCCACGTGTAGATGAATTTCTGATGTATCTGTGGGGAGGAAGGTGATCTCCGCGTCTTACTCTTCCGCCATCTTCCTCCACTCCTCTGTTGTTGAGTTTTAAGAACTCTTTGTATATTTTAGATAACAGTCCTTTATCAGATGTGGCGTTTGCAAATATTTTCTCCCAGTCTGTGGACTGTCCTCTCATATTCTTAACAGTATCTTTCACAGAACAGGCATTTTTTTTAATTTTAATGAAGTCCAGAGTATTAATTAATTTTTTCACGGATCCTGCCTTCACTGTTGTATTTAAAAAGTCATCACCAAACCCAAAGACATCTAGATTTTCTCCTATGTTAAATTCTAAGAGTTTTATAGTCTTGCATTTTACATTTAGTTCTATGATCCATTTTTGAGTTAATTTTTGTGAAAGGTCTAAATCTGTATCTAGATTTAATTTTTTTAAATAAATTTATTTATTTTTGGCTGTGTTGGGTCTTCATTACTGCGTGCAGGCTTTCTCTAGTTGCGGCGAGCGGGGGTTACACTTCGTTGCGGTGCATGGGCACCTCATTGCAGTGGCTTCTCTTGTTGTGGAGCACAGGCTCTAGGCGCATGGGCTTCAGTAGTTGTGGCACACAGGCTCAGTAGTTGTGGCTCGCGGGCTCTAGAGTGCAGGCTCAGTAGTTGTGGCACACGGGCTTAGCTGCTTCGCGGCATGTGGGATCTTCCTGGACCAGGGCTCGAACCCATGTCTCCTGCATTGGTAGGCAGATTCTTAACCACTGCACCACCAGGGAAGTCCCTAGATTCAATTTTTTGCATGTGGTTATCCAGTTGTTCCAGCACAATTTGGTGAAAAGACTATTTCTTGTCCATTTTACTGTCTTTACTTCTTTGTCAAACATCAGTTGACTATATTTATGCGGGTCTATTTCTGATTCTCTATTTTATTCCACTGATCTGTTTGTCTGTTCTTTCACCAATAACACACTGTCTTGATTACTGTTGCTTTATAGTATGTCTTGAAGTCGAGTAGTGTCAATTTTCTGATTTTATTTTTCTCCTTCAATATTGTGTCAATAATTCTGGATCTTTTGTCTCTCCATATAAACTTTAAAACCACTTTGTTGATATCCACAAAATAACTTATTGGCTTTTTGTTTGTTTGTTTGTTTTGTCTTGTTTTTTGGGGTTTTTTTTTTTTTGTTTGTTTTTTTGCGGTACGCAGGCCTCTCACTGCTGTGGCCTCTCCCATTGCGGAGCGCAGGCTCCGGACGCGCAGGCTCAGTGGCCACGGCTCACGGGCCCAGCCACTCCACGGCATGTGGGACCCTCCTGGACTGGGACATGAACCCGTGTCCCCTGCATCAGCAGGCGGACTCTCAACCACTGTGCCACCAGGGAAGCCCCTTATTGGCTTTTTGAATGGGATTGTATCTATAAAGCAATTTGGGAAGAACTGAAATCTTGATAATATTGATTCTTCCTATTCATGAACATGGAATATCTCTCCATTTATTTAGTTTTTCATTGATTTCTTTGAACAACTTTGTGGGTTTTTCTTATATAGAACTTATATACATATTTTGTTTGACTTATACCTCAGTATTTCATTTTAGGGGGTGCTAATGTAAATTATATTGTGTTTTCAATTGCAAATTCAAATTGTTCATTGCTGGTATATAGGAAAGTGATTGACCTTTGTATGTTAACCATGTATTCTGCATCCTTGCCATAATCATTTATTAGTTTGAAGAGATTTTTTTGTCAATTCTTTAGATTTTCAACATAGAATCATGTCATCAGCAAGCAGACAGTCCTATGTCTTCCATCCCAATCTGTATACCTTTATTTCCTGTTCTTGTTTTATTGTATTAGATAGGACATCCAGTACAATGTTAAAAGGAGTGGTGAAGGGGAACAACATTGCCTTGTTCCTAATCTTAGTGGGAAAGCTTCTAGCTTCTCATAATTAACTGTGATGTTAGCTATAGGGCTTTTATAGATGTCACTTATCAAGTTGAGGAAGTTGCCCTCTATTCCTAGTGCACTAAGAGTTTTTATCATGAATGGACATTGGATTTTGTCAAATGATTTTTCTGCATCTATTAATATGATCATGTGATTTTTTTCTTCTTTAGCCTGTTGATGTGATGGATTACTTTATTTTTTTTTAACGTGAAACAAATTTGCATACCTAGGATGAATTTCAATTGGTTGTGGCATAGAATTCTTTTCATACATTGTTGGATTTGTTTTGCTAATATTTCGTTGAGAATGTTTGCATCTACTTTTATGAGAGATATTGGTCTACAGTTTTATTTTCTTGTAATATCTTTGACAGGTTTTGGTATTAGAGCAATGTTGACCTCATAGCATGAGTTATGAAGTATTCCATCTGCTTCTATCTTCTAAAAGAATTGTTAAAAATCAATATAATTTCTTCCTTAAATATTTGGTAGAATTCATCAGTGAATCCATTTGGGCCTGGTGATTTGTTTTGGAAGATTGTTAATTATAGATTCAATTTCATTAATAGATAGAGCCCTACTCAGGTTTTTTTTTCTTCTTGTGTGAGCTTTGCAGATTGTGTCTTTCCAGAAACTGGTCCATTTCCTCCAAACTATCAAATCTGTGGGCTTAAGTTTGCTCACAGTATTCTTTATTATCCTTTTAATGTCTATGGGGTTTGTAATGATGTCCCCTCTTTCACTTCTGATATTAGAAATTTCTGTCTTCTCTCTTTCTTTTTTTCCTTAGAAATCCTGGTTAAAAACTTACCAGTCATTAATTTTTTCAAATAATCAGCTTTTGGTTTTGTTGATTTTCTCTATTGATTTCTTGTTTTCAGTTTCATTGACTTCTACTCTAATTTTAATTATTTATTTTTTTCTACTTACTTTAGATTACATTTGCCTTCTTTTTGTAGTTTCCTGAAATAAAAACTTGATTATTGACTTTTAGTTTTTTCTTCTCTAACATATTCATTCAATCTATAAATTTACCTCTAAGCGCTGCTTTTTTGCATGTCTGAAATTTTGATAAGTTGTATTTTAATTTTAATTTGGTTCAAAATATTTTTAAATTCTCTTGAGATTTCTTCTTTGACCCCAGTGTGATTTAGAAATGTGCTGTTTAATCTCTGAGTATTTGGTGATTTTCTAGCTATCTTTCTTTTATTAATTTCTGGTTTAATTCCATTGTGGTATGAGAGCAGACAGGTTGCTTTATTTTTCAATGTGCTATACCTTACCTTTCCATTCTTTTTTTTTTTTTTCTTGCGGTATACGGGCCTCTCACTGTTGTGGCCTCTCCCATTGTGGAGCACAGGCTCCAGACACACAGGTTCAGTGGCCATGGCTCACGGGCCCAGCCACTCCGTGGCATGTGGGATCTTCCTGGACTGGGGCACGAACCCGTGTCCCCTGCATCAGCAGGCGGACTCTCAACCACTGCGCCACCAGGGAAGCCTTACCTTTCCATTCTTGAACACCTGAAATATTCTTTTTATCATTTCACCTCTATTTTCAGTCTTGTGTCATATTCTAGAGGAAGTAAATCTTGGTTCCAGGTCCTCCCATTCAATCACTCCTCTGTTGTCCCATTTTATTCCTCACATTTTTTTGAGTGGCTGGTAAAATAAAAAATGATTAAAAAAGAAAAAGAAAAAAAAAACTCAAGAAGATGAAGCATAAAGCATACATATGTACAAGGATCTTAATACGTCTAAAAGTTGTTACAGACTCTTTAGCTATAGTACTGACAACACTGATGTGGAGGGCCATACATTAGTATTGCCCATAGTCACTTATTTTCTCCAGACTAAAGTGAATAAGCAACTGAAACAGCACATATTTCTTCAACCACACTTATTGTACCATTATCACAAAGGCCTACATCATTCTGAAAATATCTTAACACTTTTATTTGGGGGAGTGAGCTAGAAAAGCAAAAGACTAGGATGCTTTTATGTACCTAGTCCTCATGAATGGAAGTTCTGTTCCTACATTCTGGTAGGTTTTTGCCTAAACCAGATTTAGTCACCCAAGTGGTCATATTACTCTTTGAACAGAGCTAAATGCAAGGGTACCCACCTCTTGTTCCTGTTAGACCCAGTCTGATGAGTTAGCCCCTTCTAGAGGAATTATATCTAAGAAAGGAAATGTCAATTTTTTAGACTAGTACATTTCTGTGAAAAACTATATATCTTACACAAATAGTATACTCTCACCAATAACTGGCTCATTACCTGGATTTCAACAAACTGTGCCTCAAATCATGTGTCCTGAAATGTAACAAATCCATATGGGAAAAGAAAAAAAACTGCTCTAAGATAATTAGCATTTCAAATGAATCCAGCCTATGGAATTCACCCACTTCAAAGAACTCTGACTTAGCCACTTAACAATTAATACACTTCTATATATGTGCAAAATTTGGCTAAGTAAATTGAGATCACTTCTCACAGATTAGAAGGGCATAGGGCACTCAACTATTCAAGTATCTTTGGGAAACTGGACTCAAATTTTACAACATAGGAGATATTCAGATCAGATATAAGAAAGTTCTCTTGTCAAAAGCCTACTCTTAGGGAAGAGTGAATACAGACCTCATCTTTCAAACTCTATCTTATTTTTTATGGGAGAGTTTCTTACCCCTTTACAAAATGAAATTGACTGTTTTCTCAGGGTCTTCCTTTTTCTAATATTTCCTGGAAATTTTGCAGTTTCCCTAATACTTCATAAATGAATCAATGAACAATCCTCTTTTTTCTTCCTTTTCTTCCTAGTAGGGCCTACAAATGTCTACCCATTTGTATAATACTGAATTTACAGTAAACTCTATTCTGCACTTATTTCTCTGGGTGCTGGTTTCCTGGCAAGGGTGTTCCTGAAGTCCTGACTGAATATAAATTGCATTGTACGTATATAATGTATATAATGTGTACAACAGAGAAAAATAATTTTTGTCTAATAAAGACTTTTTATTTTTCTTAAAATTTACAAACCTTCTTCATGCTATTTATTCAGCATACTCTCATTGTAAAGGCACATCCTCAATGTTTTAAACTGAAATTATTTTTAGGATTTCCACTCACAACCCATTGTTTTCTCTTTTCCTTGTGGACCTTTGTGTGCTTCTTCCCTGTGGTGATCCCCACATGTCAGGCTGCAGTGCACTGACCTTCTTTTAGTGTGATCTCCCGAGATCGTCTCATCCACACTCATGGTTTTAACCACACCCCATATGTTGATGACACCCCATATATACAGGTTTGACCTTTCCATAAGTTTCAATCTCGTATCCAATGGCCTGCTGAACAGATAAGTCACCTCAAAATCATAGGGAAATTATAAGAATTATTTATTCTCTGAAGGATACATACCAGGTTGTAACGTTGGTTACCTCAGGGAGATATGAGTGAAGGGAGACAGAGAGATTAGCTTTGTTTTTCTATATCGTTTTCTATTTTACTTCACATTTTATAAAAAGCATGTTTGTATTTTCAACATTACCAAACAGAGATGAAGAAGGAGGAAGGGAAGTGTTTTTAGTCACTCCAGAATGCTATTACAGAATACTGTAGACTGAGTGGCTTAAACAACAGAAATTTATTTTTCACAGTTCTGGAGGCTGAGAAGTCTAAGGTCAAGGTGCTGGCAGATGCAGCATCTGGTGAAGACCATTTTTCCTGGTTCATAGATGGCCATGTTCCTGTTGTGTTCTCTGCTTCTTGTGTTCTCTCAGGTGGAAAAAGAAGGGAGCTCTATGGGGTCTCTTTTCTAAGGGCACAAATCTCATTTATGAGGGTTCCACTCTCATGACCTAATCACCCCTCAAGAGTCTAACCTCCAAATACTATCACATTGGAGATTAGGGTTTCAAGTTATGAATTTGGGGAGGAATAAACATTTAGTTCATTGATAAAAGAAATATTCTCTAAACCTGGTCTCCCTGCTTCCAATTTTGACATCCTCAAATCTATGCTTCATACAAGTGATTTTTCTACAAAGCAAATCTGTCAATTCCACTCTTGTCCTTAAAACTTACTTTCTTTTGACTAAAGGATAAAAATCTAGGACGTTTAATGTGGCATATTCCTCCTTCTTTTATCCAACACTTTCCTACCTGTCCAGTTTTATCTGACACTTCCTGTTTTGCCTTGGTTTTGTTACTGTAGCATCATCAGTTTACTGCAGTTCCTACCCACACCATGCTATGTCTCGCCCCCATACATTTGCTTGTATTTTCTCCCATCTAAAAACTTAATTCTTTTTTTTTTTTTTTTTTTTTTTTGCGGTACGCGGGCCTCTCACTGCTGTGGCCTCTCCCGCTGTGGAGCACAGGCTCTGGACACGCAGACCCAGCGGCCATGGCTCACGGGCCCAGCCGCTCCGCGGCATGTGGGATCCTCCCAAACCGGGGCATGAACCCGCGTCCCCTGCATCGGCAGGCGGACTCTCAACCACTGTGCCACCAGGACAGCCCCTAAAAACTTAATTCTTAATTCTTAATTAATTCTCCTTTAGACCCAGCTCAGGTGTTTTTTCTTTAAGAAGTCTTCCCTGCCTCTAATTCCTAATACCCTTCTTGGGGTAGGTGCAACTTCTCTGTGCTCCCACGATAGAGGTTGTCAAAGTGTGATTCATAGATTTGGGGGGTTTCCAAAACCTTTTTAGGGGGTTTGTGAATTCAAAACTATTTTTATAATATTGCTAAGATGACACATGCCTTGTTGACTGTGTTGACATTTGAACAAATGGTAAAAGCAATTGTGGGTTTAACTGACAGCTCCTTAGCACAAACTAAGACAGGCACATGAAACAGTACTAGAAGTTATTGTATATTCCACAGCCACACATTTGGAAAGGAAAAAAAAATCCATTTAAGAATTTTCTCTATAAAGCAACAAATAATTAATTTTATTTAATCTTGACCCATAACTATGTGTCTTTTTAATATTTTGTTTAATGAAGTGAAAAGCACACATAAAACATTTTTGCTGCAAGCTCAGTTCATTGTTTTTTAAATGGAATACTATTTTTACTTGAAAGAAAACTGAAAATTATGTTTATTTAGACCTGGTTATTTGGCAGACATTTTTCCTAAAAACTGAATGGAGTTTGTCTGTTCAAGAAAAACAGCTAAAGTATTTGTAGTTATAATAAAATTTGCCCTTTTGGGGGAAGATTCAGATTCCACTTTAGTACTAACCTTTAAGGAACTGCTTGTTGAGTTTTGGTGTAGTATAAAAGAATTATCTTAAAAGGCTATTAAGATTCTCTCCCTATTCTAAATATATACCAGTTTGAGACCATATATTCTTCAAAAACTGCAACCAAAATAGCACATTGCAAGAGATAAAGTGCAAAAGCAGATGAAAATCCATGTACCTCCTCCTAAACTAGACATTAAGTAGATTTGCAAAAATTTAATATGATACCGTTATTCTCTCTAGAATTTGTGTTTTGGAACATATAGCCATATTTTATAAAAATATGTTATGTTAACATGTAAAGCATTTATTGTTTTATAAATAATTAATAAATATTTTTAAATGTCTAACTTTTAATGTTTAGTAAATATTGATAGATTTAACACATAGAAATGAAATCTGTCCAAGGTCTCAGTGATTTTAAAAGTATAACAGTGTTTTGAGATAAAAATTTTGAGAACTGTTTCCCTAACGCATGCCTCAGTCTTATGGACTACCTCACCTTATAAATAAATGTTGATGTGTCTCCACAATCCTGCACTTAAACCCTTGAAGACTAGGCTGGTTTTTGTTCAGCTTTGTATTTAATTCTTCAGTTTCCAAGGAGCTTTTATAGGGAAAAGGAATACACACTTCCCTTTGTAATTTAATGTTCAATGTGTTAAACTTCCATCTAAAATATATAACTATGAAAGTTAATTTTCTTAAACATGTAAACATAAGGAATGATTGTGACTAATTTCTCTCAAATAACTTATATGGCAATAACACATTTACAAACACCTTAAACAACAGATAAAATATAAAAATTGAAATAATTACAAAATTTGTTATGAAACAAATTCATTCACATTTAAATTATAGTCTAAGAGGATCAACTCCATAGAGTTACTTTAATTAGTTCTGATTTCTTCACCATTTGGTAAACCTTCATAGGTTATTTTAATACTTCTTTGGATGTTTTCCCGTGGTTTCAGAAAGCATTGCCTTCATTCTTTCCGGAAATTTTACTGAACTTTACAGATTCCCCTTCCCCTCAGAACAGCAGGTTTTGCAGGACCTAGGTTATCAATCAGTTCCTAAGGATCTTCTCTGACCCTACAATTCAAAGGAATTAAACTCTAGTGATATATTATTTGGCTAAGGCCCTTTAATAATTTGGTTGTTAAACATTTGGAGTTCTCTCTCTCCCTTCCTCTCTCCCTCTCTGTTATATATTTTCATTTATGTAAGTTGTTGTCTTTCCAATAAATTAAATTTCAAATAGCCTGCAATACTTAACTCATTGAAATGCCTTTGCAGTACAGTAACCCGTTCTGACATCATGAATTTCTCATTAGTATTTCATTCTAACTCAAAATGCTATCTAGAGTTTTCATCTCCTAGGAGATAAGGGACTGAGGCTGAAATATTATCTCTCCTCTTTAGTTCTTTGGCTAACTTATCATTTTTAAGTGCTGTGGAAACTTCTTTCCACTTTGCTTTTCTCTGTAGCCTCACGTTAAGAATAATTAGAGCTGCTTTCTCTCTGGTTGTTATGAGTGACCATCAGTGTTCATCAAAACTGTCTGTTCTGGTATACAGCTATATTTTCCAGGATGACTTGAATTACATGCAGAGAAACTTTATAAATAATGACATAATTTAAAAAAACTCAGAACAATACATCTCCAACTTCTTATTAACATCCTTAAAAACTATACACTTCTTATTGGTTTTCACCCTTCATTATTGCTACAGTCACATTTGAAACACTGTCTTCACTTGAATTCCAGGATAGCACTTTCATGATTCTTCCTGACCATCTTAATCTCCTCTACTAGTTTCTTCCTCCTTTCTGCCTCATCACATGTCCTGAGGTGCATGTTCATACACACACACACACACACACACACACACACACACACACAACTAACAAATTTGTATCATCCGCTCAGTCCTCCCAGACCTCTGGCCTCATATTTCCACTGCCTATTCTGCATCTCCTGAATGCCTCAAACTGCATATGTTCAGCACCGTGTAGGGAGGAACCCTACACCTGCTTCTCTGACATTCCTTCCCAACCCCATAAATGCCAGCTCCATTCTTCCTGTTCTTCAAACCACAATTATGACACTACCTTTGACACTTTTCTCACATACCCCACATCAAATCCTTTAGAAAATCTCGTTAGTGTTGACTTGGAAATGTATTGGGATCTGACCACCTTTCGAGTCAACATGATCTCTCTCTCAGATGACTACGTAGCCTCCCAGGTGGTACCTAACTTCTGCTCTTGTCCCACCTGCAGTCCATTGCCCACACAGCTGCAAGTGACTGCCCATTTCACTCAGAGAAGATGTAAACTCTCTCCACTGGCCTACAAGGCTCTACACAAGTGTACTTTCTGGACATCTGACCTCATCTCCAACATTCTTTCCTCTGCCTAGACCATAACCTCCTGGTTCACTGCCTCTTTTCTGCAACTTCTCCTCTCTGGAATTTCTTAGCCTCTTTCTCTATTTCTCTCTCTAGTACTCATCACCATTGACATACAATATTTTGCTTATTTATTTGTTTATCCTAGTTGCTTGTCTTTCTCTCTCCACTAGAATGCAAGCTCTAGTGACTGTCCCATAGTAGGCATTCAATAATACAGGTTGGATAAATACAATAAATAAATACCAGGACTGGATTTAAATATATGACATTTAAATTTGAATATCAGTGAGACTTCCTGGCCTTTCACAAATTCAATTTGTTCAAATTAACTGTGGTATTACTATAATTTTTATTATGTAATCAAACTATTTCAACATGGCCATCTGGAGTTCCTTTCAACTTTGCTTTTGTCCTTTGTAACACTGCTTCTGTTACCCTTGAAAACATTCTCAAAGAATGGCAAAAACAAAATATCCAGGTGCATTATAATTTTTTCCTGATCTGAGGCATGGAAGTAGTTCCTCTCCAAGCAGTCCTGGTGTTTTGTGCTGGAGAATGGTATTAGAGACCAAAATCTTGATCCTAGGGGTGCCCTTAAAAATAGTCAATGATAAATTCTAGTACTACTGCTACTTCTGCTATTGGGAAACTTTAGTAGTGTTAAACTTTTTTTTAAAAAGTCATTTTAAGGTCAGTGCATCACACTGATGTTTCTAATTTAACTGATTAGATTGCTTACTCTACTTTTCTTCGTATGTGATTTATTTCATTGTCCACTAAGACTTTTTCTTATTTTGACCATTTTAGTATCTCTAGAATCTAGTCCAGTGAAAAGCAGTAAATGTTCAGTAAATGTTTGATAAGTTAATTAATGTTTTGAATGTGTCATTGTGACCAAGTGTACACTCACATGCTCTGTTCCTGACCTAAGCTTCTTAGGCTAGTTTGGGAGGACAGATCAGAAAGCAAATTCGGAAGACCAAGTATGCCCTAACATTTCTTTTTGTCTACAATGCTACCTTATTTTCTTTCCCCCACACAGTATTGATGGGGCCTCTAACAGAACAGATTCTATGTATTGCATATTATCCACTTGTATTAAAATTTTATTCAATATCAAGTTTTTCTCCAAGGAATTCAAAGTGCTTTACACAGATTAGGAATGGTGGCAAGTCACTTGTAAATAAATAATAATGCTTTGAAATAACATAGTGCTCATCATCATTGGAGCCCAAAGCACTTCAAATGATTAATCTTATTTATCCTCACTGTGTTCCTGCGAGAAAAGCAGATATTATTTCCACTTCGCAGATAAAAACCATCACAAATTGGTCATGAAGTATGTCAGAGGCAATGCTAGACAAAGAGTGAAAGAACAGTGCCTGGGGGGAAGATTTTCTTCTCTTTGACCAACATGCTGTCAGTAAGACCATCCTTTTCTGCATAAAGAGTTTAGTGGAATTGTCCTTCCAAAGAACAAGAAAAGTAGCCTTACCAATGACATAGTCATCCAGTTATCATTTACCTAGTGTAGTAACAATAGTGTAATACCCCTCTGAGTAAGGTCTCTGCACTGGAGACTGTACAGGTCTTGCAGATTCTTGGTACAAAGACCTAGGAAAGTGTTAAGCTAACTTGCAGGTGATAGTGACCAGCAATTTCATCTATAGTTAATTCCCAACTTTTCTACTCTTTTTCTCCGTTATTTTTTTTCTCCATTATGCTTCTAAGTATTTGTAAGCATTTCATCCTGGTTTTTACCAAGTGCCACATAACCCTTTCGAAAAATGAAAAATTCAGACAATTCTTAAAATATGTATGCATGATGGAAAATATTTTATTTTTATATTTCATTTACTTAGACTTCTTTTCACGACTCTGACTAGACCTTCCCACCTGCAAACCCGAGATGGTTAAAGTCAGCATAGCAGTTCTGCAGAAGTGGGGGGCCTCAGAGGGCAGCCACAAGGGAGCCCTGTCCCAACCTACAGGTGAAGGGATTTTGATCCTTGTTATTAGGGGGCCTCTAAGAGTATCACTGACTTTGCTAGTTACCCCTGGAATTGAAATATAGTACAATGGGAAAGATTTATTCAACACCTACTTGAAGTGCTTACTTTGTTCTTTAACGCTGAATAGGCTTCTTTCTGTCTCCTAATTAACCACCACTAGGAGAGTGATAGAATTATTCTGTGAGAAATAAATGGTTTAATGATGAGGCATGAGGCCCAACTGTTCCCAGAATGTCTTCTCCAGAGAATTCCAAATGGGGTGTGTGTGTGCGTGCGTGTGTGTGTCCATGAGCTCCCTAGGAAGTCTTATGCGTATTAGTCAGAGTTTTTCAGAGAAATAGAACTAATAGGATGTTAATAGATAGACAGATAGATAGAGGAATAGACACACACACAGATCTACCTATCTATCTATCCATCTATCTATCTATCAATGTATTAATACTTTAAGGAATTGGCTCATACAGTCGTGGCACATGGCAGGTCCAAAATCCACTGGCTGGAAATTCCTGCAGGAGTCAATGTTGCAGTTTTGAATCTGAAGGTAGTCTGGAGGTAAAATTTCTTACTCTTCAGAGGACCTCAGTCTTTCCTCTTAAGGCTTCCAATTAATTGGATGAGGTCCACCACATTATAGAGAGTAATCTGCTTTACTCATAGTCTCCTGATTTAAATATGAATCACTTCTAAAAAATACCTTCACAGCAACTTGTAAGCTACATGTTTGATGAAACAGGTGGCACCATAGCCTAGCCAAATTAGCAAATACAATTAACCATTACATTTGGTATATTTAAGAAAGTTCATGAAACTACTGAAAAATGTCAGATTTAGGGTACATGGCCTTTCTTTGAGAGGTAAGAGTCCAGAGTTTTCATTAGATTGTCAAGGGGTTTCTTTTTTTCCCCAAACATGTTAAGAAATGTTGTATTAAAAGCAGTTTACAAAATGTAAAGGAACATTGCAATAAAGTGCCATTTATTGAAAGCCTACTATGTGCCAGATATTTTAATACCTGATGTGTGTATCTAATTAATCCTCACAGCAGCACTGCTTATTGAATGTCAACAACTAACAAGTGACAATGAGAACAAAACCTAATACCAAGGTCCTATTCATAATACCCACATTACCTCGCTTTTTGCTGCTAGCCAAGACACAATTGCCTGTTATTGAGAGCCAGCTCCATTTCCTTCCTATTTTATTTCTCTTTGACATTTACAAAATAAGTGTTTTACGTTTTCTAACTAAGCCTAATGCCAAAGTTTCACTTTCAAAAGCTGAAATTACCATAGGTTCTCCCACTAGTGTCAACAAATATTTTATCAAATGATCCTTGAATTGAAGCAAGGGTGACAGGTCAAAGTGCACTGGGTTGAAATATTGTGTCATCACCAATAACCCTTATGCTGCTAGCATCCCTGCTGAGACAACTGCACCATCACTGGCTGCTGATGCAGCTTCGAAACTGCACCATGCAACAGGTATTTGCCTTTGGATGATGTAAACCTAATGAGGTGGTGCAATCGTGCGGGTGGAAGTACGCTAATTTGTGTTTTCCCAGAAAAGACTGTCATTGATGGAAGCCTCAAGGGAAGAAGGTGTAGGATGGATAGTGCCTTTTTCCCCACAGGAAATCCAGAATTCTCCTAATACATGATGTTGAACAAAAATTCTACTTGAGGCTTCCCTGGTGGCACAGTGGCTGGGGGTCCGCCTGGGGATGCAGGGAACATGGGTTTGTGCCTCGGTCTTGGAAGATCCCTTAAGAAAAAAAAAAATTCTACTTAATTGACATTTTGTCTGTGCTCACCTATCTTCCTTAAAGTTATCACCACACACTAGAACGATTGGCCTCATCCACCAAATGGGCAAGGCACTACCTATGGAGATGGTTTGAAAGCAGAAGGAAGACTACCGATAGATGAATAGCTGCATCCGTTAATGGCTAAATTTCCAAAACATAATGATATATATCTCTGTGTTTAGACAGTTATTTTTATACATACAAAATGCAAACATTCCTAGAAAGAATACTCAGACACATTAAACGAAATAGTTTTTCATCTAATTTCCTCTGTGAGAGTGAAGATGTAGGAAAATGAGTTTGAATATTAGAGAAGGGGAGGGGAGCCCAAGAAACAAAGTGATTTGTAGGAGGAGAAACATCACAGAACTGGGAGAGAAAGTTAAAATCAGATTTCCTAACTTAAACCAGAATCACTAGTAAACATGTCAACTTTGGTGACTAAATTTAGGACATTTTTTGATTAGCAAACACAGTGAAGTGTTGGGGAGGAAAAAAGGTTCCTCTACCCTTCTAGGTTCTCTGGCTGCTCTAATAATCAAATTGACATGAGACAAATTGACAGGAGAAAAACAAATTTAATTATGTACTTACAAGGGTCCCACAAAGACAATGAGACCCAAGGACAAGTAGGGCAGTTGAGACTGGCAGCTACAAACTGGCACTTGCCATCTACCTCTACAAGGATTAAATTATGAGCTACTGCAGCTGCTGACCTTCAACAACCCCTGAAAAGAGTTCAGGGTAGAGATCAGGAACGAGGCCCTCTGTGCTCTGGGGAAAACTGGCAGAACAGGTCTTCAGATAGATATTTTCAGGAGAAAATTTTATGAGCTCAATTCTTGCATCTCTTCATATCTAGAAAAGCACTAAAATCCTTCATGGTGACATCTGCTCCTCGTGACTAGCAGTAACTTTCACGAGACTAGCAGCAACTTTCTGCAAAAAATATGTGCTTGACTACATGTACTCCCCCTTCTCCAAAATCACATATATACTGACCTTCCCCCCTACCTCTTTTAAGCAGTTTCTCAGAGATATCTGAAATGCTGCCTCCCAGGCTATAGTCCTCATTTTTGCCTCAAATAAAACTTAACTCTCAACTCTCACATTGTGCTTTTTTTTTTTTTCAGTCAATAAGACTTATGTGCCATTCTGAACTAAGGAATGGGATAGGGGCCTGGGGCTTCAAATGGGAGGAGGGTGATTCATTGGACAATAAGAAGAGCAGGTGTTTAGTAATGAGGTGTTTGTTCTGTCATCCAGATAGTTCATTCAGGCAAAAAGTTCTCTCTCTTTCTGGGCTGGACCCCTTCTCTAAATTATTTTAGTAATTAAGGGAGGAGTAAAAGTTTTTCATAAGTCAGCTGGGTCTCGATTCCTCTCAGCTCAAAATAGTCCATATGCCAAAGTCGCACGTTTTGGGGAGGCTCATCCTGAACCCCTTCAGAAGTTCACCCTATTGCTACTTAATGCCCTGCATAATATTGATATTACACAGACATCTTTCTTTGAGACTCTTCTATAAGATTTGGCTAGTGGAGTACTTAATTCCATTTCCTTATTTAGGCGAATTTCCCTTTGGCTTTAAAACATATTTTAATTGGATACCATCTAGTTATTGTTCATATTTTACATTATTAATCTGTCTTTAAGGATTCTTATTAGTGGCCATTTTTGCCTTTTGCTGGAAGGTTATTTATTCTATTTGTTTATTCTAAGTTATTGCATTTGCAGTTGGCGGTGATGGTGGTTCATGTTATACAAAATTTTGTTGTCAAAGAGAGCCTTTCCTACAAAATGAATTTGTAATAAAATGCTTGGTAATTCCGTACCAAATTGACTCTGACTTGACCAGCTTACACACCCAAAAGCCAGTGGATGAGATGCAAGCCATCTTTATCCTAATTTCATGAGAGCTATGAAAAGAAGAATGTGCTTTTAAACAAAAGGAATAAAATATTAGAATCAGCCTTAGTTCTCACTTTTCCTAGAAAAATTTATTTCTAGGGGCAAAAAAAGACTTTCTGAAACTTGGAAGCCTCAAAAGAGTTTGGTGTTACCAAGCTGAATAGACAAATAGAAATCCTATAAAGAAAGAACCACTCAAGACAATATAACACATCAGTACAAAGTGTCAGTACTAGAGCAGAACTAAATTTGCATTTAAAATGCATGTGTTTTTCTGGATAACACAAAAGAAAAGGTAAAAGTAAGTACTCTGCATTTTTTGTACCATCACGCTTTTCTCCTATTCTTTATTTGCTATTCTGTCTTCCCTCAGTCCTGGTAGCTCAACTTCCCCTACTTTACACACCCAAAGTCTCGTTGTGAAATCAAACCACCACAGGAAAAGATCTGATTATACCAATTAATATTTTAATGAGAAATTAATTTAGTATATGGCCACCATCTTAAGTTTTACCTCTAAATTGCATAACAGAAAAAATTTACCAGCAGCTGAAGAAACTCATGCCATCATGACAGTGTGTACAAAAAAAATCTGTCTTACATTCTACGCTAGCAAAAAATATAACCTGTAATTTCCCACCTCTGTGCCATTCTTCATGTTCATCCCTTTACCTGGAATGACTTTGCCCTTATTCATCCTTCAAAGTCTGAGTCAAACTTACATCTCCTATGAAGCTTTCCTGGCTGCAAATATTCTCTCTCTGGATTCCCTTTGCAACTTACTTATCCTTGCTTATAATCCATCACTTTCTAGTTTGTCTTGAAATTAATTATGCCTATGTCTTATAACCCTCTAATAAACTAAATTTCTTGATGAGATTATCATGTATAATTTAAAAACTCTTGCAGTGCCAGCAGAGTACAAAGCACACAGTAGGGGTTTAATAAATGCTTGCTGCATAAATGAATTAAAATGAATATGAATTTCATTATACAAGTTAAGTGACAGTGTATAGTTTCAAGGAGTATTAACTGATTCTTTGTGGCAGTATTTTTTTGACCAAATGTGAAAATATGTGTTTCAATCTCTAACAAATTATTTCTAGAAACCAGAGACAAGACTTTACTGATTTTAATTTAAAATAAAACTCAATCTTGATATACTGTCAACATATACAGCAGTGAAGTTAGATTCAAATTATATAATTTTTGTAGTTTCTGGATTTCCATTCCTCAAGAAATGTGATGTTATGTTAAACTAGGTATAATAAAAGGTTGTGAATAACATGAAGAAAATTATAATTCAGCATATAATTAATAAAAGTAAAGAAGAATAAGAGAAGTTCAGATAGAAACTATTAAACTTGTCTATGAACCAGCAGAACAATCTGCGCCTGTTACCAAAAGTAAATCACACATTTTCTGAGCCATCAGTGTTTTTGTATCTAGAGCCCAGCATTAGGGAACTGCTGAGATATAAGAAAAGTGATAGGACATAAACCCCTCTCATGATTTAAAATATGTCAAAAGATGTAGTTACCTTCAAAAGAAATAAAGCCTACCATCACCAACATTTGCTGAAACCAGCTTATAATTGCTTGTAGGGTCTGGGGGGTTGCTAAAGGTTGCAGCTATCTCCCCAGCTACTGTTTTCCACTATTCATTTTAAAGAGGCTTGTACCCCTTCATGCCTCGGGATCTCCAAAGTAGTTCCTGTTTCATTCCCAGCTGATAGAAACCTTGATTCTGCTCCTCAGTTTGTCATCTGCCTGTCAGAATGAAACTTCCTCCAGTTTGCTATGGATCTTCCTATGTGGCCTTCATTTTCGGGCTTTTTCTTCATCATACATGGTTGCAAGTTTGCCCCAAGAAAAGCCACGGGTGAGGCTGAGTTTTGATTCAGCCCAAGTCTAATTTCTCCCTGACAGAAGATGTCTAGATAATGCTTCCCAGCAGAGAAAGGCACAGATGTCATCTGGTTAATGACAGAACCTGCTCTACTCAACTCCAATTGCATCACTTATGCTAACCTGCTACAGTCCCTCTCTGGAAGAGGCCCCTGCCTCAACTAAGGGGGATGTGCAGTTTGGTCAGAGAGATGAAGCAATCACCTCCTTTTCTTCTGATGGAGTATTTAAGATGACCTTGGTATAATCGGCAAATAAATTATTAACTCTTCTAATGGCCAAAATTGTCCAGACAAGCTTAAGTAGCAATAAATGTTATAAATTATTACAGGTCAGAAAGGGCTCCTGAGTGATTCCAGTCTGTAGCAGCCCATGGAAAATCCTATAAAACTCTGCTTCCTTCTGTCCAGGCAAGGCAGATTGGTTCACATAAAGTTGAGTTATCAAATCCTCCATTCACTCATCTGCTCTCAGAAGCATACAAGTCATAAACTATTACATATATTCTGAAGAAAAATGGATGGTGGGCACTCTCCATTAAAAGGTTAAAAAATTTGGTGCTTTGTTTTCTTCATACACAAATGGCCAGCCGACATTCATTTGGTTTTCATTTTCAGAATAAAACAGTAATTTCTGGTGTGACCTAAATGCACCACAAAATACAGCATTCATGCCACACATACATTCTTAGAGGAAAATATTTTATTCTTTTCAATAAGGAAGACTACATTAAAAGACCTATGGCTTCACAAGATATTATTTAGCTATTGTGTCTTTACATCTAAGACAGTTTCACATTGTTTCCTTTTTGGTTTAAGTGTTCACTTTTTGTCAACAACCTTTGCTAATATACCTGGGAGAGGAAAAATGGAGAATCAAAACCACTTTGGCCTCTACACATGATCCTTCTGAATTTCCTTTTATGAATCACTTCAATTTCTTTTAGCAAAAGCAAATTTGCTAACTATCAAGTATTCTCCAAGCCAGAGCATCATGCAAAACACAGCTCCTGCTGGTTCAATTACTTGATCATTGATACTAGTGAACACATAAGGTGTTCCACTCTCATGAGATGAAAAGTTGTTATTAAGGAATAATACATGAAGTTCAAGGTAGCTTAGGACCCACCAGAGAGTATAATGAATACTTCCCAAGGCCTGAGAAGCAGCTTCTTTACTCTGACTAAATCAAATGCCATCACAGAAATGACTCTTAGAAAACTGGTGAGCTTTCAAAGACTCTCTCTTTAAAGGTAGAGGAATCTCCAGTTCCTGGGAAGTAGTGACAGAGGAATAGGCAGAGAAGTGCATGGCTGTCACAATCAGCACTTGCCTCAACAATTTCTGGATTGTTAATACCTTATGCTATGTTGGCTTGAAATTTGTATTTTCCATCATGCACCAAAAAATATTGACCAGAGAGTGTGGGCTGCTACAGTGGGCAGCAGTACTATGGAATACTACACATTGAGGAAAGAGACACTTGAGTCTCTCTCAATCAATAATCAGAGAGGAGGCATTGCCAGATGTTAGTTTTAAACAAAGTTTTCTTCTTCAATGAAGGGGGATGAATAAAAATGTAAAGAGGGTTAGGGGGAGGCAAGAACCTATTTTTACTCATTTTCTTTGTTTCCTCTACACGGCACAAAAAATGCCTTCTTAAAAATCATATTCTTTGACTGTTTAATAAAATCCATCCTAGAGTCATGCAGATGCATCATTACCTCACCCCTCTGTACCTTTCAACCTCAACTCCTGACCCTTTTTCCTCCTCACTTCTTTTCACCCCCTCAAGATCTAGCAATGCCCCATCTCTATTCTCCATTGCCATACTTTTTAATGTTCCCATGCCTTTGAAGATGCTGCTGTTGCTCTCTTAGGGAATGCTTGCCTACCATGTTCTAACCCAAAAAACTCCTTCTACTCCTTTAGGATCCAGTGCAAATGCCCCTTTCCCCTTCCTGAGCTCTGGGAAGTCTTAGGCACCTCTTTTGGATCTCCAGAGCACTGTGTACATTCTTCTTTCACAGCAGCCATTCCATTAAATTGGAATTATAAGTTTAAAAATCTCTCTCTTCTGTTGATGCAGGAATTCCTCAAGGGTAGGATCCTACATTCATAAAGCATAATAAAATTCCTCACACATGGAAGGTGCTCAATTCATGTACCAATATGAACTAACGAATAACAGTGGCTGACTCCAGTGTCTTCTACTCTGACCACTGTTTGTGTGAAAGTTCTGTGCATCAAATTCTCCAAGCTATACCAGCATCAAGAAATATCATGGGTGAAAATAATCTAAGATTTATCAAGGATGAATCATGCAGAAATATACAGTTACTGAAGCCAGGTTATTTCCCTGTCCTTGAAATATTACTGTTAAATCCTCCAAGTTTTTCCTTTCTCCAAAAATGCATTTGCATTATCAATGTGATTGTAACTTATTTTGCTTTTTTGTTCTTTTCTACAAATAATCAGTACAAGTTAACTGCTACCATTTTTCCTCAATGCAAAAACAAAGCCAAAAATGTGTGTGATGATTACCAAATGCTTGATTAGTTCTGTCTTTGCAGACATAGGCTATACCTAGGAAGAATCTGGGCAATTGAAATTGTGCTTGTAAGGATGGCCTGGCCTGACCTTTCATTTCCTTGACATCTTCTCTAATATCCCAATTCTCCATCCTAACTCAACCACCTTTTCAATCATGGTGTAGGTGTACGTATTAGTGATGCCCAGTGTAGGGTTTGACCATGAGATTTTTCATCACCAATCAGTGCACCTATTCCATGATTTAAATTCTAGCAATTCTAACCACACTCCAACTACCACCTCCTGTGTTTCCAGCTTTACCTCTTTCATATATGTACTCCCGCATTCATTGCTTTCACTGGAACTGCCATCAATACACCCTACTTTTTCACTGTCTCTTACCACCTTTTCAACTACCAGTATTTGCTTCTCTCCTTCATACTCATCTACAAAAATCCAAAACTGAGTTAAATGAAGCTCTTTTCCAACTCTGAGCATATGCTAGGGTTAGCTGAATATTAGTGGGAACCCCCACCCCCAGAATTATATTGTCTATTCTCATTTAAAATTCATGACCATCAACCTCAAGTGAGTTTTTAGCACTACCTGGCAATCCCACTAAGTTATAGTTTTTTCACTCTCCTTCTAAGTAAGCAGCAACTCCATTTTCTAGTTACTCAGGACCAAACCTCACTGTCATCTTTGATTATCTTTTCTCCCACAGCCTATATTCAATCCATCAGCAAATTTTATCACCTCTACTTTTCATATATATCCAGCATCCAACCAATTCTCACCACATCTATTGCTACCACTCTCATCTGGCTTGAACTACCATCATCTCTTGCCTGGATTATTCCAGTAGTCTAACAGGATTCCTTTTTTCTACCCTTGACCTCTCTACAAACTATTCTTAAAATATCCAGAGAGTGAGCCTCTTAAACTGAGTGAGATCCAGAAGCAGATTCATTGTGAAACTAATGAAGCTTTAGCTTCAAGGTCCCTCCCTTGCCACAGGTCCCTTCCAAGACCCTGAGAGGAGTCCAAGTTTAAGCAATGTGGTCACTTGGTCATAAGTTTTTATGACATTTCCAAAAATAAGATTACTAAGTACTTTTTTTAAAAAGTGGGTCCTCAAATATATATAATCTGAAATTGAGTCCCTGCAAAAACTGAATCAAGTCATATTCGTTTTGTCAGGTCAACTCCCTCTTCTGCTCAGAAACCTCTAATGGCTGTCCATCTCACTCAGAGTAAAAAAGTCATAACAAAAGCTAAAAAAGCCTCCATGCCTCTCCGACTCATTTCCTTTCACTGAATCCAGCTCCCCAGGCCTCCGCATCATTTCTGGAATCTCCTAGTGAACGTATACATCAGAGCCTTTCCACGCATTGTTCCCTCTGCCTGGAAGGCTCCTCCCTGAACAAGCCTCATGGACATCTCCCTTTCTCCTCAAAGTCTCTCGCTCAGATGTCACATTTGTTAAAAGAGAGAACTTCACTCATCAAACTATATTTTACTCCTCTTCCCCACCCATCCATTACACTCTCTCTTTCTGTTAACTCGTAAAATCTTTCCTTACAGCACTTACCACTTTCTGTTTGGTTAGTTTTTCCCCAACCAGAACATTTGTTATGTGTTCTCATTATTAGAACATGAGCTCCGTGAGGTAAGAAAATATACTTGCACATATCTCTGTTTCCCCAGTGCTTAGAACAACATTTGGAAGACAACAGGAGATCAAATATTTGTTGAAAGATTCTTAAATAAAAGTTGGAAGACTGTTGGAAAACTGATCTTCGGATTTATTCCTTAAACAGATACATATCAAGTGCTCAGCCACTAAGGAGAAAATAGTGAACAAAACAGGCAGTGTCCCTCCCTGTGGTACAAGCATTCTTAAAGATGGTGAACTATGAATGACCAGGTATACCTAAGGCCTTAAATGCTTGTGGATTATTCTGATAATGAAATAACGAATTTTCCCAATTTGATACTCTTCATTTCCACCAAAACCCTGGTAAGATTCTTTTTTTTTTCCTCCTTTTTTTTTTTTTTTTTTTTTTGCGGTATGTGGGCCTCTCACTGCTGTGGCCTCTCCCGTTGTGGAGCACAGGTTCCGGACGCACAGGCTCAGCGGCCATGGCTCACGGGCCCAGCCACTCCGCAGCATGTGGGATCTTCCCGGACCGGGGCACGAGCTCCATGTCCCCTGCATCGGCAGGTGGACTCTCAACCACTGTGCCACAGGGGAAGCCCAGGATTCTTTATTTGTACTACATTTTAATATTTAAGGGAGAAGATTTTTATACTTATATTAGCCAAGCTTTAAGGGTGTAAGCATATTTAAAATAATCATACTTTGTTTCTCAATTACTAAAATGAGAAGAATCTTTGTACCCCTCTACAGAACACATCTTAAGAAGCATGTAATTTATTGATTATTTAATGTGAAATTATTTTTTTTCAAAACAGACTTGTAGAAAAGTATGTGTGTTATCTTGTATTTTGTGGCAAATATAATGTTATTATGAACTTTTTAATAGAGTTTAGTTTGCTTCTATATTTTCTATATCAAACATGCAAATTCACTAGCTTGACTTCTAAGTCTACTGTCTTCACCATTACACTTCATTGTAGTCGTATGCAAATATAAGTGAGTTAGTCTATAAATAGAAATGAAACACATATAAATATTAGTGCAAACACTAATCAAAAGAAACAAGGAGTAGCTATATTAATGCCAGAGAAAGTAAACTTCAGAACCAGGGACAAAGAAGAACATTTTATAAGGTTAAATAGATTAACTCATCAAGAAGACATTAATGTCTTAAATGAGTATGCACCTAATAGCAGAGCTTAAAAATATAGAAAATAGAGACTAATAAAACTAAAAGACAAATCCACAGTTACAATTATCTTGGTAATGAACTTGGGAAGTGCTGTCAACCAACATGATCTATTGATATTTATGCCACCCAACTATAGTAGAATATACATTCCTTCAAGTGTGCATGGAATATTCACCAATATAGAGCACATTCTGAATCAATGAAAATAAATCTTACTAAAAATAAAAGGAGTAAAATAATACAAACTCTGTCCTCATAAAAAAAACATTTAGAAATTAAACAACACTCTTTCAAGTAACCCAAGATTCAAAGAAACAAATCACAAGGAAACTTGAAAAATATTTTTAACTGAATGAAAATGAAAACAATGTAATGAAAATATTAGGATGCGAATGAAGTAATGAGTAGAGGAAAATATTAAAATATTAAAATTCTTATGTGAGAAAGGAAGAAATTTCTCAAACAGTGATATAAGTTTCCACCTTATGAAAGAAGCAAACAGAAAAGTAACCCAAAGTGAGCAGAAAGAGAAAATAATAAATCTAAGAGCAGACCTCCAAGAAACTGAATGCAGAAAAAGCATTGAGAATAAGCTATACAATTGAAAGACAGTTCTTCAACAAGATAAATAAAATTCATAAACCACTAGTTAGAATGATTCTGAGAAAAAAAAAGAGAAGAGACAAATTACCAGTATCAGGAGTAAATGGGAGGGGGAGAATCACTCTAGAAATTACAAACATTGAAACTTAATGAGGAAGTATTATAAATATTTTATTTCAATAAATTTGATAACTTGGATGAAATAGACCAATTTCTTGAATGACAAATTACCAAAGCCGACTCAAAAAGAAATTGATAACCTAAATAACCCATATC
This sequence comes from Mesoplodon mirus, assembly GCF_964341445.2. Lineage (NCBI taxonomy): Eukaryota > Metazoa > Chordata > Mammalia > Artiodactyla > Ziphiidae > Mesoplodon > Mesoplodon mirus. The sequence continues at coordinate 91,247,010 of NC_138978.1, read as the reverse complement.
TATTAATTAACTTAAATTAAAATTAAAGTTTTAATAATTAAAAACTTTCTAAATACACACACACACACATATTCAAACTCAAACTCCAGGTCAAGAGGGATTTACTGGCAAATTCTATTAAACACTTAAGTATAGATCAATATCTCTTTTAATATTCTTAACATAGATGTAAAAATCATAAACAAAATATTAGCAATTTAAATCTAGTAATATGTAAAATGAAAAATATATCATGAACAAATAAGTTTGGTTCATGTATGTAATTTGTATAATTTATGTCATTCAAGAAATTGATATATTTCATTTAAATTATCAAATTTATTGAAATAAGATGTGTATAAATTTCCTCATTAAGCTTTCAGTGTTTGTAAGTTCTATACTGATGCCCTTTCCCTCTTTTCACCATGGTTGGTAATGGGTGTTAACAAGACTTATTTTAATGATCATTTTGCAATATATACAAATATCAGATCAATATGTTTGTTGTACACCTGAAGCTAATGTAATGTTGAATGTCAATTGTATCTCAATTTTAAAAAATCAATGTAATTCACCACACAGACTAAAGCATAAAAAACATATGATCATTTAAATAAATTCAGAAAAGCAATTGATAATTTTAGCATATATTCATAAATTAAAAAAAAAAGTCCTCAACAAACCTGAAGGAGACTTCTCAATCTCATGAAGGACATCTGTGCAAAATGTACATCTCACATTATACTTCTTGTAAAAGATTGAGAACATGGTAAAAATGTCTGTTCTTACCACTTCCATTAAAAATTGTACTGGAATCAAAGCCATGCAAAGAGCCAAGAAAAATAAATATAAAGCATACATATTTACAAAAGGAGTAAAACTCTTTCTGTTTGCAGCTAACTGCTTGTCTATATAGAAAATCACAGGGAGAAGCTATTAGAACTATAAAGGGAGTTAAGTAAGCTCACAGAACACAGGGCCATATGCAAAAGTTAATTGTATTTGGTCTATATATAGACCAAAAAAAAAAAATTGAACCTTAAAAATCTTTAAAGATTTAAGAAGCAGCAAAAGCCAAGAACTACTTAGGGATTGACTTAAAATACATTCAAGACCTGTACAATGAAAACTAAAAAATAATGCTTAGAGAAATTAAAGACAGTATAAAGGAGTAGAGAAATTGATGGATTAAGTAGTGGATCAGAAGACATTGTTAAGATGGCAATTTTTCCTAAATCATCTATAGATTCAATGCAGTCCCAATCAAAATCATATCATGATCATGATATTTTATAGAAATTGATGAGTGAATTCTAAAATGTATTACTTGGTAAAGGACTAGACCAGCCAAAACAATTTTGAGAAGGAAAAATAAACTTGGAAGACTGATTTTATTTTATTTTTAAAAATTTATTTATTTTATTTATTTATTTTTTGCTGCATTGGGTCTTTGTTGCCATGCACGGGCTTTCTCTAGTTGTGGTGAGGGGGGGTTACTCTTCATAGCAGTACACAGGCTTCTCATTGTGAAGGCTTCTCTTGTTGTTGCAGAGCATGGGCTCTAGGCGCACGGAGCTTCAGTAGTTGTGGCCCATGGGCTCAGTAGTTGTGGCGCACAGGCTTAGTTGCTCCACAGCATGTGGGATCTTCCCGGACCAGGGATCATGTCCCTTGCATTGGCAGGCAGATTCTTAACCACTGCACCACCAGGGAAGTCCTGATTTTAGTACTTATAAAGCTAAAGTAATCAAGACAGTTTAATACTGACATAAAGGTAGACAATGGCACAGTAATGAAAATAATAAACTCATACATAAAATGTCAATTGATTTTTTCTTAACTTAGATCACAAGATAATCCAATAAGTAATGGATATCATTGTCACAAGTAGTACTGGAACAACTGGGCATCTACACACCAAAGAAGAAGATGGAGGAGGAGAAAGGGGTAGAGGAAGAAGAGGAAGGAGAGGGAGGGAGGAGAATGCACCTCCATTAAACAAAACAGAACAAAGCAAAACACAAAGGAATTTTTTACCTTTACCTCATAGCATACACAAAATTAAATCAAAATAGAATATTGACACAGATGTAAAAAGTAAAACAATAAAACCTCTACAAGGGAATTTGGGATAAAATACTTGTAATCTTAAGGAAGCCAAACACTCCCTAGATAAACACAAAAAGTTAAAAGCATTCAGAAATATTATGAAATGTATTCCATCAAAATTAAAATTTTCTGCTCTTTGAATGCCAGTGTTAAACAAAATGAAATAGCAAGCCATAGACAGGGAAAAATATTCATAATACATAGATATGAAAAAGGACTTAGGCTTGTATCCAGAATATTCAGAGAATTCTTACAATTCAATAAGAGGAGCAACAACCTAATGAAAAATGGATAAAATATTGGAACAAATAATTCACAAAAGGAGATCTACAAAGAGCCAGTAAGTACACCATAAGATCCTCAACAACATCTGTCTTCAGAGAAATGCAAATTTAAACTACATCCATTGGAATGGCTGCATTAAAAAGATGGATAAAACCAAGTGTTAATGAGGATGTGGGACAATTGAAACTTTCATATATTGCTGGTGGCTGTTAGTTGTACTACTATTTAGGAAAACAGTTTGGCATTTTCTTATAAAGTTAAATGTGTGCTTACCTTATAAACTAGCCATTCCTCCCTAAGTTATTTACCCAAGAGAAATGAAAACATGTTCATGCAAAGACTTGTGCATGAAGGTTCATAGAAGCTTTTTTCACAACACATGTAATATTAACACTGGAAACAACTTCTGTATCCATCAATCGGTAAATGGATAAACAAGTTGTGGTACATCTACACAATGGGAAGCTACTTAGCATTGAAAGGAAGGAATTACTAATAAACAGAAAAACATGTATGAATCTCAAAACATTATGCTGAGCAGAAGAATCTAGACACAAAAAATATACACTGTATCATTCTATTTATAAGAAACTTTAGGAAAGACAAACTGAAGTTGTTACATGGAAAGCAGGTCACTGGGTTCCTGGGTGGGTGGTAGGGAGAAGGGACTGAATGCATGGGTAGAGGCATAAGTGAATTTTGGGAGGTGATGATAATGTTGTTTCTTTAATCATGATTGTGGTGGTAAATACATGAGACTGTATATATGTCAAAACTCATCAAACTGTACAATTACAATGGGTACAATTTACTTTTTTAAAATTATACTTCAATAAATTTGATTAAAAGGAAATGGAATGTGAACAGGCTAAGTGGGCATCTTCCTTGGTTACCAGAAGCAATTTCTCCTTCTGCAGAATGGATAAGAATGCATATGTGGTTTATTAATTTTCTGCTTAATGCTACTGACATGTTCCTCTTTGACTACTTGGAAAATAGCCAACTTCCCAATACTCTCCTCTTCCCAATACTCTAGAACTAATGCAAAATGACAATTTTATTCTACAATTTATAATTTTCCACATTTAAAAGATATATACTAACCTCCCCAAGTCCAAGTCATCTAGATCTCTGAATTTTCATCACACAAAAAAGTAAAGGTAAATATTTGAATACAACAAAACACATGTGATGGTGCTTTAAAATAAAGGATGATGTAAATGCAAGGTGTAGGGTCAGATTCACAGAAAAAGCTCAGGAAATTCTCCCTTAATTGAATTCAGTGGTTTGCATAAGAAGCATGCTTGGATCAGTCACAAAACTAAATTAAACTTAGTCCCTGGAAAGCAATTAATATTTGGTACAAAGTCCAACACTCCACCTTTGGAAAGAAGTGAAGAGGGATTTGGCAGCAGGAGAAAACAAGTGGCAGGAAAAATTTGGGGTGGTCAACATTTGATATACGATGTTTCAGAAAATATAGGATCTGGAAATTAAGTAGTTAGAAGTGATGACAAGTAAAATTATAGAAAAGCTGGTTGAAATGACTTCACTGTATTTTTAGGTCTAGTGAGATGAGGAATACTCTTTGAGTCATGTTATTTTAAAATTCCAAACAATATTTGGGGATGTCTGATCCAATTCCCTATCTCAGATGATAAAATGAAGAAAGAAACATGTTAAACAACTTGCTTTGGGTTTCTCTAATGAGTAGAAGAATCTAGAACAAAAACCAGGCTTCCTGAGGCTGAGTTCAATGATTTTTCTATATTGCAATGTTGCCTCTTAAACATATCCTTGAAAGAAAGTCATAAAGGTTACTATCTAACCTAAAAGAAAGGCATAAATAGCTATTCCAAAAGTCATGTATTTGGCGATGGTAACACGAATTTCAGGGTGAGAGTTTTTCATTGGCAATAAAGGAATTCTATTTTATTATTATAAAGTGAGAAATCAGTAAAGAAATTTCTCCATTCAACCTAATATTTTAAAATAGTATGAATCCACCTCAAATGCTAGAAAACAACACTTTATGTCACAATATGATATATAGAAATACAACTTGAAGCATCAAAAATTAATACTTTATACCTGAGCTGTATTCCCCTAAAAGCAGGTAATGTGAACTTTTTAAGGGTAATTTCGGTCTGAGAAAAATTCCTCAGCATCATTTGCCTTTGGGAATGCAGAAAGCTTACCTTACCTTAGAGGTTTGTTTTCTGTCTTACAGTATAATACTCTTTTTTGTCAATCTGTTTTTACAATTGCACAATTTAAGAATGTAGCATCAAAACTAACTGCTGGAAGAATGCTCTTCTTAGTGTTTAAAAATTATTGTTTTTTTTCCAATCAATACATCCTAAAAATTAATAAGAGCAAAATAAAAAGGAGCACAATTAATACTCAAATGGAACAAATTTGGAGCACGTCATATGGAATAAAAGAATTCATGTGATTTTTCTGTTATTTTAAACCAGTGTACCAGGCAAATTTTATGCCACTTTCTTTTCTTTTTAAATATAATAGTACCATAACCACTGTCTAGAAGGGTCATTGACAAGTGCTCCTCTGTTGTGTCTTAATCGGAGAAGACAAGGAAATTTACAATAGATTGAAAAAGGTTTTGCTGAAACACAGTGAAAAAAGATTAATATTTGAATCTTTCTCAGTGCCAGTACTTATCTGAGAAGGAAAAAAAGTTAGTTTAAGGTAAGAGGACACTAAGGAGGAAACAGGAGAAAAGTTTGTGCAAGAAGTAAATAGGAAGGAGATTTAAAGGGTTGAGGGCAAAACTCAAGCATGTGTTTACAAGAAGATCTAAGATCTCAAACAGCAGGACACAAAACAGAAAGGAGAGTTTGGATTCTTCAGAGGAGTATTCGGTATATAATGTTTGGCTTTTTAAAAAACAATTTCCCCACTTTTGCCTGTTTGAATTTTTTGAGAATCACAGTTTCCTTTCCAAATATTAATTAAGCACTGAACTTTAGTGGCTGTTTCTAAATGGTAATACTTCGGCTCTGCTTTTATATTTTTTTCCTCAAAATAAATGAAAATACTTAAATGAGACAAAAACTTAAAGTATTTATTTATTTTAAAATTTTTATGAACACTCTATTTCCTTCCCATATAATTTGATAGGGCCTGAGTCACTGAGAGAACATTCACAAAACAAGTAAATGACTCACCGGACATTTGCCAAAGCAAATGGGGTGTGCAGGGTCAGGCCCAAAAGAATCCATAACAAGATTTTAAAAATTGACCTTAATTACTGAAAGGGCTATCCAGTCATGGAAAGTTTTCGGACATTTCAAACTGAGTATTATTCTCACGTGAGGTCTCAGCATAGTTAGAGTAGGTGTTCAACATTTGGGGAGAAAAGAAGCCAGATACAATGACTACTGTATATATTTATTAGTCAGACTATGCTCTTTAGCCAAGTTAGGACCCTTGTGCATTATGTGGATATTTGAACAACCTTTTTTCCTAGCTACTGGTGCAAGATAGCATCAGAACTATTGGTATGTTTGTAAAATGATTTTCTCTCTTTTGCATAAAGCTGTGTCAACAAATAAGAACAACAATAGCTACAAAGCCCTTTTTATTTATCAGTTACTTTTCTGGGGGTGATAGAAGAAGGAGAAAACTTCTTAATTCAGGACCTTCAGGAAACTCAGGCAAGACCTACACATGGAAATCACTGACTCCAAATGCCATGTTCCTCCCACAGGATAATTTCGGTACCACATAGAGCATTTGGCATGACTGGAGTGTTTTCTTTGTGTAAGGAAAACAAAAACAGAAGCCAAAGAAAATAACAAATCTAATATCTCATTGGTGGCAATAAAGTGATACAACAGTCCTATCCTAGGGTTTAAATTTTACCTTAAATGAGTCTAATTCTCTTCCTCTTTGGGTGTGGAGCAAACCCTTCTGGAAGGAAAAACACCTAATTGAATTGGATAGGTTCTTCAAGGGAGAATTTAAAGCATTTAAATAAGTAAAGAATTTAGGGAGAAAAACAAGTTTCAGAGAAACAAGACAATTGTCGAAGACAAATGGTAAATTTAATCACAAGGTTAGAGGCTGGAGGAACAGAGAAGTGTCACACAATATCTTTAGAAAAGGGGTTCAGGACCAAGGCCAAGACCAAGGCAGCAGTACTGAGGGTCCACTTGAGCCGTATGGAGCAACAGCATATGTAATGGCTCAAAGTGGTCATGATAGAGTAGACATTTCTTGCTAATACTAGTTCTGTGTCCTGATTTTCAAATGAGACTCAAGGACATTAAAGCTGTATGTATACAAGATATCTGAGGAAATGTTGAAATAATTAAGTCAGATGGATATTAGCCTGTTAGATAATTCATTAAAAAATATTGTTGGAGTCATTTAAATGAAGTCATGGGTCTAAAAGAAACTATGTAAGAACATGCTCATGGAAAACTCTTATGGACAATAAAATAGACATTACCAAATGTTATTTGTTTATGGATATGTTTATAGTTTAGATTTTATCCACATAACATGATGAGACTGTACGTGAAAGACTTTATAAGGAGGATCTTTCAATGTATTGTGGCAAAGATGGCAGTAATAAATTCAAATATAGATGGATTGTGCTAAATAAATCCCAATCTGTTATGATATAAAGTAAATTAATCAGAGTGTTAACTTAGAATGTTGGCTGGAAAAAGATAAAAAACACGTAGCAGAAAGCATTTTGTATTTAAAGGTGGTTGCTAAATTAAACATGTAATAATTCAAAGGACAGCATTTTACATGAAACTAATTTTGGAATTATATTCCCACGTGAAATTTTAAAACCAAGCACCAGAAACTATAAGAATATTATCAGAGACATATCTGATCACTCTGAAGTTGAATATGCCCTATAGAAATGAAAGGACAAAATAATCAAAGGAGAACAAATTTTCTTAGAACATAGATAACATGGTATGAAAGATTATTTTTCCAAAAGTTGAAAGAAACAGAAACACAGAGATAAATCTGTGAGATGATAAACGAAAGCACTCTGAAACTCAGAGCTGCTTTCTCACTCATTTTCATATACATTCAGGTGGAAAACTACCAGTGCATTAAGACATCAATTACGAACACAGCATATATGATAAATGTATTAATTGCCAAATACCTTGCATCATGTACTTATCAAAACTTGGAAAGCATTCATGAATAAAATACCATTTCCAGTTTAGAATATTCAATAAAAGTATTTGATTTCAGCTTTCAGCTCCTTTATGTATCTCTTTTTTCAGCTAACTTAAGCAACATGTATTTTCTTTCTTTGAATTTGAGAGTTAAGCATGATACAAGGGGTTAAAAACCAATGAATTCTAACTCAGCATTTACCCCCAATAACGTGTGACTTTGGGAAGGTCATATCAGTTCATGAACTTTAGTTTCTTCTTCCATAATTCAAGGGGGTGGAGGGGAATAGAAAATTTCTAAACTCTAGGAAATCCATGATTTTTGTGTCACCAACTACTTGGTTATACTGTATACCATTTTGAATTATTCAGTAGTCTTCTCAGCTGGATTTTAAGTGCCCTAGATATATTTTCCGTTACCTAGCACAGTGCTGGGTGTTAACTATATGTTCTAAAAAATACTTCTTAATGGAATGACTATTCACTGAAAAAATATCGGAGGCCAAGAAAAGGCTTATTCACTCCCTTGGATGTTCTCTAGAATTGCCCTCTATCAGCAGTGTGAAACTGGATGGTTGAAGAGTTTGTTTGAAAAGAAAGCCTTCATTATCAGTTTAAAATACGCCATCTTCCAATTGTTAACGTTCCATTATCTATAACCTAGAAGACTTGTTCATGCATAATTCTTTTACACATCTGAAAGTAAAATGAGTTAATGTGTGACCTACCTACAGAAATAGCAGAAAGGCATTTTAAGACAGCCTGGGAAAGGTGGAGAACTTCCAAACCACCTTCTTATTTAGCTAGCATTTGTATAAATTTATGTCTTTTCTTGTCAATTCTAATGATAAATATATATATTAGGAGAAAAAGTATACTCCACAAGTAGCTTCTTTCTTGGCCCTGATAAAATGATTACATAATCTAAAATTAGTTTTTCGTAAGGCTCTTCATTGAGGATGAGCTGTGATGTTGTGATCGTGATATAGACACTGAAAGCATCAGCTAAGTAGCATATCAGTGAACTTCAAATGTTGTAGCAATAGTTACAAGGAAAATATGTTAACAGTACTAAGAAGTTTAGCAGGGTTACCAGAAACATATGCTATTTTTTAAAGTTTTCCTGAATGCAACAGGGGCTCTGTGGATTCATTAAGGAAAGAAAAATGATGAAGGGAAAATGTGAGTGAGAAGTAACCCTTTATCTTGTGAGCTTTTCCCTCGCATCCTGTCTGCCTCAACTGTATCACACTTGGATGTATTGAAACTATCTACAGAAGTCACATTTATTTTTGAAGTTTAGTAAACAAGGTTACATCTCTTGAAAAAAATTGCAATAGACTGCACTAATGTTAAAAAGTCAAATAGCAGATTCACCTATTGACACAGATTGTTTTGGTAAGACAACACATAAGAGAAGTATGGATTGTAAATACAGTTGTTTTGCTGTCAAATTGGAAATGTCTTTAAAGTCATAAGAGAATATGAATGATAAAGGAATGAATACCTTTCATATGTTATAAAGTCATATGTTTGCATTAAGTGTTTTCAAGGGGCAAGGGACAGTTTTCATTTGAGAAAAATAAGATGCATGTTTTTCTTTGCAGCACACTCTCTCTTCTCAGAAGAATGCATGCTCCTCCTTTTCTGCAAGGTGTCATGTAGATCCAGGTGGTTTCCAGATTTGGAGCTCTCTTACTCCTATATTCGTATTCTTCTCCAATACTTCCCTATTGTTTTCCCTCTGCTTCCGAAGTGTGCATCACCAGTCTTAAGAAAACCTGTACCTAACTCCTAACTCTGAAAACCTTCTTAGTCATTTATTTCCTGTCATAAGATCTTGAAGGAATTATCAACTTTTATACAACTCATGCCCACACTGGCTTCTTTCTTCCCCAGGCTACTGAAGTTGCATTCATACCTTTCATGTGCTCATACTTTGTCTCCCCATCTTGCATGTCAGCTTTTCGTAGGAAGAAACTGTATCAGGCAGTTTTTGGGTTTCCTTACCACTGATGGGGCTCAGAGCAGGCTGCCCTAAAATGTGCCACTCTAGCATTCAAATTATTTTGAGCTGAAAACAGCCAAGGCCCAAAAAACTCAAGAGGAACCTTTGACCTTCCTCCTTATTGCCTAAAAGAATTTAAGACAAGAGGCCTGTCCCAGGAAGGAGCTATCATCACAGATTACCATAGTAAAGTATTAGGTGTGGTAGGTAGGGAGGGACGGAGCAAAGTCCTCTCTGTGTCCCATTGTCTTCGGAAGGCCCAGCAAACATTTATTTACCAAACACTAACTCTTTTTATCTCCTTGTGAATTACCTCACTTCCCCTTGAAGCCTCAGACACTCACCTCCTTCTCCTTAGTCCAGAATATATACATCAGTACCTCACCTTGCCTTGCTGTCTTTGGAATTCTTCATACTTACACATGGATTCCCTGAGTGCAAGTAGTAAATTTGATTTTCTCCTGTTAATCTGCCTTGTGTAATTTTAACTGCCAGACAAAAGAACTGAGAGGGGGAAATTTCCCCTCCCCCTCACCACTGCACACCGAAAAATAAAAGAAGAAATGAATGAATTAAATTGTTAGTGGCCTTTAAATGTCCAATTGCATCCTCCTAACTATTCAGATAAGCAAATTGCCCTTCATTACCGTGAACTCCTCTCTGACCTGGGAAATCTCCCCCCTTGGAGGCTCCCAATTTGCCCTTTCTCGGGTAGAAAAAGAGTCACTATTTTTTCTTCTTTACATATTTACTGTTGAGTCCTAGGAGTCCAAGCCAGGAAATTACAAACTAACAAGTGTTGGCTAGAGAGTTTCTAATATCATGGGAAAACAGGCTGGCACTAGGAGAGAAACTCAGACTTCCTAGGCTTCCATCAAGCTGTTTATTAAGTGTCTAGTACATGCCGGCTAGTTCTGAGAAGGCTAGAGAAGATGTATTTGGATATGGACCTTGATCTGAAGGAGCTCACATAGTCATAATGCAAACAAAGATATGAGAAGTAATTTTAAAATGATTTTAAGGTAGAATGTCCAGATCCTCTTCTAAAAATGGGAAAATTGTTAGCTGCTCTACCTAATCTATGATATTGCTCTGAAAATCAGAAAGCTGTGAAAACATAAAATTATAAACTACACATTTGCAAATAATTTCTGTCATCATGTGACATTTTTATAAAATTTACTGAATTCCTGTACCTTCAAATAGATATAGACTTTTATAAATGCCATCACAGAAATTAAAGAACAAGGACTTCAAGACATAAAGTTCAAAAATGACCAAATCAGAGTATACATAATTTGTTTGATGCTTTTTACTAAAAACTCTAGAAAATATTTTCAGTTAACTTAAAACATACTTTTAAACCACACAGACTCTCAAAAGAGTTTAATCTTGTTTCTTACTCAATAGAGAGTAGAGGCGCAGCCTTAAGTCATAGCAACTAAAGAGATGGGGATCTAAATGTTTTCAGAGACTTGACTATTTTTGAATTACATCGTAGTGACCAATCATTTCAAGTCTATTTACACAATGATGTAATGGTATCAAGTAAATGCAATGTATCAAGTAAATGTAATGTAATGTATGCATCAAGTAAATGCAATAATATTGTCCCTAATGGATTTTTAAAAAGTAGACTCCAGTTTCTAAAGTTCAGAGCCATGTAGTTGGCATGTTAAATAATTTTTCTTTTTTAAGACAGGTTTTAAAGAGTCCTCACTATCCCCAATTCATCATCAACCTCTTCCAAACTCCAAACCTAGTAAATAGCAATCGTTGCACTATTTTTAAATGAAGTTAAAATGGTCAGAGTGTTATGTGATAAGCTTGTGTAGGCATTAGTTTTTGACTTGGAGTTGAACATTTTAGTCTAACTCTAGTTTGCTCCCTGGAGACAGGGCTTCTTTCATGGCTAAGAAGTTCGGTGTGGATACAGTATTGTAAACTGAATCAAGACACAGCTTTTCTTAGACCAGCATTCCTGGGAAAAGAAACAAGGAAAGTCCTTCCTTTTTGCCAAGAGATATACAACCTGCTGATGAGAAAATATGCCACAGTGCTCTCTGAAGGCTCACACCCCGTTCACCCCAATGCTGATTTTCACACTTTCAAGAGCAACACAAGCAGAAATTCCAGAACTATTGCCTTTAATATCATTTTCTTAGAGTGTCAGTGTCTTTACTTTTTTTCACCAGATTTTTATCACAAAATAGTGAAGCATTTTTATATCTATTATTTTGGCATTATTGTATTTAATTCGTCTACTAGATCACTGCTACTTGAAAGTCTTATAAGTTTCTCACCCGCATTATTTTGGAGACTTCCTAACTTGTTATCCCAGCTCAAGTCTCTCTTTTATTCTCTGCAAACTACACATCACTGCCAGATTAATCATCTGCTAATCACACTTTAGTGGACAAAACCTTTCAATAATTTCCCTTCACAGACTGAAAATATACCGAATCTTTGATGTTCTATCATCTGGCATCAATTATATCTCCCACTATCTTCTACCTCCTTATCCATTTAGATCAATTTCTGAAACAGGAATTTCATATCCTTGTTCATATTGTTTCCTTCACCTAAATCCCTTTCCATCTCCCCCACCAAATGACTTTGGTTTAAATTCTACAGATCCTTCTAATGTCGTCTTTTCCACAAAGATTTCCTTGCCGCTAATTCCTTAAGCTTTAAATTATTCTCTCCTCTTAACCTTCTAGCACTTTATTTGTACCTCTCTTTATAACACATTTTATGTTCAACTTCAGTTAAGACTGTAGGTGTGCAAAAGTGCCTGATTTACCAACTGAAATACCTTGGGAAGAGGGACCATGTCCTGCTTATCTTAATGTGCTTTACTGTGTCTAACAGAAGTTCTTGCCACATGGTCCATTTCCTGTCCAATAAATAAATGAATGTAGGTTTTATCCATTAGATGCTAGAGTGTGAGCTTCCTGGGAGCAGGAGAAACATGCCCAATAGATAGATAGATAGATAGTTAGAGAGATAGATAGAGAGATAGATAGATAGATCATCTTTTTAACCAGCTACCTAACAGTGTGCCTGAAACAAAATCATGCTTCATAAATGTTTCCTGACTCAAAAAACAAAAACTTGCAAGCTTACCCAATGACCTTTTTAAGGAATTACTAAAAATAGTATGTTCGACATACAGAAATTCAGATCTTAGCCCTTATTATGTTACTTAAGTAGGAGGAAAATCATCTACAAAAGAAAAAGTCTCCACAACAACTTCTTTCATTTTCTTCATACTGAAAACCTGTGATCTTTCTTTTGAAGTTTCAAGGAAATGTCAAGGGTATTTTGCATTTATCCCTTTTCAAGATAGCTTGGATGCACACACTTTTTATAAGCTTCTTAACTTACTCATAAACGTGTTGGCAGGAAATACAATGACCACTAGCACAGAAGGGAAGGGTAAACAAAATGGAAAAGAAGGTAGAGTTTTGAAAGTTAAGGGTTTCTTACAAGCTGTTGAGGATGCTTAGTTCACCCAAAATGATCAAGTCTATTGCCACTCTGCTATCAAGTCCCACACCAACTCTATTTTTATTACTTGCTACTGTATTTTCCTAGGCAGCTGTATTTATGCTTAGCAAAATATCAATTCTTTCATTTTTATTGAAAAATCATGTACAACAAATTGTAACTATAACCTAATCTACAAGGTTTAATGTAGGCGGCTTTGATTTACTGGCCCATTCATAATCTGCTGATGATTAGCCTCCCTGGAAACAATCCACTCACTTGTCTAAGTGGTATCAAGGTGTTTGTTTTTAATCTGTCCAAAATCTTCCTATAGACAAATGCATTATTGTGGAATTATATTTTAATTTATCTTCATGCAGTGCTTTTGATGGGCATTTGCATTAACACAATATGATTATGCTTCTTTACACTAGTATCTATTAAAATTAGAAATTACCTGCACATACAGTCTCAGATGGTGGTCAAAAATTGTACAAAGAAGTAAGAATAGAACTCCTTAATATCACACAGCCCTGCTGCTCATCAGAGAGGCTTTTCTGTTCTAATGCTTTTGTCATGTATATGAAAGTCATTATGTAGTTTAGAAAACAGAAGATGAAGTGAAAGAGGAAGATCGGGGACCTAGGATGCATTAATATTCCACCAGCATCAAAGATATTTCCCTCGAGGGGCTCCTACAGGCCACACTGTTATTACAGTGCCTATCCATTATCTTGTGCTGTTCTTGGTATTAAGACAATAATGGAGAGAATAGGATTATGTGCAGATAATAGGAAATGTGAAGGCAATTCAGCAAGATAGGAAATGAATGGAGACATGATTCTTTCATCGAAGCCAGGGATGGTTTAGCATAGGGTAAAAGAGAAGATAAATGAAGCAAAATGGAATCTTTACAGGTTAGCAGGGGTAAAAATGAGTGTTTTCATATAATCCTGTGAGTTTAACCTTCTTGATAGAAAAATGCCATGGCATCTTTCTTGAAATTCCAAGTATATGTGCCTGAGGAGATGATCTGTTTTTGTTCTAAAAATTCACTTGTTGGAAAAGATGTCCAGTGCTTACACGGTCAGAAAGTGGCCTTAAGGAGTGGCATAACTTTTTAATTCACTCCCATCACTGAGAAATTCGGGCTGTTATTTAAGATTCTCCTGTGGAAATGAGAAGCCCCGCAACTCTCTCCACCCATCCTTTACCAAACAATGCCCAGTAACTAAGGGCGCAGTAAACTGAGAGCCAGACAGGAGAGTTTCACCAGGAAAAATGCTTAATCTCGTTTCTCGGGGGCCCCATTTCTTTTGACACTAACCCTCCCTGTCCGTACACAGACAGAGAGCACACAGAGGCAATCACCCAGACAGACTTTAAAAACAGGAAAGTAAAGCCCTGGCTTTTTGCAAAGATCACCTATATTGGATGCCCAAGGCTAATGTGACTCAAAGGTTGGCATTTCATGATGACGGCCAGGAAATAAGAGCGGCAGACTGTGTCATTTGCAGACAGGGCACTGGCATAAATAAACGTTTCTCTTTATATATTAAAAAAAAGAACATTTAATTAAATAAAGGCACACTCAGCTACAGACAATATGACAGGGCCAGAGAGAGTGCTTTCTGTGCTCACATATGCTGCTTACTCTCCAAACGTTGCATTTGATCCTGACTTAAATTGGATAGAAATTTAACCAAACTGAGATCAACAACATAATAACATCCTCTAACTCAAAGAGTTACCAAGGGGAATTGAAGAGAAAATATTAGAGGAAATCAGCATGTACATACACTGTATCTATAAGCTTGTCTAAGAATGTGAAAACTGTGGATATCCAGACTGCATATGAAATGTAGATTAATATATCCTGCATGGAATTGCTCTGCAGCCATTACAACTTAGTTCAAAATACATTTTTTCTAAACAGGGTTGAGGACTATTTTTTTTGAGGGGATATATATATATATATATATATATATATATATATATATCCCCTCAAAAGACACACAACTAAAGAAACATCCAGTGAGAATAACAGGAGGGGGAAAAAAGTATATATATATATACATATATATATGTATATATATGTGTGTGTGTGTGTGTGTGTGTGCATATATATATATATCTTTATCCAAAGCGTGGACCCGCTATCTATATAGAAAACAGAAAGTATATATAAAGAGCAAAACGTAATCAGGATCTTAAACAGCTTTTGCACCTTTTCTTCCCCCTCCCCCAGCCCTTTCTGGGCTCTTCGGTGCGCCTTCCTGGTTCTCTGGTTTTAAAAATGGCTCCATACTGCTCTCTGCTGCTGGTTTATAATTTTCTACTTGGAAATCTTAAGAGCTTGCTGCTCTGGCTGTATGTCAGGTCCTGATTGGAGCTTATAACTAATAACACTGTCTCCTAGTTTAAAACAAGGCGGGCTGATATTTTGCAGATTTGGACTGCTGAATCCAGCTTTCTGGCTACATTTCTTTTCCTTCAAATTATCTGGACTCTTTGACCTTAAGAAGATCTCATTCTAGCCACAAGAATCATTTAAATTTAAAAGATTGTCCTGTTAAGAAAATTATGTGTTATCAAAAAATCCCACTGTAGATTCATATCTCTAAGAAAGTGAGGTGGAAAGGAGAGGACATTTTGGAGATGGATGTGGATACTAATTAATATTACTCCTTAATATCCACACCACATTGAACTCAATTTCAAACAAGGAAATTAATAAAATAATACATGTGTGATAGGGCACAGCACAATGCATGCACTCAATAAATGTAAATGAGATCTGAATCAAATCCAAGCAATTGAAATATCAGATAAAGAATTGTAATCTGGGGAAAATATTAACTTCAGGAAAAATATATTTCAAACATTAGGTAAGGTATTCAAAGTGCATTTTATTCTACTTTGAAAATGTAAGAATGGGAAAAGAGTGATTTGTTTATTTATCTTAATACACAATACCAGAAAGTTAGGATTTTACCAAAAATCGAATTATTTTATAGAGGCTAATAAATCCAAGCATAAAAATGTTTACCGGGGGCTTGTTCAATGATAATATATTTCCCCCTCAGAAATAGAAATGATTATGAAAGATAGTTAACAGCTATAATTGGATATTGTAGTGTGTGTCAACATGACCACATGACAATTCAAGAACATATGGTCAATTGTGTGACATTGCTTGACCGACAGGAAGTTGCTATAATCCATATCATTATTTGGACCTGCATCTAAAGTACACAACCTTATTACCCTGCTCAACAGAAACATAAAGGAAGGAAATGAAAAGAATGATAGGAACTAATACATAAAACTGGTGGGTATCTTTTACCAGGGCTTTTGTCTTTGAAATTTATTGTAATCTAGAGAGTTTCTGCTGTGTGAACTCCTCACAGAATCAGGGTGGACTCTCACCCAAAATTTGATGTGAATATCGAGACTGATAACGCCACACACACATCAAGAAGACATGAAAAGGTTTATTAACACATAATGAGGCTTTCTGGAGAAAGCAAGGTAGCCCCCAAACAGTTCTACAAATGACTTGAAGAAGCAGGGGAAAATCCATGTGCTAGAATGTTCAGCCTGGCTGCACCTCTTAAACATCATAAAAACCCTGGAGCTTTTTGGTGTTCTGGAGGTGCAGACAGGCCAAGGGTTTGAACATGGTTTGAACTTCCCACAGATGCCAAAGGAAGGTACACCTGCACTTTCTCATCAACTTGTCCAGAGGTGGGGCAGAAAGGGGAAAAAAGGAAGAGCTAGGCTTAAAAGCTGTCAGCAACCAAACATAAAAGAAAAAAAAAAAAGGAATCAGACACTTTACTACAAAGGCCTTCAATTTATATTAGCTGCAGTTCTAGTAGTTATTCAGATGGTGGTGAAAAGCCCTTTAAACACCATCTAAGATACCTCTCTGAACCCAACTGATAATCTCTAAATTTAGATCATCTCTAAAAGGTAATAAAATCAGTTCACTCCACTCCTAGATACTGAAGGCTTCAGATTCTAATTTTTGAAATGAAGAAACAGAGAGACGCAAAGAGAGCAGAGTTTGTTTTATGAACACCTCTGTCCCAGTGATTCCTTAAATAAGTGTGTATTGGAGTGTCTGGCTGGTTCAGATGAAGCTGATGAATAATATACTGGCCCTGTCCTCAACGAGTTTTCTGTCAACGGGTGGAAAGTACATCCATAAATAAATAATATCAATATTGGCAGCATCAGGAGTAGATACAAAGGACAGGAGGAGCAGACAGAGTTATTAACTGTGTCCTGAGGGCTGAAGAAATAATAAGAGAAACTTTCAGAAGCAAGATGAATGGAAGATTACCAGGCAAATAAGAAAACAAAAGGGATTTGAGGCAAAGAAAAACGCCATGGTCAAGCAATGAAGGTATAAAATGCCTTGGCATTTTCAGGCAACCAACCATAGACAGTTCAATATCACTGATGCATAAAATATAAGAAATGTGGTGACCAAAGATGAGACCTAAGAAACAGGCAAATGCCAGAGTGTGGGGGAAACGGCCTGTCATGGGAAAATACTTGGACTTTATCCAATAGTTCAACAGCTTTCAACCTCTTTGATCTCACAGTCCCGGCAATACAAAAAAATTGGATTATTAATCCGCAGTGTAGATCCATGAACTTCCTAAATTATTTACAGGTATTAATGCCTTTCACAGATATTAAGGTACAGTAAACATCTAGGACAAGTCCAGCATTAATGATATTTCTAAGTTAATTCAACTCAGTGTGGCTATCACCAAGACAAACAGTACCAAATTCCATTCAGTCAAAAATAATTACTTGAAAACAGGAAATAATGAACGGAACTGAAAGTCTAAAACAGAAGACCTGGCAAAGCATTAAAATGATAATTCCAGAAACCTGAAAATCCTAGAAACAACCTGAATATTTTTAAAGGTTTATTAACACTTGGTAATAATATTTTTCATTTCCCTTATGATTTGTATGATGGTTAATTGTATGTATCAACTTGACTAAGCCATGGGATGCCCAGATTAAACATTACTTCTGGGTGTGTCTGTGAAGATGACTCAGTAGGTTGCCCTCCCCAGTGTGAGTGAGCATTACACAATCCATTGAGGGTCTGTATAGTACAAAAGTGGAGGCAAGGAGGATTTATTCCCTTTCTGCCTCACTGCTTGAGCTGGGACACTGGTCTTCTCCTACCCTTGGACTGGGATTTACATCATTAGCTCCCCTGGTTCTCAGGCATTTGGACTCAGACTGGATTTACACCATTAGGTTCCCTGGGTCTCCAGATTGAAGATGGCTGATCACGGGGCTTCTCAGCCTCCATAACTGTGTGGGCCAATTCCTCACAATAAATCTCCTTTTCTATGTGCTATTGATTCTCTTTCTCTGAAGAACTGTAATACAAACCTATACAAGCAATCTACCTTCCCTGGCAGAGAGAGAAGAAAATCTGCCTTCTGACTATAGGCAAGTACAGGTCTTGTAAGTCTTAGGGTTTATACAATTTAGGGAACACTTTAAATGAATAAAGAATTTTTAAAAGTTACTTTTGCAAATATTACAATATATGATCATGTAACTCTTTGCTAGGACCACACTCTCAGTCTTTGCAAATGGTCCTGTATGTGAAGGGGATACAATTTAGGATTTAGCAGACTGTGAATAATTCTATCTTTGCTGTTGCCTGTATCCTGAACTCTCTGGAATGGTGGCCACATGCTCCCTGTTTGGTCATTCCATTTAAATTCATGAGGAAGTTGAGTTCCTTGAAGTTCTAGGTCAACGTTATAGTGAAAAATTTCCTGTCACCAAAAAACTGAAATAAAACACTTAAAAAAAAAAAAAACTGACTAACAAAAAATATCTGGGCTGTTTACTTTTAAGACTACTTTACTAACATTACCCAAGGATTAAAAATGAAAGTATTGGGTTGGTGTCAGCAACAGGTATAACAAGACCAACGTGAATTTCATAAAGATATTGCAGCATTGCACAATACAGTTGGGATCTAAGGTTATATTGGAAAACCGCTTAGAAGCAGTTTGCAAGTAATGAATTACTTCTTTGCAAGTAATGAATATTTTGGGTCCATAATATATATTATTAAATTTGCAAATATTTGCTGCCAGCTCTATGCACTGGTTCCATGCAATATGTTCAATAACATTTGAGGCTAAACCCACAGCAGGAGATTTTGGCACATGGTCCACTCCATCTAAAGTAATCCTAGAGTTTAGAAAGGAATGAACAACATGTTATAAATTGCCACTTAAAGCATGCAAAAAAAAACCAAACCAAAACAAACAAACAAACAAAACAAAGCATGCAACATTTAAGCATGCATACATCAAGCTTTGTATAAATATACTTTTTTAATTTCTGTTTTGCTCCATACCTCTACTGGATGTGTGATGGTGCAAAGAAGCTTCTGCATGACTGTGTTTTATGCTTAAATAAATGATAAATGACATGTTTATGGTATTACATTTTTGCTACCAAAGTCACCAATAATTGTTATTTTACCAAATGTCAATATTATCGATTGCTGTTTTATTCCCCCCTGGTATGTGGTATCAGTTACCAAGAAGCATAGCCAAACACAAGCACATATTTTGTGAAAGATTGTTTTTACACTGAATCCAGATATACTATCCAGTCAATTATTGTAAAAATTATTCATACCTTCTAGGTTGAAAGCCAGAGACAACAGCCAGGAAATATTGTTACACCTAAGTGTGAATTATCCTAGAGCAAATTCGAAACAAAATGTATTCTGTATCACAATTACTAATGTGCACTCTTAAGAGCTAATAAGATTCTTGTGCTTTACTGGACAATTGTCTTCGTCTGGGACTTACTGAAGCAAAGGAGAATGAGATATATCATGTTTCCCCTTTTAACCAAGGACCACTACGAAAAAGAAACAACTATGAGTGCATGTTGATGCTCATTGAGTAAACACTATGCTTATTCACTAATGAAAATGATGTCACCAATCAATAGAAATCCTGCTTTATGGAAAATTAGTTTTCTATTGATCAAACCTTTTGGTGCTATTTTGACTTAACAAAGAAACAAAGACATAAATGTTAGTTTCATGTCACCCCCACCCACAAAACCTTAAAGATCTCTCATTCCACATTACAACATTGCCAATAGGATTTCTTCTTCCCTGTTGCTTGTTACTTTAATTATCCTAGGTTTTTTTTCCCTCCTTTTTAACAATTATACTTCATCTCTTAATTTTCCTATTCTTCACATAGAGGATTTTCTCTTTCTGTGACTCATTTAATTTTCATTACTTCCATCTTATTTTGTGCATGTATTCTAACTGATTTCAATCCCCACCCCGACACTGTAGTGATATCTAACCACCTAAAAAAGCATTTTTAATCTTCCACCAAGTCAACTTTTCTTTGAAAGTATCAATGATTGACAGCCAGGACTGCTCAGGGTGGTAGTGAGTCAGCAGAACCATCACAAGATGAATAAGTTATGGGAATGTCAAATGTGGAAGAAAGAGGAAGCTGAAATAAAGGACTAAACTAAATAACAAAGAAAAGTAATTGATTAAAAGCTGAGTTTTCTGAATTCTACATAGACATAACAAGTTTCAAAGAAATAAACATTCTGTTTAAAATCATTCACTTAAAACATGGCTCTATATTAAGTTACCAGTTGTTAGTTCAACCCTATGCCACCTTAAATGTGCAGGTTTATACTTTTTAAAATTGTTTGCACATGCAACGTGTATTAGTCTTGTTTTATGAAAATCTAACATACATTTGAGCAGACCATTCAAAAGAAAGATAGAATTAAGTGAAAAGGATCTTTTTGAAAACCTTTGTTCATTCAGGTGATGGAACAATAAGTTGTGAATGTCACATTGTTCATAACCAGTTGAATACGACAAAGCACTTGTAGGGACTAAATGGCAAGATTCTCCTGTTTACCTATGTCCCCAATCTAGACATAGGGTTATACAGAAGACTACTGTTCTCTTTAATGAAATCATATAGAAAGTTCTTGTATAGAAAGGTTATAGAAGAAGTAGTTAAGAAATTTTGATATGGGCCCTAATCTTCTATCTCTACTAAAGACATCAGAGAAAGCTTTAAAAATACATCAGTCACTTTATATTTTATATTAGATCCTAAAATTGGATCCTGAAATTCAATGGAGACAGCTTTCATCTAGTAAAAAAGTATAACTTAGGCACAGTTTTTAAATATTTTAAACACAAAATCTAATGTAATATTACAAAATGCTCCATAAGTTAAATTTTATTCTCCCTATATTATAGATGAGGAAACTAAGGCTTAGCAAGGCTAATTTACGTATTTGAACCAAAATTAATAGTAAATAATTGAACTAAAATAGCAAGTAAAATTTCAATGGCATATTCAGTTACTATCTACTAGTTTGAACATATTGTCTAGTTTAAAGCCAATTTAAACTTTCTTATCTTGAAATTTAATCTTGGAGTCTGTGTCAGATTGGATTACTCCTGAGATATTGGTCCTGTCAAATTTGTGTGGCCAAATCATGCAGTAGAAACACTCCGGACCCACCATCCAGGTGATGTGACTATGTTCTGGCCGTCCGTGACCAATCACAACAAATAAATTTTTCAGCATTGTTCAAGTGGATTCAGGTTTAATCTATCTATTAATCATAACAGGAGCTATACCGGTGAAACATAAATTTTGTTTTACTATCATATAAACTTTTACCTGTACGCTGTTCAGCAGGGAGCTCATTTTAGATTCCAATCTCTGTGGGAAATGCAGGCAAAGTCCAGAAAAAACCAACTAAGCACAAGTTAAGGGCTACATAAGTGGATTCTGCTATGCAAGGACAGGTGAGTGTCCAAAGGGTTTGGGTGACCAGGTAAGCAATAGGTGGGTTTGGGGGGAGATCAATTAATTGCAAAAAAAGCCCTGACACCACATATTGCTTGGACTCCTGATACTTATATCTACCTAGAGTTTGCCATTCATCAAAAAAGTTAGGCATTTTGCATTTGCAGCAACATAGATGAACCTAGAGATTATCATACTAGGAGAAGTAAGTCAGAAAATGAAAGACAAATATCATATGATATCACTTATATGTGGAATCTAAAATACAACACAAATGAGCTTATTTACAAAACAGAGACTAGGAGACACAGAAAACAAACTTATGGTTACCAAAGGGGAAAAGGGAGGGGGGAGGGATAAATTAGGAGTTTGGGACTAACAGATATAAACTACTATATAAAATAGATAAACAAGAAGGTTCTACTGTATCGTATAGGTAACTATATTCAATATCCTGTAATAAACCATAATGGAAAAGAATACAAAAAAGAATATGTATATATATATATATATATATATATATATATATATATATATATATATATATATATATATATATATATGTAAAACTGAATCACTTTTCTATACACCAGAAACTAATACAACATTGTAAGTCAACTGTACTTCAATTAAAAATTTAGGCATTTTAACATATAAAACTAACTTAGAAATTAAAAAAATAGGGGCTCCCCTAGTGGCGCAGTTGTTAAGAATCTGCCTGCCGATGCAGGGGACACGGGTTCGAGCCCTGGTCCAGGAAGATCCTACATGCCGTGGAACAACTAAGCCCGTGCACCATAACTACTGACCCTGTGCTCTAGAGCCCGCGAGCCACAACTACTGAAGCCCGTGCACCTAGAGACTGTGCTCCACAACAGAAGCCACCGCAATGAAGAGTAGCCCCTGGTCGCTGCAACTAGGGAAAACCTGCGTGCAGCAATGAACGCCCAACACAGCCAAAAATAAATAAATTGTTAATTTTTTTTTTTTTTTTTTTTTTTGTGGTACGCGGGCCTTTCACTGTTGTGGCCTCTCCCGTTGCGGAGCACAGGCTCTGGACGTGCAGGCTCAGCAGCCATGGCTCACGGGCCCAGCCGCTCCGCGGCATGTGGGATCTTCCCTGACCAGGGCACGAACCCGTGTCCCCTGCATCGGCAGGCGGACTCTCAACCACTGCGCCACGAGGGAAGACCTTAAGTTAAATTTTTAAAAAAAGAAATTAAAAAATAAAACTGAACAATAGTTTTTTAATGAACAAAAAGATAAGTTAATTCACAAAAGGAAAAATATAAGAATTATTTATGAATTAAGAAAAATATTGCTTCACTAGCCATTAAAGAAATGCAGATCGAATGACCAATTCTCAATGTTGGTCATACATTTCAAATTTAAATAAGCATGACTTTCTGTAAACAACTGGACACTTGTAACAACAATTTCTCTTGCTATTAGCTTAAGAAAATAAGTGAACAAATAGGCAAATGTGTATGTATACATCTGTTTAGCATTGCTTGTAAAAGAAATATCTAAATGTCCAACAGTTTAGTATTAGTTGAATACATTTTAGAGCATCTACATAGTGGATTATCATGTATCCATTAAAAATGATCATGAAAACAATTTACATGAATATGAATAGAAAGATGGCCTAATGTACTATTAAGTAGAACACATTTTTCAAAAATATGTGTAGTATGATCCATTAAAAAAAAAGTCTATGTGATATGTATTTTACAGAAAGAACCTGGAATGATTTATCCAAATATTTCAGTGATTATCTCTGAAAAGTAAGATTATTCATGATATATCCTTTCTTCTACCTGGATCATCTAAATTTCTACAACAAATATCAGTGGGATTTATAACAAAAACATTTAAAACTCAGATTCAATTATAAAGTTATATGTATGCAACAGGTTTAGGAGTAAGTAACTAGGATTAAACAATAATTCAATAAAAGAGCTAATTGTAAAGTGTTTTAAGTTAGAATTTTTGTGTTCTAGTTCAACTTTTCAAAAGAAGAAACTTTTCCTGTAAGCAGAAGATATAAACAAAGGTCTAACATTAATTTTCACAGTCACTGAAAGAAAAGGTGAAGTATACATAATCCATATCCTAAAATTCAATGAGATTCACATGCCTGAGATACACAAATTCAACTAGCTTTCGTGGAATGCCTGCTCTTTGTTGTGCACACTTCTTTTATGAATATATTTAAAGCCCTACCACATAAAAGGTAGAATTATTATCCCTAATTTCTGATTGAGAAAAAAAAGAAAAAAAAACGGCTGTATCAGAGTAACTATTGAATGTATTATACAGGAGCATCTTGAAGGAGATTGTCCATTACTGCTTCAGCAATTTATCAGAATCATCTCTAAAGATAAATTTTTTTCTCTTTTTTGACCTCTCCACGAGGCATGAGGGATCTTAGTTCCCAGACCAGGGATCGAACCCATACCCCCTTCAGTGGAAGTGTGGAGTCTTAGCCACTGAACTGCCAGGAAAGTCCCATCTGAAGATATTTAAAACCACAGGTTCCACAGCCCCACCTGCCTCAGACTTACTGAATCTGAATCACCTAGGCTATCTGAATGATTAGGCTGGGAATCACAAGACAGTATCACTCAGGACGTCCTTTTAAAGACATAGGTAGAAATCTCTCTCTATTCTGGATTTTTCTTTCCTGAGATATTGATATCTTTAAGCAAGTAAGGTCAATAAACCTAGCAAGAGGGGCCTGGACTCTGGGTCCCACCTTTTAGAAGGACATGCCTTTCTCTGCATAAAAAATTAAATTTCTTAAGGGATATTACAATTTACAGCCCTCGAAAAATGTATGAATTCGTAGTGTATTCACAACTGTTGCATCTGGTGGCTCAGGAATATTTTTTGATAGAAATAATTCAATAAAATATTTCCATTTTGTCATTTTGAAAGTATTTTTGTCAAATTAGAAGGGCGTAATTATTTAAAATGCTGGATTGATTTTACATTTTAAATAGTTGGACATGTGTGGGCTTCCCTGTGTAGTCTTGCCCTGGGATCCACAAATGTTAGAGTTGGGTCTACCCTTAGCATATGCACAATGAAAATCTAATCATTTTTCCAGTTTTCAGCAACTTAAATCTAATTTCGTGATGCCCAATCTTAGTCAAAATAGGGCCATAAACCTACCTTTCTGTGCAATAACTTTCTCTCTTGTCTTGCCTGACTATCCTAACTTGATTTTTCCATTGCTCTTTAAAAAAATGTTTGCACTGATTTATCTATCTATTGATAATCTAATGAGTTATAATCTTATTAAGTTCTATGTATTTTTGTAAGCAACTATAAGTTTTTTTTAGAAATGAAATAGGTTAAAAAGAAAAAGGAGAGGCAGAAAGGATAGAAAAAAAAGGAGAAAGGAAGATTCATCCAAGGCTAGTTATCTATAAAGTAATAGAGGACAAATTTGAATGCAGTTCTGTCTTCAATTTCAATTCATACTCCAACATGTCATGTTGTCAGTGTGTTTTTATAAGCTAACATAATTGTCAAAGGATATGCTGCAATTATGATGTGGAAGTTACTTTTCTAGATGAAGTGAAATGGCAATTTTTAATTGGTAGACATTTTATGAAAAAATAAATTTAAAAACCTATGAAGCATTTACATGCATTAGGATTATCATTATAAACATTAATTATTGTTGTATAATTGTATACAGGTGGTCTTCATCTTTCAAACATTGATTTTTCATAGAGCTATCAAATTCACAACTTCTTCATTCATGGATTAATTCAACAAAATATTTATTGAGCACGTAATTGTACTTAGACTGCAACAATGAATAGTCAAAGGCAGCAATCCCTGTTCTCATTTAGCTTATTTCCTGTTTCCCCAGGGGGATACAGACATTAAGAGAAAACATTCTTAAAGTAAGAGTATATAGTATGCTACATGGTGGTTAGTATTAAAAAAAAAGAAAAAGTAGATGAAGGTAGGAAGAACTGAGAGTCCTGAGGTAGCCAAGTGGGAATTAGAATTTTAAAAAGAGTGGTTGGGTAGGCCCCACTGAGAAGGTAAGAGCTGAACAAAGCCTTGACAAAAGTTATGTAACTATTCAAGTGGATGTCTGGGAGAATAGCATTCTAGACAGAAGTAAGGGCTGATGGAAAATGCAGGAATAGAATGGAGCAATAGAAATAGCAACATCCCTAATCTATCCTTCCTGCATCAAACTGGGTCTTTTATTCACCAGTGATGATTTTTTATCTACAGCATGGTGTCACTTTCTGGCTTATACTCTTGGGAGAGTGCTTGCAATGTGACTGCTCATATAGTGTGGCTTTGGTCATGAGTACCACTCTTCTAGAAGCCACTGGATAACTGGGCTCCATGAACTTGCCTACCCAGCACAGCCTCAGTACCAGTGAATTCTACTCTGCTGGTCCAACCACACTGAAGTTTTCATTGTCCAGTTTCTCTGTAGGCAGTGGGGGGCAAGCCAACAACAGAGTTGGGCATGTATGAGGAGGCTTATGGTTCACTCTGAAAGGATTTTAAAAGTCTACTTATTCATATTTTCCAGATAAGTAAGGCTCTTGGGAGAGAGTTTTAAATATGGCAGCTGTCCTCCAATTTTTCTGATATAACTTCCCTGGATTTTTCATGTCCAGTGAGAGAACTACCGGAAGGCCATGATCATAGTCTCAGAAACCTTTGAAGGTTTTTACTTATCTGTCTGGTTTCTTGGAACCAAAGGAGGCATTTTATAATTGCAGCTTGGTACATTATGCTATGTCTCTCTGGGAACAGAGCACCGCCTTACAACATGAAAGTCTATTTTGCCACTCTGAGTCATCAATATTTGAACAGATGTTCAGAAATACATTCATGAATTGAGAGAATGTCTGTAATTTTTATTCTTATGAGAATGTTTTCTTGTTTGTTCCTATGTTAATAAAATTGCTGCCACCTACACTCTTCTCCCTTTTCTTTACCCCTTTCTTACTTGCTGTTTATGATAATGGAAAGGGTTTGAGATGGGAAGTCAGTAGACCTACCTGTGGTTTATTTTGTTTTAAATTCAATTTTCGATCTCAGACAAACCACTCAACTTCCGAAGGGCATCAGAATATGCCACCCCAAAATACCCAACGTTGGCATACAGATTATTTAAGCTGAAGACATCTGAACTTCAACAGAACAAAAAAGAAAAAAGAAAAAAAGAAAAAAAAGAAGAAAAGTGAGAAAGAAAGAATGGAAGGAAGGAAGGAAAGAAGGAAGTAAGGGAGGGAGGGAGGGAAGGAGGGAGGAAGGAAGAAAGAAAGAAAGCCTCTCAGTTTCCCTTATCTGACTAAGAGCTTCAACTTCTGGAAAGTAAGGCCGCCATAAATTCCTCTTCAGGGCAGACTTACTCCCAAAAGGGAGAACAGAACATGAAAAAAACCTACCTCAAATCCTTTCTAGAGGGAATTTTATGACCCAGAAGGAGATGGAAAGGCCACTCATATTTGTATAGACAAAACAGTATCACAAACTTTCTTATCTCTTGTTTGTTCTCCTGAAAATCCATTTATCTTGCCAAAAAAATTTGGTTTCCCATAAGTGCCTTTCCACTTCCTCCCTTCCCCTTTTAAGATGGTGTGTATGCCACAAATTTTAACCGCCCCTCTGACTTTCTCATCACTGAGTTCTTCCATGTGTGAGTTGCATATGTAAATAAAGTGTTTTTCTTCTGTTAATCTGTCTTTTTTCAGTGTAACTTGCAGTACCCTAAATAGAACCTAGGAGAGAGAGGACACGTTTTCCACTTCCTGCATTTCTCTGAAACTTAGTTCCCTCACAACTATAATGGGAATGTTAATAACCACTCACTAACTTATTTTGAGAACTGCAAGAGATTTACAGGTAGTGATTGAGAATGATTAAGTCCACATGGAAGGGTAGCTAGCTTATTAAAGACATGAGTTTTAGCAAAACGAAATGTGATGCTGAACTTTTTAAGCTCCTTGTAAAAAGAATGAATTTAATTATAAAATAGCATTATTAATTACCATAAGATTACTATATTGCTCCTGGAAAAATGCCTGGTTTCAGGCACGGTTCTAAAGACCAAAGACACAATGATAATATGTAGCCCAAACTGGGCGTCCATGAGCAAGTACCATTAGAAAAACAAAATACAGGAAAAATTTAGTCCTTCCGAGTTTGTTTTCACTGCAGTGTGACTTCTGTGGGAAATCTTGCAGTCTTTCTCCCTAGGATGCAAAACTTTTGTGATTACAAAGAGCATAGTTGAAATTTTAAAATGTTGTATATTTACCTTGTGATAAAAAATTCTATTGTTTAGAAAATGTCTTTCTCTCCCATCCTTCAGCTTATTGCTACCTCTGGAAATAGAAATCATATAATAATAGAGTCTCTTGTGAAGAATCTTTGAATTTTAATATCAGTGTTGAAAATTATAAAAAAGGAAGTCATTAATAAATAGGCTTACTCTCCCCCACTCACTTTGCATTCCTCTTTGATTTATTTTAAAATGATTCTTCTTTGGTTTACACCAGAGGAGAAGGTTTTTTAGGGTGGGACTTCACTTCATCTGTCTAGGAAGGCCTGCAAAATCTCATTGGTACTTCACGTGTCAAAGCTAGTCATGTGCAAATCTCTACTCATGATAAAAGGAGAAAATATCCACAAAGATACAGGGCTCCATCTGGTGTAAACTACTGATTGTGAGAAAGATAATAAACCTATTGTTGAAGTTAGGAGACGTTGTTTTTATCTTTCTTTCAAATACAGCTTCTGTAGTGAGAATGGTGGAAAAAAAGAAGGAAGTAGTCAGGGAAGGGAATAAGAAAGGGGGAATAAGGGTTAAGGGACTTATCAAAGCTAGAAAGATAATCTCACTATACATCTTATAGGAACTCCTCTTTTTGAGTCCAAGTGAGCTGATGAAACTCTAAGCTTTCTGGGTTGAGGGAGGAGGGAAGAGGCAGAGAGAAACTACTCTTTTGCCTTGGGAATGACAGAACCTGAGGCTTTCAGGTGAAAAACTAATGAGTGAATCAAGTGAAATGCATGATTACATCCTCTAATGCTTTGATTTGAGGGCAATTTTTATTAAATCACAAACGAGATTATTGCCCATCCCCAAGCAAAGAGTAGGAAAGTGGAGTGCTTGTCCCCCAAGGAAAGCAAAACCAATACAGTATCTCTCTTTTTGGTGGATACTGACTACTGCTGTCTATTTTCTAAAAATGGTATCAGTAGTTTAAAACTCCCTAGTGTTGGATGAACAGTCTTTCATTTAAAAATAAAAAATATGTATATAAAAATGTATAACAGTTTAGAATTGGATGTAGCTACATGCCCATTTGGGTAAAGGTAGTTTATTTCTTTTGGATTCAGAGCCCTCTCATACCTCTATCATATAGGGATGCATTTGTATTTGTTATATACACATATGTGCATAGACATTCAAATACAAATATGAAAAATCCAGTTGAAAGGATAAAGAAACAAATGATTATTTGGAGGATGTGAGCGTTAAAGCAGCGTTTCACAGAGTATTATCCAGGGACAAGCTACTTGAGAATTACCTGGAGATGTCTATTAAAATGCAAATTTTTAGGTGGCTGCAGACCCAATAAATCAGAATTTCTACCATGGGTCCTAGTTTGTGCCTAGGTGGGGCCTGAGGGGCATTTTCAGCAAGTAAACCAGGTTACTCTTGCATACATTAAAGCACGTGAACCACTGTTCTAAATGTGTCTGGGATCTAACTGTAGCTCTAGGTGATGTGTGCAAATCAGTACACGTTTACTGACCACAGTTATTAACTCTTACAGGTGACAAATATTACATATTCTGACATGGAATTCAGGCAGCCACAGGAAAAGAAGAATGTGTACATCTCAGGAAAGAACTCCTATCCTCAGTGTAGGTGTTGTTGTTATTGTCTGTGTATAATCCTACCATTTCATTTTCAGTTACCATTGCTCAGAGGAAATGAAGTGTTGTGGTATGGATTCAGCTACAATGTACTGATCTGAAAATATCTGGGCAAAGAAATCATATAAAATAGTTCCCCAAACAGACAAACAAAATATAGTTCCCCAGAGTCAAAATATCTGAGCTCTCCTGCTGAATGTGTTGCTAAATCTTGCATTTATTAAGTACCTCCTGCATGCAAAGCTTGTTCAAGAAGATCTTGTGATTTTTATCCCCATAGGCACAAGTCATAGTATTTTCTTTTGGTAAATGCATCCACAATCTGATTCTGGCACTGGGAGAAGTAAAAGAAAAACTCTGACCTTGGGTTGGCAGAGGAGGAAGCTGAAACTGCCTGAAATATAATCAGGGATTATCTACAGGTTTTCTAAAGTTTCCATTTTATGGGTGATGATAAATAATGAGATATATATTTATTAATCCAGGTGCAGATTAATGACTGTGTTCGTTACTTCAAAGTATTTTAAACAATAAGATTTAGACATTTTAAAAGAGACATGACTGAAAAACACTCTTTCAGCAGAAAAGAAATGGTGTGGTGATTATTTGGCAACATGTTACATATACTCACATAATATATGGATAGTATAATCGAACGTCCAGGACCAAACGTCTAATTATATGCCACTGTTAGATCAATAAATTTACTCAATTTTACTTCAGGCACAAAGAGAATAGGCAAATACTTGAAACTTCTGTGAGTTATGAAGGAGAAAACTGATACTTCTGGAGGTCCAAAAATGGTAAATGATTGTAATGAGTAAAATTGGGAAGTGCGGTGAGAGGCAACAAGGGAATGAGCCATAGCGATCAGAACAGTGATGAATCATTTCATTATGCAGTATTTGAATTTATGCTATCTCTTAATTATTCCTGTCATTCCAGCTATTGTTCTCCTACATTCCAGGAAAACAGAAACTAATGGCCAGATTCCTTAAAGAGAAGTGGATCCTGTCCCCTTGATCCTTAGTGCCGTCTGCATCCTCAGGAAAGCAGATGTCTGATAAGGCAGCTATTCTGAGCACATGGCCCAGGAAAGGAAGACTCCTCTCCGCACTTGAGACTTTCTCCTGAAAACTCTCGAAACAACTCCCTTTTGCCCTTTCACCTGCCACAATTTTATGAGTTCAGGTTTCTGCACTAAAGCTGACTTAGAGAATCAGATGAGCAAGTCGAATCACTGGGTTTAAATTCATCACTGGGACTGGACCAAAAATGAAAAGGAAATTTCTATTTTGTTTGCCATCCATTCAGTATTGCAGAGAAAGAGGAAAGTGAAAACTTCTCTGCAGTTCAGCTTATCTCTAGGAATATCTAGAGATAAGGATATTTTTAAATTACACAGAACCCAGTTTCCTTTTAACCAATGCCTGCTGAACATAGACACCAGACTGTGAGAAGGAAGTGATATGATCACATGAGAATTCTGAAGGGAGATGCCATATTTCAACCTTCTCTGTATTACTTACTAACAATCAGAGATTTATGTTCAAGTACATTCCATTGATATCAGGTCTGAATAGAATCCTCAATAGAAATGTTTTTCTCTCAGGCTAGACTAATAAGAAATGAGACAAATTGGATGCCATCTTATGGAAAAATCTAGTAGGTGCCTGTCTTGTTCCCAATGCACACATTTATTTCAAAGAAAACCTAAAAGGAACTGACTCAATAGTCCACATACACATGAAAAGATTTTGTGTGACCAGTCAGGGTACATTGTATTTCACAAAAACTTGGGTTCATCTTGAATATCATTTGTCATTCCCTCTGGAATCTGAAGTTCAAGAGCACTGAGTTAATTTAAGAACTAGCAATTCTGGTATGTGGCAATTGGGAAAACTGTGCATGCATGCACACAGGTGCACACACACATGCACATATGCACATCCACTCAAACATGTTAGATGCCAAATGAATTTAGATATGGTTAATGAGATCCTTGATTTATTCCTATTTGACTCATCAGTTTATTTTATACCAAAATTCCTATTCTGATTTATCACTATTATTTCTATCTCTTCAATACTCATTGCTCTTTTCTTCCCACAGAATTGTTTCCAAATGACCATTGATCTTGCTTTAGCTCCTATGACATTTTTATCCAGAGGTTTGGATGAATTAGCTATAATTATTCCTCTGACCCAGGAACATTTCAGAAAATTTGAGTACAGAGCAAAATGTCCACATAGGGAGTTAATTATAACTTGTTGAGTAAGATTACAGCCATAGAATGCACACCCAGTATATTTGCTTTTCTAAACTTCTGGCATTGGTTAATGAGAGCTTCTAGACAGACATGTAGTTCTAATACCACCATCAAAATTTCTAGCTCCAAGGAGTTTCCTGATATTGAACTGCTTTTGTTTTAGCCCCTTTCTATTCCACCAGTTTGAAATTGTCAGGCTAACCAGATAGGAGAGTGAAATAAAGTCCGCAATTCTTTTTTTGTAATTCCTGAATCCCCCAAAGCTCGACAAACTAAGATTTTTACATGAGTCTGGCTCAAATTTTGGCATTAAAGCCTGACCTTAATTGAGAGGAGACTATTCATAGTTTTTGTTTATAACAATTAGCATGAGTATTCATAAGTTTCTCCACAGAGATATTAATGCATTTGGTAATGGATGTTACTTCAGAACCTGCTAGGAATATCACATACCATAACACATGTTATAGTATATAATATAATATAATATAATATAATATAATATAATATAATGTAATATAATGTAATGTAATGTAATGTAATGTAATGTAATATAGTATAGTATAGTATAGTATAATTAATATAAAAATAGACAGTTCCTAGGCTTTTCTGATTCCACATGTTTTAAGTAAGGGATTGTGAAATTGTACCTACTTTAAACAGATTTTCCACATAAAGAAATTGGACAGCTTTCTATAAGGTGCAATACTTCCCCCAGTGAACATAAACAACATAGAGTTAAAAACAAAACAATCACAACAGAGCCACTGATTCATCCATGTCTCATAGCCCATCTCTCTGATGAGGTGTATATCAAAGCTCTCCTGATTTTAAGCTGAGACGGCTGGCCACGATGTGGTAAGGGAGGGAGAGTTCTGTTCCCTCTGAACAGTACAGCCTCCTTGATCATCATGCCTGGCAGAGGTGCGACAGAGGGTTTCAACAAGGGGGATGGTGCAGGATGCAGTCAAGATGACCGAATTCTAAATGTCCACCCTCACTGGAAGGGAGCAGTCAGAGGCAAGTCCATGGAGGGGTTTCGGAAACTTTTGACAAAGTTCTTTTCTGGGCTGCCTTTTACATTTCCATCCAATATTACCATGCTGAGAATTACTACCTACTGCTGAACCACATTTTTCAAGCAGAAACTTACAGAAAATTTTGCAGGAAACAAAAAGAGAACCTGAGATTCATCCCATATTCCTTCCTCTTCTTCACCAATATCTAGTTAATCTTTTCCCATACATGCCCTGTTCTGCCCTGCCCTGCTCCTCACCTTTTTATTCTTCAGCTATTCTCTGCACTGTTGACAAGTTTCCTTTCATTTAACAAAAGTGGGATCATTTGCCTAGAACCCCTCACCCATGTCTACATGTCTGTATTACCAACAGATGTTTCAGCAAATCACACAAGCCCTTCAGCACTAAAGCTTCACATGCTTCTCCAGCCCTTTGCTTTTGCCTTACTCCTGAAAGCAGTCCTCCAGGAATCCTAAACTCCAGATCCCCTGGCCCACTTGCTATTCCAGGAGGACCCCATGCTCTCTCCCATTGGGTGCCCTATGCTTTCTTCTTTTTGGAATATCCTGATCCTACTTCTCCACTTGGCAAATCTCTACTCACCCTTCAAGACTCAGCTCCCAGAACTCCAAGGCCTTTGTAGAAGAACCTGGCACAGTGAACAAGCCATTCTTCTATGCTCCTACGACATCTTCTACATAAGATCACTTATCCCATAACATTTCATTTACCATGTCAATCTTCCATAGTCTCTGAACTCCCTGAGGATAAGACAGAAATCTTCTTCCTCTTTATATTCTCACTGTCTGCTACAGTGCTTAGTTCAAGATGTGAGATCATTAAATACTTCTTGAAAAAACAATCATTCATAAATATCACACTAAAAAAAAAAAATAGTATGAACAAGCTCTTCCACCAAGAATCTTCTAAGAAACATTTACTGTACCTATGAAAGGCAAAAACTTACCTAGAAGACTGATAACTGACCTTCCATGTTTTGGTCTTAAGTATTAATTTAATAATCTATAATTGCTAAATGCAAAATATGCCAACACCACAGTTTAACAGAAAATATTTTTCATGAAGCATCGTGGGTATGTGAACTAAGGAAATTGATAATTACACTATTCTCTCCTTCCTACACCCCACCATCCATTTCTAAATCCTAGCTAGGTAAGTTTGTTCTTAGAAATGCCAATCCCTTTGAGACTAACCTAAAGAGAACTTCATTTTAGAACATATATCACCATAAGCTAGAAGTGTCTTAATAATACTTCATCATTCCTGATCCACCTTATGAGCTTTTATTGCCTTTGATTATTCAAATTCCGTTACATTTTATTTTAACTGGAAATACTTGTATCTATGCATGTATACTGTGTGCATTATACTAGAATGGCTGGGACTGCCTATATAATCAGGCTAAGGCTTTTCCTCGGGGAAATCCAGTAAAATTATCTTCCATTACATTTCTAAAATACTACTCATTAAAAGCAGAAATAAACTTTTATACTCATGGCTAACAATGCAGAAAAGAGTCTGAACCCTGCAGCTTATCTCAATTTCAGAGAGGAGGAGGTATTTTCCAGATGAGTTGCTGTTTGATTTGATTTTCACTCACAATTACTATCAAGATCTTTTCCCCCCAGTTTGTTTTGTGGTACTATTACACTTCGTCCTTATACCCCTTTTTCTGAATCAATGTGTTTTCCAAAAACATGACCCAGTTACTGCTCATTTGAAGTTCAGAAGAATTTGCAATTTTTTTTCTGATAAACTTTCACTATTTATAGTCATGGAAGCCAAAATAAAGAAAGAAAGGAGGAAAGAAAGAAACCCCCCTTCTCCCCAGCACTCTGTGTCCTTCTTTCCCGCTGCTGAATTCATTGTTTTGATTCCTTCATGTGCTGGCAAACTCTCAAGCATGCCATACGAGAATTTAAAAAATGAAGCTCTCATTTAGGAGTCACATAGTGGTGATATACGCACAGAGCTTCAATTTAAACCATTATTGCATACCATCTTTTTCCTTTTATAATAATCCATTAAATGCTTTCAGTATGGAGAAGGAATAGCAACCTGTAGATCCAAATGGAACCCAGATGACTTATAAAATACATCCTGCCTTCCTGCCTGAGTTGTTAGAGCTCCCATCTCTAATGGATGGCATTGTTATTTTACTATCCAGCCAACCACACACATCAATTATACATTCTCCAATGTCATGAATCACTTTTGGAAGGCAACCTGTCCTTTGGTTGTTATATATGTCATTTTTCCTTAACCTCTGAACAAAACCTTGTGTGTGTGTGTGTGTGT
The DNA here is from genome assembly GCF_964341445.2 of Mesoplodon mirus. Classification (NCBI taxonomy): domain Eukaryota; kingdom Metazoa; phylum Chordata; class Mammalia; order Artiodactyla; family Ziphiidae; genus Mesoplodon; species Mesoplodon mirus. Next base: position 91,211,542 of record NC_138978.1, on the reverse strand, counting down.
GTGTGTGTGTGTGTGTGTGTGTGTGTGTGTAAAACATGATGTCCTTATTTTAAATATAATGACTGATAATTGGAAAATACCTTCGGGGAACATTTAATGTTCATTCTGCCAAGCATAGAATGCACTACTATTTGTTCAGTAATTTTCTGTGACAACAATAGCAACATTCAAGAGTATAATGTATGGTAGGATATCTTCTTCCAGAAAAATGCCATTTGCATTGCTTTGTATATGTGAGTTAAGGCTTAATTTCCCATTTATACATATACACATACATATATACTTATCTATCCACTTGCTTACATACATTTAAATTTACATTGTGAGGCCAGTTATGTAGTCTTATAAACAGCACATGATTAAAGACAAAACAATTATGAAAGAGTCAGTCTTAAAAAAATTTTTTTTTCAGTCTTCAGTTTTAAAATTATTTCTCCAAATGGTTTATATCTCCAAATGGATGGAATATTATAGTAAAACATTTAACCTTCATTTGCAGTATAATTACCCAAAGATTCCAAATCATCTCATTACTCTAAGTCAATAGGTTATTATAATAACCACAAAAAATGAAGCTTATAGACAGCATGGGACTATCTGAAACCCTCAGGAAGAGTAACATATAATAAGAGCAGCTGGTTATCAATGTTATTCCTTAAAAAGATTTGGAAAGGAAATTGTTCATTATCTTTTGTTAAAGGCTCATATTACTTTCAACTAAGATTTCTTGTTGTTTTGATGTTGAGTGTGTTGTATTGTGTTGTTTGGATTGGTTTTTCATTTTTGCCTTAAGAGCATCCTAGTGAGTTTAAAACATTTTATTTTTCCAGTCTCAAAGAGAATCAAGGATATTTGTTTGCCATCTTACAATGCATAACACAACTAATAATAATACTATAATACCAAACTCTTACTATTATACAAGATGTAATAAGTTCTTTACAACTATAACCTCATTTAACCATCCTAAAAATCCTAGATATTAGCACTCCATTTGACAGATGAAAGACAAGGCTCATGAGGCTTGGTTCCTTTACAGCTATAAAGACTAAACCCCAAGGCTTTTTCACTTTTCCCCCTGGTTATATCAAATAACAGTCTTTCAGTGTAGAACAGCTAACAATCACTTAAAATAAGTTATAAAGTTTATATTTATATACTTTGTCTCTAGTAGAAATTGGGAGAAATTCTAGAACATTAGGCATTGTCTCACTGTCAATGAAACAGTTATCAAGTGCTTTTTCGACCTTTTCTCTTCTCTCAGTTCTTGCCTCTGGGACTTCATATATTTTCTTCATAAGCCCAACTATTTCTCCAAAATTCCAATGCCACATTTCTAACCATCTGTTATACCTCTCTACGTGAATGTCCAAGCAACTCTTTATGTCCCCCAAATCCCAATTTTTCTAGACTTCCTTGCTTCCATAAAAGGCATTCCTTCAGTACATTCAGTATCTCACAGTCCTGCTCTTTCCTTCCTTCTCCTTACGCACTACTATCTGTAATCATTCATTTGGTTGTCAAACATCCATTTGGTTGTCAAGCTCAACTTGGAAATGCCTTTTATAGGTAGCCTGGCCCTCCTTTTCATTTCTGCAACCACAACTCTGGTACAGTATCTCCTTTATTTTTCATGCAGAACTCTGTATTAACTCCTACTTGGTCTTCCAGCTTCCACCATATTTTAAATATCTCTCCTAATTCCAGTATATCGTACATCCTGTAGCTAAAATCATCTTCCTAAAATCCACTCTCTTCATATCACTTCTGGAAAATCTTTTGTGGTCCTATGCTACCTACCAAAGTACATACTAAGTTATTTGTCCCAGGTTTCAAGGTCCTGAAATGTGACATTTTCTGGTCTTACCTCCACCACTTTTCCACATATTGTCTTAGTCAGCTCAGGCTGCTTTAACAAAATACCATAGACTGGGTAGCTTAAAAGATATTTATTGGGCTTCCCTGGTGGTGCAGTGGCTAAGAATCTGCTTTCCAATGCAGGGGACACGGGTTCGAGCCCTGGCCCAGGCAGATCCCACATGCCGCGGAGCAACTAAGCCCGTGCACCACAACTACTAAAGCCCGTGCGCCGTGTTCCACAATAAGAGAAGCCACTGCAGAGAGAAGCCCGCGCACCGCAATGAAGACCCAATACAGCCAAAAATAAAAATAAATAAAGTAACTTTAAAAAAAAGATATTTATTTATTACTGTTTTGGAGACTGGGAAATCCAACATCAAGGTGCTGACAAATTCAGTTCCCCAGTAAGAGTTTCTTCCTTGCTTGAGGAAGGCCACCTTCCTGCTGTGTCCTCACATAGTGGTGAGACAGCTCTCTAGTGTTTTTTACTTTTCTTATGAGGACATAAATCCCAACATGGGGCCCGTCCCTCATGACCTCATCTAAGCCTAATTACTTCCCAAAGGTCCCATCTTCAAATACCATCACACTGGGGTTTAGGGCTTCAACTTACAAATTTAGGGGAAGGGGGACAAAAACATCCTTTTTTTTTTTTTTTTTTTGCATATAATATTTATGCTGCACTTACATAGTTTATCACATTAGGAATGTTCTCCCTCCTCCTCTTCTGATCAAGATTGCCCATTCTTCAAAGCTCAATAAAGCTTCCTCCTCTGTAAAGACTTTTTAGATCTTTCCTAAGCAGTTTTAATATCTCTTTCTTTTGAACATTGTATTTTTCTTAATGGACTCAACTTTACTTGTAGTATAACGAGTCATGTACTTGTTTAAGTCACCTTGCTAGATTATCAGTGCTTTATGGAGAGGAAATGTATTTTAATCATATTTGTATCCCATGCAGCATTTTGCAAAATGTTTAGTATCAAAAGAGAACTCAAGAATGTTTATGAAATTGGATCATAAAAATTGTTAAATCTAGACAGGGACTTGGAAAAAAACATAAGATTATTTCTGGTAAAAAAGAATTAGCATAACACAACATTGGAACTCAACTGTATTTCAATAAAAGATAAATTTTAAAAAAAGAATTATCAGCAAAATATAATATGACATCCCAGTTATTTAAGTATCAAAAATCAAGCAAAATGAATACTATTTTAAAAAACAAAGGGGAGAGGAATAAAGAACTAAATTTTTGTATTGTTAGCCCAGTGTTGGGAGTTACTAGGACATACAGGATTTCTTATTCTCATTGTGTGGCAAGCAGGAGAGAAGCAGATTTGAAGTTATTTTGGAAAGGGCTTGGGAGGAGCCGTGTATGGAATTCCTTTTACTTGGAATGCTTTTTCTCCTCTTCTTTATCTAATTCTCCTCAATCCCCCAAATGATGTAGATGTTACTTTCTCCTACCCTCCTCCCCAGGTCTGTGTTGAACATCTAAGAACACATTATCCTGATTGATTTGAATGTTTCCCTGTAAGACGTGGATTTCTTGAGAGTAGGAATTTTATAAATCTTTACATATTCAACTGACCCGGTGCCTGGCACAGACTAGATGCTTAGTAAATATGTGTTAATTTATCAATTACACTGTTTCCACTATCTGAAGACTTGTGATCCAGGATCAGTCACCTATCTTTGAACCTCACTCTCTACATCTGCAAAATGGAGATCAAGACTGAAATGAGGCTAAGGTTGTGAGGAGGCTCAATATAATGCAGATAACATATATGGTACTGTTATTACATATACACTACGGACTATTATTAACATGTATAAAACGTCAATTTTTAAATGAATTATGACACTTTGATTTCATTTCTACCCAGGATGCTTTTGAAACACTTCTCCCTACAAATTATTCAGCATTCAGAATTATCATTAGGAAGTAAATGCAATACTGTCACATATTTCTTGGTACATGCTTATTTCATAAACATAACATTTTTATTATACATCATTTCACCACCCCATTATCATAGTTAATTAAAAACTGACACATGAACTTACACTTCTATCATGAATGCTTAACTGTCAAAAAATTATGCTCTCTCTGCAAACTACAAGGCATTAGACAACAGGAAACACAGGACTGTGATCCTGCGAGAAAATAAACAAAGTGAGCCCCATAATTGCACTGGTTTACTGCCTGGAGGTAGTTTACAGACCACAGTGGAGAGTGAGGTGACCCACACAGAACCTGACGGTCTCAGTGAGCTGAGGATACAGAGATCCGAGTTCATGAACAGAGTCAGTTAGATTGGCATGTGGGAATATGAGTGAGGAGGGAGCTGCACATAGAGATTGCCTTGGAGAACCACATGGAAGTCCCCTTCAACCTTTCGCTGAAGAAACGTCTACGCATTAGGTGGAAACACCCACAAGACTGAGAAAAGAAACTCCAGAAGGCAGTACGCCAAAATACACCTAGAGTTCACACAAAGCTGGAAATAGTTTGTAGTCCCATCAACCAGAAGAGAGAGTCCTCAGCACCGTATGGATTTTAAAATATTGTTTGAAAGTATCAAAATGATCCCAAATAATTTAACTATGAGGTATTTTACTGAAGAGAAATAAAGACATGCATCCACACAAAAATTCATACTTGAATGGTCACAACAGCTTTATGCAATATAACAAAACAACACAATGTCCATCAACTGGTAAGTAGATGAAATAATTGTGGTATATCCATACAATGAAATACTATGCCAAAAAAAAAGAAAGAAAGATAAGAAAGGAACTATGGATACACACACAAAAAGCATGGATGGATCTCAAAAACATCATGTGAAAGATAAGAAGCTAGAACTAAAGACTACATTCTATATGATTTTATATGTATAAAATTCTAAAAAAGGCAAAGTACAGTGAAAGAATGTAGATCAGTGTTGGAAAATGGCAAAGAATGAGGAAAGAGTTCTTTCTGCATAGAGAACTTTAGGGGATGATATAAATGTTCTGTCTTTCTTGTGCTGGTGATCATTTTAGTATGTATGTGTTTCAAAATTCATCAAATTGTGCACCTAAATTGGTGAAATTTATTGTATATTAATTGTATTCCAATAGTTTATTTTTTAAAAACTGACCATATGTGTGAAAAAACATTATTTAGGCTCTTATTTATGTATCTTTATTCCTCCAAAGAACTCATTTTCAAGCTTTATAGTTAGGCTCCAGTGCCCAATATGTGCTCTGTAGCCATCTTTAGTTTCAAAGGAGACTAGAAAAGTGAATAGGAAAAGTGGAATACTTTTCCACTCTCTATGGTAGAAAGGGGAAAGGCCAACAAGAACTGGGAATGGCTACCGAATTATTCAGTCAACAGGGTCTGCACTGTCTCACTCTAAATTTTAAATATAAAAAAGAATAATTCTTAATTTACTGGGGGTATCAAGATTTCTCAGGACAAGCTAATTAGAATAGTCAAAGCATGTTGCATTCTAGCTAACTGTATTTCCTAATTAACTAAAAAAGTGTTTTCTTTACAGTTTTATCAAAAATCTTTTTAGACACTTAAGAGTCTTCTTTCCTCATTAAGTACAAGATAAGAAATGTATTTAAATTTTGTTTTTATTAATACCAAATCTTCCAGTGCTCAAAGTCATCACTTTGAAAATAAAGTTTCGTTTTTTTGTTTGTTTTTTATTGGGGTATAGTTGCTTTGCAAGGTTGTGTTAGTTTCTGCTGTACAATGAAGTAAATCAGCTATATGTATACACATATCCCCTCCCTCTTGCACCTCCCTCCCACACCCCCATCCCCCCCCATCTAGGTCACCACAGAGCACTGAGATGAGCTCCCTGTGCTATATAGCAGGTTCTCATGAGCTATCTGTTTTACATACGATGGTGTATATATGTCATTTCCAATCTCCCAATTCATCCCACCCCTCCTGCCCCACCTCCCATATCCACACATACATTCTCTATATATGTGCCTCTATTGCCCTTCAAATAGGTTCGTCTGTACCATTTTTCTAGATTCCACATATATCCGTTAATATACAATATTTGTTTTTCTCTTTCTGACTTACTTCACTCTGTATGACAGACTCTAGGTCCATCCATGTTTCTACAAATGACCCACTTTCATTCCTTTTTATGGCTGAGTAATATTCCATTGTATATATGTACCACATCTTCTTTATCCATTAATCTGTCATTGGACATTTAGGTTGCTTCCATGTCCTGGCTATTGTAAATATTGCTGCAATGAACATTGGGGTGCAAGCGTCTTTTTGAGTTATGGTTTTCTCTGGGTATATGCTCAGTAGTGAGATTGCTGGGTCATATGGTAGTTATATTTTTAGTTTTTTAAGGAACCTCCATACTGTTCTCCATAGTGGCTGTATCAATGGAACAGGAAGGAAAGCCTAGAGATAACCCCACTCACTTATGGTCACCTAATCTATGACAAAGGAGGCAAGAATATACAATGGAGAAAAGACAGTCTCTTCAATAAGTGGTGCTGGTAAAACTGGACAGCTACACATAAAAGAATGAAATTAGAACACTCCCTTATACCTTACACAAAAATAAGCTCAAAATTGGTTAAAGACCTAAATGTACAACCTGACACCATAAATCTCTTAGAGGAAAACATAGGAAGAACACTTTTTGACATAAATCACAGCAAGATCTTTTTTGACCCACCTCCTAGAGTAATGAAAATAAAAATGAAAATAAACAAATGGGACCTAATTAAACTTAAAAGTGTTTGTACAACAAAGAAAACCATAAACAAGAGGAAAAGAGAACCCTCAGAATGGGAGAAAATATTTGCAAACAAAGCAACTGACAAGGGATTAATCTCCAAAATATACAAATAGCTTATGCAGTTCAATATCAAAAAAACAACCCAATCAAATAATGGATGGAAGACCTAAATAGACATTTCTCCAAAGAAGACATACAGATGGCCAAGAGGCACATGAAAAGCTGCTCAACCTCACTAATTATTAGAGAAATGCAGATCAAAACTACAATGAGGTATCGCTTCACGCGGGTCAGAATGGCCATCCTCAAAAAATCTACAAACAATAAATGCTGGAGAGGGTGTGGAGAAAAGGGAACCCTCTTTCACTGTTGGTGGGAACGAACATAAGGTTTAGTTTGCAGATGCTGGTAGAGATGGATGTAGTGAAATGTTTCTCAGTTGGTTTCCTTAGAATGCAGGTCCTTCAAAATCTCTTCCCCCTAAATAAGTGTTTCATAGTTAATTATGTTTGGATAATGTTGCCTATTATAGCCACATCTTGTAATACCATAAAGCATATTATTAAAATTTCTGAAGTAGCCTAACAAAAGGAACAACCACAAAAACTCATTGATTCTGTTTAAATTAACTTACCTGAGTAGAGAAGTTATTGTTCTTGTAATTCATTTACAAAAACTTCCTAAGAACAGGAATCCCAATGGGGCAGGCTGATGCTGCTGTGGAAAGACCACAAGCTATGGAGCTAGACACACTGGGTTTGAATCCTGACTTGATGCCTTAAAAATTACCACAAATAAGTTTTAATCTGTTTGATTCTCAATATTCTCATCTATAGATTGCTCTGATAAGAATTAGAAGTATTGTCTATAAAGTAACTAACACACTGCTTAGTGGAGAGTAGATTCCCCAGAATTCTAATTTATCATCAATTTTTCACCATCATCATCATTATCATGTGGCTTTCTTTCCAGAAACTCTAGAATTTGAATTTGCTTGTTTATTTAATTTTTCCCTAAATTGTTGATAAATTTCTTCTAAAAAAATATGTACTCCTTCTGCTCTAAAAGGGGGTGGGGTTGTCTGATGAATTGATATATCAGTTTTAGTTATTTTCTAGTTAGTCAAAGTCTTATTATAGTTTGGACAATAGCATCATATTGCTGTTTCACGAGGGTTATTGGACTCTAACCCAGCTCTCTGATGCATCTTAAGCTGAAATCAAATTCATAATTTTATTTAATTGTCCTTTATTCTTGTGTGGTTAAGGAGATTCTTAGGTATTATTCCCACATTTATCATAAGCACCTATAGAGTTTTCTAGATGGTTGAACTAATTGGAGGGCTGTAATAATGTATTATGGCTCATCTGGTTATACTTTTGAAGATCCTACTCTGTCCATAATTGTGATTCTTCTTTCACATTTTTCCAGTGGTGATAATAACAATAATAATTGATGACAGAAAAAGTAATAAAACTAGTCTTAATATTTTATACTGTAAAATGCTGGTTGTTTAAGTTTGTCAAGACATTTTCTAAATAAATGTTTTCTAAAAAACATTTTCTAAAAAAAGCTCTCTGAACCATTATGTAATGCCAGGGAGAAGGTCATATAACTTTCCCATAAAACTCCTTTTTTGCATCAGGTAAAATGTTCCACAATAATTGTATTGGCTGTCCATCACAGTACCTCAGGGAAGCATGCTGTTGACAGGGTCATTTTTCCTTCACAGTGGAGGATACTGAAGCATAGACGCATTAGTGGTAACTTGTCCAAATCAACACCATGAACTAGCGAACCAAATCACTGTGTGACAACGACACCACTCAAAGGCAGGCGCCACACAGGAAATGGCATCACGAAGGTTAATTTCAGATTAAACTGGGACAGCATGCACATTGGGTCATCTTGGGAAGATGTGCTAAAATGCACAGAGACAAGGTTAGTCATGGATCATAAACCTTACCTGAGAGTGTTCTCTGGTGTATGTTTAGGTATTCAACTTTATTTTCACAAAATAGTTGTGGCAGGAAGACTCTGTCTTTTATTATCAAAGTGAAGATAGAACTCAATGCTTTTCCTTCTTCCTAATAAGTATCAACAGCTTCATCCACTTTGGACTGCCAGAGTTAAGTCTATTCTGTTCATTAAAAAATGATTTGCAAAATTTGTTTTACTAAAATCATATGAAGTATTAAAGTTATGCCTGCTGATTCCACACGTAAAAGCTGTTTCCAGTAACATAGATTCCCAGCATCTGGACTCACTCAGCCAGAGCAATTAATTGCAGAGAGCAAGCAGAGCCTTTCTTAGCAGACCCATCCAGAAAGTACCAATGTGCAAGTAGCCCTACACAGGCTCCCTAGAGTCCAAGAATCCCAGAATCCCAGATACATCTCCCTCTTTCTCTTTCTCACTCTCCCTCCTGACCCCCTCTTTTTCCCTCTCCCTTACCCTCTCCTTCTCTTTAATATCAGTTTTAGTTTCAAAAAGGAAAACTAGAGTGCAGCAAGGATAAATTCTTTCACAATTACTCCACATCGAGGAGATGCATATCTGTTTTCCATGTCTCTAGACTTGCAAGATCTAAGAGACTGAGTACAACAAATATTATACAATGATGCGTATTTCTAGGCTCTATATTAATTCCAAAGACACTTATAGTTAAGCATTCTAAAAATGTTAGCATTCATCTTAACAGGCTAATATCAATTCATGATATTTCATTGAGGTAATGGGAATATATACACTGATTTATCAAAAGAAGGTAAGGATGAATGCCAATGAAATTCATTTCATTGTATGATGAATACTAATTTTGTAGGGCATGCCTCTACATTTACACCTTGTAATAATGCTTTGACTCCTACCAGCATCATGTGAATATTTGTGCATAATTTTACATTTTGAATGATTTCTGTCTCAAATTGTCTTTAAGTTAAAATGTATAACTTTAACTAGCAACACCAAATGCTAGTGAGGATTTGAAGCAACCAGGCTCTCACACATTGTTGGTGGGGGCATAAAATGGTGCACCTAATTAGGAACATAATTTGGCAGTTAAAGTTAAACATTTATACTTGTCCATCAATTTCACTCCTAGGTGTTTACCCAAGAGAAGTAAAAACATGTCCATATAAAGAGTTGTATAAGAATGTTCAAAGCAGTTTTATTTGTAATAGCCAAAAAATGGAAACAACTCAAGTATTCATCAATTAGAGAAAGAGTAAACAAATTGTGGTATATATATATATACAACATAATACTTCTCCAGGATACAGAGGAATGGATTATTGATACGGCCAAAAGCAGAGATGAATCTCAAAAACATTAATTTGAGTGAAAGAAGCTGGACATGAACATGCATAATGTATGACTTTATCTGTATAAAGTTCAAAAACATACCAAAGTAACCTTTGGTGATGGAAAGTCAAATATTGGTGACCTACGGTAGGGAGCAATTTTATTTGGAAAGAGGTACAGAGAACTTCCTATGGTTTTGGAAATGTTCTAGATTTTGTTAGAGGTGTAAGTTATATGGATTAATATATTTGTCTACATTTGTTGAACTATATAGTTTTAAGACCTGTGCATTTCACTGTGTATAAATTACACCACAACACCTTCACCTCCCCAATATAGCTTCAACTCTGCTTCTTCATCCTCTTATCATTAGCGTTTCCTTGTGGCCTCTCATACCTCACCTGGACCTCTGGAAGTTTTCCCTGGGTTTCCATAAGAGCCTCCTGTGAACTCACCACACAGCACTGCCTATATGTCTTTTCCATCTAGCTACATTTCCCTTATAACCTAAATTAGCCCTTTCCAGGATTCTGATTTCTTTTTGCCATCATAAATAAATCAATATTAATTTTTTTTTCTTTTCAACTTAGGCTTCAGGTTTTGACGGCTGTGAAGTCTACCTCTAAGAAGAGTTCATTTTAGTATGGTGGTTAGCAGGTTCCCTATCCCCTGCTAAATGTTAAGCAGAGAAAGGTCACTATATACAATGTGTTTTATAAAGTAATGTGTGAGAATAAGGGACTTAATTAATGAACTATGATGTTATTATGAAGGTAACAGTAAGACAGGTGGATGTAATTTATCTGTGGCTCTTCCACACCAAAGAATTTGGCATTTGTAGCCCTGGACAATGTCTTCCTGTGACACAAATGGAGGTGGCAGCTAGGAGTCTGCTCTTCACTGTTCTAATATCAAGAATGTCATCTGCAGTCTACTTTGGCACTTTCTAGGTTACTTCAGTGAGGTTGGGGAAGTCCTCAGGGTGAGGACCACACTTCAGTCACTGATATCAATCTTGCCACTGTGGCTGGAACCATGTGGTTTATGAGCAATAATATTTTTTCTGGGATTTTGAGCTTGTCAAAATGAGAACAAAGCAAATAAGGAAAAAATTGCCAGATTCTTTACAAATGCTAAACTGTATGGTGTTTTACAGTATTGTCTGGCAGTTACTATATAGTCCCAGGACATAAAGTCAGACCACGGTTTCCAACATGAGCTTTGCTCTCCATAGAAGGATGTCACTGAATCTAGAGATGTGGTGTAGCAAATCCCATCTCACACTTCATAACTTTGGGGCTACTATTACTTTAGTGTGCCTTCTTTATATTCCACTTTATTATGACTGTATCCCTATAAATGCAAACACTGTTTCTGTGGATATAATTTCATAAAGCAAAACTATCTTCTATCTTTAGCAGTGAAATTCAAGTGGCAACTATGACAAGCAAAGAAAAATGACTGCAGTTAGCTTCAACCATCCCTGCTCATCTGAAAGCTTATGTCAGTTTCTAAATAAGCTTTTCATTTTTCTATTCAGTCTGCTGATCTTTGTTGATTTACAGCATGAATGAGCATGGCACATTGCAACTTGTATAGTGTATTTTTCCTAAATAATAAAGCATTTATTGCAGACACATCAAGCTAACTAGTGGCTCTAAATTATTGTGGCATTGAAGTGCCATGTTAACAACTCATTTACATCCTTCTGGTGACTCTCCATTACCAAGGTAAGTAATTTAATTCCATCTAGGAACAATGACTTTGCAAAGTGTATTTACTGCAACTGAGAAAAAATATAATTAAATCAAATTAGAAATTATGATTTGATCATTCTAACTAAATACAAATAAAATAAAGTATTTAGTCAGGATAGACTGAATTATCTCTTATACAACTTTTGGTAAAGATGTGTTAAAGTACCTTCAGAAAACTTTATAATATATACTCAGCCAGCTATGCTCAGTACATACTGCTTGTGAATGTCTATGCTTTATAAATTCAGTTTGATGTTCTCTCATTTGTTTTAGTTTTCACTTCTTACTTTGAGTAAGTTACAAAAGGTTGAGTTATAGTATTCCTCACAATCAGGGCTACAACACTTCATAAATTGAGGGGGTACCTCTACCTTATTGCTTATGCAGGACCCTTGCATATATATGCACAAGCCATCATGTTGATGTGAGGCCCCTCTCTTGTTTATTCACTTCCTCCTTCATCCTAGATCCTGATTCTCATTCATCTTCCTGTACCCCACTAAGTACCTATTTTAATGTATTTAGATATATCTTTATGCATGTGTTGTTTTCAGTATAGTATTTTTGTGTGTATGTATGTGTTTTGAGTTTATGTAAATGATATTGTTCTGTTTCTTACTTTATTCCTTCAATACAATTTTTATAAGCATCCATGTATCTCTGATACCATGAGTTTGTGGCTTCTAACTGCGGCTTCCACGTTTACTTAAGTATTCCCCAGTTAGATTGTCTCCAACTCCCTGCTATGCAAGATAATGAATACCCTCATATGTCCTCTTACATGAACCTATAAGAAATTTCTCTGGGTTATACTGCAGAAGTGAGCTTCCTGAGTCCACTCAGAAAGCATGCACACATGCTCAGCAAGGATGAACACTGAGCACTAAGGATGAATCCATGCTCATAAGCATGAATTCATACACAGCAAGGCTATGGAGAGGGGCACAGACCTAAGAATGAAGGTGTACTCATTAAGGCCACACTCAGAGTGAGCAGGGATAAACACACTCTTAAATAAAGATGTCCAAATACACAGTACATACACTCAGGATGTACATACACTCAGTACGGATGACCCCTAATTAAGTTTGTAGATGCATGTAATTTCATAAGCACTGCAGATTGTTGTTTAGAATAGCTGTAATCTTAACAGCAGTATGTGTTATCTCCTCATAATCCCTACACATGTTGCTGTATTCATAATTTCTTTTTGCTTATCTCATGGCTAAATTATTATTTTATTTTTATTGTATTTATCATACAATAAAATTTCTGTGAATTATAAGTATAAAACATTCGCACATTTTGAATTGCTTTTATGTTGTTTTTTGGTTGAGATTTTAGGAATTCCTTCCATATATATAATAGTATATATTATTGTATATATAGAAATCAATATATTATATAATTATATGTGCTATATGCTGTATCATTCTTCATTACACAAACGCAAAAGTTAATTCCATATAGTAAAAATCCATTCATTGTTTTGCACCATGATTTTTGCTTTTGGGAATTTTATCAAAGACTTTCCCTATCCATGCTCCAAGTTACAAGATAGTTTTCCTTCTTTTCTTCCAATTGTTTCATAGTTTATCTTTTACACTTAAGTATCTAAAACATCAGAACTGCTCTTTTATATACAATGTAAATCAGTGATCCAGGTTACTTATTTTTTAATAAGTAGTAAGCAGTTTCCAAACACACTTTTCTAAATAATACATACATGTACTTGAGGTGCTATATTTATCATTTTTTCTCATATGTAAATGGATCTCTTCCTGACTTCTGTTTCTTTGATATACTTATTCCTTAGAAAACACCATGCTATTTTTACTAAATAGCTTTGAGGTTTGTTTAAATATCTGAATGGGAGACTATCCACTGTTTTTTTTTAATGGATCTTTATTTGCCCATATAAAGTTAGAAGGAGTTTACCAAGTTCCTAAAAATATTCATCTATAATTTTACTTGAGATTGCCTTGAGTTTAAATGTTAATTTAAAGAAATTTTATATATTATAATAAGTTGCTCCATCCATAAATATGGACTATTTTCCCATTTAGTTAGATCTATTTTTAAACCCTTTAATAAAGACATTAATTATCTTGATCAAGGCGGTGTTCATCTTTTGTTAGGTTAATTTATAGATATGTAACAATTTTAGTTACTTTTATAAATTGCACCTTATTTATCCATTGCATTTTTTATTTGATTATTGTTGCCATTGAGCAAGGTCAGCAAGTATTTTTTTCTGTAAAAGACCAGACAGTAAATAATTTAGGCTTTGAGAGTTAGTAACTATTGTAGATATGCAACTCTGCCATAGTAGCAAGAAAGCCCTAGACAGTTTATAAACAAATGACCATGGCTACGTTCCAATAAAATTTATTTACAAAACAGGTGATGGCCAGATTTGGCCAGCAGGCATTTGTTTTGTCAGTCCCTTGCTGTAGAAGAACTGTATTAATTTATTTATGCAGTAAATTTGCTGAACTCTCTATTTGGAATAATCTGATTGTTCATTGTACCTAGAGTTTTTTTAATACTGATAAACATATTATCTGTAAATAATGGAAGTTTATCTCTTTCTTTTCACTTACTAAACTGTTACTTCTTTTTCCCTAATTAGAAAGCTGGCTATGATCTTCATCACTGCATTAAGAAATAGCAGTGATGGTGGGCATTCTTGTCTTGATCCTAGCCTTTTGGGAAATACCTCTAGAGTTTCTTCATTAAATATGATGTTTCATATAGTTTGGATTTTATTCATCTTAACACTAGATAAGGACATTCTCTTCTATTTCTGGTTTAATGATGTTTTATGAGAAATGGATAGATTGTCTAATATTAACCATCATTTCATTTTTATAATAAACTTCACTAGGGCATGATGTAGTCGTTTCTTTATATCAACTTGAGATAAAAATTACATACTAGAAAGTGCATCCATTTTAAGTGTACAGTGCAATGAGTTCTAACAAATGTATATACCCAAGTAAATTCCACCCCATTTAAGACATGGATCATTTCCCTCACACACACACATACACAAATACTGAGTTTATATCTTTGTAGTCACTGCATTCCTATTCCTAAATTTAGTAAATAAATAATCTGCCTTTGTCACTATAGATTAGTTTTGCCTTTTTGTATTTTCATATAAATTAGATCATACAGTATGTCCACGTTCGTGTATACTTTCTTTCGATGAACATGTTTTTAATTTCATCTTAGTATGCTTTCACTATATTTTTTTAGTATTTGGAACGTATGAAGATAGCTGTGTTAATTCTTTTTGATAACTCTGTTATTTCTGTCCTGTGTTGGTTTCTAATGATTTGTATTTCTCCATCTTATAAGTCATAGTTTCTTGCTGCTTTGCATGACTGATAATATGTTTTGGATGCTGAACGTGTATTGGTTAAAAAGATGGTATTTAAGGTAGAACCAAGAAGGTTGATAAGACTTCAAGAGTGGACTTAAGGAGAAGGACGAAATTCCATAGGAAAGTTATAATGAAGTAAATTATGAGGTATAAAACAAAGGATATGTATTGAAATTAAAATGTAGTCCACTTCTTATATAGTAATGTCATAAGCAGTAAAATTTATCATGTTTTACAGAAGAGACAGTTGAGGTAAGGAGATGTTAAGTAACATACCCAAGCTTACTCAGAATATACTAGGCAGGATTTGAACCCAGATTCTCTGACTTGGAAACTTTTATTTCTCAGCTCAACTACTACGGAGTAATAACCTGAGTTTTTTGCAGTTAACCTTTAAATAAAATTTACTGATTTTGTGAATATTGATATATTATCATAACTTTTCAAATATTCAGAGCTAATATACATAGAAAAAGAAGTGCTTTTATAATTTATAGAAAACAATCTTGAATAATTCTATTGGCAATAAAGCCAAGTCAGGGGTTATTAATGTAATCCAAATAATTGTAATCAGAGCTACTTTCCTAACTTAGACATTGGCACTTGCTGTTTGTTTCCTTTCTCTGGTATATTCTTCCTCTAGATCAACACTGTCTAACAGAAAATATGTCACATATGTAATTTAAAATTTTATAGCAGTCACATTAAAAAAATAAATAAAGGTGAAATTAATTATAATAATATATTTTGTATAACTCACTATATACCTATAATAGCATTTCAATGAGTATTTAGTATAAATATTATCAAGATACTTAAATTTTTTTCATGTTAAGTCTTTGAAGTGCAATGTGTATTTTATACTTATAGGACATCTCAGTTGGGACTAGCTATATTGAAAGAACTCAGCCACATGTGGCTACTGATAGTCATATTGGACAGCACAGCATAGCTGAGGTCACTTCCTCCACACAATACTTGATACCAGTAAAATAAGTTTCAAAGGAAACCAGGACCAGGCTGAAGGGATCATCAAACTTTCTTAAAGAGCTAGATCATCAATATCTTAGGTTGGTGGGAAACATGGTTTCTGTCACAACTCTGATATTATGGCTGCAAGGCAGCCAAAAATGATACACCAGACATGTAATCCCATGATGAGCTCCTTCTCATCATTCAAGCCTCAGTTCCAGGGCTTCCTCTACAGTGAAGGCTTCTTTGATTACATCACCTATACTAGGCCCCACCAGTCATTCTCCAGCCTCTTACCCAGTTTTGTTGATTCATAACACATACCACTGATTTTAATTAATTAATTAATAATTGTTTACTTGCTTAGTATTTATGACCTGCCACTAGATTATAACACTCATGGAGGCAAGGACAACACATCATCTTTAGCATTTTGAACAATTAAAAACTGTCAAATGGGCTTCCCTGGTGGCGCAGTGGTTGAGAGTCTGCCTACCGATGCAGGGGACACGGGTTCATGCCCCGGTCCGGGAAGATCCCACATGCCACACAGTGGCTAGGCCCCTGAGCCATGGCCACAGAGCCTGCGTGTCCGGAGTCTGTGCTCTGCAACCGGAGAGGCCACGACAGTGAGAGGCCCACGTACCACCACACACACACACACACACACACACACACACACACAAATATATATATATATATACACATTTGCACACTTGCATATGCAGAAAAGATATATAAAAGTGGCTTTTTAAGGCTCTTCCCTGGTGGCACAGTGGTTAAGAATCCACCTGCCAATGCAGGGGACTCAGGTTCGAGCCCTGGTCCGGGAACATACGACACACCACAGAGCAACTAAGCCTGTGCACTACAACTACTGAGCCTGCGCTCTAGAACCCATGAGCCACTACTACTGACCCACGTGCCACAACTACTGAAGCCCATGTGCCTATAGCCCATGCTCCACAACAAGAGAAGCCACCGCAATGAGAAGCCCCCACACCGCAACAAAGAGTAGCCCCCGCTTGCCGCAACTAGAGAAAGCCCGCGCACAGCAACAAAGACCCAACACAGCCATAAATAAATAAATAAATAAATTTATTTTTTAAAAAATAAAATAAAATTTAAAAATTAAAAAAAAAGTGGCTTTTTAACATAGAACAAAATAATTTTATTCCTATACCTACCTCCACTAGTCTAAATCCTATCTGGCCTGGATAGCCAATTCTCCAATAAGTCTTCTTGGTCCTCCATTCAAAGGTAATATTCCTCTGAACCTCAGACGACTTGTTTGTGTTAAAAAGTATTAATCCAGTCAACATTTAAAGGAAGAATTTATGTGCTTGGCTAAAACTACTACTATATACTAAACTCCTAGATAGCAAAGTTTTTTTTACAAATCTTTAAATCCCTGTAGCAATATGTTTTAACTTCTCACATATTAGGAGAACAAATAATAATAGTCAAATAGTGGAGTTCTTATTAAGTGAATGAAAGGAATCAACCAATGGTATTTTACTGCATGTGAAAGATTTTCTACCTTACAGGCTATGAAGAACAGGCTCAATTGAGAGCATTAAATGAGTTCCAAGCTTATGAACATCATTTACAATATTTGATTGTACCCAAGATTTGAAGAAATCATTGAAGCTTGGGCCTTTATGATCAGCATATTTAGTGTAAATTGCAATTTCTTCATAATATGGAAAGAGCTTCATATCAAGATTCTCCCAGGCCTCTTGTTAATAAAATTAAATACAGGTTTAGATTTTTCTAAAAAACAGTGTGCTATCCTAAATTTGATTCTACTGCTTAATGGAGACTGCTTCATCTGATTCTTTGAAGCAGTACAAAGAGGGGAGGCAGACAATTTGGGATATCATTTACTCAAATTTACAGCCATTCACCCTGCAAACACAATTAGGTGTACTAGACTACAGTAAAAACCAGTTCCTTCTTATTAAAATTTAGCTGGTAAAATGCACAATGAGGAAGTCCTGACTCTTGTCTCTATTTTGAGCCTCTAGGACATATTCTGAATAAGAAATAAGAGACAGAACTTCTGAAATCTATCTCACCAGCTAAATTAAAATAAGAAGGAGCAGTTTTTTAAGCCAGTCTCTTAGAACAAATGGCCGAAAAATAAAACAACGTTTTAAAATGCTTTTTGGGTTTGAGACTCCTTCTCTTTGAGAAAGTTACATGCACACACACATCACACAAACCAAGTTGTGTATATTCTTATTCAAAGGAAGCTCAAGCTATCCTATTGGGCTTGCTTCACCTCTGAAGAGGAGAAATATTGATGTGGGTCAGGGTCAAAGTCAAGGTCAATGTCAAGATAGTAGTAGTTACTTCACACTTGTATAAACTGAAATCCTTGCACGGCAAGACAGATATCTGAGAGCTGTTGTGAGTCTATTTTAAAGAACATCTTTTGAGTCTGCTCCTTGGTCATCTCCTGGAGCACGTTCTCTTCTGGACTGTCTCTATGAAAAACCTGATGGTTGGTCCTGTAAAGGAGACAAGGAGCTACTCTTATTTTGAGGAAATCCTTGCTCTAGGAAAGGCAGTAGAGATACAAGAGAAAGAAATATTGCCTACTTTCTGGAACTGCCTCTAATCTGGGCTAAAGATCTGTGGTTCACATTTTCCAGGAAACCACCTTGATTTTGAACTCATTGACTTATTAGTAATAGCAATGTTGCTACTCATTGATATTTTTCATACTGTTGGTAAAGTAGTAGATTACTTAATAGTCTGAATAAGCATACATTTAGGGCATTACCCAATGCAGAGGCACCAAAAAATAGATTTTTCTTTTTTTACAGGAATACGATATTTCCTAGAAAGAAACCAATAGTCACTGTGAAAAAAAAATGGGAACCTTGTTAAATTCCTTAGACTTAATTCAGAACTATTATTTGGAAACAATAATCACCTAAGGAAATAGGTACAATAACCTCTTCAGTGCTTAGGTTTTATCATAAAGTGAGCCCTGATCCCAGAAGCATTGCTATACACTGAATGTGTCCCTCCCAGATTCATTAGTTGAAACCTTATCCCCAAGATGATGGTATTTGGAGTGGGAAATTTTGGAGATATCTAGATGATGAGGGCAGAACCCTCATGAATGGGTTAGTGCCCTTATAAAAGAAATCCCAGAGAGAACTCAATTCTGCCATGTAAGATTACAGTGAAAAGACAGTCGTCTCTGAACTAAGAAATGAGCATTCACCAGACCGAATCTGCTAGCACCTTGATTTTGGACTTCGCATGCTACAGAACTGTGAGAAATAAATGTTTGTTGTTCTAAGGCACTCAGTCTATGATATTTTTGTTAAAGCAGCCTGTGCAAACTAAGACAGGTATCTTAGCAGTATTTGGACATCATATCATGATCTGACTTCTCCATAGTTTTTAAAGTTCTATTCAATTTGCTTGTGCAGCTGGGTCAAGTCTACCCTAGAAGCTGGCATATTTTCTCACTAATCTCTAAACTGAGGGCTTATATTCCCCTGTCTATCTCCCACATAAATACTCTGGGTAGTTCAAATGATGCCTTAGAAATTTGATTTTGGTGAATAACCATTCCCCATATTCTGTTGGCATTATAACTAACTTTTAAAAAGTAAATTTGTTCTTTTGGCTCCAGCCTTCATTAAATCTCATTGAATGAGTTACTTAAACTCATTATGTCTCAGTTTTGTCATCAGACAAATGGGGATAATACAATATACACTGCACAGGACTGTTATGGGGATTAAATGAAATAATGCAGAGATCAGCACCTGAGTCATAATAAAGGCCTAATAAATGCTCACCATTATAACTTTTATTCTTCAATGTCTTATTGCATTGTCATAGATAGAGCTTAATTAGCCTCTTTGCCAGATAGAAAGTTCAAAAGGCATGAATCTCAGAGATACTGCTTCTGAAAATAATAAAGCCCCAGTGCCAGGAAGAAGGAGAATTAAGGAGACACTTGGAGAAGAACAAGAAGGGTACTTTCCATATTGAGGAAATGCTTCACTCCTGAGAGATGGTGAGAAGTAAGATCCAAAGAAGAGGACAGGTGACAATGGGGTATTTGTGTGAATGTAGCAGGGTGGGGAGAGGTGAGGATAAGAGAAGGGCGGCAAACACAGGAACCAAATGTTTTTGGTGACTTTGTGGGAATCAGTTTTGAATGTCACTAGGTAAGATGGAAGAATCTTAAGAAAATGTCTCAGAAATAAGAAGAGATGTTGAGCACGATGGATCAGGGTAGGGCTGGATTTAGAAGAAAGTAAGAAAAGGTAGTAAAAGAACTTGACGTGACCTGAATACCAGCTTGCATTAGAATGAAAATTTCCCACAAACCAGTGGGACAGCTAGCAAATGCGGGATTAAAAAAAATAGTAGGATTAAAGAGGATATGTTATAAATAAACAATAAGGAAATAGGTTGGCAAAACTTGAAAAGAGTAATATATCTGTAATAAAATTCACAATACTAGAGAACCAGTGTTACTACCTTAAGTTAATAGCTCTTAAGAAATTCAAAAGTAAATATCACTTCATAATGCAAAACAAAAACAAAAACAAAACAAACCACAGGAGCAAGCAGCTACTTTCCCCCAGCCTTAATAAGAGAATGTTGCCACAAATAAGAACACATTGGCTGTTACAATAGCTTTCATTAGGAAATGTCCATTTTGGGGTTCTGCCACTTAAACATAACAAAACAAAAATTTTAAAATAATGCTCTTTACTGCCACTGGGTGAGTTATGAACCAAAGAAATTAACAAACGCAAATGAAAAAACATGAAAGCAAACAACAATTTAAGGCTTGCTTACCTGTTGCCTTAGGGTGGTGGGTAATGTAATGATGTCAATTAAGGAAGCATTCTTTATTCTTATTCATGACTCACACCCATAAAATTATTAGACTTTTCCTCAACGCTGACTTTCCAGTGATTACCTGAAGTCATCATACCATGGCAGCTGCTATCAATTTTTAGTTTAAATTCTGCCTGCCACTTCTCATCACAGAAAGAAAGGACACAAAACAAAACAAAAGACAAGGTCCATTCATCCTACAATTGTTGCAACATAATCAGGTCCCTGGAAACAGAGGGATTTTCCTTCTTTCTCATCTTTTCTCATTTTCCTCTTTCCTTCCCAAAGGACACGTTTGTTCTTTTTAGTTGACCCCTTCATGAAGGGGTGGGGTATCCCATCTCTCACAGCATTCTTGGCTATTAATCCTCAAAGTTCAACCAAAAGAAGACCAAGCAGAAAAGTACATGCTGTAACTCACTGAGGTAAATGTAATATTCTAGGACCTAAGACATACTGGCTGGCAGGTGTTATATTGATGAATCTCTTTAGAGAGGGTGTTTGAGGGGTTGTAAGCTAAGAAAAACATAGTCTAATTCTTTACAATTATAGTGTATGATTTGGTGAACACAGATTTGTTCAACACGCAGTAGAATCTTTTTAAAGCATAGGGTAATAACTTTGGTGAAATAAAAGAGGAATTACAGTGGTCCTATTCTACAAAGCATATAGAGTGCCTATGACTTGTCCCATATTGTTCTAGACGCTGGAGACATAAATATTCTCAATTTAAAAAATTTTGTTCTCACCCTTAGAAAATTTATGACCTAAGAGAGGACATACACAAATGGATAATTTTATTTAACTTGATAAATGCTATGATAGGAACCCGTACAAGGTGTTATGGATACACTGAAGTGGAGGAAGGTTCAGGGAAGACTCAACCAGTAAGTTATGCATGAGCTGAGTCTTGAAGAATGAGTAGGAATTAACCAGTAGGAAATGGAATGAAGGGTGAGAAAAGCATTTCCACACAAAAATGTCATGAGCAAAGGCAGAGAGGCATGAAACAGCTTGGTGTGAACAGCCGAGAACTACAAGCAGTTTGCTGTTGCTGGAGCATAAAATGTGAAGAGGAAAGGAGGCCTGAGCAGTAGGTAGAAATGGTTTGGGTCATATCTTCCAGTATAAGAGATAATTAAAGGGTTTTAGGAAAAGGAGTGACATGAAGTTTTGCTTTTCACCAAGATCTCCTTAGGATTCATGTAAAGAAAGGATATTGAGTATGATTGATCGGACTATATTATTATTAACTCTTCATTCATTCCCTATAATAAGATTATATACTCATACATTTTGCTGTGTGAATTGCAATGCCTCCTACTAGAGTCCATAGAGTAATTTTCCCACCCCACTGAGGTTAGGCTTGGGTTTGGCCAAAGGGCCATGGACAGGAATTACAGTGTGTCAATTCCCACCTGAGGCTTTATGAAACTTTGTAAGTTTTCTCCAGCGCTCTTTAGATTTTCTCCTCTGCCTTGAGAAGAACAGGTACCAGTCAGCCATTCTTCCTTAAACCTGAGTTCCAGATAGATGAACCTGATCCAAAGCCTGAAACCAACCTAAGCCCTGTTGAACTGCAGCAGATCTACAGATTAACACACATGAAAGACATGTTTGTTGCTTAAATCACTGAGATTTACAGGTTATTTGTTATGCAGCATTAGCATAAGTGAAATCAGATTAGTACAGGGAGAAAAAAACAAAACACAGGAAGATCAATCAAGAGGTTGTGGTTACAGACTAGGAAAAAGACAATCAAGGCTAGAATTTAGCAGTAATAGTAGAGATGAGGAGAAAGAGGATGGAGGTAATGCTAATACATATATTGGAATAAGAGCCTAGGCTTGACGATTGGCTGGTAGGGCAGTGATGAGAAAGAGTTAAAGCTGGCTCT
This sequence comes from Mesoplodon mirus, assembly GCF_964341445.2. Taxonomy (NCBI): domain Eukaryota; kingdom Metazoa; phylum Chordata; class Mammalia; order Artiodactyla; family Ziphiidae; genus Mesoplodon; species Mesoplodon mirus. Next base: position 91,188,706 of record NC_138978.1, on the reverse strand, counting down.
CAAATTTCTGAAATGGATAATTAGATGAATGATAGAGCTATTCATCCAAAAGTGAAATAGAAAACACATTTATTCGTTCTTTCTAAAATATTTATTGGGAAACAATTTCTTGCCAACCTTAGGTTAGACACTGAATATATGCTCAGTAGGTCAAAAAGTTTGCTGCCCTCCTGGACTTTACATTCTCCTTGGGGAGATGATAATATAGTAAATAAATGAGTAAGTATGAATGCTTTTAAGTACTATGAAGAAAAATTTTAAAAGGATGTAATTTTTAAAGAAGCTAACTGAATAGAGGGGGCTCCTACATACAGGGTGGTCAGTCAAGGACCCTTTTAGGAAGTGTCTGGGCTGAGGGCTGATGGGTGAGGATGAGCTGCTTAATGGAGGTGCAGTGTTCTCTAGGAAGAAGGAATAGTGATGACAAAAAGACCTCAAGGCAGAACAGAGCTTGGTGTTCATTTCTGAAGTTCATTCCTAAAAAGAAAGAACGTTAAGGGGGTAGTGGAAAATATGTATTTTGGTGTGGAAGTCTTTAATTTGTGATCTCCATAAGATATCCAGGAGGAGATATCCATCTTAAAATACCAGGCAGGAGTCCAAAGTACCTGAAGATAGGCCTTGGTAGTCAAGAGATTAAAAACCTTGACTCATCACACTGTAGGTGGAGATTTTAAACATAAGAGTAACTGAGTGGTCCAGGATAATTTAAAGAGTGAAAAGATTTGTCCTAAGAACAAACCTTAAGGGTCACAAATATTTTTAGGCTTTGTAGAGGTAGGCACATCTAAAAGAGAGACTGAGAAGAAAATCTAAGGACTAAGAGAGGGTGAGGTAACAGAAGTCAAGTATATTTATCAGTTTTTATTGTTGATGTTGTTTTCCTGTATAACAATCATAAAATCTTACAACAGAAGTTATTTTTATGCTCATGGGTCTGCAGGTTGGCTGTACCTCAGTTCATCTAAGCAGTGCAAGCTGCACAGGCTGGACTCCAGGCCTTTTGTTGTTTTCTCCACATTTCTTCATCCTGGAGCCCAGACTGAAGTTTCAGCAGTTGCCTCTACAATGTCTTTCTAACAGCAGATCACAGGAACTCAAGGGTAAAACACACATTACCTCTTAAGGTAGAAACATATATTATCTCTTAAGACCTTGACTTAGAAATGGCAAATTCTCACTCTGCTGATATTCCATTGGCCAAAGCAAGTCACATGGTCCAGCCCAATATCGGTGGGCAGGAAATATATTTTGTCCATTCTAGAGAGATGTTCTGCAAAGTCACAAGACAGAAGGTTCAGATATACACTTGTAATTCAAGGAAGGAGGGAAGAATTAGGAGCAATGATCTAATCTACCACATCAAGCAGATAGGCAGTTTTAAGAAGGAGGGAGTGATCAACAGGGGCAGTTATTACCAAGATGTTTAATAACATGAAAACTAAACAGACTCCATCATATTGGTCTAAAAGGATTATTGTTGATGATGTTAGTGGGAGCACATCTTTGAGAGTGGTAAGGACAGAAGCTAAGGAATAAACAGCAGCTTAGGAAACTGAGAGAATAGTAATAAACTACTCTCTTAAGCTTGGATACTAAAAGAAGAGGAAGCAAAATTAGATGATTAGTTTATTGCTATGTGTGTATACTTGTTTTTTGGAATGTGAGAAATGGGAGCATTCTTTTCCATCACAATTATCATCAGTAACCTTTAATGAGGGTTTACTATGTGGCATACAGTTTTAAGAGCTTTATATGTATTGTTTTCTTTAGTCCTAAAATGAACCAGTAGAAATATTAACTTACCTATTTCACAGATGTGGTGAATGGGACACAAAGATTAAGCATGTTGCCCAAGATCAGGAAGTTAGTAAATGGATATCAAACCTTGCTATTCAGTGTGCTCACAGACCAGCAGCCTTGGTGTCATTTGGAAGTTTATGAGAAATTCAGAATTCAAACCTATGGAAGCTTATTGAAGCAGAATTTGTGTTTGCACCAAGATACTTCGGTAATTTTTCACTCGTTAAAATTTAAGAAATGTTCTTTAAGAGAATATTTTTGGCTTTTTTAAAATCTAAAATCTATTACTGCATTTTCTGGTAATAGCACCTGGTTTTTCTAGAAACTTCAGACATTTCTCTTTTTTTAAAAGATTTTTTTTGATGCAGACCATTTTTTAAAGTCTTTATTGAGCTTGTTACATTATTGCTTCTGTTTTATGTTTTTGGTTTTTTGGCTGTGAGGCATGTGGGATCTTAGCTCTTCGACCAGGGACCGAACCCTCACCCGCTGCATTAGAAGGCGAAGTCTTAACCCCTGGACTGCCTGGGAAGTCCCCAGACTTTTCTTTAATTCTTCCTCTTCTTCCAAACAATGTACCTACAATACATTTAAGAACTCATCAAGTAGAGTAGACCTTTATTATTCATGGATTCCATTTTTTGTGAATTCACCTACTACCTAAGAGTTACTTGTAACATCCAAGTGAATGCCTGCTTCATGTTCATGGTCATTTGTGAACACACACAGTGTTGCAAAAAATTTGACTCCTTGACACACTTCCCCAGCTAAAGTCGAGCTAAACAATACTCTGCCTTCTTGTTTCAGTTTTCATAATGTAAATAAGTGTCCTTTTTTCTGGTCTACTCAGTGCCATGTTTTTCAAATTTGTGGGTTTTGTTAGTAATTTTGATGTTTAAAATGGCATCCAACTGTAGTGTTGAAGTGTTGCCTGGTGTCCCTAAGTGGACACAGTTGTAATGTGCCTTTACAGAGAACATACATGTGTTAGATAGGCTTTATTCAGGCATGAGTTATAGTGCTCTTGGCCATGAGTTCAGTGTTAATGAATCAAAAATATATATCCAGAAAAAGGAGGAGGAAATTTGTTTATCTCTGTGTAAGGCAAAATCGCTCCAGAAAATGCTAAGGTAACACGTATCATGACAAAGCTAAGGGAGAAAAACTTGCCGTCCCAAAATATCTCTTTAGCATGCAGATTATTTTGAACTGAAAACAATCAAGGCCCAAAAGACTCAGAAAAATACTTTGACCTACCCCCCAACTGCCTAAAAAAATTTAGAAACAGAGCCTGTTACTGGGATAGAGCTATCACCAGAGACATCTGGGCCAGGCAGGGTAGGGGAAACTCGGCAGAACCTAAAGATCAGAGTCCATTCTCTGTTCCATTGTCTCTGGATGGCCCAGAAAACATTTGTTTATCAAACATATGCTTTTCCATCTTCATGTGAATTGCCTTCCTCCCCTGTGAAGTCCCAAACCACTACCCCCAACATCCTCTTTTTTCATTAGCTGAATATGGTATTTAAGGTGAAGGTTTTGGCAATTTGGTCAGTCACTCAGTTTTTCTGGGCTTCTCCCATGTATATGTGTTACTAAACTTTTGTTTGATTTTCTCCCATTAATCTGTCTCATGTTAATTTAATCCTTAGACCAGTGAGAAGAAGCTAGAAGGGTAGAGGAAAATTTCTTCCTCCCCGACAGTGGCTAAACATGTGGACTTGTGACATGACAACCAAAAAAAAAAAAAATAGTGGACAGCATCATCATGAGGCTGAAAGCCAAAAAAACTTATGACCACATGACCCAGAGTGAGAAATATGCTAAATCCTTCATTTTTTTCTTTTTAATGGGAGTAAGGAATATCTTTAACTGTTTCAATGTCAATTTTCTTATGATATCATTTTGCTACTGCCATTTCTGGAAAGCAAATGTGAGGAAATGAGTTGACTGCAGATCCAGGAATCTTTATGTCCAAAGCTAACCTTGCAGTTAAGAATCAGGCAGGAAGGACTAGAGCCAAATGGTATAGAATTATGTTGACTGAAGAAAAAAAACAACCTAAAAGTTGCGAGTTATGTTTTATTTGGAGGCCTTATTGAAGACTATAGGCTGGAAACAGCCTCTCAGATAGCTCAGAGGAAATGCTCCAAAGAGCTAAGGGGGGAGTCAGGACATATAGGCATTTTTGCCTAGGGAAAAAAAAAAATGTAATCTAACATCAAAAGATTACTGCTAATTACAAAAAATAGACACCTCAAGGTAATGATTTTAGCACTTTTCTATATATGGGGAGATGCAACAGTCTGGACTTATTGAAATTATTCCTTAGATAGGCACCTTAACTATCTATGGTCAGTATCCTATCTTTCTCCATCCTGATTTCTCCTAAGGGTGCAACTTTGGGGGTGGATGCAGTGGCTGAGGGCTTGATGGTGGGCAACATTTGCTGTCTCCTGAAATGATAAGCAACATTCTTTGTTTACTGAACTGGCAGGCAACATTTTTTTGTCTGCAGTGCCCTCTCTTGATCATAAGTTTAACCAAAGTTTGGGAGGCATTTCATGACTATTTGTCCCACAACACTAGGAATTCTCATTCCTAGGTCAGATGACAATTTCATTGATAGGCCACTCAATGTGCAATTTTTTTGTATTAGGCCCTGCTGATAACCTAAAATTCTCTGCATCATCTGTCTTACTAGTCTAAAGTGATCAGGAAATGATTTCCCTTGTTACTTCTTTCCATAGCTAGAGTTGCACTACTATGATTATTTTATAGGCAGTTATATATATGATCAATTGCCTCAAGGCATTTAGCTATAATTAATTTTGTCAGAGGCCTGGCTATACATTGGGTAGTGCAAGAGACAAAAATCTTACAGACAGGATATAAGTAATACAGCTAGTAACATTAATAAGGCCATAGTATAGCAGAGAGAGACACAAGACATACATAATTTGAAAACAACAAAGAAAGAACAAATGAAAACAATTATTAGTAGAACTAGTTTTAATCTGGTCACGTCAAGAGGGAGCCAGCTAGAGAAGTCAAATTCTGGAGGGATCAAGTAGAGAGAAAAAGATAAATGTTTTATCTTCATTTACAAAGTTATACTTTATCGACTTCTGGAAAAAAGATTAAAATCCAGTAATATATCAGAATAAAGTCATAAAATTATGTCATATTTATCAGTTCACTCAGTCTCATGTAATTAATTCCTGTTGATCTGGATGAAGTGATCATATTTTCCATTAGAGTTTTATAATTTCTTACCCAGTTCAGTGGTATGACCTACAAGTCATCAAAAATGTATATTTGTCAAAAAGTCCTTTTTATGAATCTTCTTCAGAGTAAAACAATGACTGTCTATAAACGACAAAAGATTTTAAATGGCGTAAGAACCTGATTACAATGCAATTGACAAGAAATTTGGTTATTTCCATGACATACAACATTTTAAGATAATAACTAGAATTGTGACTGAAAACATTATACCAGGACATACCAGATTTTTAGGAATTCCATAAAAATTTTGGAATATCTATATTAATACATTTACCCATACTAGAATCTAAGAAGGTTTTGTCACCACTTATTTGACCATGTTTATGTATAATTGAACGTACCAAATAAACATAATTAGCTTAATATCACTCTTTGGGATGTTTCAGGAACTTTTTGAAGCATCTCAAAGTTAGCTAGAGGTCAAAAGAACTTCATTTGGAATTTGACTTGGGGAAGTTTGTCAAAGATATAAAAAGTTTTAAAACCTTTAAAACTTGGTCAGATAGGATCATAGGTCACTGTGAAACAATACTTGTTCATTTAACCAAAATGACAATAAAAGGTTTTTAAGACAAATACAGAAAGTTGCAACAGATTAAGGAGGTAAAGGAATTTTAAAAGGAGGTAAAGAAATTTTACACTCTGTTATTAAAAGCAGTTCAATATTCTAAGGAAATTTTATTCTTTTAACATAGGAGAGAAAACCAAATTCTAGCTTTGTACCAGCTAACTTTTAATATTAAAATATATTTACTCAATTAAATTTTATTTTAATCTTAGCCAGTCCTGACCGTGTACAAAACTCTTTTCTCAGTGTTCCTTTTTCACAAATCTGCTATAGCTTTCTTTTTACTTTTAGATTTTGTCCTATGCTTTTCCTTTCTCTCTCTCTAGGACAAAATCATTTTCTTTTTCCTTAACAAAATGCATTTCCATTCCTTATACCCTTTTTTTTTTAACTGAAAACACACATCCTAAATCCTTGCGTATTGAAATGTTCCAATAAGCTTTAATTACATATACTATAATTTTAACCCTTAAAAACTGTAATCTCTAGTGAAAATTCAAGAAGCAAGTAATTGTGAACTGTTTGTCACACCAGCATTTTCTGACTGGTGAACTTATGAACATATTTCATAAGCTCTAGAACCATACATTTTCTCATAGCGTACTTTCCTTCCTCAGTGTGGTATAAGACGTGTATCTAATAAACTCAAACTTTTTTAGTTTTTCTCTCATAACAAGGCAAAAGTAGGTAAACTTGGACCTGTTTAGCAATCAATGTTCGAGTATTTTATCTGATTTGAAATGATCTAGATATTTAGTGAATTCCCATCATTTAACTTAATTTAGAAAAGCTCTAAAGATTCAAGTTACCAGAAAATCTGGAGAATCTATTTTAGATAGACATACACAAAAAATAATTATTCCAAAGAGTTCACCTGAAACTCTTCTCCTAAAACTCAGTTTATAACTTATGAAAATATTATCAAAGTTATTTTTTCTTGCTGACAAACTCTGCAACAGAAATAACATGAACTTACTGAATTTCAGTGAACCTAGGTTCAATAAAGGTACCATATTCAATGTTGATGACTCCAAAGACATGTCTGCACCGATTAAACCAATAAGCCTAAAGTACCTTTAATGCCAGATATTAATTTGATACTGAATATTTCCCAGATCATGTGAACTTGAAATTCATTCTGGCCAGTTACCTTTATATTTAGAAATATTTAATTTATAAGCACTTACTCTTAAGTCAGTTAAATAGAGCTCTTTTATAAATTTAATGTTGTTAATATTATTCAAAGATAGAGAAATGTTATATGTATAATGTACATATAGGCATATGAGCAGACATAACTAGAGATCTTATAGTTTCATTTCAAAACTTAATCATGAATCAAATATTACACTATAAATTTACTAGCTTATAAATAACAGTTGGCATAGTTATATTTACTTGCTCAGAGGACTAAGGTGTTTTACTATTTTCAGAAGATACTTTTAAGATTTGTGTTTGTCCTTGATAATTTCTTAAGAAGTCTGTGAGTTAGTTCTGGGGTGAGGAATGTTTTCCAGCAGTTTGAGTTTAAAAAGGCCTCTTCCCCCAACACTTTATTTATTTAATTAATTTTATTTTTTGGTTTCAGGCTCTAGTTGATTGAGCTAACTAGGCTCAGACTCAGGTCATTGTGGGCTGTATTTATATTTCTGATTTGCAGAGATTTTCAAAAGACAATTGCTTTTAATTCCTCAAAGAACTGGTCTGCTGCCTAAATGATATTAAAACATTGATTTTCCCAACTATATATATTTTTTTAATTTGCTTTTTATTAGCCTCTGAATATTAGGCCCCAGTTTTTACTTTATATTGTGTGGACTCAGTTAAACCTATTTTTTTTGTATGCTTGATTAATATTGCCTGAGGGGCAGATTCATATGCCCTATCTTATAATGCCAGGCAGGGGAAGCAGTTCCCAGTGAGACATAATGTCTATCCCACAGTAAGACTGGGCAAAAGAGATGTGATGATCTTATATAAAGCTCATTTAAATATACCAATTTTTATAAACTTTCATCTCAATTCTACAAACTCTGATGCCTTTAACTTTAGTCTCAATTAAGACCCCATCAACAAGCCTAGGTCTTATAAGGAGTCTCAGAAACTTTCTTTTTTATCCCCCAGATATTTTATCATTTTTTTATAAAGACTTTGGTATTCCCAGTGACAGATTGAGCCAAGGGACTCAGACCTTTTTTAACTTGATTAATTGGCTTAATTGTTGCCCCAAGCAATTATTCATCAGGTATCTGAGTGTAATTTTCTTCCAATCTTTTATATAAATATATGCAATATATATATATATATATATATATATATATATATATATACATATATATATATATATATACACACACACACACATATATATATATAAACTGGGATAAATAACATGGATGTGTTTGGGGCACTTTAATGTTGGGGACAAATAGGGGGTCCCTTTGACCCACCCAATTTTAGATAGTCTTGTGTCAAAACCTTTGTTTTAATCCCATTAATGCTCATTTTATTTATCCCATTCCTTAATAAGCATCTAAAGATTTTTTTATCCTTTTGGCATGAGTCCCTTTAAAATTTCTACCTTCTTGGGAAGAAGTCTCTAGACTTCCCCTCAGCTTCATCTTATTTCTCTGTTAATCAATCTAATTAGCAATTAATCTTGTGTTTTATTAGCATCTGTGAGGCTCATTGAGGGGAAGCTGAGACCACAAAAAATTCTTCCAAACCTGTTTTTGTGTTTGTTTTTAACTAAGGGAGTTCTTAGGTTAGCCATTATATTTTTTTGTATCTTCCCTTTAACTTTTTTTTAATATAGGTACCAATTTTAAAAAAAGCAATTTATAAGGAGAGAACTCTAAAAATTTACCAGTTTAGAAGTTTCTCCAATTTAAAGGATCAATCATCTGGCCATTGTTGAGTAGTATTTTAATCGAGACCCAAACCAACAGGATGCAACAGGTGTCCCCACAAGAGAGTGCAAAGGATGTAGCCTTCAAAAGATCTAGAAAATTTACTCCTAAAAATAGTTTAAGAAAGTAAAGTCCTTCATTGTAGAGGCAGATGCAATAGAGGTTAAAAGATGACAAAGTCCTCTTATGGACTGAGACCACTGACAACAAATTCCCCTGAGAGTTGGCACTGCCAGAAAAAGACGGCTCAGAATTCCAGTGTATTCAACTGGCTGCCAAATGTACACCATATGTGTACCTTCCTGATGGCAGAGACCAAGCTTTCAAAACACAGAAGGGAAAAAACAAAAAACAAAAACAAACCTAAGAAGATCAGGTAGATCATTTACATTTCAAAGACACAGGGAGAGAAATTCAAGTTGCCCCTAGAAGGGCTTTTATTCCTTTAAGGTCATAATTCTGTACAGATGTTTTATCAAGCTGGCTTTTTTTAGCTGCACATGCAAAAAAATAATTTTAGAATGTCAAAAGAAACACAATTTGGCCATTTTTAGGATAAGATTTCCTTTAATTCCCAATTAAATGAATACTTGTAAGCATAGATTCTGTACCTACATAATAAAATCTTCACAGTGTCCTTTAACTGAGGGTAACCCAGGTACCTCTTCTTGAAACTAAGTTCAAGAAAAACTTACTCCTCGAACAAGGAGTTTAACATCACCAAATAAAACTTAGAACCATCTGCCAATAAGGGGAGATCCAAGATCCAAAAGAGACTCACCCAAATTCGACTGGACTCTCCTAGGAGCTGGGTGGGCACAAGGGGCCTCTGCTGGTGTCAAGGCTCTAGAACGTCATAGAGTTCAGGCAAAGGAGAGAAGTCTGTTCTGGATCCCTTTTGTTGGTCACCAAAACTGTTGACTGAAGAAAAACTCAAACCTAAAAGTTGCAAGTTATGTTTTATTTAGAAGCCTTTACTGAGGACTGCAGCCTGGGAGACAGCCTTTCAGACAGCTCTGAGGAACAGTTCCAAAGAGGTAAGGGAAGAATCAGGATATATAGACATTTTTGCTGTAAAAAACAATACGTAGTCGAATACCAAAAGATTACTGCTAATCACAAAAACCAGACACCTCAAATTAATGATTTTAGTACTTTTCTATACATGGGAAGATGTAAGAGTCTGGGCTCATTGAAATTATTCCTGAGGTATGCATCTTAACTATCTATGAGCAGTATCCTTTTTTTCTCCACCCTGAATTTTCCTAAGGCTGCAGGGGCTGATGGCTTGAGGGTGGGCAACATTTGCTGTTTACTGGAATGGCAGGCAACATTTTTTTTTTGTCCACAATTAACAAAATGTAAGGGTTGAACTGTGCTTTGGCTTATGAAATCAGCAGCAATGTAGGAAAACTGAGTAATCCACAAAATGGGCTGTAGGCCTTGTCCACCTCTCAATGGTTGAGGAAGAGCAGCCTGGAACACCAGCAGGACTCCCTGAACAATAAGAGGCTACTTTTGCCATGTGGTTTAAAACAAGTCGTTCTTAATACAAAATAATGTAGTAAACTAACCAAGTAGTATTGATTTAGTGATGCCTGTTAATGTCATTCTGTTTGTTGGTCATATTCCTGCATTTTCAATTACTCCTCAGGTACTGCAAAAGCTGTACTGTTGGAAAGCTCCATAAGAATACAACACTATCTCCAATTGGTTTTAATAGGTAACTGTGGCACAATTTAAATATTTTGCCCGCACAGATACTTTTTTCTCTTTATTACAAATAAATTACTCAGCTCACAAAATTATCTGAACAGTAAGGCACAAATAAGTGAGCATTACTGTTTGCTGGTTGAAGAGATAAGCAGTTAAACATCTAGAGGTGAAGTGGAGGACAATTAACATCCCAGCCCACTCAATTATCATACAGTGCCCACTTCTCGGGGAATTGGAGCTATTACAATCTGCTACTATGAATAAATGAGTATTTTAGCTCTCAGAGGGTAATGCAATAGTCTTGAAAATAATCTTTTTATGAGATTGTGGCTTTATCAGTTATAATTGAGAGTCAGGATAAACACTGATTATGTATCACATTATAATGACTGCTGGAGGGTGCTTGCGTTTGGGTTTTCAATGTTATTAATTTTGCAATTCTACTCTTCTTGTCTGATAGGCTTTGTGAAATCAGTCTTGGCAAAGAGACTCTAGCTCACTTTTAATACTATCTCCCTTAGTGAATTTTAGCAGAAAAAAATTAAGTTGTAGAAAAGGAAATATTATCTAAAGGACTTGTGGCACAATGTTTTTCAATGTAAAAGGATGGCTGGGACAGCATGGTCCCTCTGACACTTCACCGTGACGAAAACACTTAAGAACAGCTTAGGCATAGCTTCAAAGTGAAAGAAAAACAAAAGAGAACACTGTGTCTGTGTGCGTGTGCTCTCTGCTCATGCAATGTAGAGAAGTGTTTTGTTTGTTTGCAGTGTTTAACAAAAATCTTTTTCCTGGGACATTTTGACCCAGTTCTTTGAATCTTTAGCAACTGAGTTGCTTATATCCTCTGCTAGCTGCCAAGGTTCAGAGGTTTTTTTCCTTCATTTGACCAGCAGACAAAAGCAAAACTAAAGACACGATAGCTTTAGAGAAGACAAACTACAAAAGGAAGACTTAGAGGGCCCCCAATAGGGAACCATATGTGAAATCAAATGGGCCAGCCATTGCATCAGCTGTGAACATATTGTACCAACTGGGAATGAAAATAAAACATTCAACTACCAACTGTTAGGATCTGTAAATAGTCAAACTAATTCCTGTGGGCTCCAAAAATACATGCAAAGGGTACTCATCAGGACGCCATTGTCGTGTTCACAGGTAAAGTGGCTTATTTGTTTCTCGAAAAACAAGTAGAGTTAGAAAGACTGAATACAAAAAAAAAAAAATTCTATGTGGTTTAAAAAACTCCAGGGATTTGGGAAACTGTATCCAAAGATTACAAACTCAGGATAATGAAAAAGTAGTGAATTTCAATGCACATATCCCAAGCCTAAAATTCCCTACAGTCAAAAACTGGCAATGAACCCTAGAAAATGTATAGATAAAGCTCAGGAGAATTTAGTTTGCATCTGCTAAGTGTTCACCTACCTTCTAGTTGCCTCCCATTTAACAATGTATGTTAGGAACCGATGGACCATGTATTCCTGGGTGGACTCGATTCTCTTCAGTATCAGTAGCAATGGACTTTGAATATTTAGCAGCAGAAATAAACAAAATCCCCCCCAAAATTACATGCCATACATGAAATCTATAACATCGCCTTAACACATTTGTTTAATAATCCTAAAGCATGTGTTTCATCCAAAAAATATGGGAAGAATAATCAAAAGTTTGAGAAGACACACACGTACATTTGTTTTTACTTAAAGCAAACACTCTATATTTAGATCAATTAAAATAATATATACATGTGTTAGGGATTAGTACTAATACATTAATATTTATCTTTTAATGATAAAGTTACTCAGGAAGAAAGAAAAATCTTTTGTACGAGTTAAATGCCAGTTACTTATTTTGAGCTCTGAGCACAAAACAGGGAGACTTAGCTCTGCCACTTGCTTGCCGTATGACCTTGAGCAAACCCCTAAATGGCTAAAGTCTCATTTTCCTCATCTGTAAATAATGATGATAACATGCACCCTGCGTGGTCAGAAAGTTTCGGTGGGAAAGATGTTGGATGCCATTTAAACTGTAAAGCGCAAACCAACATGCACCCATTATGCTTGGCATCACCCTGGCAATAGGGACATAGCACTCTTCCTTAAGGACTTCTCAGACTAGTGGAAAAAATGACACATAAATTTATCAGTGTAACATACTGTGGTAAATGAATGAATATACTCATATATAAATGAAGGAGTACACTATGAGATATACTCATAATGTTTAATAGGAACAGAGCCTGATGTGATGGGAGTACTAAAGGAAATCTTGGAAAGAGTGACACCTGACTTGGATCATAAAGAAACTATAAAGCACTATACACAAATTAGAGATGTCCTACTAAAATAAATTTTATGAGTGCTGAGGAAAAACAACATATAAATAGATATAAGTAACACTATAAATATAAAACAATAATATAAATAATAAAAATATAAATTTGTTTGTAATATTAATTACATAATGTTAATGTAATACATATTTCAATTAAGATGCAGAGATTGCCAGAATGAATGAAAATGTAAAACCCAACTAAATACTGTTGAAAGGAAATGCACTTAGAATATAAAGACACAGATAGTTGGAAAGGAAAAGGTCAGAAAAAGATATGCCATGTAAGTAGTAATCTTAAAATAGCTCGAATGGCTATATTCATATCAGATGAAATAGGCTTAAAGATGAAGAATACTATAATATGTTGGAGAGGAAACTATTTTCCTCTACCTTCCTAAGTTCTTCTGGCTGGCCTAAGAATTATATGGACATGAAACAGATTAACAGGAGAAAGATCAGTTTAATTCTGTATGCATGGGAAATCATGAAAATGATGCTCAGAGAATGACCCAAAGCGGGCAGCTTTTATATCTTTTTACATAAAGTAAAAACCCCAACAAATTTGTGAGAATTTGAGATGACAAAGCAGCTTGGGTTTGGGTGCTTAATTAGTAAACAATTTAAGGAAACTTTGTGCTTGGGTAGTAAACTAGTAAAGAAGTAACAAGATGTTTATATAGGCTTCTCAGCCATGAATTCCCTGTCTCTTGTGATAAGGATGTCTCTTGTTAGCGTCATGGTGCAGCGAGGGTACTCTTCATTCAGGAGATTTATTTCCTGCATTAACGGAGAAAAAGGGTCAAAGTGTCCTTGTACTGGCTGCAATTCAAGTAGCTTTGATTCAAAATAATCAATATGCTGTTGAGTCATATTTTAGGATAGCCTGCCCTGAGCCCCAACACATACATAATGATTATTTCAAAATGATGAAAGTGTGAACTTATCAAGAAGATATACAATCATAAGTCAAAATAGATGAATCAAAAACTGACAGCTTTAAAGAGAAAAATATGCAACGTCAATAGGATAATTGAAGATTTTAACGTTCTTCTCTTGGCAATTAATTGTACAACTAAACAAAAATTTAATAAAGGCATAAATGATCTGAAAAACGCTATCAACCACCCTGATTTATTTGATATTTATATAACACTGTAACCTAAAACTGGAGGATGCAAATTATTTTCAATTACACATTTTGTGTGTGTATTCATGTAATATCGATCATGGTGCCTTATGGAGAAAATAAGTATATTAGATAAACATCATTCAGATAAGTTACAGTGCTGTTGGCAGAGTTCAATGTTAATGAACCAGCAATATATATTAAATAAAATGTCTTTTTATCAGAAACAAACATAAAAATAGTTTAGGTATTAATTAGCAGGTGAAAATGTGACCAGAGGATTGCAGGAACCAGCACCTTATTTCCCCTAGGAGCAGTGGTTCAGTATTCAGTAATTCAGTGTTTGGAGTGGCTTTATAGAACACAACTACCACCCATAACAAGAAATGACTGTATATGAAAGAACTATAAGCACATGAAAGTGTGCTCAGAAACATTAGTCATCAGGGAAAAACAAATTAAAACTATAATGAAAAAATTACTATAAACCATATCAAAATATCAAAAATTAAAAAGCCTGACAACAAAAATGATGGTGAGGTTGTAGAGTACTACAATTCATACATTTTAGTGGTAATATAAAATGATACAAAAAGTTCTGACAGGTTGTTACAAAACTCAACATACTTCTATATAATAACACAGAAATTCCACTTCTAGGTATTTACCAAGAGATAAAAAACTTCATGTATATTATGAATGAATGAGATTCATAACATGAATCTCAAAAACATGGGAAGTGAAAGAAAACTTATACAAAAATTTTTAAACTATATTATTTCATTTACATGAAATTCTAAAACAAGTACAAGTAATTTATGATAGGAAAAAAATCAGAAGTGCCCCTGGGTGCAGGGACTGGGGTTAAGTGTGCAGATTGACTGGGAACAGACATTAGGAAACTTTCTGGTGTTAGGGTTATGTTCTTCAGAGGGATTTGACTTTCACAAGTGTATACATTTTCAAAACTTAGTGACTTTACACTATTTGAAATACACTATTTAGGAGGACCTGTACTGATGTCTGAAATTTTCTGTGAAATATGTAAAAAAAAAGTGGATTTATAGACACATGGACATTTAAATGACTAGATATGTGACAAGCAGATAAAATAAATGTTAATGACAGAATCTAGGTGATGAATACACAGATATTCAGTGTAGAATTCTTTCACATTTGCTGTGTGCTTGAAATTTTTCATAATAAAATGCTGAAAATAAATAAGAAAATGACTCAAAACATGCCAAAATTCATGTATATGAATGAATATTTATCTCTGAAACAATGACCCCAGGAATCTGTGCACTTAATCCAATTTTATGTCATTTGTTGGATTAAGTATATAAATAAGCATGTTTGTGACTCTACTTTTAGTATTGCCTTCAGGAAACAGTTTATAAACCAGAGAAGAAAATCAGTGTTCTTATCTTTTAGTCACACCTAATATTCTAATCCTATATGCTATTATTGAAAAGAATGATCCTACTTTTTCTATAGATTTAACTACAGCTAAACTCTGAGTATTACAAAGGCAAATCCAGGCTCAAAAGATAAAATTGTACTGCCACTAAGAATTTTTTAAAATCGTTAAGTTTTTAAGGCACTCTCCAAAGAAAGTCCCCCAAATGTTCTGAACAATGCAGCAACATTCAAATGACTGTGTAACTCCATCGTATAATTACTTTAAAAAGCATGATCCCAATTCCCTCCTTCCTTCTTCAGTCCCTCCCCTATTTTCTCTCTCATTCGGTCTTTACTCAGTAAATATTTGAGCATTAGTTTAGGTGCCAAAGAGAAAATTTTGGTATTACTCCAGGCATTGAAGAACTCACCTGAGTGGACGAATAAAACTTTGGGAAAAAAAGATAAATTACAATTCAACATAGTGCAGACAAAACATTATGTTTACCTATTTAAATTCTGATGTTTGTTAAAAATCTTTCACATTACTTTATATTCATATCTAGTAAATACATCTCAACCTCTCACCTCTAATATCTTTAACTTTATTAATATTTTTGTCCAACTTATTCATAATTTCTCAAGTATTCTACCTACTGGCCACCATTTTGTGGATAGTTAAGAAGTAACACTCTCCTCATTCTTCTCTTCCTTCTAAATTAATAGATATTTCTTACATCTTCCCCATAATTTTCACTGCAATCACCCCATCCTCAGATAATATTTTTTCTCTCTTATGTCTCACATTGACTTAATAACAGGTCTAAATAATTATTCTCTTCATCATGTGAAAAACAATTTCCATTACAAATATAATACCAATTAATGCCCATAGATATTATACAAAAGAACAACAAAAATAACCAAATTTCCATGCATTTGGAAATTTGAAAATATTCTATTAAATAATTAATGTGTTAGCGAGAAGATTTTTAGAAAGGAAATTATAAAAACAGGCAAAGTTTGGTGACAGCCAGAACTCTACCAATGGCAGGAGGCCATGGCATGAGGAAGGACATCTGAAGCTATGTCTATACAAAAATATAGAAAAAAGAATGAAAGCAAATATACCTATATATTAACAAGGAATAATTCTGAGGTGAAGGTATAGGTTATTCCTATTTTTTTCTTTGGGTTGTTTTGTATTTTTCAAATCTCAAAAAGTGAAAGAATGAAAAATAAGGAATAGAAGGAGGAAGGGAGAATGGACAGAGGAAAAGAGGAAGGAAAGAAAGAAGGGAAGAGGGAAAGAGAGAAGGAAGAAAGGAGAGAGAGAGGATGGGAGAAAAGAAAGATCTAAATACCTTGATCGACACAGTGGAAATGAATATGGATTGAAGGAGTTATTAAATAGGTAGATTCAATAGGATTCAGTAACTGTTTGGATAGAAGTACAAAGAGAGAAATTTTTAACTCGGTTATTGGTCCACGTGTATCTGCCATGAATTTAACCTCTCAGGAAGACAGGAAAAGTAGCCATTTATGAAGGTAAGAGAACAGCCAGGTTAAACATGTTGAGTTTGATGTACCTGTGGGATGACCAGGTGGAGCCTTCCATAAGCCTTTGGAACTAACGTTCTGAAGTTAATGAACAACCACTAGGTTGACGTAGTGAATGTGAGAATTAGCAGAAGTAGTGGTAGCTGCAAACCTAACTCCAGATGAGATTTTCCAGGAAGTCTATTTAGAGAAGTGGCTCCTAAATTAAATGTGATGCACACTTATGGAGAAATATAAAGCAACTACAATCATGTAAAACCAAAATAATATGGTGTGATCCAGTATGGCTCTTAAACCATAGTGTTTGGGCTGAACTCTACCTGTTATTAGCTTTTGACCTCAGACATAAGAAATCTATTTTTGCCTCATAGTCTTGTCTATAAATGAAATAATATAATGGTGCTTAATACATAATGTTCTTGGGATTCAATGAGTTAATACATGCAGATCACTTAGAACTTTTCCTGGCATATAGAAGCACTTAACACATGTTAAATATTATGATTAAATTTAAGGATCACAGACCTGTTCAACCTGAAGGAGGACATTTACTTTCTCCTCTGAGAAAACTCATGCACAATTCAAGAGCAATCAAGAGGCTGATAGATTTCCAGGAGTCTACCCATGGAATCCAAGTTAAATGCTCTTTTTATAGAGTAAGGAGAAAACAAAGCCAAGAATGGAACCCCCATGGAAGACCAGTATTATTGAATAGGCAGAAAAATTTAGATGATCCTTCTAGATTATGATTTCCAACCATTTTATCCATATATCTATAGAGTTCATCACCACCTAATATGCTAATTATGCAGCTTAGTTTTTAAGGACCTTATCAGTTTGTCTAAGTCCTTTCTTATTCCCATAACAACCATCATAGTCATCTTTCTTGTCTCTCCACTTCTGGTAAGTTAGATAGCTTGCCAGTCCCCTCACACTTGATTCTGAGTTTCCAGGGCCCGTATTTTTTTCTCCAGAGTCCAACTTTTTCTGTTCTTTTAAATCTAAAGCATTCTCCTGAGTCCACCTGTTCCAAGAAGCATTTCCTAAGTAACACTGTCCCTTCACTGAGCAGGCGTTTATACCTTCCCAAATTGGATAGATCTATCACCACTTTCTTTTATATTCTCTATTAGTACCTAGTAAAAAGCAATTGTGTCTATTTAAATAGATTTAAATAAACACTTAATAGGTGTCTACTTAGATATATTTTAAAGTATATTTAACAAACAAAGGAGTTATAGAGGGAAAGGAGCACTTTGATAAAATCATATCCTGGGTCTTTCCTAGTACTAAGAGATGAAACTAAGTCAATATAGAAAGTTTTTCTTTTCCAATTGTCTCAGCAAAAGCCCCTTTCTCCTTTAATCTGTGTCCTGAAGTCATGATACTACACTATCAAAGATCTCATTTATTTCAAGTTTAAGAAAGCCAACTGACCTAGATACTAGGTCCTTCTAAAGGAGCCATATCAGAACTCCCTGACACAAAAGACACTTCCATTTTCCATTTCATATGAAAAGCAAATTACCATAGCAATTGACCTCAAAGAGTGCATAATGAATACAATGGTCAAAATCCAGCATAAGTAACACATGCATTTTTTGCTTCTTTTGAAACAAGCTTTTCTTTAAAAAGGTTACTTTAAAAAATCCAAATGTATGCAATAAAAATACCTGGAATGTAGCATTTTGGAGTTCATCCTTTATATTCTATCTCTGGTCATGGTAGAGCAGATCCTATATTCACAGAAATAGAGAAAATTATCTGAACTAATAGAGGGGAACAGAGGTGGGAATATTCCTAAAAAAAAAAACCTGTCTGTCTTTAAAATATATACACTTATATATAACTACACTTTTACTATAGGTGTGGAAGGGTTACCTATGGAGTTTACAGTTAACTGGGATGCCTGGAGTGTTAATGTTCGCAGAGGACTTTTAATTAAGCAGAGTAGGTATTTATGTCAACAGGAAATGAAAATCAAGACTTGCCAAGGAAAGTTGAGAGCTTACACATGTTTCCCATTGCAGATTGTTGATTTCTCACCCAAATCAGCAGGATATTTACATACTCTGTGAGATATTTAAGGAAATCACCACAACCAATGAATACACGTCATCCAAAAAGAGCTTATAAGACATTCAGATTTTTCAGTATTTTCAGCTAGTTTTAAAACCAAGTGAAGTTAACCACAGTTAGACTTTTCTTTGTTTTCTTCCAGCGCATCCATAAATCTGCTACAGTTACTAAACTTCTTGTTTTTCAATCCCAGTGTTTGTCCTGGTGCCTTCTTATTATTTCACTTTTTTATCTCTGATTCTTGCGGCCTCTCCTTCCTCCTACAAAATATCGCACACAGTAAGGAGAGACAGAGCTTTCTGTTGAGTTTTTCTGTACCCTATTTCTGTAGCTGGCACCTCATCCCCCGCTGCACTAAATCGACACTTGTAGAAGTAGCAGCTTCAGAGTGACTGACAAGAGCCATTGCTTGCCCAAGTGTCAATTTAATGCAGCAGGGGATGGAGTAGCAGCTGCAGCAGGAGAAAGACCTTATTTCATACTTAGAAAACAATTGCAAAAAATGCCAGAGGGAGGGGAAGTGGGGTGAAGAATAGGAAGAATGAGAATAAGAAAGGGAAGAAAGGGGAAGCAGAATATTGGGTATGGGGAGAGAAAGTAAATAAATTCATAGAAAAATAAAAGTCAAAAGAAGAAAATGTGAAGGGAATTGCAAAGAAGAAAGAATAAAATGTATTTTGTCCTAGGGTTATGTATTTCATTTCTCTACATTTAGAAATACATTTTACATAATAAAATATGTCCTATAAAATACGAAGCTACCATCTGTTTATACCTTCCAAAAGGAAAACAAATAACCAAATAATTAAACCAAAAATTCTCAGCTGAGTTTTTACTACCAAATTTGTCGAGTGCTTGATAAGGACAGATTCAGTACTGTGTCTCAAAAAGAATATGAGAAAAAAAACAAAGAAAATGCTCTGAGGCCAAGGCAGGGGACGCGGGTTCGTGCCCCGGTCCGGGAGGATCCCATATGCCGCGGAGAGGCTGGGCCCATGAGCCGTGGCCACTGAGCCTGCGCGTCTGGAGCCTGTGCTCTGCAGCGGGAGAGGCCACGGAAGTGAGAGGCCCGTGCACCGCAAAAAAAAAAAAAGAAAAGAAAAGAAAAGAAAATGCTCTGAGATTTGTAACTTGTGAACCAATGTGCATTCTCAACACAGAAAAAAGGGGGAAATTAATTGAGTTGAAAAACAAGACAATTCACTATTAAACAAGCTTCATTAAGATAATATCATCTTCCATTTCCTTTTTGATTTTAATATCCTATGAATATTTCTAGTCATATTCACACACAAGGACATCTCTGGAACAGATATTTCACATAGACATTACACCCTTGGTAGTGGCTACTAATATTTCTAGACTTGAAGACAGATATTTCTAAAAACTCATTGAGAAAGGATTATAAGTTTCTACACACGTGTATATACTCATACTTATGTATATACATGTGGGCATATACATATATAAATCAACAGGTTATTTCTAATTTGGACACTCTGGTTTCTCTGCCATATCATAGTTGTAGCCAACCTCTAACCCCCCAAAAAACAGAATAAATATTAGAAAACGCTTTCTGAATTTTATTCAGTGATCTTAAAGAATTGGTCACAAAACAACTCAAGTAAGTCCAAAATTAATAATTAGGACCATTTGACTGAATCAACCATAATGGTACTTAAAACAGATTGGTTAGCACATACAACTGCTGATGATTCAAATGTAGTTTTTACTAGAGCAGAGGGAATTAATTAAATCAATATTTATAAAGTGTACTCCACAAAGTTACTATTTCATTGTCAAACCACTTAGAGAAATTCTGTGTACTCTGAAATCCATGTGTTTGTGACCAGAACAGAAAGGAAAATATCTACAAATCTTTGCATTAAAAAAGGCAGTAACAGTTGTAAATTAATATGAAACAAGGTCAAATTATCCTCATGTATGAAGAAAGATATTCTTAGATATGGAGAAGATCAGAAACTACTGTGTTTGTCTGGAAAATAAAACTTGTTGAGTACATGTTCCAGCCAATTAAGAGACTAATCAAAGTAAATAAATAAAAATAAATAAAAAATAAAAATTACTATGATAATGGTGGCTAGTCTTGTAGCCATTTAAGTATAGTTAAATCTAAAAACATTTTTTAATATTTTATCAAAGAATGCAAACATCAAAATTAAATTGAGGAAAATACAAAATTAATAAGAATAATAAAATAAATTTAAAATAGACTATATGCATTTTAACAAAAAAGTTAACAGGTCAAAAACGTAAATTAAACATGTAAATAAAAATATGTAAATGGAGAGCAAATACAAGTGGAGAGCACAGGGGGACTAAAAGAAACTGTTTTATTATTGAAAGTGATAATTAGAGAATTATAAACTAAAATACATTTTAAAAAATGAAATAAGAACATAAAATATTAAAAACAAGATAAATCATTAAAGTAAAAACAGGCAGCACACATTTCAGGAGATTTTGAAAAACAGAAAATGTCAAGGAAACATTTTTTAGAAAACTTTAAATAAGGAATAAAAAATAGAGCTAAATAAAAGCAATAAAAATAAGTGAGTTAAACAACTATATAAAAGGAGTCTCTCTGTTAAGACAAAATCAAAATCCCATTCTGTCCTGTAAAAGTAACTCATAAAACAGGGATGAAAAGGGTAAATATGGAAAAATATATATCAAACAAACACAAATTAATGAAGGAAACAAAACAAAGAAGGAGGAGGAGGAAATTAAGAGATGGAGAAGAAAAGTCATGCTATGGGTACAATAATAAAAATGAAGAGTTTAAGAATTGGCAAAAAGCATTAAATGGGATTAAGAGGATCAATTCTGTCAGAAGCAAGTCCTCACCATTTTATATTACAAGAAGCAATTTGAAACTTTAAAATTTGTTGGCAAAACTGGAGAACAAAAACTATGGATTGTCAAACCACACTACATTAGTAATCTAAAACTATGTTTAATCATAACTCACTGGGTAAAAACATCCACATCATCACATAATTTACTTTGTTGTTCTTTAGTGGGGTGTCATTTTGAATAGCACTGTGCTTTCTAACACACTCATACAGCAAAGTTTTATCTGTTACAGCAAACCACAAATCACCTTTTACTCACAGCAAATCATACCCACAATTTGTATTTGTCTGTAATAGCATAGATATACATTTGTGACAAAAGTTGTGTAAAAGTAAATTTTATGTAATAAATTTATGTAGTAAATTTAAGTACACTTCTTTATGTAAAATCAAGAGTTAAATAATGCAATAGAAAAAAGAAATTACTTTTGTGGTTGCAAGGAAAAAAGTATCTAAAAATAAACTTAACTGAAAATATATAAAAACTAGCTCTGGAGTTGTTAGATGAAAGGATATGGGTATGTGCTTATGTAAATAGTGCTGCTATGAACATAGGGGTGCATGTATCTTTTTGAATGATAGTTTTGTCCAGGGACATGCCCAGGAGTGGGATTGCTGGAGCCTACAGTAATTCTATTTTTAGTTTTCTGAACAACCTAGATGTCCATTGATAGATGAATGGATAAAGAAAATGTGGTACATATATACAATGGAATACTACTCAATCATAAAAAGGAATGAAATAATGCCATTTGCAGCAACGTGGATGAAACTAGAGATTATCATATGAAGTGAAGTAAGTCAGAAAGAGAAAGACAGGGCTTCCCTGGTGGCGCAGTGGTTGGGGGTCCGCCTGCCGATGCAGGGGGCGCAGGTTCGTGCCCCAGTCCGGGAGGATCCCGCGTGCAGCAGAGCGGCTGGACCATGGGCCATGGCCACTGGGCCTGCATGTCTGGAGCCTGTGCTCCACAACGGGAGAAGCCACAGCGGTGAGAGGCCCGCATACCACAAAAAAAAAAAAAAAAAAGAAAGAAAGGGAAAGACAAATACCATATGATATTGCTTATATGTGGAATCTAAAATATGGCACAAATGAACCTATCTACAAAATGGAAACAGACTCACAGACATAGAGAACAGACTTGTGGTTGCCAAGTGGGAGGGGAGTGGGAGAGGGAAGGACTGTGAATTTGGGATTAGCAGATGTAAACTATTACATATAGGATAGATAAACAACAAGGTCCTACTGTATAGCACAAGGAACTATGTTCGATATCCTGTGATAAACCATAATGGAAAAGAATATAAAAAAAAGAATGTCTCTGTGTATAACTGAGTCACTTTGCTGTACAGCAGAGATTGGCACAACATTGTAAATCAACTATACTTCAATAAAAAAGTAAATAAAATTAAAAACAAGGATATGGGTATGTGAATTTTAAATTTTGATAAGTATTTCCAATGTGCTCTTCAAATAGCTTGAAAGAACTTTCATTCTCTCCTACATTTAGAGTTTGTATGTTTTCCTACTCTATGGCTAACATAAACTTTGGATCTTTGCCAATATAAGTGACAAAACGTATTTCTTAATGTTAGCCTGCATTTTTCTGATTATGAGGAAGTTTGATCATCTTAAAGAGTTTAAGAACCTGCTTTCCTGATCTTTGAAGGCGTTCAAATTATTTGCCCAAATTGTGTTGCATTCTTCACCTTATTCTTATTTATTTACAGGTGCTCTATATGTATCAAGGTAAATATTTCTTTTTCTGAAATGAATTACATGTAGTTTTACTTTTTTACTGGCCATTTATCTTTATTTTTTTTCTTTTTCTTTTGCGGTACACGGGCCTCTCACTGTTGTGGCCTCTCCCACTGCGGAGCACAGGCTCCGGACATGCAGGCTCAGCAGCCATGGCTCACAGGCCCAGCCGCTCCGCAGCATGTGGGATCTTCCCAGACCGGGGCACGAACCCATGTTCCCTGCATAGGCAGGCGGACTCTGAACCACTGTGCCACCAGGGAAGCCCCTGGCCATTTATATTTTGATTTAGTTTCTGATAATGTTTGAAATCAAGAAATTTTTATGTAGTTGAATATATCAGTCTTTAATGGCATGGCTTCAGGTTGTCATGTACATCTTAGAGGAGCATTCCCAACTCTGAGTTTTTTTTTTTAATTCTCCCATGGTAGTTTCTAAGAATTTAGGTTTTTCTCTATTTTTTTTGTCATTTATATATTTGATACACCTAAAATTTCTTTTTGTGAAATATGTAAATGGGAACTAAATTTTATTTTTTTCCTAGATGGCTATCCAATTTGGTCCAGCATCATTTGTTTTAATGATTTCATCTTTTCTTTGTTGATTTGGAATGCCATCATCATTAAATAAAGTATTTCAGTGCAATTTGAACTTTCAAGACTTTTCCTTAGAAGTCTCTAAGGATGTTTTAATTAATATAGCTTTGTAACATATTCGAATATTTCATAATGTTTGTCCCTTATCTTTATTCTTTATTTATCTGGATGTTACAGATTTTCAATTTTTAACTATGAACTTTAGATATATCTAATTTTTTTAAATCCTGCTGTTATTTTTACTGAGATTATGCAAAATTTATAAATTAGCTTAAATAGAATTGACATCATGATGATAATTGTACTTTCTGAAAACATTTTTTGTTCTTTCATGTTATTTATTGCAGTTTCATGGTTTCTTCACATAATTTGTACATTTTAGATTAAATTTATACATAGATAATTTATATTTTCTCATTGCTATTACAAATGGACTTATTTTCCCCATTGTATCTTCTAGATGGTTGTTATTTATACATATGGGGGCTACTAATTACTATTTATTCATTTTGTACCCAGGCACTTATCAAATTCCTTTTTTGCAATATTTTTTGTTGAATCTTTGAGTTTTCCAAGTAAATCCAAATAATTGTCATTTCCTCCCCATTTATAATTTGTATATATCTTATCTATTTCTCTTTTACTTGACAATTTTTAAAATATTTCCCTAATTTAATCCTTTTAGCCATTTTTAGGAAATTTAAAGTATATTTGAACTAGAGTAGACTCATAAGTGTAATATGGACAATATAAACCCAACACAAATTTATAGGCCCAAGTTCTTTCATTATTAAGTAAACAAAAACTTATGAAAAGTAATTTTCTTATTTCTCCTCAGATTGAAAATTCTGGAAAATAAGCACTCTTTCTGTCTTGCTTTATGTTATAAATCAATATTAGCAATTTTAAAATATTTGTTGAAAGTAGTCAAAACTTGATTACCTTCTGAATAACTGTCTCAAGAGAGCTCAAGAAAACTATTAATTGCTGTAAAAGGTACAACCCATAAAATGGGGGAAAATATCTGTAAATCATATATCTCATAAAAGATTGGTATTCAGAATATATAAACAACTCAATGAGAAGAAGACAAATAAGTCAATTTAAAAATGGACAAAAGACATCCAGTTTTCCCAATATCGTTGTTGAAGAGACTGCCCTTTCCTCATATGCATTCTTTGCACCCTTGCTGAAAACCAATTGACCATATATGCATGTGTTTATTTCTGGGCTCCCTATTCTCTTCCATTGATCTGTACATCTGTCATTAAGAGTATACCATACTGCTTTAATTACTGTAAATTTATAATATATTTTCAAATCAGGAAGTGTATTTCTTCCAGTTTTATTCTTATTTCTCAAGATCACTTTGGCTACTTTTGTTCTTTTTTAGTTCCATATGAATTTTAGGGTTGTTTTTTACTTTATCTGTAAAAAGTACCATTGAGATTTTCGTGGAGATAGCACTGAATCTGTAGATCTCTTTAGGTAGTATGGACGCTTGAACAGTATTAAGTCTTCCAATCCATGAACATAGCATATCTTTCCAATTATTTGTGTCTTTTTAATTTCTTTCATCAATGTTTTGCAGTCTTCAGTGTACAGTCTTTCACCTTCTTGTTTAAGTTTATTCAAAGTATTTCATTATTTTTGGTGCTAGTATAAATGGGATTGTTTTCTTAATTTCCTTTTCCAATAGTTTCTTGTTAGTGTATAGAAATGTAACTGATTTTTGTATGTAAATTTTGTATCAAGGTTTTCTACATATAAGATCATGTTATCTACAAACAGATAATTTTACCTTTCTTTTCTAACTTGGATGGATTTGTTTCTTTTTCTTGCCTAATTGCTCTAGCTAGAACTTCCAGTACAATGTTAAATAGAAGTGGTGAGAGTTGGGGAAACTGGGTAGCCATGTGCAAAATAATGAAATTGGACACTTACCTTACACCATACACAAAAATCAACTCAAAATGGAAAAAAAAAAAAAAAAAACAACCTTTCAACATAAGACCTGAAATTGTAAAACTCCTGGAAGAAAACACATTGGTCTTGGCAATGATTTCGTGGGTATAACACCAAGAAATCATTTTGCCAACAAAAGCAAAAATAGACAGGTGGGACTACATCAACCTGAAAAGCTTCTGCACAGCAAAGGAAACAATCAAAGGAGTGAAAAGGCAACCTATGGAATAGGAGAAAATATCTGCAAACATTTTATCTGATAAGGGGTTAATATCCAAAATATATTAAGAAAAAAACTCCTACAAGCCAATAGTAAGTAAATAAATACATAAATAATTAAATAAATAAATAGATTTTAAAATAGGCAAAGGACCTGTATAGACATTTTTTTTTTAAAAAGACAAACAAATGGTCACCAGGTATGTGAAAATGTGCTCAACATCACTAATCAACAGAGAAATACAAATCATAACCACAATGAGATATCACTTCACACCTGTTAGAATGGCTATTTTTTAAATTAATTTGTTCAATTATTTATTTTTTGGCTGCTGTTGATCTTCATCACTATGCACAGGTTTTCTCTAGTTGCAGCAAGAGGGCACTACTCTTCATTGCAGTGCGCGGGCTTCTCATTGCGGTGCCTTCTCTTGTTGCAGAGCACGGGCTCTAGGCACATGGGCTTCAGTAGTTGTGGCACGTGGGCTCAGTAGTTGTGGCTCACGGGCTCTAGAACGCAGGCTCAGTAGTTGTGGAGCATGGGCTTAGTTGCTCCACGGCATGTGAGATCTTCCCGGACCAGGGCTCGAACCCGTGTCCCCTGCATTGGCAGGTTGATTCTTAACCACTGCGCCACCAGGGAAGTCCTAGAATGGCTATTATTAAACTCCTTCTGGGTATCTATCAACAAGAATTGAAATCAGGATCTTGAAGAAATATCTGTATTCCTCTGTTCATTGCAACATTATTCACAATAACCAAGATATAGAAACAACTTTAATGTCCATCTGCAGGTGAAGGGATAAAGACAGTGTATATACATACAATGGAATGTTGTTCAGCCTTAAAAAGGAAATCCTACCATTTATGGCAACATGGATGAACCTGGAGGATGTTATGCTAAGTAAAATAAGCCAGTCTCAGAAGGGCAAATAGTGTATAATTCTACTTATATGAGGTAGCTAAAACAGTCAAACTCAAAGCAGCAGAGGGTAGAATGGTGGTTACCAGGGGCTGCGGACAGGGGGGAATGCAGAGTTGCTGTTCAAGGGGTGTAAAGTTTCTGTTATACAAGATGAATAAGTTCTAGAGACCTGCTGTGCAACAAGTGCTAATAGTTAACAACATGGTGTTATGCATTTTAAAATGTGTTAAGAAAATAGATCTCATGTTTAATATTCTTAACACACACTCACACACACAAACTCACACACAAGGCAGACACAAGGAAATTTTCAAAGGTGATGGATTTTTGTTACCTTGATTGTGGTGAGAGAATCACAGTTGTTTGTGTATATCTAAACTCATCAAAGTATATACCTTAACCATGTGCAGCTTTTGTGTAGTATTAATTATAACTCAATAAAGCTGTTTTTTAAAATGGGCAAAGATTTTGAATAGACTTTTCTCAAAAAGTACAAATGACCCATAACCTCATGAAAATGCACAACATTACTGGTCATTAAAGAAGTACAAATCAAAACAACATGAGATACCACTTTACACCCACTAGGATAACTAAAATAAAAACACAGATACTGACAAGTGCTGATAAGGATGTAGAGAAATTGAAATCCTCATACATGCTGGTGAGAATGTAAAGCTGTTGCAACTGCTTTGGAAAACATGTCAGCAGTTCCTCAAACATGAAAACCTAGGGTTCCCATATGAACTAGCACTTCCTATTCTAGGAAAAATGAAAACATACACTCATGCAAATACTTGCATATGAATGTTCATAGCAGCATTATATATAAAAACCAAAAATTAGAAACAGCACAGGTATTTACCAAGTGATGAATGGAGAAATAAAATGTGATATGTCCATACAATGGAATATAATTCAACCATAAAAAATGAAGCACTGATACAAGCATGAACCTTAAAAGCATTATGCTAGATGAAAGAAACTAGTTAAAAGTGACTACATATTGTTTGATTCCATTTATATGAAATATCAAGAATAAGCATATCCACAGAGACAGAAAGTTGATTAGTCATTGCATAGGGCTTGGGGGATAAGGATATGCAGGAAAATGGGAAAAATGGGGAGTGACTGCTAATGAGTACTGGTTTTCTTTTTGGGGGGTAAAAATGTTTAAACTTAGATAGTGGTGATGATTGCACAACTCTATGAATACACTGAAACTATTGAATTGTACACTTAAATGGGTAAAGTTTATGATACGTGAATTATATTATAAAGATGTTTTTATAAAAAAGGAAGAAAACTATTAAGTAGTTAACAAATGATCTAATGGCTCATTTGTGGAACTTCTACAAGTTCCAAAATAGATATTCAATTAATAGCTGTTGATGTGAAGTTTTTTTTTAATTTAGAAAAAAGCATCAATAAATTCAAATTATAGATGGATTAATTATTTATTAAAAAATCACTTAGTGAACACCTACTCACCCACTTTATGTCAAACACTGAACTTAAGGGGTAAAAGAGAAAAAATGATAAAATGTGGTGCTTCCTGAAAAGTTGGGCAGGGTAGGGAAGATATAAACAAAATACAAGTTAGAAAGTGGCAAATGCCATATGAGAGATTAGTCTCATGGGGTTAATGATCAGCTTGGCCAGAGAGTGATCAGGGAAAGCTTAGAGGAAGAGATTTCTCTTGGGCTGGAATTTATATAAGACCGATGTTTAGATGTGTGCGAACCAGGGGAGTAGGGGTGGAAGCGTACAGAATAAGTTAACTTCTACTGCTTTACTTACATTTTGCAATATTAAAAATAAATTGATCCATGAAAAATGTGGTATGATAAGACTTCCCATTACATGGAATAAATGTGCATTTTGCAAAGCTGCCTCAAAATTCTCCTATCTCTTGTTCTAATTCTAGTAAACTTACTGCAACACATTTTGAATTGGTTATAACTTAGAAAAGAGATAAGCCAGATGAAAGGAAATCAATAAACAGGTAAAGTGAAGTGAAATCTAAGATCCAAAGAGAGAAAATACAATTTTTGAGAGGATAATATTCAGACTACTTACTGTCTTAATATAATATTTCCTCTCAGTAACTCTTTCAACATGATAGCCAGTTTCTCTGGTCTTATAAAAGGCCAGAATCAGGATGGTAATATTTATTCTTAAGGTTTTCCTGACAGTCCAGTGTAATACATTATTTTCTGGACATTGCTTGGCAGACATTGCTTCACTTCTCAAATCAAAGACTCACATAATGGTCACATATCATGCAGAAGAAACCTCCAAGTTTATTTGGTACAGTTCAAAAGATCATTCTGTTGAAAAGTCCAATATTTAAATGTAATGACATCTACGCTGCCTTCTTTGAAGGAACTGACATTATTGCCTCTGAGGCTCTCATGTACCTAGTGGGGCAGAGATGGGGCAACAGTGAGTATGTCCGTTTTAGGGGCACATTCTAGCTAATTGATTTCCTTCATATCAGACAATTCATCACAGATCTACTCTTAGAATTCAGTCTTCTAACTTAAAGTCCAGTGGGTTTTCTATCAGACACTGCTGACTGTGGTTTGAACATTTATATATAGAAAAATCATAAGGAAAAAATTCTCAGAGCATTGAACGATTTATCCCTGACTACTGTTATATCTAAGCACTTGGGCCCCACTTACCTCCCCTGCTGCCTTTCCTCCTCTCATCTGGGTTTAAGATTTCCCCTTTGAAACTTAAATTCACTATACTCTACTCTGGAAATGAAACTTTGCTCCTTCATGCTCTCTTTTTCTATGTATTAAGAGAACTAATACTTTTCTGAAAAGAGCTGTGCTTACATCAAAGGCAAGCTAAGCCCTTTTCTTTGACAGTGTACCTCACCATCACACCATTATGAGTTTCTGTCTGTAAGAGAGAGAAGGACACAGTGTCATGCTAAATTCTCTACATTTTAAATAAAAGCAAACAAAACCCCTGAAGTATCAAAGCCCATTGCTTTGCAAAAAGGTATGGCCACAGACTTATTAAACATCACAGTATTTACATGGAATGCCACAATTATAATATGCATACATTGCTGACTTCAATGTAAGAGGTGAACCTGACCAATAAATGCCTGAAAAATTAAAATATCCTTAGTAAGACATGATCCTAGAATGAGGAACCAGGAAAGCCTAAAACTGTTTTATTCTTTCCCTTTATCTATGATGAATATTATTTGTAATTCATTATATATACATATAAATTTTTTCCTACTTATGTATTTTGACCCAAAAGTCATTCAATTTTAATAGGTTATTTTGTATGATTTCTATTTATTAGCATTATGGAAAATACATCATGTCTTTTGTTCTCTTATATGTTCTCTTTTGTTATTGCTTAATTTGCTTTTCTAGGTTTTCTTGCTCTTTTGTTTGTGCTTAATTCTTTGGACTTGTATATTTTTTCTTTGTTAAATAAATCAACAATGTTTTGAGTTTGTTTTTAATTTTAATGAAATGTCATTTATAATTTTAGATTGTACATCTACCTCTTTACTCCTTAACAGGACAATAGTTACTGACTATCCTGTAATAAATATGAGGAAATAAGCATATTTATAGTACCTACTTCCTCACCATACTTTGGTCTGTTCCTTGACTTCTATTTCCACATCTTCAGATTTTGTGTCAATTATTGTTGTGATTTGATGTAAATTTGCATTTAAATAATTCACCAGTTATCCCATCACTCATTCCTGATTCTTTAGATTTTAATTCATTGTTGAGTTGTTTAGAATTACATTTCTAAGTAGAATTTTCAGGAACATTACATGAGCAAAGCAATACTTATGTCCCTATATTCTGAGAATGCTGTTACCAAGCCAAACAGATCAGCTAGCCCAATTCACAACGAAACCAATCTCCTGACATGGGGTTGTGGGGAAAGAAAGTACAGCATTTATTGCAGGACGCCAAGCAAAGAAAACGTGCAACTCATGCTCAAAAGACCAGAACTCCCCAGTGGCCTCAGGGAAGGGTTTTTAAAGACAGTGTGAGGGAGAGGATCACAGAATCATGATCAACTCTTGTGCAATTCTCTGATTGGTTGGTGATGAGTCAACAGGGTGACATTTCAGGAATTTACATCATTAGTCTTCTGGCTCCAACCAGTCTGGGGTCTACATGCTGGTTGTCAGCATTTTCTATCTGATGGGGTCCTGGTTTCTGTAGAAACAACTCAAGAATATGCACCAGATTGCTATCTGTATCCTTCAGGGAGGGACCAAGTTCCTGTGACTGCTTAATAGCAGCCTTATTGTTTAAATTACTATTATTTTTCATGCTTGACTGCCTTTCCTTTGGCTCTGCATTCCCCCATTTCTCTAATTATTAACTTCTTCAGCCTGTTCTTTGAATCTCAGGGGAGGCCTAGGAGACCAAAGTCTTTTCTACAAACAAGAAGCAGGGACAAAGGGGGAGTCTATCACCAGGAAGGCCCTATAGGGTCCAACATGCCTTCATGTTGACTTTATATTTAACTGCAGTCTGGACTCTGGTGGGGAATAGGAGTCTTGAGTCCGTTTCTCCTCAAAACTCTGTAGATAGTTTCATAGCTCTGTGTCATCTAAAACTGCTGAGGGTTTCCAGACTAGGTTGATTCCTTCTTATATCTTTTTTTTTTTTTTTTTTTTTTTTTTTTGCAGTACATGGGCCTCTTACTGTTGTGGCCTCTCCCGTTGCGGAGCACAGGCTCCGGACGTTCAGGCTCAGTGGCCATGGCTCACTGGCCTAGCCGATCCGCGGCATTTGGGATCCTCCCAGACCAGGGATTGAACCCGTGTCGCCTGTACCAGCAGGCGGACTCTCAACCACTGCACCACCAGGGAAGCCCCCTTCTTATGTCTTGATCCTTATATATTCTTTAATTTTCTTTGACTATTAAGAAATAAAACACATAACTCCATCATACTTCTTGGAATACAGAGCTCTTAAGATCTAAAGATCCAGTGTTCTTTTAGTTCAAAAAAAAGTTTTCTTCAATAGTTTGTTCTTTCCTTTAGAAATTTATATAAACAACTTATCTGTATATTAGATGTCTATTTCTCTCCATCTAAATCTATGCTGTTCTGTCAATACATTATCTCATAGTCTTTTATTTTTTATTTTATGTGTACTCAAGCCCTTTTCCCATGTCAGCTTTTAATTTTTCCATAGTGACCCATAGAAAGGCAGGATAATATAGGGAAAGGCACTACAGCAAAGCAGTTGTGGTGGTCATTAGGTTTATTTACAAATATTCTGGTTTTTCTCTTACTTCCATGAATATGGTAAGATTGTATTTCTCCACCCCACTCCTCAATGTTTGGCCAAAAAATCTGAGACTGGGTGGCATGTATCACTTGTTGGCAAGATCATTTCATTACTGCTGCAGGACCCCAAACGTTTCTTAACCCTTGTATTGATGATCATGGAAGCATGAATCCAGATGGAGCCTCCCTCAGACCAAGTCCCTGAATGACTCTGATGACTTGGGTCTCCCTGCTGACCTGCTCTGCACAGGTAGCGTAAGAGATATTTTGTGTTTGAAGCCACTGATATTTTTCAGGCTGTTTGCTAGTACAGCATAACTTAGCCTAACCTTATTGATATATTAGTTAATGTATGGGTTCTGGAATAAAGGTGACTGGGTTCATATCCCAGCTTTAGGACTTCCTACTTATGTGACTTTTGGCAAGTTGCTTAATCAGGGTTTTTATTAGTAAAATTGAGATAATAATAGTAGCTAACTCATAGAGTTATTGGAAGAATAAAATCAGATAAAATATGTAAATTACTCACCTGGCACATAGCAAGGCTATTTACATCTTTGTGATCACTTTCCCCTTTGCTGGTATTTTTTCTCCTAATTTTTTCCTTAGTTTTGCAAATTCCCTTTCAATTATACTCTGTTCACATAGTATGTCATTTTTGTCTGTTGTTTCATAGAATGCATATTAAGCATAGAAAGGAGTTCCTTAAAAGTTCTTCTATTTCCTGGTATGTCATTTCCTAAAGTGTACTTTTCCTCTAAATTTTCCATGCTGCATTCTTTTTTATCATCAATTATTTTCAGAATTTTGCATAAGTTTTTATTCTTATTTATTTATTTATTTCTGAGTGGGCACAGATCTTCCTGGTCTACTATTTGCTTCAATCAAGCGTAAATGGAATTCATATCCTTTGCATCCCTGTGAACCAGGATTTTCAATGGTCAAATATTGCTGGTTCATATTACTTGTGTATTTATTTAGCTGTCTGAGGAGAATTATGAACTGGCTAGGGAAGAAACAGCTGTAGTAGTTTGACTCCCAACACCTTTCCTCTAAATGTATTTTATCACTTTTCCCTCAACTTTTTATGCTGCTGGAAAAAGAAAGAAAGAGTGGTCTTGTGGGTGAACCAGTCACTTTGCTAAGAACCATGGTTTGAAGAGTCTGCATATTCTCTTCAATTAGTTGACATTTGGTATCAGCTGTAAAGCTAACTCCCATGAAACTATGTGCCATTTCTCCTTCTTTTTAGTATTTTTTCCAGATCTTTTCTTTCTTGGATAGTTGGAAATATGTATCAAAAATGAAATTGTATTAAGAGAATAAGAATACAAGCCACGGGCTTCCCTGGTGGTGCAGTGGTTGAGAGTCCACCTGCCGATGCAGGGGACGCGGGTTCGTGCCCTGGTCTGGGAGGATCCTACATGCCACGGAGCGGCTGGGTCCATGCACCATGGCCGCTGAGCCTGCGCATCCGGAGCCTGTGCTCCGCAATGGGAGAGGCCACAGCAGTGAGAAGCCCGTGTAACGCAAAAAAAAAAAAAAAAAAAAAAAGAATACAAGCCACATTCTGAGGGGAAATATTTGCAAAACACATATTTGACGATCTGATAAAGACTAGTAACCAAAATATCCAAACAACTCTTAAAACTCAACAATAAAAAAAATTGTAAAGTGGGCAATGATCTGAACAGATACCCCAATGAAGAAGATATACAGAGGGCAAGTAAGCACAGAAAATTATGCTCAACATCGTATGTCATTAAGGAATTACAAATAAAAACAACAATGATCTATCATTGCACACATTTTAGAATGGATAAAATCCAAAGCATCAACAACACCAAATGCTGCCAAGGATGTGGAGCAAAAGGAATTCTCATTTATTGCTGGTGGAAATGCAAAATGGCACAGCCACTTTGGAAGGCAGTCTGTCAGTGTCTTACAAAATTAAACATATTCTTGCCATGTGATTCAGCAATCATCCTCCTTGGTATTTACCCACATGAATTAAATCTTATGTTCACACAGAAACCTGCACATAAATGTTTATAGTAGTTTACTTGATAATTGCCAATACTTGGAAGTGCCAAGATGTCCTTCAATAGGTGGACTGATAAACACGTTTTGGTATATCCATACATTAGAAATAATATTCAGTGAGAAAAAGAAATGAGCTATCAAGCCATAATAAGACATGGAGAAACCCTAAATACATATTGTTAAGTGAAATGCACCAATCTGTAGAGCCATAATACTGTATGAATCCAACTCTATGACAACCAGGAGAAAGAAAAACTATGGTGACAATAAAATACCAGTGGTTGCCAAGGGATTGAAGAGAGGGAGTGAGGAATGAATAGGTGGAGCATGGGGGATTTCAAGAAAGTGAGACTCTTCTATATGATACTGTAATGGTGGTTACATGTTGGTGTATGTTGTCAAAACCCATAGAATGTACAATACAGAGAGTGAATACTAATGTAAATTTTAGACATTAGAATGACAGAAATTCTGTTCTACTTAGCAAGGCCTAACCTCAAGAGAATCTATTTTACCAAAACTTAAGCTATTGGGGTTTTATCAGAGCCTACCTAGCCTGGAGGAAGGGAAAGCCCCAACTCCAGCTCTCTCCAGCCATCCTGTACCACCTAAGGGAGTGGGGGAAGAAACCAGAGGACTATTTGTGAAATTCATGGCCCAGGGTCAGAGGCTCACTAAAAGACTGAAACCTAATCATAAGACTAGAATATTCCTCCCCACCTGCCAACATTTTACCATTACATTACTAAAGGCCTATTGACCACATTTCCTTTTATCCAATAGAGCATTTCTACCTTTCAACAAAAAAATTACAGAGCATACTAAAAGGCCCAAAAACAAAGTGTGAAGAGACTGAGAAAGTATGGCAGTGGCCCTGAGATCTCAGAGTACCTTAAGGTCATTTTTGCCTCTTCTTGAATAGCACATGTTAACAACTGCGTATCTCTGTGGCCTGGTCCTGTAGGATCGAAGAATTCCAACAAGCTTTTCTTTATTTCATCCTTCAGTTCAAACTGGCAGTGTTTATATTCATAAAACCTCATACATAATCTCTTCATCAAGTGATAGTCCATCCACAAGTTTCTTGTCCTCTTCCAAACATGCTTTATCACTTCTTGCTATACGGACAAGATGAAAATTTTCCAATTATCTGCCACTTTATAACAAGAACCGTCTTTCTCCCAATTTCCAATAACATGTTCCTCATTTCCCAACAGGCCCCAAGTCTTAACTCACTCTAGCATCAGCTCTAAAGCCTAAAGTCAAAATCGAAGACCTCATTAAAATGATCTTTAACATCCATATTCTCAGCAATATTCTGTTCATGATTATTTACGTATTTTCTTATAAGGTGGAAGCTTTTTCTTCCTCTCTCCTTGTTTCTTTCAGTCCTCACCAGAATCACTTTTTATTTTAAAGCAATGCTTTTATTTTTATTTTTGCTTATTTTTTTGAATTTTATTTTAATTGTTTTTTTATACAGCAGCAGGTTTTTATTAGTTATCTATTTTATACATATTCGTTTATACATGTCAATCTCAATCTCCCAATTCATCACACCACCACCACCACCACCTCCAATACTTTCCCCCCTTGGTGTCCATACATTTTATTCTCTACATATGTGTCTCTATTTCTGCCTTGCAAATGGGTTCATCTGTATCATTTTCCTAGGTTCCACATATATGCGTCAATATACGATATTTGTTTTTCTCTTTCTGACTTACTTCACTCTGTATGACAATCTCTAGATCCATCCATGTCTCTACAAATGACCCAATTTCGTTCCTTTTTAGGGCTGAGTAATATTCCATTGTATATATGTACCACACCTTCTTTATCCATACGTCTGTCGATGGGCATTTAGGTTACTTCCATGACCTGGCTATTGTAAATAGTGCTGCAATGAACATTGGGGTACATATGTCTTTTTGAATCATGGCTTTCTCTGGGTACATGCCCAGTAGTGGGATTGCTGGGTCATATGGTAATTCTATTTTTATTTTTTAGGAAACCTCCTTACTGTTCTCCATAGTGGCTGTATCAATTTACATTCCCACCAACAGTGAAAGAGGGTTCCCTTTTCTCAACACCCTCTCCATCATTTGTTGTTTGTAGATTTTCTGATGATGCGCATTCTAACTGCTGTGAGGTGATACCTCATTGTAGTTTTGATTTGCATTTCTCTAATAATTAGTGACGTTGAGCAGCTTTTCATGTGTTTCTTGGCCATCTGTATGTCTTCTTTGGAGAAATGTCTATTTAGGTCTTCTGCCCATTTTTTGAATGGATTGTTTGTTTTTTTTGATATTGAGCTGCATGAGCTATTTATATATTTTGGAGATTAAATCTTTTGTCCGTTGATTCATTTGCAAACATTTTCTCCCATTCTGAGGGTTGTCTTTTCATCTGGTTTGTAGTTTCCTTTGCTTTGCAAAAGCTTTTAAGTTTCATTAGGTCCCATTTGTTTACTTTTGTTTTTTCTTCCATTATTCTAGGAGGTGGATCAAAAAAGATCTCGCTGTGATTTATGTCAAAGAGAGTTCTTCCTATGTTTTCCTCTAAGAGTTTTATAGTGTCCAGTCTTACATTTAGATTTCTAACCCATTTGGATTTTATTTTTGTGTATGGTGTTAAGGAGTGTTCTAATTTTAGTCTTTTACATGTAGCTGTCCAGTTTTCCCAGCACCACTTATTGAAGAGAAAGTATTTTCTCCATTGTATATCCTTGCCTCCTTTGTCATATATTAGTTGACCACAGGTGCATGGGTTTATCTCTGAGCTTTCTATCCTGTTCCATTGACCTATATTTCTGTTTTTGTGCCAGTACCATATTGCCTTGATTACTGTATCTTTGTAGTATAGTCTGAAGTCAGAGATTCTGATTCTTCCAGCTCCATTTTTTCCCTTCAAGAATGCTTTGCCTATTTGGGAACTTTTGTGTCTCCATATAAATTTTAAGATTTTTTGTTTTAGCTCTCTAAAAAATGCCACTGGTAATTTCACAGGGATTGCATTGAATCTGTAGATTGCTTTGAATGGTATAGTCATTTTCACAATATTGATTCTGCCAATCCAAGAATATGGTATATCTCTCCATCTGTTTCTGTCATCTTTGATTTCTTTCATCAGTGTCTTATAGTTTTCTGAGTACAGGTCTTTTACCTCCTTAGGTAGGTTTATTCATGGGTATTTTATCTTTTTTGTTGCAATGGTGAACTGGATTGTGTCCTTAATTACTCTTTCTGATCTTTTGTTGTTAGTGTAGAGGAATGCAAGAGATTTCTGTGCATTAATTTTGTATCCTGCAACCTTGCCAAATTTATTGATCAGCTCTAGTAGTTTTCTGGTGGCATCTTTAGGATTATCTATGTACAGTATCATGCCATCTGCAAACAGTGACAGTTTTACTTCTTCTTTTCCAATTTGTATGCCTTTTAGTTCTTTTTCTTCTCTGATTGCTGTGGCTAAGACTTCCAAAACTATGTTGAATAATAGTGGTGACAGTGGACATCCTTGTCTTGTTCCTGATCTTAAAGGAAATGCTTTCAGTTTTTCACCATTGAGAATGATGTTTGCTGTGGGTTTGTCATATATGGCCTTTATTATGTTGAGGTAGTTTCCCTCTATGCCCACTTTCTGGAGAGTTTTTATCATAAATGGGTGTTGAATTTTGTCAAAAGCTATTCCTGAATCTATTGAGATGATCATATAATTTTTTATTCCTTAATTTGTTAATATGGTGTATCACATTGATTGATTTGCATATATTGAAGAATCCTTGCATCCCTGAGATAAATCCCACTTGATCATGTTGTATGATCCTTTTAATGTGTTGTTGGATTCTGTTTCCTAGTATTTTGTTGAGGATTTTTGCATCTATATTCAACAGTGATATTGGTCTGTAATTTTCTTTTTTTGTAGTATCTTTGTCTGGTTTTGGTATCAGGGTATTGGTGGCCTCATAGAATGAGTTTGGGAGTGTTCCTTCCTCTGCAATTTTTTGGAAGAGTTTGAGAAGGATGGGTGTTAGCTCTTCTCTAAATGTTTGATAGAATTCACCTGTGAAGCTGTCTGGTCCTGGACTTCTGTTTGTTGGAAGATTTTTAATCACAGTTTCAACTTCATTCCTTTGATTGGCCTGTTCATATTTTCTCTTTCTTCCTGGTTCAGTCTTGGTAGGTTATCCCTTTCTAAGAATTTGTCCATTTCTTCCAGGTTGTCCATTTTATTGCTATGGATCTGCTTGTAGTAGTCTCTTAGGATGCTCTGTATTTCTGTGGTGTCTGTTATAACTTCTCCTTTTTCATTTCTAATTTTATTGATTTGAGTCCTCTCCCTCTTTTTCTTGATGAGTCTGGCTAAAGGTTTATCAATCTTGTTTATCTTCTTAAGGAACCAGCTTTTAGTTTTATTGATCTTTGCTATTGTTTTCTTTGTTTCTGTTTCATTTATATCTGCTCTGATCTTTATGATTCCTTTCCTTCTACTAACTTT
Source organism: Mesoplodon mirus (assembly GCF_964341445.2). Lineage (NCBI taxonomy): Eukaryota > Metazoa > Chordata > Mammalia > Artiodactyla > Ziphiidae > Mesoplodon > Mesoplodon mirus. Next base: position 91,149,740 of record NC_138978.1, on the reverse strand, counting down.
GGGTTTTGTTTGTTCTTCTTTCTCTAGTTTCCTTAGGTGTAAGGTTAGATTGTTTATTTGAGGTTTTTCTTGTTTCTTGAGGTAGGCTTGTATATCTATAAACTTCCCTCTTAGAACTGCTTTTGCTGCATCCCGTAGGTTTTGGATCATTGTGTTTTCATTGTAATTTGTCTCTAGGTATTTTCTGATTTCCTCTTTGATTTCTTCAATGATCTCTTGGTTATTTAGTAATGTATTGTTTAGCCTCCATGTGTTTCTGTTTTTTACGTTTTTTCCCTGTAACTGATTTCTAATCTCAGCGTTGTGGTCAGTAAAGATGCTTGATATGATTTCAATTTTCTTAAATTTACTGAAGCTTGACTTGTGACCCAGGATGTGATCTATCCTGGAGAAGAAAGTGTAATCTGCTGTTTTTGGATGGAATGACCTATAAGTATCAATTAAATCTATCTGGTCTATTGTGTCATTTAAGGCTTGTGCTTCCTTATTAGATTTCTATCTGGATGATCTGTCCATTGGTGTAAGTGAGGTGTTAAAGTCCCCCACTATCATTGTGTTACTGTTGATTTCCTCTTTTATTGCTGTTAGCAGTTGACTTATGTATTGAGGTGCTCTTATTTTGGGTGCATATATATTTATAATTGTTATGTCTTCTTCTCAGATTGATCCCTTCATCATTATGTAGTGTCCTTCCTTGTCTCTTGCAACATTCTTTATTTTAAATTCTATTTTATCTGATATAAGTATTGCTACTCCAGCTTTCTTTTGATTTCCATTTGCATGGAATATCTTTTTCCATCCCTTCACTCTCAGTCTGTATGTGTTCCTAGGTCTGAAGTGCATATCTTGTAGACACCATATATATAGGTCTTGTTTTAGTATCCATGCAGTGAGCCTGTGTATTTTGGTTGGTGCAATTAATCCATTCATATTTAAGGTAATTATTGATATGTATGTTCCTATTACCATTTTCATAATTGCTATGGGTTTGTTTTTGTAGGTCCTTTTCTTCTCTTGTGTTTCCCACTTAGAGAAGTTCCTTTAGCATTTGTTGTAGAGGTGGTTTGGTGGTGTTGAATTCTCTTAGCTTTTGCTTGTCTGTAAAGCTTTTGATTTCTCTGTCGAATCTGAATGAGATCCTTGCCCAGTAGAGTAATCTTTGTTGTAGTTCTTCCCTTTCATCACTTTAAATATATCATGACCCTGGATTCTGGCTTATATAGTTTCTGCTGAGAAATCAGCTGTTACCCTTATGGGAGTTCCCTTGTATGTTATTTGTCATTTTTCCCTTGTTGCTTTCAATCATTTTTCTTTGTCTTTAATATTTGTCAGTTTGATTACTATGTGTCTTATTGTGTTTCTCCTTGGGTTTATCCTGCTTGAGACTCTGTGCTTCCTGGACTTGGGTGGCTATTTCCTTTCCCATGTTAGGGAAATTTTTGATTCTAATCTCTTCACATATTTTCTCACATTCTTTCTCTCTCTCTTCTTCTTCTGGGACCCCTATAATGTGAATGTTGGTGCATTTAATGTTGTCCCAGAGGTCTCTTAGGCTATCTTCATTTCTTTTCATTCTTTTTTCTTTTTGTGTTCTGCAGCAGTGAATTCCACCATTCTGTCTTCCAGGTCACTTATCCATTCTTCTGCCTCAGTTATTCTGTTATTGATTCCTTCTAGTGTATTTTTCATTTCAGGTATTGTATTGTTCATCTCTGTTTGTTTGTTCTTTAATTCTTCTCAGTGTTTTTTCTTTAATTCTTCTAGGTCTTTGTTTAACATTTCTTTCATCTTCTCAATCTTTGCCTCCATTTTTTTTCTGAGGTCCTGGATCCTCTTCACTATCATTATTCTGAATTCTTTTTCTGGAAGGTTGCCTATCTCCACTTCATTTAGTCATTTTTCTGGGGTTTTATCTTGTTCCTTCATCTGGTACAAAGTCCTCTGTGTGTTCAATTTGTGTCTTTCTGTGAATTTGGTTTTCCTTCCACAGGCTGCAGAATTGTAGTTCTTCTTGCTTCTGCTGTCTGCCCTCTGGTGGATGAGGCTCTCTAAGGGGCTTGTGCAAGCTTCCAGATGAGAGGGACTGGTAGTGGGTAGAGCTGGGTTTTGCTCTGGCAGGCAGAGCTCAGTAAAACTTTAATCCTCTTGTCTACTGATCAGTGGCACTTGGTTCCCTTCCTATTGGTTGTTTGGCCTGAGGTGACACAGCACTGGAGCCTACCCTGCTCTTTGGTGGGTCTAATGGCAGACTCTGGGATGGCTCATTCCAAGGAGTACTTCCCAGAACTTCTGCTGCCAGTGTCTTGTCCCCACGGTGAACCACAGCCACCCCCCGCCTCTGCAGGAGACCCTCCAGCACTAGCAGGTAGGTCTGGTTCAGTCTCCTATGGGGTCACTTCTCCTTCCCCTGGGTCCCGATGTGCACACTACTTTGTGTGTGCCCTCCAAGACTGGTGTTTCTGACTCCCCCAGTCCTGTTGAAGTCCTGCAATCAAATCCTGCTAGCCTTCAAAGTCTGATTCTCTAGGAATTCTTCCTCCCATTGCCAGACCCCCAGGTTGGGAAGCCTGATGTGGGGCTCAGAAACTTCACTCCAGTGGGTGGACTTCTGTGGTATAAGTGTTCTCCCATTTGTAAACCACCCACCCAGCAGTTATGGGATTTGATTTGATTGTGATTGCACCCCTCTTACCATCTCATTGGGGCTTCTCCTTTGTCTTTGGATGTGGGGTATCTTTTTTGGTGAGTTCCAGCGTCTTCCTGTTGATGATTGCTCAGCAGTTAGTTCCAGAATCACTTTTAATATCCATAGCACACACCTAAAAACTCTTCCAGCCTCTACCCATTACCCAATTCCAAAGCCACTTCCACATGTTTAGATATTTGTTATTACAGTACCTTACTCCTCAGTATCAAAATCTGATAAATCAGGGTTCACCAGAGAAATATAACTAATAATATATATGGCATGTATGTACAATATGTATATGTATATAGAAAAAGAGATAGAGAAAAAGAGAAAGGTATATGTAGAGAGATTTATTATTATAACAAATTGGCTTACATGATTATCGATACCAAGAAGTACAGATCCAGGAGAGCTGATGGTATAGGTACAGTCTGAATCCAAAGGTCTAAGAAGCAGGAGAGCCAACATGTAAGTTGTGGTCTGAGTTCAAAGGCCCAAGAACCAGGAGAGCCAATGGTGTAAGTTCCAGGATATCCCCCAATTCTGAGGCAGGAGGAGAGTGATGTCCCAGCTCGAAGAGAGTCAGGCAGAAAGAGAAAATTCTTTCTTGCCCTTTTATTCTATTCATGCCTTCAACTGAATGGATGAGGCCCACACACGCTGGGAAAGACATTTTAGTTTATTCAGTCTACTGATTCAAATCTTAATCTCATCCAAAACCATCCCAGAAAGAATGCTTAATCAAATATCTGGGTACCTCATGGCCCAGTCAAATTGAACCGTAGTATTAAACATCTTCAGTCCACCCCTTGTCATACTGGCATCCATATGCATCTCCTTAAACCACACTTAATTTCCAAATAAAGACATTAATGTCATAATTCTGCCTAACATGATGCAACTATCCTGAATAGAACTGAAAACATGCTAAGCCCTTCCCCAGAAGAGGAGGTGAAGTCCTTGAATGATGTTTACTCTTTTCCTTGATATCCCATAATGTAAATACTAAGATATCAAACTAACAATACTTAAATACCATTATATAAAATCAATGCATTTTATGATATATAATAAGAAAATGAGGAGGAAGAAAACAAAGATGTTTGTTCATATACATAAATGTTTATGTATATAATATATATTATATATAAACATATTTCATAACAAAATAAAGAGGAGATAATCATGAAAATTAGTCTTCATTTCTTTAAATGGTCACGTATTAATAGCAAGTATTTCTGACTGTTTTCTTCCTTTATTTGTTCTGAATTCCCTTTGCCTTCAGCAATCACCTTAACTGGTTATGGCTCTTCACCTAGTGGAGTGATCCAAACCTTCATTTCTGAAGTATCTGGGCTATTAGTAGTCCTGCCTAAATCATGTTGTTGTAGTTCTTTTATTGACCTTAATTACCAGTGTTGTAATACTAAAACATGCCCTAAGGGAGCTCCTGTATTCCAGACATACTCTGTGGAGTAGCAGTCCAATTTCCCCTTGGTAGTCAGGATCAATCACCCTAGCTAGTATATAACTCCTTTCTTTGCCTGTTGATTTGGATGCAAGAGGAGTCCAAAGTAATTGGACAACAGTCTTAACTTCCAGTTCAATGGAATCATTGTTGTGTCTCCTGGTGGAAGCATTCCTCTTTTTGGAACTAAATCTTCTAGGCCAGAAGAGCATAAGATAATGGGAACAGGAAGCAAAAAATTTCTAATGGATCACTATGGGTAATAGTGAGTGGTACCACTCCCATTTCCACCCCTTGATTTCTAGACCTGTGAATCTTGGCTATGGGAGATTCAGCACCATATATTAGATGCTGATTCAGAGCATATACAGACTTCTGGACAACCTTGCCCAGCCCTGCAAGGTACTGCTACCTATCTGACACTGTAACTGAGCCTTCAAAAGGTCATTCCACCATTCAATCAAGCCAGTTGTTTCAGGATGGTGGGGGACAAGGTAAAACCACTGAATTCCCTAAGTATGGACCCACTGCTATACTTCTTTTGCTATAAAGTGAGTTCCTTGTTCATAAACAATGCTGTATGGAATACTATAATGGTGGATAAGGCATTCTGTAAGTTGATGGATGGTAGTTTTGGCTGAAGCATTGTGTTCAGGGAAGATGAATCTGTATCCAGAGTAAGTATCTATTCCAGCAAGAACAAAACACTGTTCTTTCCATGAGGGAAATGGTCCAATGTAATCAGTCTAACACCAGGTAGCTGGCTAATCATCCCTGGGAATGGTGTCATATTAGGGTCTCAGGGTTGGTTTCTGCTTCTGGCAGATGGGGCCCTCAGCAATGACTGTAGCCAGATCATCATTGGGGTGTGGGAGTCCATGTCACTGAGCCCATGCAGAACCTCCAAACCTGCCATCATTGCCACTTTGTTCATGAGCCCATTGGTCAAGACAGGGACGACTGAGGAAAGAGATTGACTACTATCCACTGAACCAATCATCCTATCCACTTGATAATGAAAATCTACCTCTGTTGACGTCACCCTTTGCAGAGAATTCACATGGAATGAACATATATTCATTTTTTGTTCATTTATAAAGGTCTATCCATATAGTTCTTCCCCAAATTTCCTTGTCATCAATTTTCCTATTCTTTCCTAATAAATGCCCACACTTTAACAGCAGACAACTTGCGAGGCTGGGTGTTCAACTTGTGTTGTAATTCAGTCAATTGCAGAATAAGATCCACATTTGATTTTCAGCAGTCTCAGCCTATATCTTCAGCCACAGGAGACAAAGATGCCCTTCAAGGCACGCATAGAAGCTTTCAGGTCATTCATGCAGAGCTTGACCTGGAAATTCAAATCCAGGAACTTATCCTTTACTTTCATCACTTTGCCCAGCAATATTAGGAGGAACCAGCCAATGTCATTATATTTGTTAGATTTCCAAAAATGTTTGAAAGTATCATATAGTCACCCAGCTCCATGCTTTTATAGTGGTTGATTAGGAGTTTCCAATGGAAATATTTTACATCTCTATTACCAGATCACACCATGGACTATCAGTGCTGTCTTTATTACTATAAATAGAATCATTAAGGTTTTTAGATCTAATTATATTAGAGAGCAAATTTCCGAAACCCCAGAACTAATTTCCTTAAAACTCTCTTCCCCAAGAACCACTCTTGGTGCCAAAATTTGTATAGTCAGCTTGGGCTGCTATAACAAAATATCATAAGCTGAGTCCCATAAACAATGGAATTTATATTTTACAGTTCTAGAGGCCGGGAAGCCCGAGATCAGGCATGGGCATGGTTGTTTCCTGGTGAGAACCTTCTTCCAAGCTTGCAGACAGTCTCTTTCTCACTGTGTCCTCAGAAGATGGAGAGAAGAATGTTTAGAAAGCTCTCTGCTCTCTTTTCTCATAAATACACTACCCCCATCATGAGGGCCCCACTTTCATAACCTCATCTAAATAAAACTAAATATGTCCCAAAGGCCCCATCTTCACATAGAAGCACATTGGGGATTAGGGCTTCAACATATTAATTTGGGAAGACACAACTCAGTTCACAGTATCAATATTCAGAATGAAAAGTGGTCATCATTATCTCCTTTGAAATATCAGCCATACATATATATATAAGTTTTTAGACATTTAAATCCACAACCAAATATTATCTTCGTAATGAGACACTTCACAAATAGAAGATAATTTTCTAGGGTTTTCTGAAAAAGGAAGGGGGGGTCATCACTATAGAAACTACAAACATTAAAAGAATAATAAAGAAATACTATGAATAAATTTGTGTCAATGTATCAGGAAATTTAGATAAAGTCCACAAATTTTTTGAATGACACAGATTACCAAATCTGGTTCATGAAAAATAGAAAACCTGGGTATTATTTGAATTTGCCATTAAAAACCTTCACATTGAGAAAAATCTAGGCCCAATGACCTCACCAATGAATTCTATCAATCATTTAATACTATATAATCTCTTTTGAATCTCTTTTGAATAGGGAACAGTTACTTATTTATTTTATTAGGTCAGTGTATCAGGTATCTATTGCTGCATAACAAATTTCCCCAAAATTTAATGTATGGAAAAAAACATTGATTATTTCACAGTTTCTCTGGGTTAGGAATTCAAGAAAGGCTTAGCTGAGTGGTTCTGTCTTACAGGGTCTCTTATAAGACTGCAAGAAAGATGTTGGTCAGGTCAGCAGGCATTTCAGGGCTCAACCAGGAGAGGATTTTTTGACAAAGATGCTATAGTAATTCCATGAGGAAAAAAAAGGCTTTTTAACATATGGTGCTGGAGCAAGTGTATATCCACATGAAAAAAATAAATTTTACCTCATACTATTCACAAAAAGTAACTCAAAATGGAGCATTGACTTAAATGAAGAAAATTATAATACTTCTAAAAGAAAATATAGGAGAAATGTTTTGCAATCATAGTGAATGAATAATTTTTTCATTGGATATTTTAAAAGTACAAACTGTAAAAGAAAAAAATATAATGGAATCATCAAATTTAAAACTTCTGCTCTTTGAAAGACCCCATAAGGAAATGAAAAGGCAAGGATTATGCAAGGAGAAAATATCTGCAATACGTATGTATGACAATGATCTTGGCTCTAAGTATTTATTTCTTACAATTTAACAATTTGAATACAACCTTCTAAAATGAACAGGAGATTTGAACAGATACTGTACAAAATAAGATATATGAAAAGCCAATAAAAACACCAAAGGGTGATTAACATCATTCATCATTAGGTAAATGCAAATTAAAACTTCAATTATGTACAATTACACACAAAAGAATGACTAAAATTTAAATCACTGACCATACCATTGTTAGTAAGGATTTGGAACTGGAATTCTCAGATATTTTTGGTAGAAGTGTAAATAGTACAACAACTTGTATTTTGCAAAACAGTTTGGCAGGTTCACATGGCATCGAATATACACTTATCTTATGAGGCAGCAACTCTCCCATGTATATACGGAAGATAAAGTGTATGTCCACACAAAGACTTGTATAATAATGTTCACGGGTGGTATTGGGGAAGCAGCCATTCCCCACCAGTTGCCTTTCTTGGGGATTGCCCAAATCAGTGCCCTGGGCCTAGAATCTTTCTCTGTATAGAAGTCACCTGCCAGGTGTTGCTCGGCCCCAGATTCTCCTTCCTTATTAGTAGAAAGCTTTCCCTTATTCTGAGTATGCAGTGAACTTCCTTGTGCTGTTTAAGCATGTGCATCATATGGCACCTGGCCAGCCACACAGTATATCTGTCCCCTGAGGAAGGAAACCATGTCTTTGACTGCATCCAGCTGTCAGAAGGACCCGCTGGTCATGGGAGACCACCGCACATTACAGTCACTGATCATGCTGCTTCTCTTCTCTTTTCTGTGAGTAAACTTTGTTCCAACTAGTGCCTAGGGTGAAAGTCCTCCGTGGTGACTCCAAAAAAGTCATGCATTGGGCCAGGTCTGTGGGGTCTTACTTCTGGTGGCTGGCAGGGGTTACACCTCTGCTGTTCTCCACGCAATGGGAATCCTCACTTGCTATTGGTAGCTGGATCTTGCTGTTGGAAGGGAGGTTTATTTATATTAGCCCAAAACAGAAACAACCCAGCTTTCCATCAGTAGGTGAGAAGAAAAATAAATTATAATCTATCTATAAAATGGAATCTTACCATAAAAGTAATAAACTACTAATACATCCCCAAATATGAATGAGTTTCAAAAGCATTATGCCAAACAAAAACGAGCCAGGCACTGAAGAGTACATAGTATGTGATTTCACTTATACAAAATACTAGGAAAGGCAAATCTAATATACAGTGAGAGAAAGCAGATCAGTGGTTGCCTGGGTTTGAGCTGGGAGTAGGGTGGAGAATGACTAGGCAGGGGCACAAAGCAATCTTTTGGGAAGATGGAAATCATTTATCCTGATTGTGGTGATGATTAAATGGGTATGGGCATTTGTTGAACCGTATACTTCAAATATGTCCTTTTTATTTATTATCAATTATACCTCAATGAAGTTGACTTCAAAAATTAAATGTAAATTGACTAAGTGCTCCAATGAAAAAGTAAAGATTATCAGATTAAATTTTTAAAATTCATTATATGCTATTTAAAAACAACATTTCTGAAACCAGAAGATTCAGAAACACTTAAAGGACTAATCAGAATAACACATAACAGACAAACATTAACAAAATAAAGCTGTTGTAAAGAATGATTTAAATACTGTCTTAGAAAGATGTCCATGATAGGTTAAGTGGGGAAAAAAGTGGCCCAGGGTATAGCATATACACGTATGCGTATTAGTCAGGGACCCCTCGAGAAAGAACACACTCGTAAGGACTAAGTGATGAGCAAGGGTGAGGGACTAGGAAGGGGCAGGGGTAAGGGAGCCAACAAGGGCTGTTAATGCACCAGGGACAACAGCAGGAAGCCACTGCCATCCCTCTTTGTGAAAGGGAAAAAGCCAGAGACACAGCCTCAGCCAACTTGGCAGCAGTGGAGGAAGGGACTGTGGCTGCGAGAAGGGGAACAAAGGGCATAAACACTCCTCTCTTCTTCTGATATTCTTCCAGTGCCTCTCACAAGCCAAACCCTAGAAAAGCAATTAGTGTAATCAGTAGAGATCAGCCTCTCAGGCCACTGAGCATAAAACTAAAGGATGTGTGAGCAGCGCAGGGACAAGTGTAATATCATCAGCCCAGACACCACTCTGTCAAAGCACAAACACACAGAAGTAACAAAGTAAAGCAGAACAAAGCGAAACACCGGAAATCCCTCTCACGCATGCTCTCCCCATCTCATCTTTTTATCTAACTTAATATGTTTTTATGAACCCGAAGAAATGACTTGAAAAACCACAAGATAATTAATGTTGACTTAAACAAGAAACATTAGAATTTAAGAGAGGTTGGGAGGGATGTATCTTAACTTTTATATACTTATATCATTTCATTTGTTTCAACGTGTATATATCAGTTGGATTTTATGAATATACACTGAAATAAAGTGGCATTATACAAATTACCAACATATAAACATGCCTGTAAAATTACACTTCACAAGAACTGTAAACATTGATGGTAATGACTTGCTTCTTTCTATTAGTTCTCAAAATTTTTTCCAAAATATTTTCAGGTGGGAATGTAAATTGATACAGCCACTATGGAGAACAGTATGGAGGTTCCTTAAAAAACTAAAAATAGAACTACCATATGACCCAGCAATCCCACTACTGGGCATATACCCAGAGAAAACCATCATTCAAAAAGAGACATGTACCAAAATGTTCATTGCAGCTCTATTTACAATAGCCAGGACATGGAAGCAACCTAAGTGTCCATCAACAGATGAATGAATAAAGAAGATGTGGCACATATATACAATAGAATATTACTCAGACATTAAAAAGAAACGAAATTGAGTTATTTGTAGTGAGGTGGATGGACCTAGAGTCTGTCATACAGAATGAAGTAAGTCAGAAAGAGAAAAACAAATACCGTATGTTAACACATATATATGGAATCTAAGGGGGAAAAAAAGTCATGAAGAACCTGGGGGTAAGATGGGAATAAAGACACAGACCTACTAGAGAATGGACTTGAGGATATGGGGAGGGGGAAGGGTAAGCTGTGAGAAAGTGAGAGAGTGACATGGACATATATACACTACCAAACATAAAATAGATAGCAAGAGGGAAGCAGCCGCATAACACAGGAAGATCAGCTCAGTGGTTTGTGACCACCTAGAGGGGTGGGACAGGGAGGGTGGGAGGGAAACTCAAGAGGGAAGAGATATGGGAACATATGTATATGTATAACTGATTCGCTTTGTTATAAAGCAGAAACTAACACACCATTGTGAAGCAATTATACTCCAATAAAGATGTTAAAATATATATATATTTTTTCAAAGATATCTTAACTTTTATATACTTATTTCATTTGTTTCAACATGTATATATCAGTTGGATTTTATGAATATACACTGAAATAAGGTAGCATTATACAATTTACCAACATATAAACATGCCTGTAAAATTACATTTCACAAGACCTATAAACATTGATGGTAATTACCTGTCTCGTTTCTTTCTATTAGTTCTCAAAATTTTATCAGAATATTTTCATCTTAGTTTTCTTCTTTTCATCAGAATTAAATTGACAATTAAACTGATTCAAACAGAACAAAAAGGCTGTAGACTAACAAATGGCGTCATGACTGAACTTGAAGTGATAATCCATGACTGCTGAAACCATCTGTGCGGGGTTGATGTGCCCGTATTCTCAAGAATCATGAAACTTTGACTGAAACTTTCAAAGTTCCTAAATTAAAAATTCATAGGTATAGAAGTACATGAGTGAGTATGTGTGTGTTTGTAGGCATGTGTACATGTACATGTGTGTATGTGTCTAATATATGTATGTTTTTATATAAAATGGAGTATTTTTATATAAAAATGCAATGGGAAATCCTTCCTCAATTAGACCCTGATTCCACTCTCTGGACATTCTTGTCCATGATTCTCCACCGTTCCTGGATCTAACTTCTTCTGTGTCCATCATTATCATTATTCTTCCTTGTCTGGCATTCTCCTTGGTTACATCTGAAGTGAATGGTGGGGAGCATGCCCTCTCTGGGCACAGAATAGCTTGAACAACCTGCTTTCTGCTGGAGAGAACTTGGGAACCAGCAGGTTGTTTTAGTCTGAGCTTATGGGGTTTTGGGTTTTTGTTTTTGGCCACACAATTCAACCAAAACTTAGTAGGTTTCTATTCATTCATTTGTTCATTCAAAATATAATGAACATCCATAAACCTAACATCCAAGCCCTAGATTTAAAACATTAAGTTCCACCAATGTGTTTTCATTCATACTCCTGCCTTGCTCAAAGGCAGATAACCACTGTCCCAAATTCTGTGTTTTTCACTTTCTTGCCTAAACACGCACATACATGCACACAAATACACGGTTGAACAATGATTTTTTAAATTAAAATTATTTTTCATTTTACAAAAGGTCTTTATGCTGAATGTCACCTTCTGGGGCCCACTTCTCATCCTCAAGCACAATCTAACCATGTTGCCTCAGGTATCCATAGTTATTTGTTTCCTACACTATATAACATTTCATAGTGTAAATATAACAATTTTCCCTCTTTTCCAGTCTATTGTAGGTTCCAATTTTCTGCTATTATTAACAATATTGCTGTGCACATTTCTGTATATATTTCCTGGTACAAATGTGCAAGAGTTTCTCTCATATATGTACCTAGGAACAGAATTGCTGGGTCTTAGGCTATGTTCAACTTTACAGGGCAAAAAAACAAACTGCCTTCCAATTTACACTCCTACCAGCCATGTTTAAGATATTCTTCCAGCTCTCATCATCATCCTCATCAAAACTATAAAATAGTTTTATAAGACTTCTTAAAATTTGCCAAACAAACAAACATAAAATGGTATTTAATTTTGGTGACATTCTATTATTTATTTACTATTTGATAATTTATTATCTACTTTCTTCTATTAGAATATAATCTTCATAAAGCCTGACACCCCCCCAAAAAAAACCTTGTAGATTTCTGATCTATTTGCTTTTAGTCAATTTCAAGTGTCAGGAAGCAAAAGCAAGATTTGTACTTAGACATAATTCTGAAAATCAATGGATTTATTTTCTTCTAGCCTCCCTGCCCCTCTCTTTTAGTATAATGATGAATACCTTTAGGCTATTTGAAACTAGAGGTGGAAAGATCACACTCTATCTGATCTCTTTTGTAGGACTGAATCTCTTTGTTCTTTGAGAAGTTTCCTGAGACTTTCATGCTCAAAGTGTTTTTCAAACTTATCTTTTACTGTCTGAAGTCTAGGAATGATTCACCTTTTCCTAGTTTTGGAACCTCCAAATGTATCGTTTCTCTATTCCCTCTTATTTCTGCTTATAAACCAGTTAATTCTTCCTTGAGTTGATCTATTTTAATACTTAGCCAAAGGCAGTCAATAGTGGCTAATATAAAGTCACTATCTCCCATCACTTCTTCTAAAGCAGTGGTTCTCAACTTGTGGTAATTTACCCCCTCAGGGGGAAGTGTTACAATGTTTCAAAACATTTTTGATTGGCAAGATTAGGAAGATGCAATAACATCTAGGGAGTAGAGACCAGGGATGCTGCTAAGCATCCTACAATTCACAGGACAGCTTCCCACAAGAAACAATTACCTGGTCTAAAACGTGAATTGTACTTCTGTTGAGAAATCCTAATCTAGAGATACAGGCTCAGGAAATACGTTGCCCATCTTCTGACTTATAGTAGGCTATAGTATTATGAGGTGTTTTGCCATTGCACAACATGAGTCGCCATCTTTCCAAATTTTCCAACTATGTTTTTGCTACCTAGTGCTAAGTTAAATCTTAGCACTTAAGTCATAAATCTTAGGGCTTTTGTTACATTAATACCTCACTTTGAGGTAACAATTTCTATGTCCAGGTTGGTCTAAGGGCTGCAAGAAAAATTATAAAATTTCAGTGACTTATCACAATAACAAAGGGTATAATGAGTCTGCTTGTGCATAGTTAGCTTTCTTCCAAGGCATAACTCAAAGACTGATGCTTTTTATCTTTCCCAGTATTTCAGAGTCTTCTATTAGGAAGAGGGAAAAGTGAAGAAGAACATAGGAAGACTTTTAGAACTAAAATGGCATATATGATTTCCATTTACTTTCTTTGACTGGCCATGAGATCTATCCTAGTTTTGTTTCTGATGTTCATAGAAGTGTCTCTTGTTTTAAGCTCTTTGACTTCTTAAAAAGAAATTACAGTAGATTGTCCTTATTTCAAATGTACCAGGCTTTCAGGAAAAAATGTCCAATAATCAAAAAAGAAAATAAAATTACCTACACTTGAATGATTATTGCTAAACTTTGCATGTAACTATTCCTATATTTCCATTTTTATAACTCTTCAGCATATTCTTTTCATCAGATATGTTAACACCTTCATTCACTAGCCCGTGAATTAGGTGACTCTGCTTACCTCTCCTCTGACTTATTTGTAGGTTTTAAAGGTGAGTATTTAGAGGATTTACTTATTCTCATAATTGCTGAGTATTACTAGTCATCAATTGTCTCTCTGTGTAGTCTTTATCTCAGCAAAATTATATTTTTTCCTTATTGATGTGAGTGAGGAGGGTGCAAGGATTTATGAATCCCCAGGTCTAGAAAGAAGCCAGACTAGAGCTGTCATGAAAGGACTTTGCCCAATTCACCAGACAATGCAACTCACATCTGTGGATGGAAACATGTAGAGGTTTCTAATGGTAGGGTCTGCAAAAATCCTACAAAACACCCCATGAGAGAAAGAACAACTGTTGGACATTTGCCGCTAAGAAGGCATCAGATGAGGAAGGGAGACAGTAACAGCATCAACAGCTTAAACAGCCACATCCTCCTTCTCATTAACTTACTCACTTATTCAGTAGGTTTGATTTGAGTGCCACATGTGCCAGGCACCATTCTAAAATCCGGGGGGTACATGAGTGAGCAAAACAGCTATAGTTGCTCTCTTGGAGCTTATGTGGTAATGGAAGAAAAGCAGACAATAAACATAACAAGTAAATTAAATAAGACTTTAAAAGATGGATTTTAAAATCAACAATGATCTTAACTGGAACATATAGTCAGTTTTCACTGGATGAAAACATGGAAGCGGAGAATATTCTTTCCAGAGAAGTGGCTCTGAAAAGAAGGGAGATACAAGCCATGAGGTTAATGACAGGTCTTTATCTTTCTTTAAAGTGAGAGATACTGTTCTGTGTTTATATGCTAAAGGGAAAGAGCTTGAATATACAAAACAGAATAGGTCATTTAGTAGAGTCAGTGTCCAGAAGAAGTGAGAGGGATTAGAATTCTTATTAGAAGGTTAAATTGTCCCTCACCAGGGGTTTAATATGAAAGGAGGATTTTTATACTAGTCACTTTCCAGATCCCTCTCTCTCTCTCTCTCTCTCTCTCTCTCTCGCTCACACACACACACACACACACACACACACACATGCACACACACAGATTCACTTGGACCTTCTGTCTACACAGACTATGATATTATGTTGCCACATCTTCTAATAACATTTGAAGGACTGTCGACCTTTTTGAACTCGTTCTTCTTCTAACAATGCAATAGAATAAAACTTTGTAACAGACAAAGCCTCCAGCTTTGTACTCCCTTTGATTACTGTGGTTTGTAGAAAGGCATATGTAATTCAGAGAGTCTCAAAAAGAGTCTCTAGATAGATAGGCAGATAGGTAGATGATAGATAGATAGATAGATAGATGATAGGTAGATTAGATAGATATAGATAGGTGATAGATGATAGATGATAGATTAGATAGATAGATAGATGATAGATAAGATAGATAGATAGATAGACAGATAGATCTGCAAGCATATTCTCTTGCATGACATCACAGGAAAAATATTTTCTGAATTAAATGTGAGGATTTCAGGATGTCTTCATTTCCTAAGTGATTCTCAGAAGTTTAGAAGTCCAGTTCCCTCTTGTATTTTTGAATCTTACTGTGACTGACTGAAAAATGACAGTAAGTAATAATAAGAATTTAAACATTCTATCAAAATATCTTTTTGAATCTTGAGCATATGGTATATCTGATCCTGTTTTTAAAAATGTAGACCACTCACTGCTAAGCCTCTGTAGATGTTCATGCTGCCTCATTTTCTTTTCTTTGCAAATGGCACTCATTATGTGTAAGGAAAATAGCAAAGGTTATCCTGCTCTGCAAATAAGGTAACTCATCTAATTCTAATAACCATGGTCTAATCTTGGCTCTTCCAATAATACTAAAATAATTGAAAAGCACACCATGAACAAGTCTAAAACACCAATGTGACACAAAACTAATTAATCACTATCAATTTAATATGTGCCCTATCCATTCAACCAGCTCAGCTCCTCTTGACTTTATGGATGATATTCACTCAGTTCACTGTGCACATCAATCCCCCAGAAAATGGAGTTCCATCTCTCCTCCTCCTACAAAAGTAGTTTAATACCGTGAACTCTTTCTATCATAATTCTACAGGTCAATTCTGTCATCTTTCAGAGACTACCTCTTCCTCAAAGGAATACATGAACTGGAGCTGTGAATTTGCATTGCAGTGTCTTGAAAGTATTTCTGGGCTACGTTTCCTTTCTAAAATTGTTCATCTCCTTTCAAGATCACAGTGGAGACCTCTCCACTGGCATTTCTACTTCTCTAGAAACACCACAAAGGTCAATGATAATTTTTCCCTTTATTTGTGTGTTGTAGGTGGAATTATGTACAAAATGTAGTTAACCTATTTGTAATAAGGAACATGTCCATCATCCTCGAGGCTAATCCTCAATTTTATTCAATACACAGTCAAGCACATTAATTATCTTTTATTTATACCTTGAACTTAAACACTACAGACTCATTTTAGCTTTAAGTAAATAAAGCCCACTGTATGGTCTTAGGCAAGTTGCTTAAATGTTCAAAGCAGCTATTTCTTCATCTGTTATAAGTGGGAAACAATATCCTTTATCCCATGTTGTACAGTGCCTGAAGTGTTGGATAAATGTTATCTCTTACTCTTACTATTATTACTCAGTCGCTGTCTGGCCTGAAATATGTTACCAAGCATAGAGGATCTGCTCTGTGGGAGGAAACAATAAGGAGAATCTAGACCAGATGCTCCAGGGTCACTGTCTCTGCAGTAATGGGATACGGGCTGTGTAAGAGGCTGACGATGGTAAGAGAGTAAGAATTTTAAAGTACAAGGACAAAGCTCCTTATTAAGGGATCACCTAGGTCACGAAATATCCTAAGTCTTGTCAGCATAGCAAGCACAGGTTTGGGGGTCATTCCCTCTTTAGACATGTGCCCTACCTTTGGGAAAGGATGGACCCTTCATGACATTTGTACATTTATATAATATCGAGCTTATTTTCCCAGCCAGATCTTTCCTCATAAAGATTTGGAAATGTACATTTGCCTTGAAAGTAGCATTTCTAGGGATTCCTCCCTTAAGAGGTCCGGAACTCTGCCAACTTCCCTTGGAGTCAGTGTATGTTAGTTGGGCAAGTTCCCATTGAAATTTTATCTTAGGCAGGATAGCAAGTTTTCTTTTTCTCCCACAGTGTTTAAAATATATAGTTATTAAGAATACAAGGTTAGGGGCTTCCCTGGTGGTGCAGTGGTTGAGAGTCCACCTGTCGATGCAGGGGACACGGGTTCGTGCCCCGGTCCGGGAGGATCCCACATACCGCGGAGCGGCTGGGCCCGTGAGCCATGGCTGCTGAGCCTGCACGTCCAGAGCCTGTATTCCACAACGGGAGAGGCCACAACAGTGAGAGGCCCGCGTATTGAAAAAAAAAAAGAATACAAGGTTAAAATATGAGGCCATTCTTATATCATTGTTTTCAAACACGTGCTAAAGATAGTGCCATGTCATTCTGGATATGCCAGAGCAATCACTATTTTTCAGCCATCATGACCAAAGCTAGTGGGAAGATTGTGGTCAGTTAGGTTAATCTTCAAACATGCTCACCCTGTGGGTGAATTTATTTCCCAGCCTCCTTGATTCTGCACTTGGCTGTGGGGTTTACTTTGGCCAGTGTGACGTTGGGAGGCATAATAGGAGCAGAGGCTTGAAGAGGGCTTTTGTGGGTGGCTTGCTCCGTCACCTCCAGGCTTTGCCCTTTAAGAACATGCCTGGGATTGCCTGCTGGTCCTAGCAGGAGGATGAGAGACTGCTGGAGCACAGCAAATTTCCTCAGATAGTCCAGACCAGTCAGCTGTCCACAGATGCTGAAGAATAAGTGATTATTGTCTTAGTCCACTGAGCTTTTGTAGTTTGTTATGAAGCATTGTTTGGCATACAACAGTAATTGACTGAATAGTCACAGCATGTCACATTGCACCATGTAGCACAACTTATGTTGGTTTCTATTCTTTTTTTTTTTTTTTTTTTTTTTTTTTTTTTTTTTAGCAGGGCAGTCCCTGAGTGTCTAGAATCTGGAAATGACACCAAGTGGCCTGCTGCAAAGACAGGTCCTGAAACCACAAGGCGGGTGTTACTGAGCTCAGGGTGAAGCTCCTGTTTTCATGCAGCAGCGCTTTTGACATGTTTGGATCTGGGCACTTTGCTGTTGAGTGGCTGCAGCTCACAAGTGCACACAGTAGGCGCCAAGCCCTGGGCTGGGCCCCATGGAGGGCTCCGAGGGTCTTCAGATTCCCCGTGTGGGCTGGTCAGCCAGGATGCTGGGCAGCCTGCTCTGCGTCCAACCCCCCTCCACTGCCCCCTTCACTCCCTGCCCCCGAAGCGCCTCTTCCGCCACCCCTCCCCCCCTCCCTGTCCCCTCCCTGTCTCTCCCCCACTCTCCTTCCCAGGTCTCCCATCTTGGCTGCTGGTGGGCGGGGGCACTCTTTGCCGAGGCTCTCATCCCCCCACGTCCACCTTCCTCACATGCTGTCTCGGTCCAGCCCCAGGCCCTTCACAGTGATACGGGGCTGGACAGAGGCCTAGGCTAGGAGGTCCCCTCACGGGAAAGGTAGGAAACAGCCAGAGCCCGGTTCAGCCTGAGCGAAACGGCAATCTGCCCCCAAGTCCCGTTTCCCCGTGGAATGATCCCGAGAAAGTGCTGGCTCTGAGCGAGGTTCGTGCAGGTGAGTCCAGGGAAGGCGTGGGCGCAGGACCCCAGAACCCAAGGCGCTCACCTGTGCCGAGGCCCCGCCCCGGTTTCTATTCTTAATTTATGGAATATTTAATTAAGCTCAACCCAGACACCAAAGAACCATCATAGGAAACTCTAACATCATAGGAAAAATAGTACATAAAAGAGGGATGTAGGAAAACCAGCTAGATGGCTCCTACTGTCTTTAATTAATTTCTTGTTTAAGACACTGTTAAAAAATGAATAAATAAATCATACCACTGTGCTTGTGCTCAGCACATTCTTTTTTTTTTTTTTTTTTGCGGTACGCGAGCCTCTCACTGTTGTGGCCTCTCCCGTTGCGGAGCACAGGCTCCAGATGCGCAGGCTCAGCGGCCATGGCTCACGGGCCTAGCTGCTCCGTGGCATGTGGGATCTTCCCGGACCGGGGTATGAACCCGTGTCCCCTGCATCGGCAGGCGGACTCTCAACCACCGTGCCACCAGGGAAGCCCTCAACACATTCTTTGAGAGACACTGTCGGTACCCTATCCTAGTCCCCATCCACAGCTCCTTCTTCCAGGTTAATTTCAGTGGTTGTTTAAGGATATCCTTGAGACCTAGTTATGGCCAATAGAGATGTAAAGGCAGAAATATCTGGATGGGGGGTTTCTAAGATATATATATTTTTTTAAATAAAAACACTCAGGTGGCATGCCCTTCAGCCACTCCCTTCCTGCATAGAACATAAATATCATCATGATGAACAGAAGTGCGGCAGCCAATTTTGTGCATGAGTTGACATATGAGGAAAAGGCCAAGAGATGTATAGAGAGAGTGGCTCTACCATCACTGAGCTTCTGAACCAATGCCAGCAGCACCCTGTTTTCCAGGCTCCTAGTTATATGTGGAAAATAGCCTCTTCCTTAAGTCAGTCCTCTGTTCCTTGCAATATTTGTAAGCCTCTCTCTGTTGCACTTTATATAAGCAAAAAGAAAAACTCAAGATATACTATGGCCTAGAGTCCCCATGCTAAGTTTATTAGTCTAGTTATTCTTAGTAAGCAAAATCATCATTATATAGTATCTATCACTATCAAATCCCTCAACACCTTTATTACCTGAAAATAAAGGCATTAATCCTTGAATTAAATTGATTAATTTCTAAGTTTTACTGTATTCAAAGAAACAAAAGATGCTTTAAGATTAGGATCTATACCCTTGGTGAATGAACAAAAGAAAATTTTCTAAAGTGATTAAAGATGAAATGCTTTTGAAAAGGTTATCCATATATCAAAAGCTCAAAACATCAATATCAAATGGTTAGTAAAATATAGGCATACTGTAAGATACAATTAACTTGTCTTCAGAGTATTACAAGTTCTCCTGTAAGCCTAATTTGCACTCTTTCCATGGCTTCTTGTATTCACAGTAGAGATTAGGAAATCGTTAGCTTAGTCATTAATTGGTAAAGATTTCTTTCCACCAGTGAATTTTCATTGAATATTAACACATGATTAAGCCCACCTCACATATCAAGAGAAATGATGTGAAACCATGTGAAACCCTGGAAATATTCTGTGACTATTGAAACCTACTAAATATTTCTAGATCATGGATCCAATGCCTTTTTTCAAATATTAAAATTATGTCCTTCCATTTCATGATAGAAACATAAGTAATGCAATTATAGGGTTTATAAACCTCACTCCAAGAATAGCTCAGTAGAAATCAATTTGATCCTTGATTTCTTTTCTCAAAGTCACTGAAATAGCTCAGAATTTAAGTTACATATGTCATGTAGGTTTGATTGACACCATAAGGTTTTCATCTAAATTCGAAACCTAACTCTGGATATATTTGACCATTTTTGTTGCATTTAGTCATGAGACTTGAGTTCTGATAAGCTAGAATGTGTGATGTGGCTGGATCATACCAAACAGGTTACTTCTGAAACGAGTTTGAATCAATAATCCCAAAGAAAAGGGGTGTGGGTGTGGGGGGGTAGTAAAGCCTATTTTGCTTTAGTTCTATTGTGAAATAAAATCAAAACCATTAAAATGAAAACTCTCTTCATCACAAATATAATTTGCAATCTATACTAGATATAGACGGGGAATAGATAGCAGCTAAAATAGACAGATAAGGCCAAATGAAGGAGCTAAAAGCAAAAGGAAACTAGTGACAGAAACAGAATGTAGGCCAGCAGGCAGCCCAGCCAGCACAGTGAAAATGTGAATAAGCACATTCGGGAACCAGCCTCCAATCATGGATGCCTGCTGAACAGAAGGCTTTCTCTTCATTAATCTGCTAGAAAAAGGAAGGTTTACTTGTCCCACGTCAGAGAGATATGAGTACCTCGTCAGAGAAGTCTTTTTTTTTTTTTTCCTTTAAAGAGAACAGCAGGGCTTGATGGTGGAGAGGAAGGAGGAGGAAAGGGAGGCAGAAATTCCTTCTGGTTTGAACAGCTTCCCCAGTGGCAGTCAGGTAACAACTGGGAAAATGAAATGCAAAAACTTATTTTGTCTGAAATCCCCGAATGATGAAACACTGAGACAGGGAAAGAGGATGGTGATATTAATAACAGAGACTATCCCAGGCCTTTTGCATCGCCTGTGGAAAGCTGTTAGTACTGTGTTACTCCTGGTCGCCAAATCTAAAAGATGGTCTCTCTGTGCTGTCCCTTTCTGTGGATTCATGTCCTTAAGGATATGTGCTCCAAAGATGCCCTCCCTCCCTCTCCCCAGTCGCAGCTGCTGGATACTGAAGCTCTGTAAAAATCAGAGCATTAAAATGCCATTGCGGATTAGTTCTCAGGGGGAGAGTGTTCAGAAGAAGAGGGAAGGGGAATCAGGGTATAACTCTCCTTTTCTTTCTACCTTTGTGCAACAAGCTAAGCTCTTTGAATGAAGAAGAGAAAAACCACGGGTTCAAGAAGTACATAGTCGGCAAACCAGTGTGTCCACATGGAGATATATTTTTGTTATTTTGGTTTGAAAGGAGAATTTGAGCTTTGAATAGCCAGAAGAGGCCTGATGATGTGGCCAACAAATATCTTTATTCAGTTTCATCTTTCTCCCCATCGTTAGCCCCCCAGCATTCTAGCAGACCAAACCCTTTGCTTTTCTCTGAAATCCACTCCACTGGTCTCTAAGAAAACCTGCCTCTCGCCCTCTATCTTGCCACACCACACTTCTAGTCCTCTGACAAGACTCCAGAAAACTCCCCCACGAAGGCAGACTTCAGTGCTCTCTCCTCTCTGCTTCTTTAAGAGTATCTTGAGAAGGCTTTAATTCGAGCAATTTCACAGGTCGGCTTCCTAGTCTATTTTTCAAAAGACCATAAGCAACTTGAAGACAAAATCTCTACCTTGTTCATCTTTTTATCCTGAACTACAGGCACATAATAGGTACTCCAAAACATCCACTTTTTAGTGAACTAAGAGTTACCTTTTCCTCTTTTTTATGTTATTCTTGATATCAGCTCTCTTCTTAGCTAAAGGAAAACAAAATGCTTGTTGATTAAATCCAACTGATAGAACCCATTCTTCACCCCTGACTTTAACTTGGTAAGTTCTCCACCTATGTTGAGATTGTAGAAATAGATTTTGATAATAGTTCAGGATAATTTTCCAGATGATGGGTTTTGGGGGACAGACTCTGACTTATCAATTGGTCTCTTTGTATTTAAATCATATTTTTCCTCAGCAAAAGAGCTGCAGGCTGGGCTCAGGAATGTAACAAAAATCCAGTTCCTACAGAAGAAGAAAGCTGACAAGTGAAGCCACAGAACAGTGTCCAGGCACCACAGGGGTGGCCCTGTTATTTCTTGGAGGTATTGATGATGTCATTGGCTGTTCTGCAATGTCCAGTCCAGAGCAGTGGATTTGACCACCCAGAGAGGACAGTCCAAGTGTATGCTGGCTTCAGTTTAGGGTCATTCAAATCAGCCAGTTCTCAGTCTCCTAAACACTGACCCCCTAGGGAAAGCGATGCAGCTCGGTAGTCGTCAAATGATCATTTCTGTGACCAGAAAGACTGGTAGGGGTCAGTTTGATTCTCATTCCACTCTTTCCTTTCTGTGGAAAACAAAGGGGAAGCAGTTTTAATCATGCCTCCATTTACATTATACAAGAGCCTCATGGGGGTTCAATTTTCTCTCTCTTTCTTTTCCTCTCTTTCATTGAGCATCAACTCTATTTTTTCATCTGGATCAAGAATTAGCCCCAGAGGATGAGGATTTTCATTTGAATCAAATACATTAAATCGACATGACTAATATTAAGCCAATACTTGGAGAAACCAGGGTCAGGAACATCTGGTGTTAGCCTCCTCCCCATGTTTAATATGAACAAGTAGGACACAACCCTCATTGGCATAGCTGGGACCAGGGCTACAGTTCCGTGGAATGAGTATGGATTTTCCATAGGAAGAAGTCAGTGAGATGAAGTGGTCCCTGCTACGGACATGTGGCAGTAGCCCCCAGAATTCCAGTCTCCAAACAGAAACTAAGGAAGATGACTCTGCAGCAGGGCACATCCCAGCTCATCCAGCTCCAGGAGAAGTGTCAGAAAAGCAGCAACGCCTCTTCTTAACGGCATGGCTAACAGACACTTTTTTTAACGGAAATATGTTGCCTACTAACGCTCTGTAGCTCTCCTTCTTCCAATCCCAATATAAAAATAATGACACAGAGTTTTTTAAATGAAGTATTAACCTAATAAGTAAATATTGGTCTGACCATGACTAACTGAAATGGAGTTGAAGTGGGGTTGGGGGGCAGGTCTCAATAAATAGCAAGAGTGGTGCCCCCAAACCCATTACCCAAGTTACTTGGTAGTTTACACCTTAAAAAAAATCCACCTTCTGATTTCACAGATTCCTTTCCTCCTGCATGTCAGAACAGAGCAGAGTTTATGTCGAACAGATGGTTTCCATGTACACACCCCATACTCACTGCCGTGCCAACCTTATGCTTCCTTCACTTTCTTCATGAAAACAGGCATGCTGAAAATATGTTTGCGGGTGGCACAGAAATGCTGTGCACATTTTAGCCGTCATGTCAAAGCAGGAAAAATTCAGAGCCATAACAAGTAAAAACAAAAACCACTGAAAAGTATTTTTCCCCCACCAGGCAATAGTCATTTCCATGCTGGAACATGGCGAGTCATCAATGCATTGTGTTGAGTGCCATTCAAAGAAAAGACGGGTGGGTATGATGGACATCAAGACAGCAAAAACTTGGAACAGGATCAGGCATCTCTTGCTGTAACAAAGGGTTTCAGTTCTTGTCAATTTCAGAAAGCAGGTCTCTGCTTCCATGGTGAGGGAAGCAGCAAAGGAAGAAGAAAACGAGTTGGCTTATTAAATATCACCTAGCTTTGCACTTAGTTGTCTGCACAGAAAATTGCAAGTTGCCTCTTTTTTTGCTCTAATGTTTTATATCATGTAAAGTACACCTATTAGAGACCCATGAATTAAGTGAATATTATAAATAACAAAGCAAATATTAGAATATTACAAATAATAATAGTCTCTGAGCCCTCAAGCTATTATTTAGCTTGCCAAACTGTTGCAGGAAGGGGACCCCTTCCAGGGCCCGAGAGTGGGCTCTTGTCTAACACTTGGACATGAATTGTCTGAGGAGACACACGTGCTGACAAAGCAAGAGACTTTATTGGGAAGGGGCGCCTGGGTGGAGAGCAGGAGGGTAAGGGGGCCCAGGAGGACTGCTATGCCATGTGGCTCACAGTCTCAGGTTTTATGGTAATGGGGTTAGTTTCTGGGCTGTCTCTGGCCACACTCTGACTCAGAGTCCTTCCTGGTGGCACACGCATTGCTCAGCCAAGATGGATTCCAGGGAGAAGGATTCTGGGAGGTTGGTAGGACATATGGACTGGCGTCTCCTTTTGACCTTTCCCAAATTCTTCCGGTTGGTGGTGGCTTGTTAGTTCCATGTTCCTTACCAGGACCTCCTGTCATAAAACAACTCATGTGAATGGTTACCTGGCCAGGGTGGGCAGTTTCGGTCAGTGGTTCCCCTAACAAAACCACGCCATCTATGAGTCCATTTGTAGACTGCCTCCTTGTATTCTGGATTATTCTGAAGCTAACAATGAGGATCTTAAAAAAAAAAACAAAAAAAACCAGGCATCTGTTTTCTCTTACACAGTAAATGCTCATTCAGAGGAAGTGTTGTCCTAGATATTGTATCAGCAAAGTATACAAGGCAAGTTTCTTTTTATAAGTCATTTAATCCCACGGGCCATTAACCTATCATATTTAGAGTCAGAAGGAATCTTAGCGATCAACTGATTTACTTCTAAAATATGGGAATTGATTCCACTGAATTATAAGCAGCAGTCTATCCACCTATACCATAAAGCATAACACTTTCAGAGACAGCCAACTCCCTACCACCTTTTATTCTTGACAAGTGCAACTTTTATTTCATTAGTTCAAGAAATATCTACTCATCACCTTCTGAGACCCAAAGGATCCTTTTTGAGCACTAAAAATATAAAGAGGATTAATGAAGTAGTCTCTGCCCTCAAAGTAGCTCATAGCCTAGTTAGGGAGCACTCTTTACTTTTCCTTATGACATTTGTCTAAGCTTATAATTACATATGTATTAGTATAATTATCTGTTGAATTACTCTCTCCTCTGTTAAAATGTAAGCTTCATGAGAGAAGGGGCTAAATCTGTTCAGCAATTATCTCTAGAGCCCAGACAATGTCCCAAACACATAATAAATGTGTTGAATAAATGTGAATGATTGATTACCTTTAGAAGATCACTTTAGCCAAGTGAAACACAAGTGAGATAAGGATGTTCCAAGTGGACAAGCAGCATCTGAAGTGGCAGGAGATGAGAGAGGGGCACGCTAAGGAGCCACTAGTATTTCAGCTTGGAAGGAATTTGGAGATGAAATTTGAGAAGGCCAAGACGTAAGGCTGAACAGGAGATGGTCTGGATTATGAAGAGCCTTTACATTGTGCTAAGGAATTTAGATTCCCCTATATGATGGGGACTAATCTATCAACAGATTTCAAGCAAGAAAATAACATCATCAGCTCACATTTTTGAGAGATTGGGCTGGCAAGACTGTGGAGTGTGGTGGGAGGAGAGTGAAATAGAAGCTAGTATGGTGCACAAAGGTGATGGATGTGAGGGTAGAGAGGAGAGGGTTTTTCAACAAGTAAGAATGATCATATGTGGGAGATGCAAAGATTCATCATTGCCTCCCAGATTTCTGGCTAGGGTGATATAACGTGTACTGTAGGAAATTATTCTGTTTCTTGGAGAGGAGGTCATATTGAAGTTCCCTTTGAACATCTAGGTGGATGGCAATTATATAATTCTGGGTTCAATAAAGAGATTTGGGAGTGATTAATATTATCTATTAATATAGATAATAATTAAAACCTGAGCAGGAATGATTTCCCAAAAAAGCAGATGTAGAATGAGAAGCTAAGAGTGCCAAAGAAAGAAGAAGACAGTTGCTAAGAAGCTAAGGAGCAATCAGAGAGTTAGGGAAAAAAACAACAACAGAGCAACATCATGGAAATCATGAAAGGAAAGAATTCCCAAAGACAGAGAGTGCAAGAAAAAACAGTTAACTGTGTCAATGTGGCAGAGAGGAAAGGTAAGACCAGGGCTGAAAAAATCTTCATTATTATATTCAAAATGTAGGTCATAGATGATTTGGATGAGAGCCATTGAGAGGAGTGAGAAAAGTGGAAGCTAGAAAGCTGTCTTTTATTGCAGGGCCAGCTCTATAGAGTGTAATGTTGCTTATTTATTATTCTAAATCAAGTTTTCCCTTCACATAGATGGTTAAGTATCTGAGGAGGAAGGAGTACAAATTTTTTGAGCTTCAATGAAGAACTATAGTAAATAAATATTTTATTTTGTTTCAACAAATATTTATCAAGTCTCTGCTAAGTGTCAGCTCTGTGCTAGGTGTTACAGACACGAAGTTGAATAAGCCATGATCCCTGCCCCTAAGGGGTTCAAAATATATTTAAGGAGACACAAATACACACTTCAATATGGTAAGTGCTATAGTAAAAGTATATAGAGGTGCTATGGAAACACAAAAGATGAAATCATTGGTTTTGCCCCTGCTAGTCGGGAATGGAGGTTGCAGAGAAGAAAGGGCACTTTTAACAAGACTTTGAAGAATTGATAAGATCATATGGGCATACCTCTGTTTAGTGCAGGGTGTATGTTTCTGAAAATGAATGAACTAATAAATGATTAAGTAATATGAGCAGTCTTTGTGGCATGGTCCCCATGGAACTGCATATCAAGCATCATACACTAAACCAGCTGTGGAATTCTCTTTAAATTCCCTCAAGCATGACAAGTTGCAAGCCATAATTTCATTCACATGCAGTTCATACAATAGCAGATCAATCTTACCAAGCTGTAGGGATCTATAGGATATAAATAAGGTAAAAGTACTTCTTCCAACCTCTAACTGCAGATGTGGGCTTTTAATTCATTGACTATTACCCTGAATGTACCATAGAAGATATAAAACTTCATGGTGTAGTTTCTTGGCAATTTTTTTGTACCTCCAATAACATCACTTCTATTCATCTTGTCAGCTGTGAAGGGTCAAAGCTGTTTACCAAAAGATAAAATAATGGAAGAAAGAGAGGTCAAGGAAGAGTAAAGGTGGAATTAAAAACGAAGTGTGGCACCATTAAAACTGAAGCATCCTGTGAAAGGCTCCTTCCTGCTCACCTGCTGAGAGGTTGGACTGATCGTCAGTCTACTGAACTGGCTCATCCATCACACACATTAACATATTAGATAGACGGATAGGTAGATGATAGATAGACAGACAATGTAGAGGTGTGAATATATATATTTTTGAGATAAAGAGCACTGTAATGAATGTGTGTTATATAAGGCAGCACTACGTGTGAAATGCAAAAAATAGAAAAGTCCCAGTATATATTATCATATGGATTCATGAAAGTACATGTGTAAGAAATTTGGTGTGACTAAAGTGGAGTGTGCGTGGCACAGAGGAGTAAGAGATAAAATTGGAAAGGTTAAGCTCTGTGTAATTTGTGAATACCACTGTATGCTATACTAAAAAGTGTGCACTATATTATGCAGCAAGAAGCAGACTCAAATTCTAAAAAGAAAAGTAGCACAATCACTAACACTGATTGAAATATGGAGAAAGTGCCAGAGGCTGGACAAGCCGAAGACAGGGATACCAGTGGGGAGGCTGAGAGACCCAGAACAGCAGGATTGAAAGAATCTGGGGGTATACCACTGGATGCCCAGGGGACAAGAGAGTTCCTCTACACAAGGTCATCAAAAGTCAAAGACTGGGGGTTTCCCTGGTGGCGCAGTGGTTGAGAATCTGCCTGCCAATGCAGGGGACACGGGTTCGAGCCCTGGTCTGGGAAGATCCCACATGCTGCGGAGCAACTAGGCCCGTGAGCCACAACTACTGAGCCTGCGCGTCTGGAGCCTTTGCCCTGCAACAAGAGAGGCCGCTATAGTGAAAGGCCTGTGCACCGCGATGAAGAGTGGCCCCTGCTTGCCGCAACTAGAGAAAGCCCTCGCACGAAACGAAGACCCAACACAGCCAAAAAAAAAAAAGTCAAAGATTCCCCGTGGTGGTTCTGGGGAGCAGTCCAGTGCAGGTTTGAATGGGCAGTGGCAGAAAGAGAAGGTGGTTTTAGGAGTTATCTTCCAGGCCCTCTTTGTTCCTATTAAGCAAGCACCACCAAGTTTAAGAAACAAATTATTACTAAAAGGTTCACGCCCTCTAAATTTCCTTCTTCTTCTCCTTTCCCTCTCTCCACCAGATATAACCACCTTCCTGAATTTGGTGTTTATTATTAACATTAATTAATTTCCCTTCTACTATATATGTTAACTGTTCAAGAATATATACAAATTTTTTTGCAAATTTTAGTACTTTATATCAATGGTGTCATGCTCTATATATTTGTAACCTACCTTTTTTATCAGGAAATCATAATCATGGATTCTATAACTGTAATTTGTTTGTTTTCACTAGTATTCCATTATGTGAACATAGCATATTATACCTATTCTCTCGTTATGGACATTTAAGTTGTTTCTGTTTTCTTACTATATGAATAATGCTGCTCCAAACATTCTTGTACTTATTTTCTCTTTTATGTTTAAGAATTTCTTTAGACTATATACCTAAGAGTGAAATTGCTGGCTTTGTTTTTATCCACCTATAGAAAAAAACAGAATGTGATTAATCACATCTTCAGTTAATGATACACACCCATCATTATTATTAGTCCATGTGTGGCTGCTTTTATTTGTTTACTTTAAGCTAGTTCTTTACAATACATAAACAATACAATACAATATATAAACAATATGGTCCCCTTGTCTCATACCTTGCCTCTTCTTAGCCCTAAGTAATCATCAGTCTGAAGCCTATGTTCATTGTTCCCTTGTTTTCTTTTTACTATCATTCTATTGTATCTATTAGTATTTCTAGAATTTTTTAATTTACTTGTTAACTTTATCAAAAGAGACACATGAACATTAACCCTTACAGCACATATACATAAAAATTAATTTTAAATGGATTATATTTTAACAATGGAAATGAGAAAACAGCATATCAAAAATTTCAAGATACAGCTAAAGTAATACCAAGGGGGATACTTATAGCACTATACATCTATGTTAGCAAAAGGGGGAATCTAAAATCAGCTACCTCAGTTTCACCTAAAGAGACTAAAAAAACAAAGGCCAAATTAAGCTGAAGAAAGAGACAATACAGACCAGAGTAGAAATCAACAAAATAGAAGAAAGAAAACCTGTAGAGAAAATCAATGAAACCAAAATTTGGGGATGGGGGGAGTGTTGGTTTTTATTTTGTAGTTTAGAAAATCAATAAAACTGATAAATCTCTGCCTAGGCTGATTAGGAAAAAAGAGAGAAAGCAAAAATTACCAGTAACAGAAATGAGAAGTGACATCATTACAGATTATAAAAGACTAATGAGAGAATATTATGAACAATTTTGTGTTAATAAATTCAGTAACTTAGATAAAATGGATAAATTCCTTGAAAGACACAAACTACCAATGTTAAGCATAAATAAATAACCTAATGGCTTTATACATATTTTTAAGTGAATTTTTATTTATTTATTTTTATTTATTTATTTTATTATTATTTTTTTTTGCGGTACGCGGGCCTCTCACTGTTGTGGCCTCTTCCGTTGTGGAGCACATGCTCCGGACGCGCAGGCTCAGCGGCCATGGCTCACGGGCCTAGCCGCTCCACGGCATGTGGGATCTTCCCAGACCGGGGCACGAACCCGTGTCCCCTGCATCGGCAGGTGGACTCTCAACCGCTGCGCCACCAGGGAAGCCCTCAAGTGAATTTTTAGTTAAAAATCTTCCTACAAAGAAAACTGAAGATGACTTTACTGGTAAACTTTACCAAACATAAAGAAGAAATAATACAAATTCTATACAATCTCTGACAGACAATTGAATAGGAAGGAACACTTCTCAACTCATTCTCCAAGGCCAGGATTACTCTCATACCAAAACCAGACAAAAACAACAGAAAGAAACTACAGACTAATATCCTTCATGAACACAGATGCAGACATTCTTACAAAATTTGGGCAAATTGAATCTAACAATACATAAAAAGTTTATTACACCGTGATCAAGTTGGATTTCTCTAAGGAATAAGAGGTTGCTTTAACCTAGTATTTGAAAATAAATCAATGTAATTTACCATATTAGAAGACTAAAAAAGAAAATCAATATGACTATCTCAATAGATGCAGAAAATGTATTTGACAAAATCCACATCTATTTTTGATTTTTTAAGGAAATACTTAGTAATAAACATAAAAATATGAAAGACATATATAATAAAAACTATAAAACATTTCTGGGAGAAATTAAAAGCCTAAAATAATAGCTATATTATTTTTATTGATGGAAAGATTGAATATTGTTAAGATGTTAGTTCTCCCCAAATTGATCTATAGATTAAGTGTGATCCTAATCAATACCCCAGCAGCTTTTGGGTGGAAATTGACAAGCTGATTTAAGAAGTCCCATGGATAGACAGGTGCATGTAAATCAATGAAGTTAGAATATTCCCTCATACCATACACAAAACTAAATTCCAAATGGCTTAAAGACTTAAATATAAAACATGACACCATAAAACTCCTAG
Source organism: Mesoplodon mirus (assembly GCF_964341445.2). Taxonomy (NCBI): domain Eukaryota; kingdom Metazoa; phylum Chordata; class Mammalia; order Artiodactyla; family Ziphiidae; genus Mesoplodon; species Mesoplodon mirus. The sequence goes on along the minus strand of NC_138978.1, from coordinate 91,119,129 downwards.
AAGAGGACATAGGCAAAACATTCTCTGACATAAATTGTACCAATGTTTTCTTAGGTCAGTCTCCCAAGGCAATAGAAATAAAAGCAAAAATAAACAAGTGGGACCTAATTAAACTTAAAAGCTTTTGTACAGCAAAGGAAATCATAAACAAAACAAAAAGACAACCTACAGACTGGAAGAACATATTTGCAAATGATGCTACCGACAAGGGCTTAATTTCCAAAATATGCAAACAGCTCGTACAACTCAATAACAACAAAACAAACAACCAATTGAAAAACGGGCAGAACCTCTAAATAGACTTTTCTCCAAAGAAGACATACAGATGGCCAACAGGCACATGAAAAGATGCTCAACATTGCTAATTATTAGATAAATGTAAATCAAAACTGCAATGAGGTGTCACCTGACACCAGTCAGAATGGCCATCATTAAAAAGTCTACAAATAGGGCTTCCCTGGTGGTGCAGTGGTTGAGAGTCCGCCTGCCGATGCAGGGGACATGGGTTCGTGCCCCAGTCTGGGAGGATCCCACATGCCTAGGAGCGGCTGGGCCCGTGAGCCATGGCCGCTGAGCCTGCACGTCCGGAGCCTGTGTCCCGCAACGGGAGAGGCCACAACAGTGAGAGGCCCGTGTACTGCAAAAAAAAAAAAAAAAAAAAAACCTACAAATAATAAATGCTGGAGAGGGTGTGGAGTTAAGGGAACCCTCCAACACTATTGATGGGAATGTAAATTAGTGCAGCCACTGTGGAGAACAGTATGGAAGTTCCTTAAAAAACTAAAAATAGAGTTACTATATGATCCAGCAATCCCACTCCTGGGCATATATCTAGAGAAAACTCTAATTTGAAAGGATACATGCACCCCAATGTTCACTGCAGCACTATTTACAATATATGGAAGCAGCCAAATGTCCAAATGAATGGATAAAGAAGTTGTGGTACATATTAACATATATACAATGGAATATCACTCAGCCAAAAAAGCACAAAATAATGCCATTTGCAGCAACATGGATGGACCTAGAGATTATCATACTAAGTGAAGTAAGTCAAAGACAAATATCATATATCACTTATATGTGGAATCTAAAATGTAATACAAATGAATTTATTTATAAAACAGAAATAGACTTATGGACATAGAAAGCAAACTTATGGTTACCAAAGGGGAAAGTAGGGAGCGGAGGGATAAATTAGGAGTTTGGGATTAGCAGATACAAACTATATAAAATAGATAAAAAGAAAGGTCCTACTGTATAGCACAGGGAATTATATTCAATATCTTGTAATAAACTAATAAAATGGAAGAGAATTTTTAAAACTCCCATGGAAAAACAAAGGAAGTAGAAAAGCCAAAAACTACATTGAAAAGGAAGAACAAAGTTGGAGAACTTAGACTAACTCACTTCAAGACTTATTTAAAGTCTTGAAACTAATTTACTTATAAAGCTTATTTACTGTAGCTTATTTGCTTATAAAGCTACAGTAATAAAGACAGAGTGGCATTGGGGTCAAGATAGACAAACAGACCAATGAAACAAAATTGGGTCCAGAAATAGAATCACAATCAAGCCAATTGATTTTTGACCACAGTCAAAGGCAAATCAGTGGAAAGTATGTCTTTTGAAAAATTTGTCCTGCAAATATTAAATATACATATGGAAGAAGAAGAAGAAGGAGGAGGAGGAGGAGGAGGCAGGGGAGGAGGGACATCAGGAGGAGGAGGACAAGGGGTGGGGAGGACGAAGGGGAGAAGAATAATGATATCTGCCACAGGGAAAGAAGCTCAATCCATACCTCACATCATATAAAAAATAAACTCAAAATGGATTTTAGACCAAAATACAAAAACTAAAACTATGGACCTTCCAAAAACATATCTAGACAATCTTTGTGAACTTGGATTAGGCAAAGATTTATTAAACACACACCAAAAGTAAGACCCATGAAAGAAAAAGAAAAGTTGATAAATTGAATTTCATCAAATTTTAAATATGATCTCCAAGAGACTCTGTTTAAAAAAATGAAGAGACAAGACATAGTCTTGGAGAAAATATTTGCAAATCATATATCTAATAAAGAACTTTTGTCTGGAATATATAAAGATTTCTCAAAACCCAAGAAGAAAGAAAATAACCTAAAAATTGGTAAATCATTAGAACAGACACTTCAATAAGGAAGATATATGATGGTCGTTAAGCACTTATTGTTGTAAAATGGTATAACCACTTTGGAAAACAGTTTTTCAGTTTCATATGGAGTTAAACAGTCATACATATTGTATGTTTTTATTACATAAAATTATATGAAATGAAAGCTAATTGGTAGTGACATAAAGTAGATCAGTTGGTGCCTGAACTAGGGTGAGGGGGTAATGAAAAAGAAGAGTGGCAGGCAGGGACATGAGGAAAATTTGGGAGTGATGGATATGATTATTATCTTGATTGTGATGATGACTTCATGGAATATGTATGCATCAAAACTTATCAAATTATAAACTTTAAACATTAGCCCTGGAATTCCTACCTCCAGATTGTTATAAGAGAAAGAGAAACAAATATACTTACATATTATCCATACACTGTGATTCGAGGTCTCTATTTTCTGCCAAACCTACATTCTGTCACAGAATTTGATACTTGTACTGGGGTAGCTCCCATAATAAACCCTTTCCAGATTCTGATGAGTCTTTTGCTCTTAAAAAGAAGTGTTTAAACTTCAGCCTGTGTTTAGAAGGCAGACAATTTCCTGAAAGATGTAGCAATAGGGAGAAGTGTAGGGAAAATTCAAAATGATGGTGTGCAATGATTACTTCTCACTTTCAGCAGAGCTCTAATAGAAGAGAGATACAGACTTATTCAGTCTGCACGTGGAGATGGAGAAGAACAGAACTCCAGAAAAAAGAGACGTGCTTGTTGCCTATGGCCTTCAGTTAAGTAGATTTAGAATCTGGCTATTTAAAAACATGCATGGCTGTAAAAGCCAATCACTTTTTGTTCCCCAATATAAGGTGTTATAAGTGATAGAACTAAAACTGAAATGTACAGGGCTTGTAAGTTGATTTTCAACTTATCTAATATTTGAGGCAAGTACATACTGGTCAGAAAAACAAAAAGGTGTTTTCATAAAATTTAAGAATCAGGAATAATTTTACAGAAAGTACCTAGGATATTTTCATAATTTCTGTACAACCAAGTAAAAGGAAAAATTGAAATTAAAAATTAAAAAATAAATAAGTAATATTGAGAGTGATTCATGTGGTTGTTTTCCATATAGTATTAACTTATTTAATATTTTAACTGAAGAGTTTGCTTTATTAATGCGTTGTGTTTGGAGTCCAGCAGTGTAAATTATAACATTTTGCAATACCTAAACTCTGATGAAATTATTAAAGTGTCATAACAAATCGAGTAGGAAACTCACAGACTATTAACGATTTAATAGTTCTAGTTCATAAGGGAATGCTAATCCCACTGAAGTACAGAAGTTATGGTTATTATGATTAACAACATATAAGAAGAGAAATAAGAAATGTGAAATTCATATTAAAAGTATAATATAAAATGCAATTATTATAAATTGACAGTGAGTCATGCAGTAAAATTTAAGCTAACTTTCCTAGGAAGCCATTACCTTGTGAGTCTGAACATTTATATGGGTATTTTTCCCACAGGGAGAGTACCCAACACTCCCATTTTGATTAAACTTACCAATATGTGCTTACTTCAGGATGAAGGAAGCTCTGTCAATGATTCTCCCAGATCTTCTCTGAAACTTTTCACCATTTTCAGGAGCCTCCCTCTTGTCTTCCCTGTTTTTTTTTTCCTCCTTTGATAAGACTTCTCATGCAACTGGAGTAGCTTTGTCCACAAGCTCAGAGAGCAGAAGTGCTAGGAGTTTATGACCATGAAAGAAGCTCTTAGCCAGCGACTGACCTGAGAGGGCAGATGAAAGTCCAGCTTCTTGGTATTGTGATGGGATAAACCTGATGCATAACTTATACTTCAGAGAAGCCATCGCCAGATGAGGAAGAAGCAACCCTCCACAGCACTTGGCCTGGGATTACCTACTTACCTGGCTATTGCCCCCTTTCCCTATTATTTTCCAACTTCTACTTTGCTGCTTTCTCCCAGGAGCACTTCCTCAATAAGCAGTTGGCACAAGACACTGCATTTCAGGGATGGATTCTGGGAAACTTGATGTAGGACAAAAGGGCTTATTAATGGACTTACCATGGACAACAGCAGAACAAGCAAAGTTTGGGGATAGGATTAGGACAGTTAGGTTATGTTAGTTCTAACAATATAATAATAATGTAAAATTTAAATTATTAATCCAAGAAGAGCTAATGGGTGGAATAATGAATAGAACTGATATTAAAGCACTTTTATTTTTTTTATTTATTTTTTTTTTTTTTTGCTGTACGCGGGCCTCTCACTGTTGTGGCCTCTCCCGTTGCGGAGCACAGGCTCCGGACGCACAGGCTCAGCGGCCATGGCTCACGGGCCCAGCCGCTCCGCGGCATATGGGATCCTCCCAGACCGGGGCACGAACCCGTATCCCCTGCATCGGCAGGCGGACTCTCAACCACTGCGCCACCAGGGAGGCCCATATTAAAGCACTTTTAGAAAAAAATGATTATAAAACTGAATAAGAAAGGTTTAGCATAAAACTATAGTACACCCTTTAAGTAAACAGCTATTTCCATTGGAAAGTAATTGAGTGTTTTGGACTATAGGTTAGTAACTTATGCCTAAGAAAATTTATATTGTAAATGGTAGCATAGATGTGGCTATTAGTGTGGTATCCCACAAAGCAGTCCACAATAGCCAGGCACCTCTAAAGTAGAGTTTCTCACCCTTTACAGCATTGACATTTTAGACCAGATAATTTTTTATCATTGGGAAGTGGGAGATGTGTGCAACACAGCATCCCCGGCCTCTACTCACTAGATACCAGCAGCACCTCCAGCATAGTCATGACAACCAAAAATGTCTCCAGACCTTACCAAAATGTCCCCTGGGAACAAAATCACTAGTCTAAAGTGAACTCTTTGCTCAAGAACAATCAACTCATTTGTGATGAAGAATATAGTATATACATATTTGAAGTAAAAACATGAGAAAATTTTGAAAACTTTTTACTACCTTATACATTTATAAGCCTTTCACTTTTTAGGAAATCACATTTTAAATGAAAGCATAATCATCTTTGTTTGACTTGATTGGTTTACAAGACTAGATTGTCTTTCAAGAAATTCTGACCTATTCAATAGCAAAGTGACCCTACACAGAATTACAGAATTAGTCATATAGAGATAGCTGTGACAATTTTTCAAATGGAACTCTTGTCAATATGTGTTTAAACTCTGACCATAAAGATATAAATATTTGTCCATCAGATGCCGGTTTCTTAAATGGACACAATTCCTAACAAATGATCTTTTCAGATATAAAGATATAGACATAAATATGCTCTTCACAATTGTCTCTAAGAACAGCATAATACATGAATAATTTTTTGCAAATAGGGTCATCAGATTGCTCAGAATTTTCAGGAGAGGTGGGGGTAGAAAGAGGGTTACCAAAGGCACAGTTATCTGAATTTCAGCAAGGCATTGATAGGAAAGGAAAACATGGGCTGGGAAACATTACTGTTAATTGGTTTATATCCAGAAAGTTTATACTATTGAATCAGTATCAATTGAAAGAGGTTAATGCAGTATAAAACAGCTCAGTGTGTAGCCTTCTCTCATTCAATGATTTAACAGTGCTTCGAATGAGACCTAGAAAGCATGCTTATCAAGTTTGCAGATGGCAAAGTTTAAGGAAATTTGGATATATTCGATGACAGAATAAAATTTTTAAATCTGAAAAAAAATGTTTCTAATTTAACAAAATGAAAAGAAAGGAATAAATGAAGAAGTCAATATACTAGCTTCAAAATGAAAGGCAGCTGTTCCTCTTAATACTTTTCTCTGTCAACAGCTGAGCCATCCACACAGCTCCTGTACTGCATCCAGTTAGTCACCAGGTTCTCCAGTCTTGTCTGGAAGCATGGCTGGAATCTATCATCTCCACTCCACAGGTGGTATCACTGTCTCAATTCAGGCCTCATTATTGCTGCCTGACTGCAATAGGTGTCTAATTCATCCTCTTCTCACCATCCTCATGTTGAATTCATCCTAGCATGGCAGCCACAGCATTCTCTCTAAAACATGCATTGGACCAGCTCTGTCTCTTGCTGAAAACCCAGATCCAGTCTTCTGCAGTTTAGAGGACAACCCTATAGCAGCCTCCTCTACTTCCTTCTCCAGCCCTCCTGTCACTCCTGTCTCATTCCTTACTCTCTATTAATATCCAACTACAGATAGTTCTGTTATTCAAATACCATGACCATGTTATTTCTTGCCTCCATGAGTTTGTTATCCCAAGTTCATGTGCCCAACTCACAGTGAGGCCAAACAAACCGAAAAGGGGAGTCTGGAACACAGAAAGGTTTATTGCAGAGCCGAGCAAGGAGAGCAGGTGGTTTGTACTCAAAAACCCTGAACTCCCTGATGGTTTTCAGGGAGAAGATTTTATAGGTGAAATTTGGGGTGAGAGCTGCAGGGTGTGTGACTTTCTTCTAAGTGGTTGGTGGTGAGGTAACAGGACAGTGTTCCAGGAATCTTGTGCTCAGCCTGAAGTTACCATCCTCCACCTGGGTGGGGGCCTTAGTTCCTGCAGAAGAACTCAAAGATATTGTGATATATATCCCTTGAGGAGGAACAAGGACCCAGCTTTTATCCCTGCTATATTTTTTCTTGATTGCTCCTCCTTTGTTTCTGCATGCAAACAGTTGCTTGAACTTGAAACAGTTCAAGCAACTGTTTGAACCTGCTTTTTGGAATTCAGGAAGGTCTAGGAGGCGGAAGCCTTTTTCCTACAAATAAGAAGTTGGGGACCTGGAAAGGCTTGTATTCCCAGAAGGGTCATACAGGGTCCTACTTGGTTTCAAGTTCACTCAGGTAGCTCTCTCTGTTTATAACGCCCTTCCCAAATTTACTCCCAGGGCCAAACTTGTTCATCTATCCTGATTCAGTTCAGGCATGACTCCCTCCAGAAGGTCTTCTCTCACTCCATACTTATGCTAGTAACCCCATAGCATCCTGCACATGGTGTTCGGGGAGGAAAGACAGACAACCTGTCTCATGCCCATTTAATTTGTAGATCAACCAGAAGAGCCTAGAAGGGTAGAGGAGAATTTCTTCCTCCCTGACATGTAAAGTTGATAACACTATCTGACAGTTCATTCAGTGTTCACTCCAACAGCTTTCCTCTGCTAATGTGATCATCCCCATTTCAGAGGAAAACTGAGGCCTTGGAAGATTATGATTTTCCAAGATCACACACTCAGGAGTGGCAGACCTGAGATTTGAACCACAGCCCACCCTAATCCCCACCTAATCTGAATCTATCTGGTATGTCATGCTGCCTCCTTGATACACAGAAAGTCCTTAAACTTTTTTATTGAATTGAGAATTACATCAACAGCTCTGTAGTTCTTCCTAAACTTATTTGAAAATAAACAAAATAACATATTAGTACTTTAAATAAAATAACCTTGATTAAAAATAATATAACTAAAAATAACAGATCATAAAATCTTGGTAGATATATATACTTAAATTTTAAAATGACCTCTATCATTGGACATTTAGGCTGCTTCCATGTCCTGGCTATTGTAAATAGAGCTGCAATGAACATTGGGGTACATGTGTCCTTTTGAATTATGGTTTTCTCAGGGTATATGCCCAGTAGTGGGATTGCTGGGTCATATGGTAGTTCTATGGCAGATGAATGGATAAAGAAGATGTGATACATATATACAATGGAATATTACTCAGCCATAAAAAGGAACTAAACTGGGTCATTTGTAGAGATGTGGATGGACCTAGAGTATGTCATACAGAGTGAAGTAAGCCAGAAAGAGAAAAACAGATATTGTATATTAATGCATATATGTGGTATCTAGAAAAATGGTACAGATGAACCTATTTGCATGGCAGGGAGAGAAAGGCAGACATAGAGAATGGACGTGTGGACAGGGGGAAAAGGGAAGCTGGGACAAATTGAGAGATTAGGATTGACAGATATATACTACCATGTATAAAATAGATAGCTAGTGGGAACATGCTGTAAAGCACAGGAAGCTCAGCACAGTGCTCTGTGATGACCTACATGGGTAGGATGGGGGGTTGAAGGGGAGGGAGGCCCAGGAGAGAGAGGATATAGGTATACATATAACTGATTCATTTCATTGTACAGCAGAAACTAACACAACATTGTAAAGCAATTATACTCCAATAAAAAAATTTTTTAAAATTAAAATGACCTCTAGAATGAATTGTTATTAGAAATTTAATCCATATGCTTTTCTGTTTTGACAAAATAAATACAGCAAATTAAAGTCGTTTAGTCACTTTTATGTTAGTAAGAGCAAAGATGAACAAAATAAAGCAAAATTTAAAAATTAAGTAAATCACTTTTTATTTTATATTTATTATAAAATTCCAGCATTTAAAAATATGAATAGCATTTTTTCTTTGTTTATATCTTTTATTTTTGTTTATAACAAGTCAATTTATATAGAAATATGTTAGAGAAAACTAATAAAGCGGATTACTATATATATATATTTTCTAGGTCTCCAAATGTATCTTATTTATTTATTTATTTATTTACTTACTTACTTACTTACATCTTTATTGGAGTATAATTGCTTTACAATGGTGTGTTAGTTTCTGCTTTATAACAAAGTGAATCAGTTATATATACACATATGTTCCCATATCTCTTCCCTCTTGCATCTCCCTCCCTTCCACCCTCCCTATCCTACCTCTCTAGGTGGTCACAAAGCATCGAGCTGATCTCCCTGTGCTATGCGGCTGCTTCCCACTAGATGAATAGCATTTTAAAGTCACTCATTCTCCTCTTACTTCTCCTCCTCCTCTTACTCTTCTTTTGCAAATGCCTTCTTAAAATGAGGAACAATGTTACTGAACCAGATCCTTATATCAAGTGCAGCACCAAGTACATTCTTGTATTTTTTCTCTGCAAAATATTTAAAATGCATTTGTAGGAAAGCTGATTTATGACAGTTATCCTACAGTGATAATGTTACCAAACCAAGCTTGGGTCGGCTCACCTGCCTCACAACAAAATTAATTTACTGACACTGGGTTGTGATGAAGGAAAGTACAGCCTTTATTTGCAAGGTGCTAAGCAAGGAGAATAGGCAGCTCATGCACAAAAGACCCAAACTCCCCAATGGCTTCCAGGGAAAGGTTTTTAAAGTCAACATTTAGGGTGAGGACAACAGGGTGCAGAACTGTCTTCTGACTGGTTGTTGGTGAGGTACCAGGGTGATGTTTCAGGAATCTTAATCATCAACCTCTTAGTTCCAGTCAGTCTGGATTTTACATGCTTGTGGTCAGCATGTAGTCACCATCCTCCATCTGGGTAGGGGTCTTAGTCCCTGTAGAACAACTCAAAGATATGCACCAGGTTGTTTCGTGCATCCCTTGAGGAGGAACTAGGACTCTTTTTATCACTGAACTATTCTCTTTACTTTTCTTGTTTAACTGCTTTTCCTTTGTTTCTGCATTCCCTCACTTCCCTAATTAATAACTGCTTGAATCTGCTCTTTGGAACTCATGGAAAGCTTAAGAGACTAAATCTTTTTTCCACAAACAAGAAACAGGGGACGTGAAGGGATTCTTGTACCAGGAGTGTCCCACAGGGCCCTGTTCAGTTTCAGTCTTCCCTTTTCTTTGATACTCCTCAGTCCTGAGGGACACAGGGGCACGACAAGAAAGGGGGTAAAGTTTTGGATAGAGAGGTTAGTCATAAACTAGGCAGAGGATCTCGGTTTTAGGGGGACTCAGTTTCAATAAGAAGAATGTAAACTGCATTCTGTAACACTTAAATTATAATGCTCTGAACACCATTAATTGCTTCATCTTGGATAGCTTTTTTCCTCTTTTCTTCAGAATCCAAAAGCTGTAATAATATCCAAACATACTAATTATTTGATTCAGAGAGCATAAAAACTGCAAGATTCTATTTTAAAATTATCTTCTTTATAAATATTTAATAATATCACAAATACCTCTTGAAAATGTGAGAAAATATGTGACATGGATCAGCAATAATCAAATAAACATAAAACACCAATGCAGAACTCACACTAAGTAGAAGATGGAATGGAGGCCCTGCATTTTTAAATCAGGTCTCATGCAATTACTTGGATCTTTGGGTATAGGAAACACTATTTCTTAAAGGTAAATGATGAATGCATAAGGAGAAGAACAATTTTGTATAAATGTATATACAAGTCTTAGAAAAATTTATTGTCAGCATAGTTTTTTTTTTTTCTTTCTTAGAATATCACTAATATTTTCTTGGGGGAAACTGAGTTACTGGCTTGGAGCTATGTTAACATAGCTATGTCAGCTATGTTAATAGTTCAGTTCTCTTAATTCCCTCCAAATCCTTAATAGGAAAACCTGTTAAAGAGTCGAAGATTATTTCTACAAATGAGAATATAGAAAGACGCTTGAAGCGAAGCAAATAAGAACACAGAATTTCAACGTTCAATAGAATTATTATCATATGCTTCCTTTCACAGGTGTTTGTTCTCACTTTCTCTCTTTTAATTACAAACCCTGCAACACACACGATTATCTATTTAGATCCCCCAGCTCAGATCTTACTAAGAAAACATTACTGAATTGGTCCTCTGGACCCATCCCAGGGTCCTAGCCCAGCCAAAACCCCTTGTCTCAGCCAGAGAGGTTCCCCTTGACCCCCGGCTCAGATTCACAGAGCCAGTAACAAAACTGATGCTGGGACTGCTAGAGCATAAGCTTTATTCAATGACCAAAGAATGGAGAACAGGGAACATAGTTGGCAAATAAACTTCAAAACCCAGTTCTGGAAGAGATACCATATATAGGAGGGTCAAGGTGAAAGGGAGGGAATTGAAAATAGTGGGAGGAATATTCATGAGTTATCCAAGAATAAGGGTGTGGTTTGGTCCCAGAACTGATGCAACATTCCTTTTCAGTTCTTGTATGGGCTTTTCCCTTGTTGTCATGGCAATTGTCAACTGTCATGGCACTGGTGGGTGTGTCATTTAGCACACTAATGCATTACAGTGAACATATGATGAGGCTCAAGGCCTACTAGAAGTCAAACCTTCCGCCATCTTGGGCCTAGTTGTTTCTAACCAGTTCTTGTTTTTCTCTTTGCAACTTCCTCAGGAAACTTAGATAAGAGCAATTTGAAGGAGGGGATGGGGTATGATTCTGGGACAATAGCTTTGGTAACAAATTCAGCCTCAGCTATAGTGGTGGTTTGTTTGGAATATTCCACGAGGAAGTCCATTCTCCAGATCCTTTTGGGTGAAGAGAAGAAAGCCTGCTCAAGGTTCAGTAATCAGCCTGACTCCCCTAAAAGAGTCTCCATCATGGGGCGAAGATCCATTTTATGGGGTGAAGATCCATTTTATCTCTGGCTATACCTCAAGGCCAATTTGCTCTATATGGGGAATAGATTTCTCTTGCCTTCAAAGTTCTCCATTCTAACCACTTTGTACTTATCTTCAAATAAATAGATCCTAATTCAAGTTCTCAATGGTCATCGTAAACCTGCAGTCTCTCCTTTCACTCTCTTGGTGATTTAACATGAAATGGGAATCTTCTGTTTTCTGGTCCACTGTTGTTGATTCTACACCTGCTGCTACGTTATATAGTAATGACTGATCAAGCTTCCTCTTTCAATTTGCCACAGTATTACAATAGTTTATATCAATTTTATTTATTTATTTATTGCCATTAATTTTTTTTTTTGAACACTGGAAATCTTCTTTAGATCTAAAAAGATTTTCTCAAGGTTGAATTTGAATTTGTAGCCAAAGGGAAAGAGGTCTTGAGCTAACTACTATTCTATGGGAAGGAAGGGAGGAAAAAGTAGAGGACTTACCAAAAGTTTTATTTAAAATTCTAGACTTTTAACTTACGCTACCAAATTTCAGGGCCTAGGCAATACATCTTGTGTCTGAATGAATTAAAAGCTGAAGCAATTCCAAATTGTTTTGAGCCAGGTTTTCACAATGTTAATTTATTTAAGCTGTTCAGACCTCATCTCAGATCACATCCATCATAATAATGCTAACACTTTTAGATCTAGGACACAATTTGTCATTTAAAAGAAACGCATGGAATGCTATATTTAAGACACCTTATTTTAAATTACAACAAATCTCTAAAGCAAATATCCCCTGCCCTGGAGCTACATTTGTTAATTCTCCATTAAAATGCATCCTTTTCTCGCTGTTCTAATGAGCATACCCACCCATTTACCATGAAATCATTATTAAATATTGATCAGAACACTAGCTTCATCCAAAGGTATAGTATGTAGTTAATCATAGCTTCAAAGAGAAGTGTTTGTATTTTAAACACATTTTGGAACTTTCTAAAGCAAATCATGTAAAGATTAGTCCTTAGATTTTAAACTATGACTTTAAACTATGCCATTAGCAAAATGAGGCTTAATTTAACCATGAATTGTGCTATCAACACATGAAAAATGGGACAATCCCAAGAATATATAAAGAGGAACCCAGCAATAAAATATTTCCTCCTTTTAACTGTTAAAGAAAAAATTATTCATGACTCTTGTTAAAGACCATACTGAAGAATTTACTCAACAGGGGACTGTTGTGATAGGTGTAGGGACCACTGCAATGGGGTCTTGAAGTGACCATTCAACTCTGAACACAACAAGAAAAAGTAGGAATTTATAGCTAAGGGGTGGATGTTGCAAGGGTTGGTGGATGGAAAATTACTAAGAGGAAATATCAGGGGTGAGGGGGCATTCTGGCTAAAGTAACTTAACAGGATTCTTGCTGAAAGCAGGCCAGGGTGATCAGACATGATCAAGGGTGGTAGAGGATGAGAAACCCAATCAGACATCAAGGATGGCTAAAGTGGCTGAAAAGGATTCTTGCTAAAATTGGACAATGGAGAGACGAAATTGTAGGAAATTGTAGGAAGACAGATTTAAGCTCTAAGATATAAAATTGGAACAGGCTGCCTTGGGGGGGGGGTGTAGTGTATTTCCTATCTCCTGTGATTTTTAAGTCTAGGCTGGATAGCCACATGATGGGGAGGCTAAGGGGAGAGCGGGATGAACTAAATTTTAAATCCCTTCTAATCCTGAATGTCTATATTCTACCTTAAGGCAATTGCTGTCATCTAATGGGCTTTACTTCTCACGGTGTACACATTTTATACACTAATGACTATATCTCCTTCCTCCTCTTGATGGTGAGATCACTGTCAGATTCATCATTATTTATTTATTTATTTAAGCAAACTAGCACCTTATACACAGCAGGGGCACAATAGTCTGTGTTTAAGTAATTAAACATACATTTCTATACCCACTGGCATGTTGTTTTCCAACAATCATCCAGGCTACCTGTCCTTGCCAGTTAAGCTCTCATGTCAGGTGTCCCTGAGGTAATCATGAGGCTGGTGACGTCTTATACAATTTAATATTTACATTTATGAGCTGCTACTAGCAGTTAGTCGATGAATTTTACACAAGGATTCTAGAGCAGTTAATTCAGAAAGATAGATAGATCCTCAGCACAACCACTGGTGGAACCCAGATCATTTAAACTCCAGATTCTCAAGGTCCAATTTTCTCACTTAGAAACCTGATCAAAACTTAGAGAGGGGGTTTCCCTGGTGGCGCAGTGATTGAGAGTCCGCCTGCCGATGCAGGGGACACGGGTTCGTGCCCTGGTCCGGGTTCGTGCCCGTGCTTCCACATGCCACGGAGCGGCTAGGCCCGTGAGCCATGGCCACTGAGCCTGTGCGTCCGGAGCCTGTGCCCTGCAACGGGAGAGGCCACAACAGTGAGAGGCCCGCGTACCGCAAAAAAAAAAAAAAAAAAAAAAAAAAACTTAAGAGAGGAAGTCAATTGACATTATTGAGTACTAAAAGCTAAAATCAAAAAAAAAAAACCCAAAACACTAGTTACTATATACACTAATGCAGAAAGGGAGAACTAAGCATTGGTTCTCTTCCCTAGAAGAATAGACGCTCCCTAATCTTGTGGGCTAAAATTGTCAAAGCCAAAGCATAGTGAGATCAGTCAAAAATAGAAAGTGTCTAGGAGGAAGAAATTTTCCTCTGCCCTTCTAGGTTCCTCTGGCTGGTCTAAGAATTAAATTGACCTGAGACAGATTAACAGGAGAAAATCAAAATAAAGTTTAATAGCATGTATACATGGAAGAGACCCAGGAAAACTGAGTAAATTGTCAAAAGGGCCAAAAAACCCTCACCTTAAATATTATCTTCAGCTAAAGACAAAAAAAGATGTTGTGAGTAGTGGTTTGAGACTTCAAAGGGGAGAAAGGCAACTGACATAGAGATGGAAGAGCAAATGTTTGGTAAACAAATGTTTGCTGGGTCAGGCAGAGACAATGGGACACAGAGGAATTTTAACACACTTTGCTAGATTCCTCCCTGTCTACACACCTAGTTCATATAATAGCTATCTATAATAGCTCCCATCTTGGAACAGGTCCTCTATCTACATTTTTTAGGCAGTTAGGAGGAAAGTCAAATTATTTCCTCAGTCTTTTGGGCCTTGGTTGTTTTTAGCTCCAAATGTTCCTCATGTCAAAGAGATACTTTGGGGTGGCAAATTTTGTTCCCCTACAGTAGACAGGATATGGGGCTTAGATAAGAAGGAGACTTTTACAGAAGCAAGTGGATCATCTGCATCGAGATGGTGATGCTAGGGGTTCCAAAAAATATGCAACAGGCAGATGGTTTAGAAAAATGGCAAACGATATGGTGAGTGGAGCCGGGCTATCTGCAAAGAGTACTCAAAATTAAAACTAATCATCAAAGCTCCACTTTATTGCTGGCTTCAAGAATGCTACACATTCCAGGAAAGAGTTCAAATAAATTAAAATGAATGCACATACTTCCCTCATTATCCAAAATATAAGTCTTGGAGTTTTGCCATGTTCACTCTCTGGTTGGCTAGAAAAATGTCAAGAGAAAGGAATGTTAAGGTGAATGGTCTTCAGAGTATAAGAGGAAGGAAGCAAAAAAGAGCAGAAGACACTGAACATATAGTGACTATACTCACCAAAAATATGGCCTGATTAATGTATTAGATTCTGGGCATTTATTCATTCATTCATTCATACAGCACATATTTCATTCAGCCCCTTCCATGTAGCAAGTGCTCCTGGTGAAGAAGACATACAAAGTACCCTGAACTCATCAAGCTTACAATCTAGTGGGGAGAGTGAACAAGGCAGGATATAGAATTCAGCTCCCTCTGATATCCCTCTGCCTTTTTTGCAGCCATTTAGTAGCCATAAGGTGATGCATTTGAAGAAATAGATCAACCCTAAGCAATTACTAAAGTAGCCTGGCTCTTATTTGTAGCACTATTGATAGGATACTTTGAAATTCACTAAACTACAGCCGGATGATCAAGGTGTACTAAAACCATGCTCAAAACTTTCTAAACCTTTACTGAAATTGTTTAGGGCCTCTCCAAGAGGCTGTAAGAACAGTAGTAAAATTATAAGCAGTTTTCTTTATAACCTGTAACTAAATACAGACTGTAAAAATGATTAATTTTTTTAATATTCTTACTGTTTCTGGACTATTATATTAATAAGGCCATCATGCATCACTGTTGTATTTCAACAGAACTATTAGTCTCTGTACCAAGTTAGTGTAATTACAGTCTAATGATTTACACCATTATGAAAGCACTAAATATTTTACTAAACTGAGTACAGTATATAAAAATTAATTTAAATGGCTTCAGGCTTGAAACAATAGAATCAATGATGAAAAAATGTCTTTCATTTTGAATAAGAAAACAAAGGTACCAAAGGGGAATATTTTTTTTAAATAATCTGAACTGTAATAAAAATATAAAGATTTTATAATAAAAATATAAAGGTTTTAAAATAAAAATATGAACAGCATCTTGTGATAGATTGATTCCATCTTGTAAAGCAATCTTCTTTGTTAACTTGGGGGAAAGGATAAAGTTTCTAAAACTGCACACTTTAGGGTCTTTTTCCTTTTATGTGGATATGATAACTCAATGAGAGATTAGAGGAAAGTTGTATATACTAATGGTAAGACTCACACTACAGTAGATACCAATATACACCTCACAAACAGAATACAATATTGGTGAAACTTTAATGCTCTTTAAAAAATATATATTTATTTATTCAGCTGCACCGGGTCTTTAGTTGTGGCATGCGGGATCTAATTCCCTGACCAGGGATCGAACTGGGGCCCCTGGCACTGGGAGTGTGGAGTCTTAACTGCTGGACCACCAAGGAAGTCTCTTAAGGCTCTTTTTGTGGACTTAAGTATCAAATACTTAAACAAGAAATTTCTTAGTATGGGGGATATAAATATTCAGTAAATGCAGGTTTATTAATTGAATAGTATATGTTAGGAAAGAAATTAGAGGAGGAGGGGAAGGTCTGACTGTGAAGTTAAATGAGACTAATAATTGTTATCCTAACAATAAATATTCTAACTTTAAAATAAAACAATATTTAACATGGCAAAAAATATAATTAATGCTCATCACACTTACTCAAATTCATTTAGATGCCTTGAAGATTCTTTACATTTTTAATACATACTTGAAAACACTAAGATAGAAACCTTTCTTTCTCCAGCACAAGACTCCACCCTTAATTTAACATCGGTTTTCTTACCACATGAGATGGTTAATTTTATGTGTCAACTAGGCAGAGGGGTGCCCAGATTAAACATTATTTCTGGGATTTCTGGGAGTGTTTGCCAGGATGTTTCCAGATGAGATTAGCATTTGAATCAATGGACTCAGTAAAGTAGATTGCCCCCCCCAAACCCCGCCTCAAAGTGGGCTGGCATATTGCAATTTGTTGAGGGCCTGAACAGAATACACAGTCAGAGGAAGAAGGAATTTGCCATTTTTCCTCCTGCCTGCGCTGGGACATCTGTGTTCTCCTGCCCCTGTACTGGGATTCCAACCATTGCCTCTCCTAGTTCTCAGGGCTCTGAGCTTGGATTGAATTATACCACTGGCTTTCCTGTGTCTCCAGTATGCCGACAGCAGAGGGTGGGGCTTCTCAACCTCCATAACTGTGTGAGCCAAGTCCTCATAATTATTCTCTTTATATATATATATATACATAACCTATTATTTCTGTTTCTCTGGAGAGCCCTGACTAATACACTACGCAGTCTCACCTCATTGAAATCTAGTTATCATTTATTTTGTAGAATTTAACAAAGTCAGCCCAATATACTAATTTGCAAATGTGCTACTTGTATGGTTTTCGAGGTTTCAAATCATAATCCATCTTTAATTATTTACTTCAAGGGGATATTTTTATTAATGTTTCTGTGAATTCAAAATAGTTCCCATAGTATGACTGGATACCAGAAATTATAGACTGCAATTCCTTTTTTTATACCTAATTCAATTGCTAAAACCCTCTACAGTGGCAGCTGGTCTGGAGCTCCACAGGCAGTGTATTACTTGCAGCATTCACAAGTTAAAGCTTATTCTTTAAAGAGCAGCTTCAGCTCCCCAACACAGGAATGGGAGGAAAATTCCAGGATCTTCAGGCTCCAGTTAGGTACTGTCCTGTGCCCCTTAAAGGAAGTACCACCTAAGCTTTTTAGAAGTTATAACCAAGAAGCTGGAATGAACCACCTTGGTCAAGTACAAAAATTCTTTCTCAGGATAACATGGGAGACAGAGCATCCCTCATTTTCTTTCAAATCTAATGAGAAAAAGATTACACAATTTTTTTCTCCTGGAGAAAAATTGTCTCTCCTGGAGTGATGGTGTCTGGTAGTAGGAAACAATGCCCAGTGAATTCCCACCACTCTGAGTTCTCATCCCTGCCCTGCCCCTAACTAGCTGCAAAGCACTGTGAGAATTCCTTTCCTTTGCTAGCTCACCTGCTCAGAGAGAGCTTAGATGGAGCACTCCCTCAGGTGGAGCACTCCCTCCCTCTAACACATTAAAGGGTGTGAGAAGATGACTCTAGCTAAGATCTAATTAAGCTTTTGAGTATAATTGTCCATTTTTATTTTTTCACTGAGAACCAGTAAACCAAACCTTACTATCATATTTATCATGAATTTTATACTTTCACATTTTAAAGCTCAGGGTAAATTAAAATGTTGATTTAAAAAATTCACTTGGGACTTCCCTGGCAGTCCAGTGGTTAAGACGTCACCTTCCAATGCAGGGGGTACGGGTTCAATCCCTGGTCAGGGTGGTAACAAATTCAATAAAGACTTTAAAAAATGGTCCACATCAAAAAATCTTAATAAAAAAAAAGTATAAGAAATTCACTTAGTGATCAGAGATTTTTTGGATTTTTCTTATTCTTCAAAAATAAATTAGACCTCATTTTACAAAAAAAAAAAAAACATAAAAATGTTTAAGATGTAAATAAATAAATAAAACCTATACAAAACCAGTTTCTATTTAAGATGGGTCAAAAGTTAGATTATTATCACAGAACTGGGATTACAAACTCTAATTTATCCATGATCTTTTAAGAAAAATATTCGAATAGGTCTAACTTAAGGCATGTGCCTCACACTGCCTCTGGCTGCTTTCTTGTTGACTCCCTATTAGTCAGCCTCCCCATCAGAGCTGACCGGACCCCTCCAAAGCCAAGGAGAACGGGCTCCAAGACAGAGGCTGAACCACTCAAGACCAGCGTTTGTTGATCAGAGTAGAAAGAAATCTATGCAGTAGACTAGAGAAAGGTATTTAAACCCCTGAATTCACCCCAGATCTTTAAAGCAATGATCTACTTTTTAGCAACAGTAGCTCTCTCACAGGTGTAGGAAAAATGTTGACTTTCATTGAACTAATTTGTTCTAAATTAAGAAAACATTTAGGAACTGAAAAAACAAAGAGGCTCATGTTTTCCCAGGACAGGAATAAAAAGGAAAAGGGGAACAAAACTAGACCATGAAGCTTAATATTTCAATTCTTTTCTCCACTGATTTGACTAAATGATGTCTATTTTATTTTGCTTTTTAAAAAGCACAATTCACTGGTGTGGCTAAAATAATAAACATGCTCGCTTATTTTGCTAAAAAGTAAAGATGTCATTTGCTGAACAGAAACAAATGTGTGCCTCATATACAAAGCTTGTTGTTTTTGGTTAAATAAAATTTTTTGCATGCCTTATATCGGGAGATGGTTGTTGTCTTAATACATCAGGGGAAAACTATCTTTGAATTAAGAGATAACTTGCCTTTCCTCCCAAAGAATTTAAAAGTTTCTGCTTTGATTGATCTTAATAATTTCTCAAAAAAATGCACTCCATTTTCTTTTGTAACTGCAACAGTAATGTGAAAAAGAATAGATTACTGCTTTAAAATATACAGTACATATCTTCTGAGGAAAAAAAAAAACACACACACACAGCATCTAGGCATCTACCTGCTCTGTAAACAACATGGATTACAGAAGTGGGCTTTTCCTAGGAACCACATTTTAAAGTGCTGTTTTTGTGCCTAATGATTTAAATCAAAATTTAAATAAAAGCCACCAAGTTCACATTTCCCTGCCCCTCTCTCCACCTCCCACCATACTTTTCTTCATGTGAAATAACGCAAATCTCTTTAGCTTTTCCTCCAAGGACCCATTTTCTAAACTAATCATTTTTAGTCACTCTCTTTTGAGCTTTCTTCAAGTTTTCTACACCTTGCCTCAAACAAAAGACCTCCAATTAGACCCTGTATGCCCATAAAAGGCTGATGAATGTTGATCGTAGAAGTAGCTCCTCATGGTGGCTCCTCCTCACAGAAGAAAATAGTCTTGATCTCACAAATTTCTTAACTTTTAGAAACTAAGCCGTCTCTGCCTCAAGTATTGGATGATGGGGTATAGTACCTAATTTTCCACCTCTCCATTTAAAATCCTAGGTCATAATAATAGTAAGTGCAGCTATTACTCAAACACCCGCTGTGTGCCAAGGCCTGTGCTAGGTAGTTTTTTAATTTATTTTTCTCTGCATTGGGGTCTTCACTGCTGCCCACGGGCTTTCTCTAGTTGTGGTGAGCGGGGGCTACTCTTCGTTGCAGCGTGCGGGCTTCTCATTGCGGTGGCTTCTCTTGTTGCGGAGCACGGGCTCTAGGCGTGCGGACTTCAGTAGTTGTGGCACATGGGCTCAGTAGCTGTTGCACATGGGCTCTAGAGCACAGGCTCAGTAGTTGTGGTGCATGGGCTTGGCTGCTCTGCGGCATGTGGGATCTTCCTGGACCAGGGCTTGAACCCATGTCCCCTGCATTGGCAGGCGGATTCTTAACCACTGTGCCACCAGGGAAGTCCCTGTGCTAGGTACTTTAACTGGCTCTTAAAATATGAAAACATTGCTGTTATGCCCATTACGCAGAAGAGGTTAAATAAGCTCCCCAAGGTCACAGAACCTATTTGCGTGAAGGTGGGATTACACAACAAAGATTCTCTATGGACTCCTATGTTTAGTAACATAAAAATCACACAGGAAGCCCTCAGAGCTGAGAGCAAGTACTGAAACACTCCCCAGGGCAGTTATTATGTTGTGATGGTCAGTGCTCACTTTTATTGCCCCCCAAGCCACAGGCATTAGGGAGAGGCACCAGCACGGACATTAAGCACCTAAGCCCTGGGAAGCATTCCCCAAAGCAGGGAGGAACAAGGGCTGTCTGGCATCCTCCTGTGGACAGTGTTATGTGCGGAGACACAGACAGGCGGAAGTGTAGCCATCTTAATAGTGAGCTTAACAAATAGTTGAAATATAATACATGCACAAGAATGCCATGTGGCCCTTTAGCCAAGGACAGCGGACTCGCTGGTTAACTTTGTCAACAAGTTAGTTTGTTGCCATTTAAGTACACACATTGTTGTTTATTTCATTTTTAAGAATATGTATTACAATCATGAAAATGAAATTAAAAATGTGAAGACTCTCTGAAGCACCTGGAATAAAATTAGAAAATCAGAATTTGCCTCCTTTAAATAAAAAGGCATTCGATCACTTATTGATTTGTGTTTTGTTTATCTATGGTTCACATTATTTTGAGTTGTATATAATAAAGGTAACAGATGCTGATAAAACAAACATAGGCTAACAGCATTTTAGATCAGAAAGAGAACTACAAGCATACCTCGTTTTATTGTGCTTTGTTTTACTGCACTTTGCAGATATCTCATGTTTGACAAGTTGACAGTTTGTGGCAACCCTGCATTGAACAAGTCTATTGGTGCTATTTTTCCAACTGCATTTGCTCACTTTGTATCTCTGCTCATTTTGATAATTCTTGCAATATTTTAAACTGTTTCCTTATTATTATATCTGTTAAGGATGATTTGTGATCAGTGATCTTTGATGTTACTACTATAACTCTCTGCAGGCTCAGAGGATGGTTAGCATTTATTAGCAATAAAGAATTTTTTAATTACTGTATGAACTTTTTTTAGACACAATGCTGTTCACATTTAATAGACTACAATATAGTGTAAACATAACTTTTGTATGTACTGGAAAACGAAAAAACTTGTGTGACTCACTTTATTACAATATTTACTTTATTGTACTGGTCTGGAACCCAACCCTCAATATCTCTGAGGCATGCCTGTATCAGCCACTTAATTTTACAAACAAAGTAACCAAGGTCATGAGTATTAGAGAAAATTTACTTCATTATTCATTCTTCATTGCTCACTGTACCCATGAATATATTTTTTCATTCATTTTATTTAGAGACAATATAAACAAAATGATACCTAACTCAATTTCAAAAGGAACTCAACATAATGCACACTTTTCTTTATACTGTAAATGGTTTCAAGGTTGTCATAAAACATTTATGTCCTTTTTTTAATAAACTAAATGTTACTGATAATTAAATACCCTAGTTCTTTCTTAATATCAATTAAACTTCTGAGTACAGCCAATAAATTTCCACTTTCTTATCTCCCCTGAATGATAAATGGAAGAGTAACACAAATTTATGACACATCTTCTTAGTTGTATCTGCATTATCGCTGCAGTGATGTCCATTGCAATAAAAGTGGCTAAGCATCATTCTCCAAACTGTCTCTATTACTTAATTTCTTTTGTATGTTATGTTTTGTTCTCTTTTTTAATTCCTAAACTCCTTGGATCCAAGGTTACTGTTTTCAGTATCTGAAGTGGATGGAATCAATGACTCATGATAGAGGAAAAAGCAAGCTTCTGTTTCTCTCTTTGGTTCACAGATTTCTCCTGATGTATAAACCTGAGTCTCAGCCATTGCCAGAAGTCTTGCATTGTATTGCCCTTCTCTACTGATATTTGCTGCCTCCTAACCCTTGATCCTCTCACTCTTTAAGCCCATTTCCTTGCAGTCTTTTGAACTCCTTTTTCTTAAATGGCTCCTATCCATTCTCCAGTAATATTCTTTTCCTGAGTTATTACTGTTCTCTTTCTTCATGGCAGGAGAGCTTAGTGTTTAAAAATCAGTCCCTGGGAATAAAACTCTCTGGACTTAAATTTAGGCTCTACCGCGTTCTAAATATATGACCTGGAGACATTTCTTTAATCTCTCGTTGATTCATTTCTCTCACTTGAAAATAGAAATAATAATAGTACTCACCTCACATGATTGGGACAATTACATAATTTAATACATCTAATAGAAGAACATTGGCATATGGTCACTGTTCAGTAATTATATCTGTGATTATCATTAATATTTTCTCATATAAACAGGAAGTTCATTTTTATTCACCCTCTCAGACTTCTGTAACCCCAAAATAAGTGAGGCCCCATGGGTCCTCTGCATGGTATAGACAAAGGAAAAGCAATCTTTTAGGGGGAAAAAAAAACCTTGAAAAGAATTCTGATTTTTACTTATATTCTTGAAAAACTACTGGAGGATTTGGGTTTAAGAAAGGAAATATGTTATTATTGCAGAACAAAATATCTTAAAAGTCCTTTCTCTCCCGCTCCACTATTCCCAAGATCTTCCCTATGGATGAAAGATGCTCTCATAAATCTTTTCTCTTTACCATCGCATTCCTTCAATACTCAAAATTCCTTGAGCCTAAACTTCAAAGTTGTTCATTCCACTAGTCCAACCCTTTTCCCTTTTTTTCACATTTTTTTTTTGTTTTCCTTCTGTTTGTCTAATTCTCAAACATAGGTGCAAATTGGAAATACATGGAAGTGCTGCAAAAATACTTATGCCTTGAACCTACCTCATAAATCCTGAAGCATTGGACATGGATGTTGCCCAGGAATTGGTATTTTTCAAAGTTCGCTGCGTGATTCTAACATCCAGCCAGGGTTAAGAGCCACTGGTCATCCTTTCTCCAGTGTAAATCTTCTAGATTCTCCCTTTCTTCCCACACTGAAGCTCATGACAAAGCTCAGGAGCTGGAAGTGAGAAAATGCAGTGGTCAGTGCCAGAAATTCCATTAGGGGGAATGAGAAGAAAAATATACTCTGGATATTTATTTATGTGTGATTTTTGTCATTGTATACTTTCCTTCTCTGCTTTGCTCCCTGAAGACCTCGGCTCTTTTTTTCCATATCTCTGCCACCTCTATTCATGGGCTGGAGCTCTCACACAAGCATTTATTAGCTGAAGCGTTGTTTGGATTTCCTTAGGTAACCTTATCCTGGTTGCCTCTATGCGTAGTGACCCACATTCATAATGATGTTCAATTTTTTAAGACCATATGTAAAACCAATGTATATGTTTTGAAAAGCAGCTAAAGTGCAAGGTTGATCGCCCTGTACTGGGTGAGGCCAGGATCATGACTCATTATCTTCCACTTAGTATCCATGTAACCTTGGGCATAATATGTAAAATAGGGTTGATGACATTTTATCTACTACACCACTGTATGGCAGAGGTAAATTAAATCATCACCTCATGTCTTTTTCAGTCTTATTATGTATTACTTTATGTCTTCTATAATAACTTACTACAAACTTAGATTGGCATTTACAGTAAATTCACAGACTTGAATTTGCATCAGGTAAACTTTAAAAAAAAAACTCTTCTGCATAGGACTGCAATTCTGTAATTTTCTAACACATTTTTTTGAGAAGAATATGGACACCAAATGGAATTCTGTACTATTTTAGTTGCTAAGCACTCAGAACAGAGCCAGCCTGGGGAGTCAAGGAAATGGCATGAAGTTCTAGAAACATCTGTGTCATGTCTGTGTCATGCTGCCATAATGCCCCTCCTACTATTTCCAATATTTATATCCTTCCTTATCCTCTAGAAAATGTTAGGCACACATGGTTTGACTAAATATCTTTGCTCAAATGTCACCTCCTACAAGAGGACTCCCATGAGCATCTCTCTGAAAGAAGGTTCCTTCCACTCTCTATCACTTTCACTGACTTGACTTTTCTTCACAGGGCTCATTACTACCTGAGTGTGCCTGCAGCGATGACTAATGCTTCCTCCCTAGAATATAACATCCAAGAGAGCAGGTTCTTTGTGGTCCTCAGACACTCATCACTAAGAGTTCCTGCATCCCAAACTTAAAGCAGCACCTGGTGCATAATACTCTTTTGAATAGAAAAATAGTTTTAAATGTAACTATCATTCTAATAGTATGCATGTCTGCTCTTCATTTTAAGCAGAGGAACTGAGGCCCAGAGATGTTAAATTGATTTCCCTACAGATCCAGCTAGGAGAGCTAGTGCTCTTGCAACTATAGCAGGTTATCTCCCATACCACTCAACCCCATCCTCCACCAAAGTGCCTGTTTTTATCTCTTCTTATAGACTCAATCCTATGAGCTATGCAAGGATATCTGAAAGTGTTCTATTCTGAAAAATATGTATTGGTTGGAAATTTTAGCTGAAAACAAATCCTTGAACAAAATGAAAATTAAGTTCATTAAATGTCTATGAAATGTAGCATGTCAACTACTCACTCAGCCCGTCGTTCAATTGCTCAACTGAAATCTTATTTTTTATATAGAAATTAAATTGAGCCTGGGGATGTGAGTACCTTTGATCAAAATACATTTGGTATGATTAGGGGTGGAGAGACTTCCAAAAGTAAAAATGCCTAAAACCACTTGCCTGTTAAGATATTCAAAGGTTGGAAGAATAACAGCTATTGCTAGATTTTATATCAAAATAACCCTGAGGAAAGTTTTTTTGGGCTTTCGGAGGAAAGTTAGCACAATCTGATGGCTTGGACTTCTAAGTCCTGGCATAAATCTTTTTATTAGAAAAAAATATTTTTTCCTAACAAAATCCTCCTGTGAACTGATTGAGCAAATAAGAGCGATCATTTGCAAATGACACAATAGTGTTTATGAGCTCAGGTTCTGTGGTCCAATTTGAATCACTTCTACATCACTTATTAACTGTGACCTTGGACAAATATGTTGAGGTGTCTAAATTACGTTTTCTCTGTAAGTGGAGACCATAATAGGCATTAACCCCAAAATGTTATTGTAAGAATTCTGTAAAATAATATATGTAATGTATTTAGCATTA
Source organism: Mesoplodon mirus (assembly GCF_964341445.2). Lineage (NCBI taxonomy): Eukaryota > Metazoa > Chordata > Mammalia > Artiodactyla > Ziphiidae > Mesoplodon > Mesoplodon mirus. The sequence goes on along the minus strand of NC_138978.1, from coordinate 91,093,490 downwards.
CTGCTGGCACACAGAATTGTTCAGTGGAGTTAACCATTATTATTGTTATTATTGTGATTACTATTAGTTACTATTATTGTTATTTTTATCATTGTTTAATGTATCCGATTCCTCCTTATCTCAGGAGAGCTACTGACACTGTTCCTGTTCCAGTCTTTCAGAGAAATTTCATGGATTTAGTATTAGCAGGTGCCAACCCCCAATTCGAGTACAGCAGAGTGGCCACAGTTCAAGTACACAGTCTGCTGACAGTGAGAAAGCCCTCAGAGCATCTACCTCAAACCTGTCTTTGGAGAGGGAGTATTACTTGCCTGGATCTTCAAAGACCAACCCCTGTGGCAGTCTCATGCCCACCAGAGCAGTGTTGAGGGAATAGGAAGAAAGAGAATCAAAAAAGAAGACTCTCTTCTCTCAAAGTCCCCAACACCATTTCTTTAATACCTTTCAGTTTATGAGATTTGACAAGGAAATAAAGGCATTGCTTCAGGCCATTCCAATCTCATAATGTAAGTATTCTCTTAAAATTGCCACATCTAGGAAAGTCTTTATATCCATGTCATTACTCAAGGAAAATTGTGGGATATGGACAAGGGTGTGGGGGAAGTCTTATTAAAACATTCACACACACACACAAAAATCCCCTACCTCTCCATTTGAAAGACATCTCTTTCTACTTACTTTATATCGCTCATCAAAAATGTCATGAGAAGCTGAAGGATTAGTATCCTTCCAAATGTTTGAACAAGCATGGCACATAAAGGGAAGGAAAATAGAGGACCTTGCCAGTTGTAGTGTTATAGTCATGAAATATATATTGAAATACGAGTGTATGATAAACCCACAAGGGTATGTAGATGAAAGAATAGAAGATAAAGGCATGGATTTGATTCAGAACAGCATCTGAAGCCAAGAATGGGAACAGTCTTCTGGAACTAGATCTCACTAAAAGAAAACTTTACTGAACATTTTATGCTACTTGACAGAAAAAAATCATGTGTGTTTAACTATGTGTACCTGTGTGTGTATATATATCCTCTTCAAGCTTTTTAGGTAACATGATGTTTAAAAACACACAAAAACATAAACATCTTTAAAGATCAAGCAAGAAAATTACATTAAATGAAAATAATATCAGAATGGAGGGATGAAAAGGCAACAGAAACAAAGTTATTTAAAAAGGAATATTATATTTGTGATCTTATCAGCAATGAAGAATTAATGCTTTCACAGTTTTAGAGGAAAATGTTGTTAAATTTAGATTTCATTCTTATTCATACTGTCAGTTAAGTGGGGGTGGTGGTGAAAATAAACTTTTTAAGCTAGCCAAGGAATAAAAGATTCTTCTCTCTGCGTACATGTTCTAAAATATTACCTGAAGACAGACTCTAGCAAAATGAAAAGAAAGATGAAAATGTAGAGACAAAAGTAAAATAAATAAATAATAAACAAACAAACAGTGAACAAATCCAAAAGAACTTCAAAACACAATTCAAGGAGAGCTGCACAGCACACCCAGAACACAACTGGCACAGCGGGATGGGAAAGCAGTGGTCTGTGACCATAAGCTCCTTGTTAAGAGCATAATGGATCCCATTCAGCAGATTGTTTAAAAAGCTGCAAGATCTTAAGGATAACTTGAGAAAAGCATATGCTTCTTTGGCAACAAAGAAAAAGAAAGACCTTTAGAAATTCCAGAGAAAACAAAAGACAAAAATTTGAGCAATAAAATTATTTTACAAATATGAAAAAATGGAAATATAGCATGGTTTTTTAAAAAAATTAACCTACAGAGAAAACAGCCTTCACTTGACTTTTATGCTCAAAAAACTAATTTGTTTGACGAACAAACTCCCAGGCTTAACAGCAGTGACGTTTCATTCTCTAAGAGTCCAATCCCTTACCTGAATAAAAATGAATATTACAATCATCCCTCGGTATTTACAGAGGATTGGTCCCAGGACCCCCAGATTCATGGATACTCAAGCCCCTTATATGATATGGTGTGGTGACTTAGATCCTCCTTATTGGCTGGTTCCACAACCTCGGTTGGACCAGAGATTGGTAGGACCTGCAGGGGCAGTGGGCTGACTGTATTTACTTAATCATAAGGTACCAAATGCTGTCTACAAGTTTTCCATTTTTAGAATCAATCTCTAAACAAAGAACAGAGGCTGAATATTCAGGTATACAGAACAAAATTATATGACAGAGCTGGTAGCAGTCTGGATGTGGGTAGGAACAGGAAAGAGGAGAGTAATGCACTAATTTCCTCTTTTTGAATAATGGAAATCATTTTTCATAATGTTTATGAACAAATAGATGTAAGAATATTTTAAATTTTTAGTAAAAGAACTATTAGTTAATAATTAGTAACTGTAAGTTAATACTTAGAAGAACTATTGAAATGACTTGGAATGTGAAGATGTTCCAAGAAGCAGTTTGCCCTAAACCAGTGGGTTTTCTGGGATGCAGAGAAATTCCCAGACAAACCTGGGCAATTTGTCACCCTAGAAATATAAGCAAGTTAAATTTCTCAGATTTAATAGTGGGGAGTCAGTAGAAAATAAAAGAAACAAGAAATACAGGTATTTATTGGATGGGCCTTGAGGGCATTATGCTAAGTGAAATAAGTCATAGAAAGACAAATATTGTATGATCTCACTTACATGAGGAATCTAAAAAATCAGACTCATAGATACAGAGAATAGCTTGGTGGTTGCCGGGGGAGGCGGGGGGTGGGAAGTGGGCAAAAGGTATAAACTTTCAGTTATAAGGTAAATAAGTCCTGGCGGTATAATGTACAGCATGGTGACTATAGTAAACAATATTGCATTGCATATTTAAAAGCTGCTGAAAGTAGATCTTAAAGTTCTCATCACAAGAAAAAAATTTTAACTATGTTCTGTTTTTGCGGTACGCGGGCTTCTCACTGTTGTGGCCTCTCCCATTGCGGGACACAGGCTCTGGACGCGCAGGCTCAGCGGCCATGGCTCACGGTCCCAGCTGCTGCGCGGCATGTGGGATCTTCCCGGACCGGGGCACGAACCCGTGTCCCCTGCATCGGCAGGTGGACTCTTAACCACTGCGCCACCAGGGAAGCCCTGTAACTATGTTTGATGATGGATATTAACTAAGCTTCTTGAGTAATCATTTAGCAATATATATATATATATATAAATATATATATAATCATTAAATTGTACACCTAAAACTAATACAATGTTATGTGTCAATTTTATCTCAATTAAAACAAATAAACAAAAAATAATTTAAAAAGAAATAGAGGTATCAGCATATTAAGTGTACAGTGATATTAATGACAGTGGTTAACACATTGCTCTTTGAAGTCATACAGACCTGGGATTGTAGACTCATCTCTACCAGTTATTAGCTCCGTAACATTGAGCAAGTTACCAACCTCTTATGATAGTATCTACCTCATTTACATGGTTATGAAGATGATGAAAAACATGTATGTAAAGTGATTAATCCAGAACCTGACACAATAAGTCCTCAGGAACTGTGCATTATTGTTATAGTCATTATTGTTATTCTTTATGAAGCCATTCATTTCATGAGCAAAAATACTATATGAAAAGCATATTAAGTTGTTCAATTATTTGTTAGACCTTTGAATATCTATGAAATGAATGTTAGAGCTTTAAACAACAGTCCTGCACATTAAAAAATATTCAAAGATTGTTACTTCTGTGATTTGGATAGAGAGAAGGGGTAGAAAGGTAGGCAGAATTTTCAATGACAGAGTTGCATAGCATTCAACTTAACTCACTTTAAATCAACTTTACGGGGGTGACTATAACTTAAAATATTTCTGTAATCAGATAAATAAGTGGTATGACTTTTCAACATCCTTGGAGAAGAAAATTGAAGAATTAATTGAGTGTTATAGAGAAACATTAACTGAGGAGGAGTTAGTGTTCCGTATGCTCACTTTACAGACAAATATTAAGTACCAAGAATAATTCATCTGAAAGTAATTTTGACTTGTATGCTGGCCTTAGAACTTAAGCTTGTACAAGATTTAACTCTAATTTAATTTTTTTTAATTTTTATTGGAATATAGTTGATTTACAATGTTGTGTTACTTTCTGCTGTACAGCAAAGGGAATCAGTTATATATATATATATATATATATATATATATATATATATATATATATATATACCATTTTAGATAATTTTCCCATGTAGGTCATTATGGAGTATTGAGGAGAGTTCCCTATGCTATACAGTAGGTCCTTATTATTTATCTATTTTATATACAGTAGTGTGATTTAACTATAAAACTATTTTGCACAATGTTCATTTTTAGTGAGAATAAGTTTTTATAAGAATAATAAAAAAGAAAATGATGCTTATGATAACTATGAAATAATGTGAGATGTTTATTATAAATGCTAAATAAAAAGATAGAAGATATACATTTTTACATTAAATGACTACAAGTAAATAAAAAAGGATAGATAGAATAAAAGACAAAAATATATATATACCGGGCCTCCCTGGTGGCGCAGTGGTTGAGAGTCCGCCTGCCGATGCAGGGGATACGGGTTCGTGCCCCGGTCTGGGAGGATCCCATATGCCGCGGAGCGGCTGGGCCCGTGAGCCATGGCCGCTGGGCCTGCGCATACAGAGCCTGTGCTCCGCAACGGGAGAGGCCACAACAGTGAGAGGCCCGCATACCGCAAAAAGAAAAAAAAAAAAATATATATATATATATATATACCAAATGTTAATATTGGCCAGAGTTATGTTAAGATTATGGGGTTACAGGTATTTTATTTTATTTACTTTAATTTGTAAAACTTGAAAATGTATGGTTTTAGAAAGCTATGGAAAAGCAGACGGAAAACATTGATAACACAATGTACACAGTTGCTCTAACCAAAATTCACCTTTAGAAGTTATTCAGATGTAAGAATTCTATAATAATCTCAAATTTTAATAACTTGTTTTCTCTTCAGGAACTCCAAGTTAAAGTGTTTACTGCATCATCCAGTTTACCTATACCAATATGGAAAATAACAATAAGTTACGTAAAATTATTTGTATTTGCCCTTCAAATACTTTCCAAAGCCATTTCAGGAAAACATGCATTCAGAACCATAATAAGTTCTTTCCCCAACATGTACTCTATGCTGGCTGAATGCCTTTCCCACCTGACTGAACCACTATGACCAGGTTACACCAGATCACACCATTATCCCCAAGCCATGACTATACCAGTATCCCATAGCTGATCTAAGCAGCAGAAGTTCGGCTCCTCAGCTAGACTTTGGAAGGCCTCAGACACATGCTTGAGTTTTCATCCAGGCTATATCCTAAAGACTACAATAAGACCTATTATTACGTGAACTGATACATAAAACACATCAAATCTTGTCCCGGAAACAGAACAACCATAGATATTGAAAAGCCTATTAAATATGGGGAGCCCATAAATTTACCACATGTTGCTCTTTTTCATCACCAGTTTTGTAAATAGTTTATCATGAATTTATTCAATAAGCATTAATAAAATAGCTAATATATATTGGGACCTTAATATTTGCTATGCAATGAGCTAAGAATTTAATATTTAATCATTATTTTGCTGATAAAGAATTTGAGACTTTGGAAAGGTCAATTAACTTGTCCAAAAAACTATTGAGAAGTAGTGTATCCAGGACTTGAGTCCTCAAGCACAGTAAAGCCGAAGCTCTTAACTATGGTATAAGGCTTTCTATTTTATTGAAGACTTACTACTAAGTGCCTGGAATTTCTAGGTACTAGGGCACACAAAGATGAATAAGGATCTTGCCATTCAGGAGATTAAAAAAATATTATCCTTTTCTTTTAGAAGTTTGTAACTATCAGGGTATCATTCAATGATACCCTTTTCACTCAATTCCCAAGTTTTCAGCAGAACAAGACAAACACTTAAATGTAAGAAGCTGTATTTAAATCAAGTCTAATTTTCCAAGGTAGAATTTGACTTGATTATTAGCACCTTTTTATTGGTACACACCATGAATTCTAGAATCTCCAAATGGCTGCTCCTATATGAGTGAGTAGCTCAATGACATGGCCCTTCTTCCTATGGTCCTCTCCAGTGAACAATGCCAAGTCTGGCAGATGAAGGATGCAGCCTTGGGTAAGAGGAAACTCAACTGTAAGATGTATCCACTTCCCCCCACAGGGTCCTGGTACTTGGCACTCAGCTATTGAATCCTCTGTGGATTAAATTTGCAAGACAGTTGCAAAGGCACCAAAATTTCAAAAGACCAGGATTTGTTAGGCAAGCAATTGCAAGGGATGTCATCCTGCCCAAGCTCGCTCCCCAGTCTTGTCCCAGGTTGCCCTGCTCCGTGCTCCCCAGTCTCCAGTGATAATGACATTCTTTCCATTCTTCTCTCTCTTTCAGGGTTTCCCTGAAAGCTATTCCTGATTCATTTTGCCCACCTCCCCATGCCCTAAACTCCTAGGCTTTTCTTGAGGAAGATTGCATTGCCTCTACAGATCAAGTGAAATTGCATAAAATGTTCTCTTGGAATGAAGAAATATCACTAATGTTTCTACAAAATTTAAAATCTGCAGCCCCTCAAAGCACTCTGCATCTCCTTCATAGCCTTTGTCACAAGTGCCTCGAATTCATTTGTCATTTGTTTAGTATTTATCTACCATGATCCATTTCAATTTGATGAGAATAGTTCACATATATTTTGTTCATTATTGAATCCCCAGTGCCAGGCATATAGTCAGTACCCAAAAAGTATTTGTTAAATTAATGAATATTCCCTGAAAAAGAATCAACAGGAGAGTCATTTTGTGCCCCTTTACCAAGGAGCCAGTGGTGATTCTATATGATCACCTGAAAAGGCAATCTTTCTTTTGCAGCCCTATCACATCTTGCAGATATTAGGGCTCCAACGGGATATTTCCTCCTAGAAGCCCTGACTTTGAAATATCTGAAGCTTGATGACATGGAGATTTCCCCAAAACTAGGGAAACAGCAGCTCCCCACCCCTCCCCTCCCCCAACAGGTCATCACTTGTGAAAGTCTACACACTTCTCTAGAAACATTCATACATTCATTCTGTTCACTCAACAAAGCTGAGAGCCCCCTATATGCCCAGCACTAGTTGGAGCTCTGAGCATTCACAGAGGAAAGGCAGTCCTGGTCTTCAAAGAGCTTCCTGTTGAGTGGGTGAGAGGGGAAAATTAAGGCAATGATAGCCACAGAGTGTGGCATTTCTGAGAGAGGACCTTAGAGGAGGGAGCCCTAGAATACCAGGAAAGGTGGAAGAAGAGGTTATCAGGAACTGTTTCTAAGAAGGTGGGTCTTGAGAGAAGACTGTGCCAGGAGAACACATGGTAAAAAGCCATGCAAACAATGGGAGCAGTTTGTGTAACAGCCAAGATGGGGCCAAGAATGCAGGTCAGAAAAATCCCAGAAGTTTGGGATTGGGTGCTGAGTGACTGATGGACCTGGGCAGGGCCCAGAGCAAGGAGGATATTTAGGATCCTATCTTGAAGGTAATGGGAAGCTGTGAAGGCTTTTAAGCCTGGAAGTGGGAGTGGAGGAATCAGATTTGCTTCTCAGGAAGAGCACATCTAAACAGTGTTAAGGATGGTGAGAAGGTGAACTGGAAATGGACAAAGGTCCTCAAAGAATTTCACAAAATACTTTTGCATACTTTGAGACGGGAGTTGAAATGAAAAAAGTAATAATTTATGTGTATTGAAATATGGATAGACTTGCCTAATAATTGAGAAAATATTTACATACATCATTTCCCTGGAAATAAATTAGGAAATGAGGATAATGGTTCTTCAAAACCTAAAGACTGCTGGTGACTCATTATCCAATTAATTGATATGAATAAATTGGGTAAATCAAGCTAAATGAGAGTCAGTCACTACATACAAGTAAAGCGAGAGCTGAATAAGTGTTTATTGGGTTTTTGGTTGGATTTTTTTTTTTAATAATAATAGCAAGGACCCTGCATCTTGTTGAGGAGCACTAGGTTGGGCACGTCCACTAAGCCTCTGACCCTCAGCGACAGGGCATGGGGACAGTATGGATAATGGGGACCTTAGAGGGATAGGTGGTCAGGCTTGGCCTCAGAAGCCTCTGCCAGCACCCTGAGGCCCACTCACTGTTGTATTATTTTTGAACCCCTTGTGGGTTTCTTGCCTATCAACGTATACTCCACATCATTAGATAAAAACATACCCACAAATCTTTTTCAGAATAGATTTTCTCTCTCTGGGTCTTCTTGAAGCTGCTGTAGAACAATGCCCTTGAGATGCTTAGCAGCCCTATTGTTGAATGGAGATGGTGTGCAAGGCATATGCTTAAGATCCTCAGAAGACATGTTGTCTAGTGGAAGGGGTCCTTGTGCTGACTTAAATGTTTCTGAGGTCTAACAAGGGGTTTTACCAGCCATATTCTTGGCTTTATCTTCTCCTGATGCCACCCTGAAATTGATCTTTTCCATAGGCTATTTCTTATTTTGAGAACCTTCTGTTGGCTCTAAAGAATATCTGGAGCCTCTCTATTTCCTCTAAATCTTACGTGGAAACTGAATAGTTCTTCATCTCTCTCCTCTCACATTTTTATGATAAGCAGCTTGAAAAAGCCACAGAGTACCTTCAATACTGCATGGCCATCTCCTTACCTATGTCATGAGGCTCAGTAGGTGGACTTCCTACTTTCCATGTTACTGCAGGGAACAGTGTCTCCCAATATCTTCATGTCTTCCCGCTCTCACTGGCAACCTCCTTAAGTACTGCCAGGCTTTTGCCTGCCACCTACTCACAAAATCAGTGTTGCATATTTTAGGATTTATTATTGGAGCTCCCATCTTCCAGGAATCAAATTCTCTTTCAGTTACCTATTGTTGTTGAATAAGCCACTCCAAAAGTTCTGGCACAAGACCACATCCATTTACGTTAACGAGCCCCACTTCCCATCACTGCATTCTGCCTTGATCATGGAGGCTGTGGACACTCAGTTCTGCATGGGATGGGGGAAGGGGAGCCCAACTGCTCCCATCTCATGGGCACTGCCTCCTTCAGTGTCCCTGATGCAGAATCAGGGTGGAGGTTCAGCTCCCCACTGGGACCCACTGACACTGGGGGTAGGGTGGGGAACCAGAGCACTGACAAGCCCTACTTCACACCACCTCATTTAGGCTCATTGCCTCCAAGTGGATGTGGAGGTTTAGGGTGCCACAACTCCCCAGTAACAGCAGAGCTGGAGTGAAAGTGGAGGGTTGACCGGACTAGCCCCAGTCGCACCGCTTTCTTTAGTCTCATAGATGCCAGGAGTGGGTGGAGGCTCAGCATCTAGCTGGTCCCCACTGACCCTGGGGGTGGATGGTGAAGCATAGTGACTAGCCCTGTCTTACACTCTCTCACTATGTCTCAGCTCGCCACTGGACTCCCCTGGAAATTAGAGTGCTGCCTACTTCTGCCAGACAGGGGATGGAAGATCAGCTCCCCACTCAGTCTCTTTGACACTAGCCCAGCAGGGGAATTGGAGCACCACAACTTCCTTCCACTGGAAAAGGGATGGATTAGCTTCCCCTTTGTCTGCTTATACCCTCAGCAGAGGAATCTGAGTATCACATCCCGTGGGAGGGTGGCACGAATAATCAGCTCTCTGCTCAGTCCTACTAAAACTGTAGTGGAAGAATGTGATTTTTCTTGTTGGTGTTTGTCTGGTTTAGGGCAGGAATTGCCAAAAAGGTTTTTTGTTAGGCTACATTTTTCATGGTCTTTGGCTAGGGGCAGCAGGCTTTTCTTGGAGTTGTATTGTCTGTGACTGTTGATGGTTCTGATGGGGAGGCTTTTGAAGCTTCCCATATGAGAGAGGTGTGAAGCGATAAGGAAACCTAGGTGGCAACCGCCATGTCATTTCTCAAGCCCAGATGTATCTAGACAATCCACCTTCTCCTTTCCACCTTTCAGAGTCTTCCTACGTTTGTTTGTTTTGAAATGTCCATGGTTTTTCAATTGTAAGGAGGACCTGGGAGAAATGGAGCTACCCTATCTTCACCGAAAATGGAAAAGCACGGGTATATTTTTTACTCTCCAGGAAGAGGCAAACAGGTATTAACTATCTTGGGCTAAAGACAATAAAGAAAGCAGAACACAGATCTACAAGTGTAAAAACAAAATAAAAACAACAAAAAAAACTGTAACCTCAAGTGACACCAAAGACATAATAAATGGTTTTTATACCACAAGGGACAAAAGAAGGAAGGATTATTTTGTTTAGGGTCATGAAGTCCTGATTGAATCTATATTCTTTCCTGTTGGGTTTATAGTCTGGAAGGTTAGAAGAATTACAAGGGCTGGTACTAGGTATAATGAGTCTTTTCTCTAGTAGTCTTTCAACTAATGATTTTAGTCTCTTAGTTTCTCATTTTAAATGGTATTGTGCAAGTTTGAATAGAGATTTATGTGGGTCAATCTGAACCTCAATGAGTTTGCCAACATATGTAGATTTTTTTTTTACCACAAGTAGCCCTACATCTTGAGATTTTTAATTAGGACTGTACTTAAGATGCAAAAGTGCCAATATATCAATATGCAAATTAGCTATTATCTGGTTATAAGTAGGATAGTTCTCAGGATTTAAGGAAGAGGCAAACAGTAGGCTATTTGATCTAAAAAAAAATCCATTTGACCACTAGATCTCTCCTATTAAGTTCACAGGTATGATATGATATCACAGAGGAGGAAAAAAAATGTTCTTTGTTTAAAAGTCAACGGGATGGTTATAGACTGAGATGAAGGAATGTCTAGAGATTATTAGTTTCTTGACTCTAGGAGAAACGTTGTGTAATGGTGGGAGGATTTGTGGTATCAGTAAACAATTTGGCAGACTCTTCCTTAATATTTGCAGAAAGTTAAAATGTGAATTTGAGAGTGAAAATGGGAAAATAAACACTTGGATTTCCCTTTAGGAACATTGTCATTGTCCACCCACTTAAATTTTTCCTTCAGTTTCTTACTAACACAGTTCAATTAACTTTTCATTGTCCTTTCTGCTTACATTGTCTATAGGTGTCTTTATCAATAAACTCCTTTCCCAAGTTCTTGTGATTAGGGTGGGAAATTCTAATTGCTTCATCTGAACGACCACTGATTTATTCTAAACTTCATTCTGATTTTGTTTTATGGCTATTTCAAGATCTTTAGTGAATAGTTGGAGACCTGGCAACAGAGATATTTCTCATTTCTGTTTTTGCTTTCATATTAAATCCCCTGGTTCAGGCTTATGACTGTTCAAAGAAAAGTGAAGAGTTGAGGTCACATCTGCTTCAGGATCTATCTCCAAATGCTCTCTAAAGGTGTTACAGAGCCTATTCCCCAAAGTCACTGATAGACTCATCCTTTCTTTGCTTGTAGGACAAGATTACTGGGTAATCTATTTTCACAGAACAGACTTTGAGGATGGCATCTTACAGCTCTTGCTCTACTTCTACAGCTTTTCTAACCCCTCTAATCTCTGCAATTCAGGGTCTATTAGGTCATCCTCAGAATCTTTTCACTCTGACCTTTCCATCCAGTTTTTTTGTTTGTTTGTTTGTTTTTTTACATTGGAGTATCCTATCAACATATGAGCCAACTGATAAAAATCTGGGATTCCCAAATGATCTGTTCCTAGAACAACTCTAACTTTCTTTGTAAATTTCTGTCTGTATTGTATGTATAGGCTTTAGAAAGTGGCTATCAATTCAAAGACCAGGGTTTAAAATCAACCGCAAGAGAAACTGATCTGTTCTGAAGTGGATTTAACTTTAAGAAACATTTGATATTTGGGAGTTTCTTTTGCCTAGAAGGGAAAGGAGACAAGTCAGGAAGAAGAGTAGGAGTGAGGGTAATGTAGAAGCCTTGGAAGAAGGAGAAGACATAAAGGAATTGAGGCAGTTATATTCAGATTGCAGTTCAAGAGGATGTAAGAAGGATGGTTTTAAGGAGTTATTTTTTTTTTACGTTTCTCATTTGCCTTGGCTAAGGAATATTTTGAAAACATTAATTTTGGAAACTGGATTTCTTTTGGAAGTTTTCTTATGCTAATGAAAAATGCAGACAATTTCCTTTCTAAAATGCCTCTCAAATGAATAATTTTTTTCAAATTGAAAGTTCCCTAAAATAACCACTTTTACACCACTTAAGTGGATAAATACATAAATTATAGCAAAAATAGATGTTAGAAACAACATTCTCAAAGTTCTGCTGAGACCCAGAAGCTCAAAGACCTTGATTTATAATAGTATTCTCCCCTGAGGTCCCTTGGTCCTATCACTCTCCCTCACAGCAACTGAGCTTAGACTGAGACAACATCATGAAAGCAAGTCTTCTGCACATAGTACTTATGCACTTTGTATCTTAGGCTCCTGTGTTAATCAGCTAAGGCTGCCATAATAAAATACTGCAGATTGGGTGGCTTAAACAACACAAATGTATTTTCTCACAGTTCTGGAGGGTAGGAAGATCAAGGCGCCAGTCAGTTTGGTTCCTGGTGAGAGCTCTCTTCCTGGCCTACAGATGGCTGCCTTCTCACTGTGTCCTCATATGGCAGAGAGGGAGAAAGAGAGAGCAACTCTCTCCCTGGTCTCTTCTTATAAGGACACTAATCTTATTAGATCAGGGCTTCATCCTTATGACCCATTTAACCTTAATTACCTCCAAAAAGTCCATGTCTCCAAATATAGTCACATTGAGGGTTAGGACTTCAACATATGAATTTTGGAGTGATGCAAACATTCAGTCCATTGCAGCCCCCAAACTAATAATTAGCCATCTCAAATGCAGATGGAAGATTTGGACTATAGCACTTGTCTTGAACCAGACTCTCATGGATAAAACAAGACAAGGCTGAGAAAATATCTCATAAGACTTTAACAGGTGACCCAAGATAAAGTTTGTCCCATAAGGAACCCAGTATGAGAAGACCCTCTGAATTCCTCGAGAGATGGATATATCCGACCTGTACCCATTCTCCTCCTTTGATCATCTACTTATATATATTCAGCAGAAAGCATTGCAGACAGACAAAGAGATTAAAAAAATAGTGTTTTTAATCACAAGATGGCTTTTCACCAAGAAAAAGGTTCCAAAGCTGTTCAGATAATCAAAGGATTCCTAAACAAGGATTTCTTATTTCTAGGAGACATTTGGGAGCTGAACATAAAGAAATCACAGCTCTGACCTGCTTGAGGAAGCTATTATTCATCACAGTCAGAGAGACCTCAGACAGAAAGCACAAGGCATCTCCTAGGAGTATGCTATTCCAATTCCAAAGTCTTGAGACACCATATTTTGGTATATTCTTGAGGATTTTCCACTGTTGAATCCCCAAAAGACCGCTGGAAAAAAACATGTTGATAAAGCAAAACTAAATCTATTGGATGTAACACAGTGAAGAAGACCACCACCTTGATATTCCTAATAATGTCTGAGCTAAGAAGGTTGGTGTCAGGGAAGGATATTTATAAGGTTTACAGGATGATTTGAAGGGGAGTTGTGCAAGGAGGCATATTAGTTGGGATTTTGAAGATTTTATGAATAATAGAGTTGGATTGGTGGGCACAATGAGGTAAGAGTTTTAAAACAGGTCCTGATGAGCAAGCTGTTAGTCTTGATAAGTAATCTCTTTCAGTTGGTTCAAGCCTTATCTTCGAGGAGCAGGTATTTCCCCGAAGAGGAAGCTAAATTATTTTTGCCTGGCCCCAGTATTGTTTGGCATGAAAATAGGAAAGTGAGTTTGCTCAAAGACTTTAGCACTGGGAAGCAAGGTAGGTTTGGTCTTAGCAGTCACTGGTATGGAGAAAAATTCTAGAATATTTACATTTGAAGATTCTTTCTTGATAAATGTTTTTGAATGAAATTTAACTAAAATGGCAAACTGCCTCTTTTTACATTTTTATATTATAAGATTAGCAAACTGAGTCACAAACAAAAAAATGTTTAAGCTGTTAGAATAATAATAATAACAAAAATAGCAAGAAAGAAGATAAGTGCTCTCAACCTTAAGAACACATGATAATGCCAACTTTATATTTGTCACTCAAAGAGTAGGAAGAAGAAGTTTTGCATTTGACTTACAAAGAATATAAGATCTTAATTTTAAAAATCTCTATCACACAAACATATAGCTTGATTTAGTAAGCAGATTCCAAAATATATACATATATGTGAGACAGAGTGTGTGAATTTGAGTGTGTGCCTCTATGTCCCATCACACATGAGAAAATGCAGTGTGTGAACACAAGCACGTCTCTGCAGATGAAGAGTGGGGGTGATTGTTCATTTTCCCCTCAAATGGGTATAGAGGGCACAGGCTACAGACCAGGCAAAATCCCTGGCCTCGAAGAGCTTACAATAGAGGAGGAGATGGACCCATGTAAATGAATAATTATAAAAAAAAAAAAAACATGGAAAGTGTAGTGGGAATCCTGAGGAAGAAGTGACTAAGTCTAGGTAGATGAATCAGAGACCATTGACATTGGGGCCAAGCCTTGAAGGAGGACTGAGCCAATCAGAGGAGAACAGGGTGTGCAGGCAGCTGTGATGCCTCCACGGAGCAGAGATGTATGTTGGAATCAATAGGTCCTCCTCTAACACTTGGAGGGCCCCAGGCAAGAGTACGTATAGAGATCCCTCCCTATCTCATGTGTCTAGACAATTAAAAGTTACAAATCGGGGCTTCCCTGGTGGCGCAGTTGTTGAGAATCTGCCTGCCAATGCAGGGGACACAGGTTCAAGCCCTGGTCTGGGAAGATCCCACATTCCGCAGAGCAACTGGGCCCGTGAGCCACAACTACTGAGCCCGCGCGTCTAGAGCCTGTGCTCTACAACAAGAAAAGCCGCGGCAGTGAGAGGCCAGTGCACTGCAATGAAGAGTGGCCCCCGCTCGCCGCAGCTAGAGAAAGCCCTTGCACAGAAACGAAGACCCAACACAGACAAAAATAAATTAATTAATTAAATTTTTTTTTTAAGTTACAAATCAAGCTTTAAAAATTGTGAAATAAAAAATATTTTACTTCGGAGTGTCCTTTGTTGTTACGAGGCGACTCTGAGCTGTCTCCTGGATGGTTCCTGGATGGGGGCTGGTCACCAGAAGGACCAAGACATGATTAGAAGCTTGGGATTTTCAGGTCCTCCCAGCTCCCCCACACCCCACCCACTCTCCAGAGAGAGGAGAGGGGCTGGAAATGGAGTTATTTGATCTTCCTGTGTGATCTTCCGTACAATCTCAGTGCTATAGGGTTTAGGGAGCTTTTAGGTCAGTGATCTCATCCAAGTACCAGGAGGGTGATACACCCCAAATCCATGCGGACAGAGGCTCCTGTGTTCAGGATGCTCCCAGACCTCACCATTCATATCTCTTCATCTGGCTGTCCATCTGTATCTTTTCTTATATCCTTTAATAAACTGATAAATGTAATTTAAAAAATATTTTATCTCCTCCCTCGAAAACATATCTGTATGACAATAAAATTGAAAGATATATGTAAGGCTATGGTTTTATATAACTAAAAGTTGGCAAAATAGCAAAGGCAACTAAATTTAATTATTACTGAATATTTCTGGGATGAACCAGCAATGTTTGGGTGAGCAAAAAATTAAAGACAAACAATTTCAAAAATTATTTTAGATTTATTTCATGACATTTTCTTGTTTTTAATTCAGCAAAATCACCATGTTATAAATAAGATCTTTATAGACTTGTATTCCATTAAAAAAAAGTACAGAATTAAACAATAAAATGCAATCATATTCAGTGTAGAAAATTAAATATACTTTCATCAAAACACAAAGTCAATGTAAAAAATAAAAGTTATTTAAAAAATGTTTCCAGGTTATTTCTTTCTAAAATGTTAAAAATAGAAGTTTAATAAAAGGGTGGCTACTCTATTAAAATTAAAGACAAAAATCAAATTAGAGTTAGTCAATATCAAGTTTCTAATCAAAATAGTTAAAGTTGAAATTTTTCTTTGGTTTTAAAATATTTTAATCAAATACATTTAATACAAATTAAAATCAATTAAAATTGATTAACAGATTAATAGATTTAACTTTAAAAATAATTTAAAATTTTAATAATAAATCTTATTAAATATTTTTACAAAAAGGAAACTTCCACAATTTTACTTTCCACGTCCATCTATTTGCAAATGCAAAGAATTGGCATCATGCTTTATGCATGCTACATGCAAACCTACATGTAACAAACTTAAGAGTAATGTGAATTGCTTAACCTTGCAAAATGTTCCTTGACTGCCATGTACAATGTTCTGAATACACCATTATTTCTTGTGAGTGCTTATAGAATTACAAACTGTAACACAAAGAGAAGCAGGAAAACAGATGCTCAGAACTCCTGGGAAAGAATACTTTATTATGGAAGAATCTATGGCATTTGTGCTATCCACATGAACCACTCTGACAAATTTAACATGTGGGGGTCCTATAAACAGAGGTCTAAGCCAGGGATCCATGTATAGCAGGGCAGTTGTAGGAATCAAATTGCCAAATGAAAGATAATGGTGACCAGATTGTCAAGAGCCTCATGAGCCATGACAAGGACGGTCGTTGATAATCATCCACTAACAGGGAAGACAGCAAATGTACAATACCCCTCCTTCACTGTTTTCCTCCTACAGAGGTCACGTCAGCTCCTCTCTGAAGGAGAAATCGAGTCATTGACTCTAAGGATGATCAAAAATCCATTTTGGAAGTATTCTGTGGAGCCCTGAACCTTCATGAAAAAGACAAAGAAATCAAAGGATATAACAGCTTATAATGTCTCTATTTCCCAGAAGAAATTTACATTTGGGAAAAGAATATACATATTTATAATCAAACACAGATTCACCTTTACACATGATATGTAGAAAAAAATTCCTAACAAGTGATTTTGTTTCTCTATTTTCTGGAACTTTAATAAAGTGATACATCTAAATCCCAAATTTTACCACATGACTCCCTGGCTAAAATACTCTTCCAAGAGTCTCTATCACTTGCAGGAGAAAGCCCAAGGTGCTTACCATGACATCTGATCCTTCCTCATCTCTCAGCTAGACTGCTAGCCAGAGCCTCCTTGAGGGTCTCCCATCTTCTTCTCATGCCCTGTTTAAACCATTCTCTCCAAAACTGCCTGAGTGAGAAATGAAAAGATGCCTCACCCCAATTTAAAAGCCTATTATTGACTTTCTGTTGCACACAGGATAAAATATAATTGCCATACCATGAACTACAAGAGCTGCGAGTTTGAGCTACGTCTCAAACTTACCATCTGCCACTCTTCTTGCTCACTGTACTGTAACCTCTTTGGTTTTCATTAACTCTCTAGAACACACAAGTTTCTTCCTACCTCAGGGCTTTTATACTTGCTGTCCCTTCCACATGGAAGATTCTTCTGCTAATCTTCACATGACTGGTTCCAAGAGAGTCCTTCCCTGACCACCCCACTTAAAACACATCCCCGGTTGTTCTTTCTCCAGAACCCAATTTTCCTATATGCTTCCTCCACAGTATCTTTCACAATCTGTATTTTGTTCATTTCTTATTCATCCTATGATTAATACATTCCTCTTTTGTACAGAAGACTTCTCTAATTTGTTCAGTGATGTATTCCTAGCTTTCAGCACAACGCTAACTCATGAGAGGTGTTGACTAAATGTTTGTTAGTTACCTACCCCTATAGGCTCATTGACTAGCACTGTACACCTTGTACTTTGTATACCAGTAATACCAAACTTCTCATCGTTTCACCAAACGCTCAAGGGAATAGCTAAAGCTACTTTATGCCTCTGTGATTTTGCTTCAGCTGTTCTATCAGTTCAGATGTTCCCCCCCTCTTTTTTTACCTGGTTAACCTCTACTCATTCTCAAATAACAATTCCAAGAGACAGAGTTAAGTGCACTTCCTATGTGCTTCCATAGAATTCTTTGCCTTTTTCACAGGGTTTATCACTCTTTATGGGCAAGTCACCATCATTTATCTGTGTACTTTTAAAAGGCAGAAACCATACCTTATTTATTCTTTTATCTCCAAATTGAGTGTTACAATTTATCTTCATAAATTGAGTATCCAGTGTTTAGTATACTGCGGGTAAATGTAGTTACATGGAACTGAAAGTTTTTTCCATCTAACATAAACTCCAGGGACAGAGTGCCTGGAATCAAATCTCAGCACTGCTACTTACTTAATCATGTTGGGTAAGTCACTTGAATCTGTGCCTCAGTTTCCTAATCTGAAAAATGGGGCTGAAGATAGGGGCTAACCCATAGGTTGTTGCCAAAATTAAATTACTTAATACATGTAAAATATTTAGAAGTGCTTACATGCCTGGTCAACATTCAATAAATGTCACCTGTCATTTATCTGCAATGTGTTTCTCATAATCTTTTTCTTTTTTAAGGACAGCTGGAACAAATAGAAGAAGTTCTTCCAATATCTCTTCTCATGTAACCATAATAAACTTTAGTTTATGGAAAATTTGTGATTATCTTGGCACTAGCCTCTTTTGGGCACACATACATAAATCGTGACTTTAGCTGCTTGACTGTTGTGTAACTTAAGGAGTATATATATTGCCAGTCTGTGCCACTTGGCAGCTTGAAAATTTTTAATTTAATTTAATTTAAAAAGGGAGAAATGCAGTACATGTGAGATTAGTACTATGTAAATCTGCTTAAATCTATATCCATATGTTTTGTTCAAAATGTTTTACACTGTTCAGTAGAAAAAGAAAACAGATCTGATTATATATATCACCTCCCTGCTCAAATTTTTTCTATAGGTCTCAGAGTAGGGAAGAAAGTGAAATATCTCAACAGACCCTCAAAAGAAATAAAATGAACAAAAGCAATGAGACAATAACTGGAAAACACATATAAAAGACCAAATAGTCATAAAAATCAAGCTTGTTAGTAATCAAAGAAAATCAAATTGAATCCAAGGTATATCTTTCATCTACCAAATAACAGTATTAAAAAATGAATATTCAGTGTTGGCAAGAATGCAAGGAAATACACACTTCTGGGAGAGAAATTTGGTGCAAACACTCAGAAAAAAATTGCAAATAGGTACCAAGAGCTTAAAAACTTACATACGCTGTGGACTTAAAATCTCTTTCTCATCAATAGTATAAGAAAATAATCAGAAATTTTGACAAAATTTTAGTACAGATTTTCATTATAGTATTATTTATAATAATGAAACATTAGAAATAACCTAATGTCCAGCTAAATTAATTTATGCTACAGCTACACAATGAAATAGTATGCAAGTACATTAACAGTGTTTTTGAAGCACATATGCTGACATTAGAAAATACTTGTTTTATACTGATTATATTAGGCGATAGCTAAATGAATATTTTGTATAATAATGCTGATTAACAAATGTGTATGTATACATGTATATATGTTGAGTGTGTGAAAGAAAACATTAAAATGTTTCAATGGATTACTTATAGGTATTAGGGTAAAAAAGTTGATCTGTTTTTGTTGATGTTAGTGCTTTCTTCTACATTTATATATATATATATATATATATATATATATATATATATATATATATATTTTTTTTTTTTTTTTTTTTTTTTTTTTTTTTTGCGGTATGTGGGCCTTTCACTGTTGTGGCCTCTCCCATTGAGGAGCACAGGCTCTGGACGCGCAGGCTCAGTGGCCATGGCTCACAGGCCCAGCCGCTGCATGGCATGTGGGATCCTCCCGGACCAGGGCATGAACCCGTGTCTCCTGCATCGGCAGGCGGACTCTCAACCACTGCACCACCAGGGAAGCCCGACATTTATAAAATTTTATATCATAGCCATATGGTATGGTTTCCTAATCAGAAAAACGATTCAATTAGAGTTAATAAGAAAAAATGCATGTTGCCATTAAAAACTCTGCAATTCAACACAACCTACCTTAGTATAATACTGAATTCCAGCTATTAGAATAACAGGGTTAGCAGACAGACTGACCAGGGCTCTTCTTAAGTTCTACTCTGACTTTGGAGAAAAATCACATAGCCACTTTGAGTCTTGGTTTCCTAATTGTAAAGGAGATTAACAATTTCTGCTACTTCACAAAAGTGATTGTGATTCTTAAATGAAATAGCATACTATACTTACTAAGTGTTCAAACAGTACTGGTTAAGTGAATGGAGTGTTTTAATATGTCAGAGAGATGCAGAAATATGAGCAATTATTACAAGTGTTAACCAAAATAATAGTAAATAGATAGTAAAAATTAAGCAAAAATATAATACAACTAGGTGATTCATACTTAGGTCACCAAAACCAAAAGCTATGATTTGATCTTCCCACCCTTTTCTGTATATTCTATAATAAATGACCACTCTTAGTAAATTTAGTGAACAAAAACTTATAATTACTTCAGGAAAACTGAAAATGTCAAACATTGTTCTTTTCAATAGATAAGGGAAATTCCAGGTATCAAATTTTCTCTGTGTATATGGAGCAAGTAGAATTCAATTTTTTGTTTCAATTTCATCCATACTTCTTCCCCTGAAGTGCCAAAACCAAATATTTGCTTCTTAACATACTTGAATTGGGTCTTTTGATCATTATTCTCAGTAAGAATATATTGCATTTATTTACCACCTTTACGTGTGTCAAAATATTTTCACTTAAAACATCTCAACTGATTCTCACAACCACCCAGGGAGGTGTCGTTAGCAGTTTTCCTTTAATTCAGTGGGATCCCCAGTAGTCTACTGGAACCCACTCATACCTGCTAGCAAGAGCCAACTGCACATTTGTTTTGGAATTTTGCAAGCTGGTTGTTAAGCATAGACAATATTAAAGACTAAATTATATAAATTGTATGTAGGACTTAGATATAATTAAATAAATTATATTTAAATGGTTTTATAAATACTTAAAATTCATCACGTCCTAATTATCTTACTATATCTTACTGTTATCTGTGTTCTTGAGTTTATCTGTGCCTATTGAATCTCTGTAGTGGAAATACTATATAGTGTGCTGCTGAGTCTGTATTCAGTGACCTCACATTGGTAGCTTGAAATCAGCCATAATGGGAGTACTTACACCACTAAAATTGGCAAACACTACAAATTATGGCCTGATTTATTGTTGTGTTGATTGTCTAGACTTAAGAAAATGGTGGAGAAAATGTTACTAATGAAGATTAAACTTAGATGTATTCCATGTTTATAGCCATTATGCTATGAATTGCACAAAACATCGAGGAAATATTCTTCCAGTATTTGGAAGCTATTAGCCCACTCAGTGAAGAAGTCACTCGTGTCACTGATAAATGAGTAAAGTTCCAACATATGTTTTCATTTTTGTCTTAATTGACATGAATGAAAATATCAGCTCACATTTCAAGTCAGCATTACACTCATTCATCAATTGCAACCCATAAATTGGCTACTCTAACAAGAGTGGGCAAAAATCGAAGTAGTCATTCTGTGAAAATCAATTGACTATATGGAATTTATCCTAAAGACTATATATAATTATTACTTGTAAATTATGTGCTATGCATTCTTTATATCAGTAAAATTTATTATAAAGTCATGTATGCACAGATATTTGTACATTTTGGAAAAGAGCTAGGTGTTAAACATTTATGGGCACACCAGAATCATATAATGACAATAACATGGTACTACCCAGACAGAAAAGATAAACAGGAAAATAATGCATGTTGAGTGATTACCTCTATCAATTAATGACTTTATTTTTATTTAATGCCCTATCATGCTGGAAAGCATCCTAAAGTACATACCTTTCTCAGACTGCCCAACTAAACGTCAAATACATCCCAGTTGTTTGTCTATCACTTTCCATAATAATCATGAGTCTCAGCAGTTTCTCCCAGGTGTCAGAGAGAGTATCAGGCACAAGCTTTGTGTGCTCCTCTGATGTTTTTCTCTGTCTCTGAGACCCAGGCCAGCATAACCACTAGCCATCCACGGCCATCATTTCTCCAAATTGAAACCTCCAGCTTGAATGGCCTTCATGCCCCCAGGCGAAGTCTATCTATGCCGATTTGCCCCTATACTTGTGGACATGTGTGAAATACCATACCACATAGTACATAGTGTAGGATCTGCTTTCCTGAGCCACCACTGAGGGGCTGGATCACTCAACTCAACACTGAGTTGTCGTCAGAGAATTCTGACTATAGGAACAGGAGATGGGATGGATCCAGGCAGATGAACTACTACTAGGTTCCTCCCTGCAGCTTCCCAGAGAAGTCCAAATGTTGAGCTGATACACTTGCTGAGCAACATGTTATACGTCTTAGCAGCTACTCATAAGCAGTAGCCAGTATGGTAAAATCATATAACATTCTTTCACACTCTCATACACTCATACACATTCATTTTGCCTTACCCTGCTTGTATGTCCTACATGGGCATCCATACTTTAATCCTCACCTTAGGATATGTTTTCTAGAGAACCCAGGCTAAGACACAAAACTTTAGTTAACTAATAACAAATTTATTTTCAGAAATCTAAATGTATTAGTTTCCTATGGCAACTTTATCAAATCATCACAAACTGAGTGTTTTTTAAAAAACCCAGAAATTTATTCTCTCACAGTTCTGGAGGCCAGAAATCCAAAACTGATGTGTCAGTAGGTCTGCACTCCCTCTGAAGCCTCTAGGAGAGAATCTCTTCCTTACCTCTTCCAGCTTCTGGTGGCTTCAAGAGTTCCTTGGCTTGTAACCACATTGCTCTAATCTCTGCTTCCATGGTCACATTGCCTCCTTCTCTTCAAAAATCCCTCTGCCTCTCTCTTGTAAAGATACATATGACAGTATTTAGCACCCACCTTCATAATCCAGGATTAGCTCCTCCTCTCAAGATCATTAACTTAATCACATCCTTTGCCGTATAATATAATATTCACAAGTCCAGAAATTAGGACCTGGACAGATCTGTTTGGAGGGCATAATTCACTCACTACATCATGGGAAAAAACTTGCTCATAGTCACAAATCAAATATATTTTAGGAAGTTGAAGTATTTTTCTAAACTAGATACTTTTTGGAAATTATGCAGAACATGGAACGCATGTGACAGCATAATTAGATATACATTTATTCAAACAAAATGCAAAAATCAAGCACAAGAGAGTAAAGATTAAACAATGCAAAAGTTTTTATCCTGTTATTCATCTGCTTAAACATTAGGGTCATATCAACTGCTCCAGCATGCACAGAAGACAATGACAGCCTTTGAAATGCAGAATAAGTGTTTTGAAGCGGTACTGGTTTGGAGGGAAAGAATTTCTAATTATTAGAGTGAAATCTTTTAAAAAAATAACTGCTTAGGGTTTGCCTTCTGCTTTATAGTTTTTTTTTTCTTTACACAAAAGGTTTTGGCTTCATTTCTGTCTTTTTTTAAAAAATGAGGAATGCCAGTATGAAGTGTTACTGGAGGGGAAGGGAAAGGAAAAGGAGGAGGCCGGCTCTGTAAAGTGAACAGCTGGGGTAAGCCTGATCTAAAGGTGGCTGCTAATATTACATTGTATGAGATCCCAGCGTGAATTCCAGCTGTGATCATGTACTCTGTTCTTCCATTGACAGTGTGTACAAAAGGAATCATTATCCTTTGCATATTTGAATTCCACATGCATTTTTATTCATTTGTCAGTGTCTTCAATTTTTCTTCTTCAATTTGCTTTATAAGAATAGGCTCCCTTCTCTGGGCTGGGGGAAAACATCCTGGCACAAAATAATATGATGTGTTTATATTTGAGTTTCTAAATATAATTCATACCATACTCATCTATCATGGTCTCATTTATCATTTATTCTTTGTACTGTATTTACAATTATGACATCCAGGAGAAAGGCAGGTTTTCTGACTCCTAAATGCCCCTGGGTCTTTCCTTGTTCACTGAGCAGTTATAAATGAAATACATTTAACTCACTGGGTTGTAGGTTTTTGCAGTACAATTATCAGTTTACATGTAAAGTTGGTTATCATTAGAAGCTGATAACAAACGATATAAGCAGAGTCATTTAGAAAAGAAATGCTTCTACTTTGGTGATCTTTATATTAATTCATAATTTGATAAATACATTTTATGACTTAAGTTTCTTGCATTACCTAAAATGACTCCAATTATAGATATATCACCTTTTCCTAACACCCAGAACTCAAGTGTCAACAAGTTTGATTTTATAAAACAAGCATGTCTTTGTCTCTTCTTCCATTATTGACATGTAAAAGCCCCACTACGTATTTACTGGGAGTGAGCCTCAGTGCTCTGGACCAATCTCACACAGGTCACTATGATCAGCCTTCCTGAATTCCCCCTGTTAGAGGCCCCTACATCTTTAGTAAATTGTCATATTATGATTATTATAGTAGTTCTACATTCAAAGAGAGTTCTGGGTATCTTTAGTGGTATACCTTGAGATTACATACATGTATATATATCTTCTCCAAGAACATGTAAGCCATTAGAAGACAAGGATTAAATTTTATTCAAATTTGAATTTGCCACAGTATTCTCCATACAGTAGATACTTAAAATGTTTGTTACTGGACACATGGTTAGGAGATAGACAATGAAGGTTGGCTAGCAACAATAACTGGAATGTTCAATTAATTCCTTACAAAAGATATTGGCTCATGAGATCCAAATTCATGCATCATTTCTAGAAGAAAATTTCTGCCAATATGACTCAAAACTTAAAATTATTTCTAACCTTTATATAAAAATTATAAATGTATTCCAGGAAAATTAACAGACTATGGTGAATACGTAAGGATGTTCAGCTCAGCATTGTTAATAACAAATAAAAAACCCCTAAAAGTCCAATAATAAGGGACTGTTTAAAATATGCTGCCTAACATCAATTAACTATGGACCCACAAAAATGATGAAAAATATACTCACTGACATGTAAAACAATTTAAAATTTTAGTGTGAAAGATGATTGGCTACCAGAGTAAGGATTAATTTCTAAAGTAGGTGAAGAAATCAAGGCTTCCTGTGTGAAAACTGTATTAATTAAATCAATTAGTGTAATCCATTACATCCACAGCCTAAAGAAGAAAAATCATATGATCAATCTATAGATGCAGAAAAAGCATTTGACAAAATCAACACTCATTCTTGCTAAAAACTCTCAGAAAACTAGGAATTTACAGGAACTTCCTCAGTTTGATAAAGAGTATCTACAGAAAATCTACAGGTAACATCATAGTTAATGGTAAGAAACTAGAAATTTTTCTCCTAGTATCAGGAAAAAGGCAAGGATGTCTCTCTCATCTCTCCCATTTGACATCTAGTGAATGCAATAATACAAGAAAAGGAAATAAAAGGTATACAGATTGGAAAGGAAGAAATAAAGCTGACTTTATTCACAGACCTTATGATTGTCTATGTAGAAAATCCCAAAGAATCAATAAAAAACTTCTGAACTAATAACTGATTAGAGCACTGCAAGATTATAGGTTAATATACAAAAGGTAATTGCTTTCCTATATGCCTGCAAAGAACAATTGGAATTTGAAGCTAAGAATAAAATATTTTATACATTACTACAAAAATTAAATACTTAGATATAAATCTTAAAAAATATGTACAAGATCTATATAAGGAAAACTACAAAACTCTGATGAAATTAATCAAAGATGATCATAATAAATGGAGAGATATTCCATGTTCATAGAAGGGAAGACTCAATATTGTTAAGACATCACTGCTTCCCAATCTGATCTAGAGATTCAACATAATCTCAGTCAAAATCTCAGCAAGTTATTTTGTGAGTTAATTGATTCTAAGGTTTATATGGAAAGACAAAAAAAATAGCCAACACAATATTAAGTGAGAAGAACAAATTTAGAGGCCTGGAACTACCTGATCTTAATTGACTATAAAAATAAATTCTACATTCTTTAAAGGCAGACAACAAAATCCAGGTACAAACAACCTGACATTCATAATGTATAACATTTGATTAAAAAAAAACTAGATATGCAAAGAAACAGAAAAGTGTCCTATAACCAGTGGGGAAAAATCAGTCAAAATAATCAGATTCAGAAATGACATCAGATGGAATTAATAAAGACATTAAATAGCTATTATAAATATGTCCAAGGATTATTAGGAAAATATGAACATAATGAAAAGACATATTTAAAATATATAAAAAGGATTAAGCATAACTTTTGAAGATGAAAAAAACAATGTAACACATTTTTAGAAATCACTGAATGAGACTAACAGCAGATTATATCCTACAGAAGAAATATCAGTTAACTTTAATGCATAGCAATAAGATAGAGAAAAAAAAAAAAGTACCAAATGACCAGAGCATCAGTGATATGTGGGATAACATCAAGCATTCTAACATTACATGTAATTTAATTCCCAAAAGGGAGAGTGAGTAAAATATTTGAAGAAATACTGACAGAAATCTTTCTAAATTTGGTAAGAAAGATAAACCCACAGATCCAAAAAGTTCAAAAAATTCCAAGCAGGATAAATACCAAAAGACCCACAACAAAGTACAGCATGATCAAATTGCTAAAATCCAGTAATAAAGAGAAAACCTTAAGGGGATTCAAAGAAAAAAAGACATTATATAGAGAGGATAAAAAACATAAGAATGATCATAGCATTCTCAAGAAAAATTCAAGCCAAAATACAATAGAATGGGATATTTACAGTGTTGAAAGAAAGATAGAACTCCCTACCTAGAATTCAATACCCAGTGAAAATATCTCTCAAAAAGGAAGGTTAAGAAGTCTCTTCTTGAGAAACAAAACCTGAGACAATGTGTCACCAGCAGATAAGCACTATAAGAAATGGTAAAGCCAGTTCTCCAGGCTCAGAGAAAAGTAATATCAGATGGAAATTCCTATTTATACAATGAAATTGTGATCTCAGGAAATGGGTATTTGGGTAAACAAAACACTAGCAAACAAAGTTCAACAGCACATTAAGAGGATCATTTGCCATGATCAAGTGGGATTTAGCCATGGGATACAAGGATGGTTCAACATCTGTAAATCAAAAAACATGATGGGACTTTCCTGGTGGTCCAGTGTTTAAGACTTCCACTGCAGGTGGCATGAGTTCGATCCCTGGTCAGGCAACTAAGCCCCTGCATGCCACATGGTGTGGTAAAATAAACAAAAACAAAACATACAAACCACAAGAAAACCAAAAAACATGACACACCACATTAACAAAATGAAGGATAAAAACCATATGTACATATCAATAGATACAGAAAAAGTATTTGACAAAATTCAGCATCCTTTCATGATAGAAATTCTCAACAAATTAGGTATAGAAGGAAAGTACCTCAATATAATAAAAGTCTTACGTGCAAGCCCACAGCTAACAATGTATTGAATCGTGAAAAGCTGAAAACTTTCCATTTAAGATCAAGATAAGGTGCATACTCTCACCACTTTTATTCAACATAGTAGTGGAAGTCCTAGCCAAAGAAGTCAGGTAAGAAAAAGAAATAAAAGGCATTCAAACTCGAAAGGAAGAAGTTAAATTATCTCTGTTTGCAGACGGCATGATCTTATATATAGAAAACCCTGAAGACTCCACCAAAAAACTGTTAAAGCTAATGAAAGAGTCCAGTAAAGTTGCAGGAAGCAAAATCAGCATACAACATACCTAGTGTATCTGTACACTAACTAAAATTTATCCAAAAAAGAAATCAAGAAAACAGTGTCATTTATAATAGCATAAAAAAGAATAAAAAACTTTGGAATAAATTTAACCAAGGAAGTTATAGATCTGTACACTGAAAATTATAAAACACTGATGAAAGAAATTGAAGACAAATAAATGGAAAGATATCTTGATATACATATATATATATATACTTGATATATATATAATGGAATATTATATTATTCTGCTTTAAAAAGGAAGGAAATCTTGCCATTTGCTACGACATGGATGAAGCTCGGGGGACATTATTCTAAGTGAAATAAGCTAGATGTAGAAATACTCTGTTTCTAAAATATTTCACCACCACTATCCTAATGTCATGGCAACCTGATAATGGCTCTATAGGGTTATTGAAGCATAACATTTGGTTTTCTAGATCTAGAGTAATTATTGTCAAGTGGAAATTTCTACTACATGTTGCTAAATTCAGTAGTCCATTCTCACTTTACCTGAGCTCTTGGTAGCACTTGACAAGTTGATTAGCTTCCATATTTACCTCTACTTCACTGGCCACTTCTACTTAAACTCTTTTGCTTTTGTTATGCTTGTATCTAAATTGTTGAGTGCCTTGGTTCTTGGACCCCTTCTCTACATGTAAATCCACATCTTTGGTTGTCTCATCAGTATTGTTGCTTGAAATATCATCAAAATATTGAATTCCAGAGGTATATTCCCAATGAATACTCCACATCTCCAATTGTATGTTCAATAGAGATTTCAAATTTAACATGCCCCAAAATAACATCCCTGCTATGTCTCATCTCTCCAAACTGCTCCACTCACAGTTTCCCTC
Organism: Mesoplodon mirus; assembly: GCF_964341445.2. Lineage (NCBI taxonomy): Eukaryota > Metazoa > Chordata > Mammalia > Artiodactyla > Ziphiidae > Mesoplodon > Mesoplodon mirus. The sequence goes on along the minus strand of NC_138978.1, from coordinate 91,064,944 downwards.
ACTTTACTTAGTGGAAACTTCATTCTTTCAGTGGCTTATGCCAAATATCTTGCTTTATCCCACATCTGATCTGTCAGGAAATCCTACTGGCTCTACTGTTAAATACAGTCTTTATCCAACTTCTCAACTGCCTCTCTTGCCAGTACCATCCTCTGTCATCCAGATTGTGACAGTGACCTCCTACATGTCCTTCCCGATTCCACCACTGTCCCTCCGATCTCTTATTCAGGCATTCAGAGTAAAAACGTACATAATCTGTCTCACTTCTCTGACCTGGTTTCCTCCTATTTTCCCAAACCTCTTTTCCAGTCACACTGGTTAACTAGCTGTTTTTCAAATATATTAGAAACACTCATTTCAGGAGATTTACTCTTCCTCCAGATCTGCATGGTTTGCTCCTTTACCTCCTTCTTTAATCAAATCTTCTCAGTCAGGCCTTTCCTGAAGCCTCTGTCTAAAACTGGAGCCTGACTCCACGCCTTCTCAATCCTTAAGTACTCACTCCTTCATTCTCATTTTAGTTCTTTCCAAGCACTTATCACCTTCTAATATATTTTTCAATTTACTTATTTCATTTATTATTTACCTCTACTCTCTAAAATGTAAACTACATTATTTCAGGGATTCTTTTCTGTTTTGTTCACTGCTGTATTTTTGGCATCCTGAAGAGTGGCTCATTGTACACATTCAATAAATAAATAAATGCATGAGTGAATGAAGCTATTGCCAACAATATAGAATGATATTGTGTTTTTAATTCTTAATATAGTACCATAAATGGAGAGATTTATATTTTAGTTCTCATATCACTGCAAAATGTTTTAAAATAAATGTCTTTTTTTCAATATTTGAGGATGTCACTTGTGTGATTGTTAGGTTTTAAATTCTGAATAAAGATGAAGCAAAGTATCGCTATTGAGTTCAAAACTTACCAAAAAGTATGGAACTTTCTAATGGAATCACCATTGGAACTCAAGCCGTTAGGACACAAGTGAGCTTTGCTACAGTAAAACAATATGGTTCTTCCTTGTCAAGTCAGTTGCTGATAACTTTTTTTCTTGTATTTTGAAACTGGCATATAAAGTAAAATGTGGCTCAAAGGATTTTTTTTTCCATGAGTACATAGCAGACGTGGGTACAATAAGACAGAAAGCAGACAGATGGATAACAGTCAAGGGAAGTATCTTTGCTTCACAGACTTAATGTTTTACCCCCAGAACTATATTTAGAGGTCTAGCTTTAATTCTATAAAATAAAAAAACTTTACAGACAAAAGCATATGTCAGTATTCTACAGATTGTTTTAATGATTTGTGTTGTCATAGCTATTAGTATATCTTCTCATGAACCCTCTTTTTAGCTTAGTTTGGAAGTCAAAGAATTGACTAATTTTGGGGGTGGGGAGTGAGAGTCAGTTTGGGATTTAAATACACAATCATACTTTTTTTTTTTTTAGTCTATCTAACAGGTTTGATAATATTTGTATTTGCCGGTGGTGTAGCAAGCAAGATAAAATCAGCAATTTTCCTCTTACCTTCTATAACAAACTTGTTCAACACTTCTGAGGTAAACAGGTTGGTTTCAAAATGTCCTCTTTGTACCTGAGGGTTTCCTGCTTAAAAAGTAAACTCTTGTTTATTTGGCTTTTTAAAAAGCTCATTTCCTTACTGCCCCAATATGTCTGTCTTCAATCTTCAAAAAGTCTAAACAAAATGGCTTGCCTTAAACAAATATGTCTATTCTATCTAAATCCATTCAATAGGCTATATTTTCTTTTTTTAAGAATAATTTTATGTTTTCTCTAGAAATAAAGCTTTTTTTTTTTATTCTGAGTATAAACCTGGTATCTCTGAGGACAATTAAGAAAATTAAACCTAAAAAAGTTAATATGCAAGACTTTTTACCTTCATGGATCCAATAATTTAATTAAGCCCCCTAGCTCATTTCCTTTATGTGTATTTCTTCTGAAGAAAGTAGTTTTTGAGCTAAAGGAGGAGTATAAATGTCATACTCTGCAATTTTGGTGGTAGTAAAATTCCAGGTTATCAATTTGTTAATTAACTGGATTGCATTAAATTCGTTTTTTAAAAGCTTACTGGTGGAATCTGCATTAAAATGAAAGTTCATAGTGTCACACTGAGTACCCAGAGAACAAAATTTCAACCTTCCTTTTCCCACACAGGCCAGGTTGCTAGAATTGGGTTTCAGACCTAGGCTCAGGTCTCTTAATGCTGGTCAGTTGCCCTGTAATATTCCTCACTTTCTTCTCCACAGCTGAGTCCCTGTTCACTGGTTGAGGTGCTGGAGTCCTAATTAATTTTTGCTAAGTTCCCCAGAGACAGAGCTTGTTTCCTGCATCCCTGGTTTTCTGCTTGGCTTTTTGCCACATGTGGATGAAATTGCCAACGATGGTTACTGGGTCACTAGACTCCAAATACTAACTGATATCAGAATGCTTTTGTGTCTTTATTATTTCATAGATTAAACACCTTTTCAGAATTAGCATGGAGAATTTTATACTCTTCATATACTATGTTTAATGCACCCTGCCATACTCTCTAGAACTATCCATGATAGCTGAGTGAGCATTCCCTGTTTTCCTCCTCCCTTGGTGAGGAGGTCTTTGGCCTCCACTCTTCTCCCTATGTTGCTAGTTTACAACATTCCAGATTTGCTGAATCTTACAATAATGGCCATACATCTCAGTCCTACCCAGAGACATGCCAGGCTTGGTGCTCCTCATGCAACCATTCTTCAAAGAGCCTTTGTTTGGCTGGCTTCTCTTCCTCTTTTCACCCAGTATGTTGGTGGTTTTCAGGTTTCTGCCTTTGGCCTCTTTTCATTCTTCTTTGGTTATTGTATCTACTCCTATGATTTTAATGACATTGTAACTGCCAAGTCTTCATCTTTAGTCTAGATCTTGCTCATGTGCTTCAGATATATTTATCCAATTGGCTATAGACATCTCTGCCTGTATTTCTACCCCACTGATGCAGTTGCCTGAATTCAATGCTATATCACTTTTCTGAGCCATGTACATGTTGATTTTTCTACTGCAAGTGCACTCCTCCATTGTTTCAACACACAATGCAAAGGCCATGTCTTTTGTAAAACACTCTTAAACCTTATTGCTACACCCTTTTGTTCAAGCTGGTAAAGAATATTGCAGTTGAGGATGAGTAGTTTTAAACAGTCATGGGATGGAGAGGAATTCCTACATAACAGATAGAAACTGAGTGTGGACAACCTTGTGGAACTATTATTTATGCTGAGGCAAAGATAATTTTGCTCATATTTCACCATTGCTTTTGGTAATAACTACTAGACCTTAGTGATAAAGTTAGTAATAAGTAAGAATTTATTGAACTGAATTATAGGAAATAGAACAGTTAGAAACCCAATCGACTACCAATATTTTGTAAATGTGATTCATTTTTATATTGTAACATATTGGATTTATAAAGCTTTACTCTATTGTTTATGAAATTGTATATTTATTAGAAAGAACAAAAATTATTTAAATATATACTATAAGAATACTGTTAGCAAAATAGCTATACATAAAAAAATTCACACATTTTGTAAAATATAAAAAGGTCCAGTCATATTCTTTGCAATATTTAGGACAGCAGCAGAATTGACTTGGCCAGCTGGCTCTAATTTAAGAAAATTATATTTTCATCTTCAGCTCTAGTAACAATGAATATTGTTTTCTCAGCTGTGAGGGACAACACATAATTTTACTACCAATAGAAACCTGGAATCCAATAATAATCATGGCCAAAAGTAACGACATGATGACACGACAAAAGAACATAGGTCTAGGTTTGATATCTTCATTGGAAGTGATAGCAACTGGCACCATGGTACCTGATCGTAATGCAGTTATTTGTGATTTCACCGTAATGTTTAAGGTCAGTGAATATACATATTGGCAACAAACATGCATGAAACAACTAATCCTAGAGGGCAGCATGGTATAGTAGAATGAGCCAGACCTGAGAATTAGGAATCCCAGAAGCTAGTATTAAGGTTGTTACCAAATATATCTTAAGCCATGTCACTTATCTTCTTTAGCCCTCAGTTATTATATCCATAAAAAATGTCTGTTCTAAAACTTTAGGTCACCTCTAGTTTTGAAATTCTTTTATTTTTAGACAACATCAACAGGGAGCCAAGGCATGAAGCTGCCGGAAAGTGGAAGACAAATTTAATGTAATTTTCTAAATTCACCTGTCTCCCCTTGCATTTTTTTTACAATCTCCTAAGAGGTTAGGAATATGAGAAAATCAAAGACTAAAAGGAAGGGGAAACTCAGGGGAGGAGACTTGCATGTTCTTTTAAGTATTTGGAGCTTCACGGTCAAATCATATTTGATTGGGCACATTTGCATGAGAAGTCATCATCACTGCCACAATAAGAAGACTAGTAGGCTCCAGTCACTCTGCCATTCTTCATTCTTTCCCATCAGGGACAGACTATTTATCACCACACGCCTGAGATTATAAACAGCCACTTCTCTATAGAACCATTATGGGCTAGTTATTTTACTACTATCTCTCCACTCCAGATTCACCCTTCCAGACCCTCTTTGGTGATACTGGGGTTTGGGACTGTGGAAACTATGTTTCTTCTTTTCCAATAGGGAGCACTAGACAGAGAATGGAAAACTAGAGGGGTAAAGTGATTTTTTTTTCTGTTTTCTTGCTATTCCCATCAGCATTCCCTCAGCAATATACTTTGTTCCAGCAGTAGCAATGGGTTCCAACTCTAGGTTCTTTTGGTAATCTCAGAACCAGTCCCATACAGCTGCTTCCAAAGTACCCCCAGAAGCTATGCACATCCCTCCTCAGAGTTTTGAGCTCCAGTTCTTCAAAGCTGCTAGCTCTGGCAATTCTATATTCTCCTCTTTATTCCCTAAGCCCAAGAAGTGCTGTTTCTTACAGTTGTCTTCCTTATATTTCCTCAGTGTTTCATTCTGTTCTTTTATTCTTTCAACACCTGTGTAGTACCTTCCTGCATTAAATTCCCACTCTTGAAATACCTAGTATGGTTTTAGTGTTCCAGACTTGACTCTTGCTCGTATACCATCTGTGATTTGAAAATTATGTTTATTTGACAGCTATTTTTCACCACAATCAGCACTTTCAATAGAGATGAATGAATGGACATTCCCACTACCAACCTCAGAAGACTCATAAGGGTAATGATCACATGCCCTTTCATTAGCACTCATAACATTTATCAGTATTATTATTCCAAACTATTAATGTTCATGACTAATGAATTTAGATCTCTTCAAACGTCATCTCTCAAAACCTACTGTAGTCACCATAACAAACTTTATTGAGGGGAAAAGATGAAGGCACAGTACTGTAGATTTGTCTAAGTCTTCAGGACCACTGAGTGTAACAGTGAGAAATCTAACTAAATTTCTGGAATCCTGGATTGAACCAAATCAACTTGCTTCAAAAAGTTAATTCCTAAGAATTTTATAATAAAGTTGAGGGAAGCATTTTTCAATTTTTCCTGACAATATGGGAACAAATTTCAGTATAACTATTGAGTAATATTAATTTGCATGTACACAGTACTGTATAGTTAACAATGCACTTTCACACCGCTCTTCCATTGATTTTACCTCGCAACTCTAGGATGTTGACAATGTAGAATTGTTATCTGCATTTACAGAAACTGAGACTACAAGAAGCTGAACTGACTTACTCAAGATCACCCACTAATGAGTAGATAAATGCCAACCCATATAAGAAACAAGTAAATAGCTCTATCTATCCCCAATCTAATGATCTCTAATAATATTAAACTGCCTAGTTATTATCATGTATGTTCATGCAAACATTAATGTAACTAATTTTATTCTCTTTATAAAAAAATAAAATACCCATCATCACTTACAGGAGCCATCAGAAGATGATTGTATTTTTCATTGAATTATTTCATAATTGATAATATTTTAACTTGCCAAAAGCGAAAAACTTCAACTGAGTCAAAATTACCATAATGGACAGTAAGGGAAAAAGTTACTCTGATGTTGTAAGAAATCATTATTAAGCAAAACAAGTAATGAAAGCAAACCAAGTTTTACCAAATCCTTTTAGAAAGTAACCTTCCTATGTTATTAGCATCTGAAAGAAAACCAGGATTTTGCTCTAAGCAGCAGATTCAAAGTTAATGTGCTAAGGATACTGCCTCTTTGTAATTCATTCAATAATACAATACTTTATTGAATAAAGAGAGCCATTTAGTCTTTACATATTGAGCAGCCGTTCATCTGCAAAAATGTTAGAATGACAAAAAAGCAAAGGAGCAAGTTACAAAGGATTTCCAGTTTCTTAGATAAGACCTTAAAGCAATATATAATATCATTCAGAAATATATATATATATATATATATATATATATATATATATATATATATATATATATATATATATATATATATATATATATATATATACAATGGCAAAGTCATACTGTTCCCAATTCAATAGTGAAAGCTAAATCTGGAAGGCTTCTGAGTTTGTATTTTTGGGAATTCAGTATGACTGTTTAAGAGTAGATTCAGGTCAAGTATCAGCCATGAAATTTTATTTCAAGCCATTGTCTGTGATAAGAAACAGGATTAGGAAGAAAAAAATAATCTTATCTTACTATTTTAAACCATGTTGATAGTCTAAGTAAATGAGAGTAACAGTCAACACCTGTGGTAACTACAGGTGCATTCAAGAGTGTGATTTAACATTGTGTATTTTATCTGCTGTAATTGATCCTGTGATTCAAAGACAGTGTGACTATGCGCAAGATTTCCAGCCCTGAGAGAATCTAAGGCTCAAAGTGGCCCAGGGCCTTTAATTTTGAGTCTTTGCTAGTGCATCTTCAAGTCTCCACCACTATATATCCTGCCTCTCCATGCCACAAGACCATTGCAGTATGCTGGGGTCCAATCCAGGATGGGAGGGTCCCCTATCAACACTCGATTTAGGAGTGTGACCATAAGAAATCTACTTCTTCCTCCCCTATGCATGCCTTACCTGATTTTAAAACCTCTGCTAACTGGAAAATCAGTAGCAGTTCCTCCTTTCTGGATTCTGTAGGCAGGGAGACACCGCTGGGGAAAAGCTGGAAATCTCCCATAAGATTCTAACAAATCTACTTGGTGTGGGCTTTGGAAATGACCATAACTATTGTTTAAAAAAAAAAAGAAAAAAAGAAACAACGGGCCGCAAATAGTCTCTTGTGCTAAGCCCTGTGTCAGCAAACCAAGACTTAATACCTAATCTAATTGTAGTTTCAGCCTCTCGCAGGAATGTCAATCATTCCTTTAATCAGTCAATCTGGAATTACGTGATTAGCACTAGTAAGGTAATCTGCATGATCAACCCCCCCCCACCTTCCCCAATAAAAGTGGAGCCTTTAAAAAAAATATGACTATATATTGACTTGTTTAGAGTTAATGAGAAAAGATGTTAGAAGAAAGTGAGACCAGGAGGTTCACAAAGAAATTAATGAAAGGGTAATATTTTAAATTTGTTTAGCTCACACCAAACTCTAGGATAGGCCTTTCTCAGCTTTATCCCCCCTCTAATATTAGAATCAGGCTATCCTTCAAAATAACAGCTCTCAAATCCTAGGTCTGAGAATAAGGCCCATGGTGCTAAATTCTTGGTGTGGGTGTGTGGGTATTGGAGGAGGTGAGTAGGGACTAGAGAATGGGGAGCAGTTTCTTAACTGCTTAGGTTATCAGTAAAGCATGTAGATATAGGTGAGCCAGACACAACTTTGGACTATTTACTTATCCTAAGAGATACAAGATGTACCCCCCCCCACACACACACACACAAGATTCAGCAACTTGACTTTTACCTCTGCAACTTGGGGTTGGAGTTTTTCTTCTGAAGATGAATTTTTACCAAGTGAAAATTTTCAAGGTGGCTATGAACTATTTCCCTGTTGCCAGGAGGGCCCGCATCCTAGGGGCTGTGGATTTAGAGTCTCTGTGATAAGGTCATACCAGGTAGACTTGGGTAGAACAAGAGAAAGAACATGAAAAGGAAGGTTTTGGAACTCAGGTAGTCAATGATAATAGCAAGAACAATAAAAACATCTAATCCCACTACTCTTTATCAGGTTCTGTTCTTTTCTAGGCATAGTGCTAAGTACTTTAGGTACATTTATTATATCATTCAATCTTCACAACCCTTAGGGAAGATTTTTGTATCTCCGTTTTATAGATGAGGAAGCAGTGGCACAGACTCTTCAAAATCACATAAACAGCAAGTTGCAGAGCTGGGATTTGAACCCAGTTATCTCCAGCCAATGCCCTTAACCTGTACTTCGACTTCTGTACTTGTCACCTCTAAGAGAGTGTCAAGACAAAATGGGGGTGGGTGGATGTTGCTAAGAAGTAAGTTGAGGTCATAAATGGGGGCAGCTGAAAGTGACATTGACAGTTGAACTAGTAGCAAGATTTATAATAATAAAGGAAAGAGAGTCAAATGTAAAATGCATGTGGTGGGGAAAATACATTAATTTGGCAAAGCTTGGTCTTGAGGGAGGAACTAGCTCCCTTTTATGCAAATCCCATGTGTACCCATGGTGGGCTCTTAGAAGCTGCTACACTAAACTAGATATTATGAAGCAATATTCACAATTACTCAAAATTGTTGATGAAAGTGTTGCTTCCAGAAAGACTCAAATCATAAAACAATATTTCTAAGTTCCTCAGAAATTGATTTGCAAATAATTGTCCTGAGATACTTTTATGAGGGAGAGTCTAATTTGTTCCCATTTGTATTATGTAAATGTGCATATTGTAAAAATATTAGTGGCTCTTTTTGTTCAAGCTCTTTGACTTATACCCATAAGGAAAAATTAAACTGTACCAGCTCCTTTCTTACCAGGTATTTTGTTTTTGCCCTCAATGCTAGCAACTATCTACTTAGAGGAAATCTTGTAATTTAGCCATCCTTTAGCCATTAAAGGATAAAGTCACTTTTTTTGTTGTTGTTGAGATGTTTAAATGTTATGGAAGCCTCACAACTTTTTAATGTATTATTTATTTTAGCTTTATTTATTATAGCTTCTGGATTTACTTTTCATTCTTCCATTTCATTAGCTTTTGAAGTGAATTGCCATGTTTCTTATTACAATCATCCATCCAAGTCAAGTACATTTTGGGGGTGGATTCAGCAAGATTGTAACTACTAACACCTGGAATTTTCAAACATTAAAAAATATCTATATCAGAAGCCATAGGTATTTCAAGATTAATTCTATCCTTTCTTCTCTGCTGACCGCTTGGCCTAAGGCCCTGGGGCTATGCATTGTTATAAAGAAGTTCAAGGGACGGCAGCTCCAAGTACCATGTTCAGAATGTGATTCAGTCAGGGCATAAGGTAATATTTACTCCAGGTGTTAATGATCACAATCCACAAAAGTAAAAAATTGTTCCACTTTATCATCTCTCCTCAGACATAACACACAAAAATGACTGGTGAAACTAGCCACTCTCTAATAACAGCTTCCAGAGGTCATAGAGAGATGAAATTGTCACTGTGATGGTCACACTGTGGAGCAAGGCCACTCTCAAAGACACTTGTGTTTTTTCTTAGTGTTATGATGGGAAACTGCTCGCCATTCACATCCCTGTGGAAAGCTTCACCAAAGAAACGAATTTCTCTATGACTCTGAGTAAACATATGACAACAATATTATACATTCCAGGACAATAGCTGTTGTAAGTAATTTCTTTGGACCACAGTATATTGCCACCAGTCTAATTTAAATTTTCTCTGGTACTGCAATTACTTACCCAGTTACCTTGGGTATAACTGAGACAACCACTTATCTGTGTGAAGCAGCCTGGTGAACCCAGACTGGAAGGAGAGAGTCCAGTGTAAGAAACTGTGACAATGCCCCACAATCAAAGCTCTATTCAGGCTACTCTCGCCTTTTGAGGACTGTATTCTGTCTATAAAATGTGTACCTCCCAGGGCCTCTCGCCTTCTGAGATGGCCCACAGTCTGTCTGTGGAGTGTGTATCTTCCTAAATAAACCTGCTTTCCCACTTAGTTGTCAGGGCAGAGCCCCCTTGCCTTCCCACTTGTATCCTTCACAAGCATCCTATATTAATAAAAAAAAAAAACACCTCTGTTTGGACCAGCCTTGGACCAGCCTTTGGACCAGTCTTCCACACTGCACAGCTAGCTTCAGAGCATGAAGAGCAATATGACATTGCAAACTTCTTTGTTTCCTTGAGTTTCCGTTTGCCATTGACACTTAAGCTAGAAAGGAAGGGGTCTGAAACCAAGAAAATCTATGGAATACGGTTCAGGGCTTTCTAACTTTGGGGTATAAGAAGCTCCAGTGGCTAATGTGGTTAAGGCAATCATTCCAGAATATGGATCCTATGCTAGGAAATGCTAGGAATGAAACTTTACAGATGTGAAGAAAGATTTCTTCTGGCCCTTAATTGTTCATGAGAAAATTCTGGGAATAAAAAAGCAAAGGGTAGAGTGTATAGGATGTAGAAATCCCCAGACCAAGTTCTGGAGGAGAATTCTATACTCTTCTTCTTCAGCTCTTCCTGCCAAATCACATACAGTGTTGCTCTCTTTCTTGTTTTCTAATTTGTCTGCTTTGAGAAAGGAGTTAGAACTCACTCATAATTAAAAGTAATATAACAACCTAAGGAATCTCTCTCTCGCTCATATACACATACACTGGGATATACAGCATTTGTATAGGTGAAGCTATAACCAAAACAATAAAACTCTTATGGTAGAAGCTACAATGACAAAAATTTTTATGGTAGAATCATGTATTGAAAGGAAATAACAGAATTACCGTGTACAGGGCTTCCCTGGTGGCGCAGTGGTTGAGAGTCCGCCTGCCGATGCAGGGGACATGGGTTCGTGCCCCGGTCCGGGAGGATCCCGCATGCCGCGGAGCGGCTGGGCCCGTGGGCCGTGGCCGCTGGGCCTGCACGTCCGGAGCCTGTGCTCCGCAACGAGAGAGGCCACAACAGTGAGAGGCCTGCGTACAGCAAAAAAAAAAAAATTACCGTGTACATAGTGGTGAAGGCAGGGGAGAGAGGGAGGGGCCCCTGAAATCACATTATATTACACTCTAACTTTAGAAGAGTAATTGCAGAAAAGTTTATTTCAGCCTTGAATCTTCTTTTTTCACTTAGTAAGCATCTGTTTATTAGTCTTTTATTCCTGACCTGTAAAATCTTGAGGATAGGGAAATGGATCTGTCATATCCCTATATCCCCAATGATTAGAACTATGTCGGAACAAAATAGGCCATAGTAAAATTCTGCTGAGTGAAAGGTAAATGACTAAATTAAATTTTCAACCAGAAATATGACTATCATCGAAATGATATGAAGGAAACTATTCTCAAGCCTAGTGGATATTAAATGGTATCATCCTTCTGTATTTTCTTTGTTTATTTGTTTTGCTTTGTTTTTACTGTAGAGTGCCAAGGTCTAGCTTCTTACCGCTTAGCATGATGTAGATTGGCCACAGTAGAAAGGAAGAGGTCAAAAGGCATTGAGAGGAACATCCACTGCAGATCAGAGATTAGACCAAGAGATAGGGAGATCTACTTGTTTCATTCACATGTGAATCATCTCTAGTCTCTGTACATCAGACAAAATATCACAATGCTCATTCATACAGTAGGAGATCAAATTTACATAAGTACATTATAGGTATGCATATACCTAGAGACCCAAAGTTTGTGTTCACAGCATCAATTGTACCACTGTGGTGAGCTGTCTGCATAAACATATTTCTGAAAAACAAAACCATGGCTCAACGTGACATCAAATAGGAGAAAAAAAGAAAATTAAATTAGAGGCAATTAAGAAAATAATGCTATTGACTCACATTTGAAGAACATGTTTTGTCTGATTAAAATTGAATAAGGCACTGAAAATCAGGAACATAATCCTGCTTGCTTCAGGAGTCCCAATTGCCTGCCCTCTTTATATCAATTCCCACTTCTCTCTGCAAAGACAAGCTACTGGAAACTTCCACTTTTATCCCCTATGGTTTGAAACACTTCGAAAGCTATGGGTTTTTGAAACCTCAGTGTAAAATATTGTCATTCACCACAACAGAATTCATCTTTTGACAGCCTTATAACTGAGTAACACTGACATAAAAGCATGTGTTGGATATTGCACTTCATTTATATCTGAGCTCATTATCATTTTGCTCTTTTGGAGAAGATTTTCAGCATCTCTTCTGATGCAAACAGTGACTCTGGCTGTTGAGGCAGATGCAACAGAGCTCTAGATATGACTCTTGACTGGCATTCAGCAGTTGGCTCTGCCATGGGAGGAAATCAGGGGAGGGTCTTGCTTTCCTCTGTGGAAGCAGATGAGCTTTTCCCAGGAATACTGACAGAGCAGGCTCAGCCTCTCTCCAGTCCTGGGGCACACAGAGGAAAATATTGCAGCTACCACACTCCTGGGTTCTTGATTCAGGGAACAGATTCCACCCACAGAGTTCCTTGGCTGTGTTTGATCAAAGAAGCTTAAATAGAACCAAGAGGAGTCTCTCTGTACATCTTTGTGCTTGGGGAAAATGAACTTTACTCTAAAGGACAATGAAATTCATTGGATCTAAGAATCAGCCCAGAGACAACTGAACTGCTTAAGTAACACCCTCCTTATCTGTATATAGGGAGGTTTATAGATTTAATATCGGTACAGAAGCTTTGTGAATATGGCACCTCCCTGCTCAAACCCATAGAATGGTGGGTTTTTTCTATCCTAACTACGTTCTGTGTTGGCCTAAGACTTGAGATACTCCTCTGTCTAATTCCTACAGAAAATAGAGAGGTCTCTTGCCCTAGATTGCAAATCCTCTTTCCAACCATCCTGTACAGATTGGAGGAACCCACAGGATTGTCAGTGAGGGGAGAGCCCAACATATGGGAGTAACATTATTTCAGCTGCTTCCAGACTTTCTTGGTCATAGTCTTAAATCTTCCATGAGCCACAAACCCAAGTTTAACCTTTAAAAAATTAAACTGTGTAGATTTCATATAACTTTAGGTATATTTTATTTTTTAATAAAACAGAAAATGATAGCAGAATTATTCAAAATTATGATGATAATGATAGTTAAATTTTGGTGTGTCTCTAGGATATACTTAGACTGTACTATGTTTCGTCAATTTATTGTCTCAATTAGCCTTACCAACAAGCCTATGGAGTAGTTTCTTTTATTATCATTCCTTTATAGAAGAAGAAACTGAGACTCTGAGAGGTTTAAGTGACTTGCCCAAGGTCACCAGGCTGGTAAAGAGTAGAGCTGTGTTTCTAACTTACAGCTAGAAATAATCTTAAAGATCATCAAATTCAGGGCTCAGCAAACTTGTTCTGTAAAGGACCAGATCATAAGAATTTCGGGCTTTGTGTTGTAACTGCTGCACTCTGCTATTGCAGCGTGAAAGGAACCATAACCAATAAACACGCAAGTGGGAATGGCTATGTTGCAATATGTCCAAAACAGGTGGTGGTCTGGATTTGGCCCACAGGCTGTAGTTTGCTGACTCCTAATCTAGTCCATATTATCCATTTTATATGTGAGAAAACTGAGGCCCAAAAGGGTGAGAGCATTTATACTGCTATTATTAGAAACAGGATGAAAGGTCTGGTGGGTCTCAGTCCTATAACATTTTCATTATGCCAAATTCAAGAGGTTTCACCAATTAATATGGTAATAAATTGTAATATTCTGTATTAAAACAAAGGCAAAATTCACTTGAAACTGTGATGGTCCCTTATAGATCTTTTTGTTCAATAAAGACTGATTTTGAAGTAAGACTTATCTCCCTTATCTGGTTTGTATTGATGTGGTAGGCACAGCTCCAAGACCAAGCAGAAAAATCCAAAACACATCTCATTAAGTCAAATGAGGAATTAGGGGAGGCCGGTGCTCAAATTGTGACAGACAAGATGATGAAGCCAGCTGAATAGTCTCACCAACACATATGCAGAAATTCGATTGTGAGGAAAACAAGACACAAGCCCTTAACTCAGCTTCTTACCCCTCACAGTAGCTAACTAGAATTTTCTCCAAGGCTTCACGTAAACCTGTTAATACATTCCCTAATTGAAAAGGGCATATTTCCCTCCCACTATCTCTATTGTCAAAATTCACAGCCTCTGAAATTTCACTGGAAATGCAATTCATCACAAAATTGAGTAACGATTGTTCCAAGTTCTGATGCCTTGGAACATTTTTTTAATTAAATTTAACTTAAAATGTTTTAAATAAGAAAGTCACCAAGAAAAAAATAAAGATTGGGTTTTATCAAAGAGGAGGCAAGGATTTGATCTCTGGCTGATGAAATGAGACCTTTAACAGTAATAGTAACTAATAAGAAGAATATTAATAGCTAACATTTACTGAGTCTTTGTTTTATGCCAGACTGTATCCTAAAGATTTTATATTTAGTCCTCAAAACCACAGATGAAGACACAGAGGATCAGAGAGGTCAAGTAAAATGTTTGCTCACAGTTGCATGAATTGTAACTTGGCAAGACTGGAATCCAGGCAGCTGACCTGAGAGCCCCAGCGAGCGACCGATCTCCAGTGCCTGCACCCCAGAGCCAGGTTCCCAAGATTCATGTCCCGTGCACCCTCCCAACCCTGTGGGTAACTGGGTGACTTTGAGCCTGTCAAATTCTCTGAGTCTTAGTTTCCTTATCTATGAGACAAGCGTAATTTATGTACCTTCTTACAGTATTTGTGTATATATATCCACGCTTAGCAATGCACCAACTTAAATTTCCGGGATTATTATTATAAGTATCAATATTATTACATTTCTTTTTTTTTTTTTGCGGTACGCGGGCCTCTCACTGTTGTGGCCTCTCCCGTTGCGGAGCACAGGCTCCGGACGCGCAGGCTCAGCGGCCATGGCTCACGGGCCCAGCCGCTCCGCGGTATGTGGGATCTTCCCGGACCGGGGCACGAACGCGTGTCCCCTGCATCGGCAGGTGGACTCTCAACCACGGCGCCACCAGGGAAGCCCTATCACATTTCTTTAAATAGATAAACATTCCCTCAAACCCTTAGGGCCAAACAGACCTGGATTTAAATTCTAACTCCACAATTGACCAGCTATGTGATTTCAAGTTAGATAATTAAACTTTCTGATCCTCAATCAGTTTCTTCTTCGTTAAAATGGGGATAAAAATACTGATTTCACGGAGTTCACATAGAGATACAAAGAGGTGATGCCTTCAGGGTCCTTATCACAGGGCCAGGGAAGGTGTTGGGAAATTATCAATCACCCTCAGCCTTGCCCCACCCTCCTGGCTCCTTTCTGGCTGTGAGAATATCACAGCCTTCAAAGCCCTGCTCTGTTAGACCTCAGGCACTGTCCTGGGCACAAACTTGAAACAGCTAATGGGGTTCTCACCTCTCACCAAGGATAGAGTCTAGTGGGAGAGAAACACAAGGAAATAACAGTAATTACAGTAAAGTAAACACAGGATGACAGGGAAGCACCGAAACCATGGGTTAGGTATGGGACCAACAGAGTGTCTCAGAAACACTCTGAGAATTAGTAACAATTAACAAGGCAAGAGAAATTTTGTAAATGCCCCAGGCAGAAGGAAAGCATAAGAGAAAGCCCTGAGGCATATGAAGTAGGACATTCCAGAAACTGAGATCCATTTTCAGTATGGCTGGAGCCTCAAGTTCTAGAGAGAGAACCTAAGAGGTTCTTAGAGAACCTAAGAGGCTGCAGAAGGAGGGCCTGGAAAAATCACCCATTCCCTGAAGGGATTTTCAGTGGGGTGGGATAGGCTGATATCCTCAGATTGGCATTTTTAGAAAGATTATTCCAGGTGTATCTTCTTGGGTTGCACTGCACCCTACAATGTTATATCCTCACTCTGAATAATCACAACTCTGAAAATTTGTGCCATTCATTTACCATATAGTCACATAGAGTTTATCATTTTAGTTATAAACATTCTTTGAATATTTTTGTGCTTTACTTCTTTATATCTTTCACAGAGCTCTACACACTAAGTACTCAAAATTGTTGGCCTGTCCCGTCACTTCCTAAAGCCAGGACCATTGTCTTATAGTCCTTTTATACCCTCCACAGTATCGAGCAGGTGCATAGCTGAGTAATGAATAGTTTTAAACTAACTGGGGGAAAAAATGGCATTCTTCTTGTCTTCTTCATTCAAAGCTGCCCTCAACCCACTTTGTTTCTGGTAGTTCTGAATATATAATCTAAAAGGGAAACCCTTTTAGTAAATAGACTTTTAAGTAAATAGACAACACAAGCACATTCCTCACACACATACTATCTTCACTGCCAGCTAAGATGTCCTTCTTATTCAATTATTTCTCATCATTATGATTTCAGAAATTCATAAAAGCTTGAAGCCCATTAACACAGAAAGCAATCAAAGAAAGAGGGGGACGTGTGCCAGCAGGAAATCAGGAGGCAGGTAGGCAAGCTTCTTAACAAAAACAAAGAGTGTGACAGATCCTAGTCTGCCCATGAACCTGGATGGAGGCAGCCCTCTCCGTGCAGAGCAGGGACCTCTGACAGCTCAGGGAACAAAGTGGCCAATTTCATCACATGTTAGAGAAACACTGCCCAGGCAGGTAGGTGAAAGGGCTGGTCGGTTACCACTAAAGGGGTTAATTAAAACATTCCATGGAGATGGTGACAACAGTTGGCATTTGGTTGCCTGCTTGAAACCGTACAGAAACAATGCTGAAGAAAGGAACTTCATCCTGTGTGAGAGCCATGAATTGCCCAATTCTGGTGCCCTAGTGACACTTCCTAAAGCAGTTCAATGGAGAAAATGGAAGTGATGCTTTTGTAAGCCAGCTCTTCAATGATGTATAAAATTCCTATTTTCTTCCAAATAGTCCTCTGATTTAATAGGTAACTTGAATGTCTCTTCAATGACTCATACCAATGTTAAAAGTAAGTCACTCTGAACATCAGCTGGAGAGATAGGAGCGTTAGCTCTGAGGTCTGAAAACATGACACACCAGCTACAGATGGTGAGAACACAGTCAGATAAGAAACTCATTCCAGGTTTTGTATTAAAAAGGAAGAAACTCATTAAGCTGCCTCAAACTAACATCACTGTGACCATAAGGAAGTGGGTATTCTTTAAGAAAAGAGGGCCACAACATATTTTATGCATATTTTTAACAATGACTCTCCTTGAAAAGACACATTCCTAGGAGCAATCAGTAGTCAGTGAGAAACTCTGTGACCATAAATCAAAACTGTTATTAAGACCCTGTTAGTCTCAAAGCAATTGTTCTTGGAGTGATAAACCCTGCTGGGACATCTGTTATTGAGTCAGCTTGGGTGTCTTGAAGCCCAGGAATAATTTCTGGGAGAGGAGAAGAACTAACCATGTTGATAATCATCATGGATTTAGAGTAATCAAAATACAGAGTTCAGTTTTCAGTAACTTAGTAAATGAGAGTGAGAGAGAGAGAAAGCTTTGCCTGGTGCAGATAAGGCTGTAGTCCCGGAGTGCACCTTTGAGTATAGACTACACCCCCAGGCAGTGTGCCCATTTAGTGGAGATGGGGTTTAAAGGATGATAACATCTCATGATAAAAATACTGATAATAATTTTCATAATCATAGCAGCAGCCACCCACTGGTTATCTCTTTGAGCCATGCCCTATACTTCTTATATTATATGACCTCTTATTCTCACAAAAACCCTCAGTTTAAATGACATCACCTTCACTGATAGTCACAAAGGCCAAGATTCATCAGTTCCTTTTTCTGACAAATTGCTTTCTAAAAACATATACTCTGAAAATGGCAAGGGAATTTAACAGAGCTGGTGGAGACCTAAATAGCCTCATGCCATACAGAGAAGATCTGTGACATCTTCTGGGCATTGATTGGTTCTATTTGGACACCTAACTGGGTGGACCTTCCATCTGCATATTAAAGGTCAACATAGTAAATTGTTTCCATTCCTCATATGGCAACAAATTGGACACCACTGTTTTTTAATGCCTTGTCCGAGGTTCAAGGCAGTTGTAAGGTAGAATCTATTTGTCCTACTGGGATTTTGGCTAGAACATAAATCCTGTTCTCTTCCCTTCAAAACTTTGAGGTTTGGGTATCACTAAACTTCTGAATGAGCTAAATCACTCAAATACTCTCTATTTGAAGTTGTTCTACTCTAAATCCCACCAGCTTTTAACAAATTGTATCTAGCCTTCAATGTCAAACTTCCTTCCATTTCCTCCTCTCTGGCCATTGATTTTCCTTTTTTCTGTCTGCAGTCCCATGGCACATGCTATCTATATTTGCTCTGTCCAGTTCATAGCCACCAGCCTCATATGGCTATTGAGCACTTGAAATGTGGTTGGTTTGAACTGAGATTTCTGTGAGTGTAAAACATACACTGGATTTTGAAGACAAAGTGAAAAAGGAATGTAAAATAAATCAATAATATATATAAATATATCAATCATTTTGATTGCATATTAAAGTGATATTTTTTATACATTGGATTAAGTCAAAATAGTACTACAATTAATTTCAACTACTTGTTTTTACTTTTTTAATATGACCACTAGAAAAGTTAAAGTTACATATGTGGCTCACATTTCTAGTTTAAGTTATATTTCTATTGGACAATGTTGAACTATACCTTTCCAACTCAAAGTACAGTTCACAGGCTAGCATCATTTGACCTGGGAGTTTGTTATAAATGCAGAATCTCAGAATCACTAACCAACTAGTGGTAAATGCCACTAATTTTGACACCTTCAGTATGACAGTATACATGTTACATCTCAACAAGATGCATTTTGGAGTAAGACAAAAATTTGTATTTCTTGTATAATTCTCATAGTACCTATAAAAGAAATAGACACCTAAGATACACACTGAATATATTACTTAACAATTTAAAAATTATTCTTTATGAAGTCAGATGTTTCTACCATTTTCCACGTCAATTCTTACGTGTCAAATTTTAATCTGGGTTCAAAAATATTTTGCAAGATGGTGAATTAAATCTTCAAATGAAATAAATGGAAAATACAATGGCTGAATTATGGTGTTAAGCTTATTTATATACTTTGTAGCTCTACCCCAAAATAAACTTTGAAGAAGTGAAGGATTTACTAAAATCTAGTAATGCCACAACTGACTTTTCCTTATGGGAAGTCTCATAAAATATAAAGTTATTATATTCTTCCTTTCTTTGAGTTTCCATCTGCTGTTAAATATGCTCCCTTCTTATAAATAAGAAAATCATTATAGACATGTATGTTAAACCTGGAGTAATTATAAACAGAACTTTAGTTGCTCATGTGCCTGGTGTATATGATCAGAAAATAAGCTGATAACAATGATTTTTTTTTAAAGGATGGAAGAGAGGAAGCTAGAGATGGGGACACATTCAGTGTAATTCCTTACAATGTCTATGTCTACTTTGCAGCTATAAAGAACTGTCCTAACCTCATTGACAATCAAATGAGATAGAAGATGTAAATACTCTTTAAAAGAATAAAAAACTACACATCTGTAGTATTCCCAGTGAAGAATGATGTTCAGAACGATGATCTTGAGAACTTGGCCACAATTTATCATCATGGGAAGATTCTATTATGGACACTAAAATCACTAAGGAAACAAGGTCAACTATTGTATGTTTGAATAATAGTGAAAACTGACTCAATTCAATTAAATTGCCTGGAATACCCTTGTTCTCTGAGCATTTTAGTTTTGACGTTTTTCATCAGAAGGTCCTCCAAATTTGGTTTCAAATCCTTCCAGAGATTAGGTAGTCTGGGATTTTATATTTTAAAATTCCATGTTAGTATTGTTCTGAAGTGAGTCCTAGCAGCTAACCTCAAAAGCAGTTTTGGTGTATTATCGTTGTTCAATCTCAAAGCAACTAAAATTTCTATTAGCCTATAATGTGTCACCATAACTCCTACATTAGTTATTGTAATTTCCCTATGATGTCAGGATAATGTAATAGAGATACCCAAATCATTTGTTGAATGGAGACTAAAATGGTTCAGAAATATTTTACTACCTCACATTTCCCACTGGAACCATGAGGGCAAGCACTCTAACATCTTGAGCCCGGCTTACAGAAGGGAACTTTTCCTGAAGTACATAAAAGTAAAGACCCTTCTTCCCATTATAATACTACATCAATCCCCTCATCAATGCAAGAAAGAGAAAGTGAAGGGTGGCAGGAAGGAGAATTTGGTAATTCTCTTTATGGGGACCCATATATTCCTTTTGTGGGCTACTGCCATTAGCGTATTTCTCTATAAATATTTCCCAATGGATACAAGTTCTCTCAAGCCCTTGGGGCTAAGAATATCATTTATACCTGTATGTATTCACACCTGGTAGAGTAAGATGAGCAAAAATAGTTTATATACTCATTTAACAAAGAGAAAAAAAGCAAACAACCTCATCTCTAACTACCCAGCTATATCCTAATCACAGTGGAGCCATAAAAGTTCCCTGAAACAAGAGGAAATGCAGACCACTACCAGCTGGCTCTACCTTAGCTGAGTAAATCCTGATTGGGAGTGAAGGTGTTAGTTGCCACTTTCTACCCAGGGCACAAAAAAATAGCAGAATACAAAATAACCAGTGGGTCAAGTTTAGACTATCCAATGCCCCAAAGGTAATTTCTTCCTCATAATTTACTCCAATTTCATTTTCATATTCCCTATTTAGAACTTCTCAACAAAATAAAGATTGAAAAAAAGAAGAAAGAGCTTTTAGGGCATTACCCTCTCATGGAATTTGGAAAATGAAATTAGATATATTCCAGTTAGAGGAGCGATAAAAGACAAATGTGTTGAAGTTGAAGTCAGATGAGAGAAATCATACATAGGACAATCAGAACCCTGGGTTATAAGGGATGGGAAGGGATGAGGAAGTAGTATGGTTTATTCTAGCACTGTGCTTTCTTCAAGGTTCCTGGAACATTAGAGCCAACAATTTGGGGTTGTTCTGCGGTTTATAAATACCAGTTGCCATACTGGTAGTAACAGAGGCAGGCGAAGAGTTGTGGGCTAACACTATCTGTTTAAATGTTGACTGTCATCCTGGTCTTTGGTAATTATTACTTTTTTCCCCTTAAACTGGCTTGTTTTTAGCAGCATTGTGCATAAATTGCCCACGGGCCTTGGAAGAAAGCTAAAACTTTAAATACTGGCTAACAAAATAAAAGGCATTTTATTACACAGAGGAAATTAACAAAAATAAACAAATACCTTTTACAAGGTTAGTCATTCCTTTTGTGTTGTATGTTTGTAAATTACTTTCAACAGCTCAGGAAAGGTTTACAAGACCCTTACTCCTGCACAATTTCTATTTCTCACCTTGATAACAATAAGTAATCCTCAAGCTTAAGTTTTCTACCCTACAAGCACCTCCCAAATATGTAAGCCTATGTAAGTCACAGCTCAGCATGCAGATTGTTTTCCTACTTTTGATCTATCAAAGCCAACTGTGTAGTTAAAGATCATTTGCACAGTCCAAATCTTAGCTAAATAAACAGCATTTCTACAGTTCATTTTAGCCAGAATGTATAAGAAGAAAATAACCCAAGGATAAATATTCTCATGTATCTAGTATTGTATGGATACAAACAAAATAGTAGATAAAATATCCAGTTTTTTGGATGACAGCCTTCTAAATGCATAGATTATGCTGGCCTTTCTACTTGAATACTCTAAGGAAGGTCACTAGGAAGTCCAATTAGTAATCACAACTTGTTCTCTGAGCATTTCTTTCACATTCTTGCTCTAACTAGAATCTGGCTCTTCCTTGGGGGACACTGCTTCCCCTGAAGCCCTCTCAAAACGGGTCAACATTTTTCTCATACAGCTCTTTTTTATTTTTTCTTTTAAAGAATTTACGTATTTATTTTTAGCTGCGTTGGGTCTTCGTTGCTGCGCGGGCTTTCTCTACCGGCCGCGAGCAGGGTCTGTTTTCGTTGCGGTGCACGGGCTTCTCATTGCGGTGGCTTCTCTTGCCGAGCACTGGCTCTAGGCGCGCTGGCTCAGTAGTTGTAGGCGCTTGGGCTTAGTTGTTCCGCGGCATGTGGGATCTTCCCGGACCAGGGCTCGAACCCGTGTCCCCTGCATTGGCAGGTGGATTCTTAACCACTGCCCCACCAGGGAAGCCCATCTCACACAGCTCTTGTCCTACTGGGTTGTACATGGAAAAATGATCTCTATGTTTCTCCTTGCAGCTCTCAGACCATTCTCCCTACACTCTTCTCAGAAAAAAACCCAGCTTTGGATCTCAGCAGACCACGTCACTCTACCCTTCATTATTGCTGTCATTCAGTGGCACCTCCCATCTCCACCTCCCCCACACAGAGCCAGGTCATTTCTTCTCATTTTAATTCCTGGCTCACACTCACTAATGCTAGTGCTTAGACTTCTCTTCTTTTTGGTGGTTATGGAAATGAGTCCTCTAACAAGTTGATCTCTCAAATGCTTTGGGATTTTTTCCTCCATTGCTCTTGTACTCCACCCTGACTCACTACTTTCTCTTAATGGTCACACTCGAAACCCTAACATCAGCAATAATAAAATCTTTCCCTAACCCCAGTCTCCTGCCCCTCACTCTGCTGACCATCTCCAATCTTTCCAGTTCATTCCTTTTATATTTCCACCGTAACAAGTTTTTGACCCTATGAGGACCTCTAATGGTGATGACCCTACAACCTTTCAATAACTTTCAACTCTTCATGTCTTCACATCCCTCCTTATCCACTTTAAACTCCCTCACCCTCCACCTCATTGTAAATCACCTGCACTCTTTTGCTTCTCACTTCTTGCTTTGATAAACTCCCTTAACAAAACTACAATCCTGTCTAAAGTCAACTCTTCTCTTACCCCACCCATGTATTCATGCAGTTGAATAGGCTGGAGCAAAATATACAACTGCTCTGATGAATCTCACTATTAATTCATGAATTTCAAGTGGCTCCTTAGTGCTGCCAGGCAATCATATTATTCATGATTACAGTATATATCATATTATATATCACATCCCATCATAGATTATATTTTTAAAGTGTATGTCTCAATCATATTATATATCCCTAGCTCATTAACTCATCCACTCCTCTAGATGACTATTTTACATCCTAGTTTATCTGGAAACCCCAATGTCTCCTTCACTATTCTCATTCTCAACTGATGACTCTTGTTTCCTACTTCACTAAAAAGTCAAATCATTCAGGGAGTCCTCTTTCAAGTTCATGTGGTTGTTGGCAGAATATATTTCCTTTCAGCTGTAAAACTGGTGTCAGCTTGCCTCTTCAAGGCCAGCAGGAGGGTGTCTCTATCCTCTAGACCAGCAGTCCCCAATCTTTTCAGCACCAAAGACCGCTTTCTTGGAAGACAATTTTTCCAAGGACCTGGGTGGGAGGCGAGGGCAGGGATGGTGCAGGTGTAATGCGAGTGATGGGGAGCAATGGGGAGCGGCAGATGAAGATTTGCTCTCTCACCCGCAGCCCACATCCTGCTGTGCGGCCCGGTTCCTAACAGGCCACAGACCAGTACAGGTCCACAGCCCAGGGGCTGAGAACCCCTGATCTAGACCGTCTTTTAAGTACATACCTAATTCAGTCAGGCTTACTCAGGATAATCTCCCTTTGATTAACCCAAAGTCAAATGATGAGGGACCATAAGGGATCTGAAAAATCCCTTCACCTTTGCCATATAACATAACCTAACTGCAGGAGTGAAATCCCATCATATTCATAGGTCCTGCTCATACTCAAGGGGAGGTGCTTACACAGGGAGTGTATGCTAGGAAGCAGGAAGATTAAGGGCCACCTTAGAATTCTGCTTATCTCACTAAATAATTCAATAAATTGGAATAATGACTGCTCCTTGTCCTAAGCATATAAGAAGGGAAAAAGACAATTGATAGTGTGATGTAGTAGTCCCCCCTTATCCATGGGGGATATGTTCCAAGGCCCCCAGTGGATGCCTGAAACTGCAGATAGTAACAAACTTGATACGTACTATGTTTTTTTCCTGTACTTACGTACCTATGATTAAAGTTTAATTTATAGATTAGGCACAGTAAGAGATTAAAAACACCAACTGATAACAGAATAGACCAATTATAACAAGATACAGTTGGCCCTTAAACAATGTGGGTTTGAACTGTGCAGGTCCACTTATGTGTGGATATTTTTCAATAGTAAATACTATAGCACTACATCATCCGTGGTTGGTTGGCTCTGTGGATGCAGAAGAACCTTGGATATGAAGAACTAACTATAAATTACATGCAAATTAATGCCCATGCTGTTCAAGAGTCAACTGTACTGTAATAAAAGTTATATGAGTGTGATCTCTCTTTCTCAAAATATATTGTGCTGTACTCACCCTTCTCGTGTTGATATGAGATGATAAAACTCCTACATTATAAGATGAAGGGAGTGAACGACATAAGCATGGTGATGTAGAGGTAGACTACTATTGATCTTCTGACAATATGTCAAAGGAAGAATCATCTGCTTTGGGTAATCCTGGACCTGGGTAATCATCTGCTTTGGGTAAGCCCTGACAATGTTGATGGTTGGATGTCAGGAGCAGATGATGTTGATGGTTGGGGATTCCAAGCGGGATGAAGCAGAAAGACACATAATTTCATCATGCTACTTATAATGACACACAATTTAAAACTTATGAATTGTTTATTTCTGGAATTTTCCATTTAATATTTTTGGGCCATGGTTGACCCCTGTAACTGAAACCATGGAAAGTAAAACCATGAATAAGCATGCTCTACGATACAATAAAAATATCATATTTGGTCTTTCTACCTATTCCTGCCACATGATCTTCAAAAACTCTTGGAATTTACTGAACAGCAGGAATGTTTTTGTTATGCTAGTGAGGTTGGTGGGGCCCCTAGGTAGCCTCTGGGGAATAGTGGGACCTATTGAGTGAGTCAACTCAGTGGTTGACTTGAGTTTAAATAGCAATGACCAATGATTTAATCAATCATGCCTATGCAATAAAACCTGGACAGAAACTCTTGAACAATGAGGTTTGGGAAGTTTCTGTGTTGGACACATGGATGTGCTAGGAGAGTGGCAGGCCCTAAGAGGGGCCCCATGGCCTCACATCTTGCCTTATGTGTCTCTTCCATTTGTCTATTCCTGAGTTGTGTCTTTCATAATAAAACTGTAATTTAGTTATTTATTTTATTTTATTTTTGGCTGCATTGGGTCTTAGTTGCAGCATGCAGGTTCTTCGTTGTGGCGTGCGGGCTTAGTTGCCCTGCAGCATGTGGGATCTTAGTTCCCAGACCAGGAATCGAACTCACATCCCCTGCATTGGAGGGCAGATTCTTAACCACTGGAACACCAGGAAAGTCCCTAAAACTATAATTTTATGTATAGTACTTTCCTGAGTTCTGTGAGTCATTCTAGTGAATTATCAAACTTGAGAGAGGGTTGTGAGAACCCCCCAAATTTGTAATCAACTAACAAAAATGTAGGTGCCTTGGGGACACCTGGGGCTTACAGATGGCATCTAAAATAGGGTCAGTCTTGTGATATAGACCCCCTTAACCTGGTCTTAAAACGTAGTGTCAGAATTGAATTGAATTTTAGGACACCAAGGTCATGTCAGAGAATTGATGTTGGAAAACAAAAGAAATAGATTCAGATCTCTAACTTTTAACAATCACATAATATAGAGTTTCAGAATAATCTGGAAGCAGTAATAAAGACACTGAAACTAAGAGGCAACAAATTCCAGCAAAATATATAAAGGTACACATAGAAAAGACTATCAAAATCTGTAAGAATAATAATCACAAACTGAACCAACACCACTTATTCCCTTAATCACAAAGGATGAAGTTTCTCACCAGATTTCCTGTGAGAAGGAACTGAAAGTTGGAACCAGAACCCTACAACATACCTTTTTCATTTTGTTGGATATATTTATGCCTGATTTAGCTAGATAGCAGCATGGCATGAAGTCCTGATTTCAGGATGTGAGTCCTGTTGCTCTCAGCATCATTTTGTAATTTTCATAAAGCCCTGAATCTAAGAGACCCCTCCACATTTGGTGGGTATCAGACAGAAGTGAATGAAGAAAGGGAATGGCTATTGTAGAAGTAGGTGTATCATCCCTGAGCCAAGAAAAGTGAGAATTTGAGGAAAGGCATGATCAAAAGTGCCAAAACTTTGGGGAGACAAAAGAAAAGAACCATTGATTGATTATTACAAAGCCCTTTTCAGAAGGCACTTTATCAAGTCTCTTCTTCAAATGGATAGCTAGACATTAACACAATATCCCAGAAGCTGTGGGCTCACTGCAGAGTGTAAGGAACCAAGCATGCCCTTCAGAGGCCCAGCTGACTGCTTCTAATATTTAGTCTTAAACAGCTTTCCCAGGTGTTCCCCACCAGAAGCCCCCGTACTCTTCTCAAGAGATCACCAGGCTATTCCCCAACAAAGGAAACACAGATTCAACAAAAGGAGATTCTGATTAGCTGCAACTACTGAATGGCCTAGAGAGCAGGAGATCTGAAATTCACAGTCAGTAGGAGGTACTGGCTGTTAATATGGTCTCTTGTTTCAGGTTCAGGTTCCCCAGGATGGGGGAAGTTGCTGAGGCTAAAGTCATCAAGTGGCTCCCAGGTGAGGGGACAAAAGAACAGGAGCGACCCTTGTAGCATAACTGTCTCATAACATGAAACTTATATCTTTGACCTTCCTAGTTGGATTCTATAACCTCAGGTCCACTAGATTAGAAAACAGAAGTTAATAATTCCAGGGCTCAACTCTACTATTCTGTGTCACTTTGAACAAGATACTTGACCTTTCAGCTGCACATTTTTGCTCCTCTATAAAATGATAATAATAACATTTTGCCACCTACCTCTTAGCAATTTTGGGTTTTTTTTGGTTTTTTTTTTTTTTTTTTTTTTTTTTTTTTTGCATTCCCACAATGTGCTGGTGAATGTACAATGCTGCTCTCCAGAGGTTAAGTTCATAGGTGAGCTAATATGCACAGCACACATACATCATAATTTTTGTATGCCTGTCACGTCTACAGAGCTCATATTCCTAGAGCCACCATTCAACAACTCAGTCTTGAGCACGACAGCCTATAAATGCTACATGCATACACAGCAGTGGTTGCTAAAAGTTAGTGACACACTGCATTTGGTTTTTATTTCAGTTCCTCATATTGATCTACTTAAAAACCTACTCCTAGGACTTCCCTGGTGGCACAGTGGTTAAAAATCTGCCTGCCAATTCAGGGGACATGGGTTTGAGCCTTGGCCTGGGAAGATCCCATGTGCCACAGAGCAACTAAGCCCATGCACCACAACTACTGAGCCTTCGAGCCACAACTACTGAAGCCTGTGCACCTAGAGCCTGTGCTCCGAAACAAGAGAAGCCACCGCAATGAGAAGCCTACGCACCACAATGAAGAGCAGCCCCCCTCGCCGCAATTAGGGAAAAGCCCGTACACAGCAACAAAGACCAAATGCAGCCAAAAATAAACTAATTAATTAATTAATTATTTAAAAAAGTACTCCTACAAAGTGATTTAAAGAGAAATCTCTGTCCCTCATTTGTCCTGGGTTAATATTCTTAGTCTGCTCAGTTTGCCATAACAGAATACCATGGACTGGGTGGCTTATACAACAGAAATTTATTTTCTCACAGTTCTGGAGGCTAGAAGTCCAAGATCTGGCTGTTTCCATTTCTGGTCAGAAGTCTCTTCCTGGCTTGCAGAATCTGCTATGTCCTCACATAGCTGTTCCAGGTATGTACTCTTGGGGAGAGAGAGAAAGCTCTCTGGTACCTCTTCTTATAAGGACACTAATCCTATTGGATCAAGGCCTTAGACTTATGACCTCATTTAACCTTAATTACCTCCTAAAAACTCTATCTCCAAACTCAGTTACATCGAGGTTTAGGGCCTCAACATATGAATTTTAGAGAAACACAATTCAGTCCATAGCAGTTCTACAAGAAGCATGCTTTGTGGGAGGTTTGGAATAAAGGGAGGAACAATCTTGATAAAGTGGAAGGTGAGATGCTGGTCCAGTGTGTTTAACACCATGAGAAATCAGATTGACTAAATCAAAGGCTCTCAAACTTTTTAGAGAAATAGACTCTTACCTTCAAATTAGCTTTGACAAGGAAGCCCAATACATTAAATAGGTAAAAATTGAGTAGTTCTCCTTAAAGCTGAGGTAGGCTCTTCACTCCACTCCAGAACTTCAACTCTACAGTACCTTCTCAAAGAGTACCATGAGAGGTTCCTCAGAGTACTTTATGGAAAATAACCCTAACTATTTGTAATCGTAAATCAAATTTTCCAGCACCAACGAAGCACTCCATCTCTTCTCAATTTCTTCTGGAAAAATACTTAAGTTTAACTAAGACTAGACTCTTACTTAGGTTTTTATATGTCTATCCCTTTCTCTCAAACATGGTGTGATTTCTTCCTGGTAGATGATATACTTCAGATCTCTTTTATCTTTGAAATCATATCTCAAGTCTTATACCCCAAATATTGCAGCTTGAAATTTTTGATGGATAATGGACTTCCACCTGGTCATATATTAGCGTAGAATCACAGAATCTTAGAAAAGGACAGTACCTTGGAGATCACCTAGTTAAATCTGCTTATTTTACAGAGGAAACTAAGGCCAAGGGAATCTCCCAAACAATCAGTGTCTAAATGGTGAAGAGAACTCACATCTCTGCATCCCCAGACCAGCTGTTTTTTTGCTAAGGCCCGTGCACTCTCAGAATTAATTACTTGCAATCCCTAGTTTTGAACACAGAGGCTCATATTTGGAAAATTTTGTGAGTTAAATTTTACTGGAAGTCCAGAATCTCAGCAAATTCAAAGTAAACGGGGGATGCTCATACAGTGATTTTCATTAAACATCTGACATTTGTCTTATAAGAGGTGAGTTTATCTTACCACAATTCTTCATTGCAGTCATGGGAAAACAGCAGTACTTACTGTGTGAAGATAAATATTATGGCAAGATAAATATTAACTTTTGAAAGAAACCACTGTAGCTGGTTAAAAATCACAAATGACATCAGTTGTTTAAGGTTTACACTTTCATAGTGTCTCCATGGACAATAGAGTTTCTTGAACTAAATCAGATTTTCTCATAGATTTAATATTGGGGTAAAGGTAACAGATGCTCTACTCAACACAAAGGAATGTCTTAGTAGCCACGGACAATGTGTGGTACAGAAGGGATTCATCCAGGGGTATTTGACCTCTCTACGTGGCTACACTTCTCTCTTCACGAGGCTTATCCCTTCTGTGCCTACAAGTATTGAATCTGAGACACAGAAATCCCTCCTGACTTAATCTCTGGCTCAGCAGTGTTTAAGACATCCAGAGATTTTCAAACAGTTTTAGTCAGATGATGATTTGGCAATGCCTTCAAATCACCTATACACTGTTTGTTCCTCCTTGTCACTTGGGCATGGTGGGGGGGGGGTACTAGAATAAATAATTAATCTGCCCCTCCTCTCTCACCAGAGTCTGGAGGAAAAAGATGGAGGGATGTCAGGTTATACTTTATGCTATGGCTGGAACAGCCTATTAACTAGTTTTTTTCTTTTCTTTTTTTTTAATTAAATTAAATGTATTTATTTTTCATACAGCAGGTTCTTATTAGTTTTCTATTTTATACATATTAGTATTTATATGTCAATCCCAATCTCCCAATTCATCCCACCACCACCACCACCACCCCCAGCCTATTAACTATTTGCAGAATGCTTTGTAAGCCATTGCTTCACAGAATAAAGTTTGTTCCATCTTGCTCTTCTTCAGAGAAAAGGTGTCTTGTCCTGTCTTCAAGTTACCATCTTATAAAAGGGCCCATGGAATGAATTAAAAGATAGAGAATCATCATTCAAATGTTTACACTAAGCTCCCAGAACAAAAGAAATCTTCCAGTGATAGATGTCCTCTGGTGGATTGCCACTGCCTATACATACATGGAGATGGCCTCGCATCATATAGCGACGGAGGAGCTACAGTGAAAGAAACATGTTAAATGGGAGACACAAGGTTTCAGCTACATGAATATATAGAAATTAGCTTAAAAAACTTTGAAGAATTTCTTGATGAAAGAAATGTTTTTGATATACATGTGTGTGTGTGTGTGTGTGCATTTTCATCTGGGCCAATTTAGGGAATAACTGGTTCATGAGAAACATTTCCAATGAAACTGAAAAAACCAGGCAAGCTGCAATGCTTTAATAGCTCTGAGTGCTCACTGGAAGGTCAAAAATAAAAATCATCAGCCAAGGAAAAAAATGTTCTATTGTAAATAAAGTGTAGTTACATTATTAAATTAATATACAAAGCTTATCTAAATAATTTACACAATTTTAGACTCACAGAGGACCATAAGAGGTAAGTCACTTATTCTGGTGATGACCCCATAGATTAAGAAAATTTTGAATCTCTTTTTTCAGAACTGTGTCAGGGAACAGGATCCATTCTTTTAGCTCTCCACAACAGTTTAGTTCTTCTTCCTTTGATGACAGATTTTATTGTTAGCAATGGTCACCTGCAGTCAATTCTTACAACCAGATAATTAATAGAAAAGGATAATAGTTTTATTGGTGAAGATAGATGGTAGATGACTATAAACTATGAGTTGACAATTTAAACACCAATGAAATATTTTCTTAGAAATTGCACACTGACTCCAGAGGAAATTCAAATAGAGAAGTTTCTGGAAAAGTTTAAGCAATGGCAGAGCTCCCAGAATTGGTACATAGCTTCCGAAAGAGATTATTTTAAAAAGGCAACATTTACTTGTAGGAAAAATGCCACGTATTTAAAAGTAAGAAGGCCCATAGCTTTATGGTTTTACCTTCTGCAGGTTGATTAAATACAGACCAAAGCAATGGCAATTTCACAGACTCTTGAAAGAGATCTGTTCACAGAAAGACCTCTTGGCAATAATGTTGTAAAAGCCATTGTTTATGTAGAGTATCGCAAAGAAATCCAGCTACACAGAAGAAATGCAAAAAGAAGGAAAGTGCTTGTCCCTGAGGCAAAGCTGCTGGAAAATGGGAACAATATGAGACATGAGTCTCCTGAGATTAATTAGTCCAGGAGGGTTCATTTTTGTTATAAACTGCAAATCGGGTCTCCCATGAGGTAGTTTCAGGTTTGGAATTTAGGGTTCCCCAAGGCTTCTGTTTCAAAGAATGAACCATCGATGATGACAAAATGTTGAGGGTACCACATCAAAATCATATCTTTATGTGCATGGTTGGGCTTTAAATCACTCTTTCTGGAGGAGAAAAATAAAATGACAAATTTGAATTCAACAACACAGGAAATGTTTAAATAGTAATACTAATAAAAATAAAGCAGGCACAAAAAGGGAAAAGAGAAACATGCACTTACTTTCTAGTTCAGGGTGTGTGGAAGAAATACACGATGCCCTTGGGTATGAGACACATCATGCCGGAAAGGGAGATTTTTGTCAATTTAGGCTTGGGAATGTGTTCAAATTTTAACTTTGTTGTTGAAGCTTCTATCTCATGGATAAAACAAACTTCACTTTTGGAGAAGTAGTTCAAATTAAACTTAAATTGACAAAAGATTACCCAGGCATCAAGAGCTCTTAGCAATGAAATGGTGATGTTAACTATATCTTGACTAGGTGAATGTTAACTTAGCCTGTCTACGCTGAAGGAAGCTAGAGAGTGTTTGCCAGCCAGAGGACTGCAAAATAGCTAGAGTCTAACTCAGAACATGGACAAAGTAACTATTAAAACACACCTGGGTTTTCCTATTCAATTCAGTGAGCCAACACATTTGAATGATTTTATAAACCTTCAACTTTATTGATGTTCAACCTTTTTCTCATTAGATGAAGTAATACAGCACTATTTGTTGTTTGATTATAAAATTCTTAAAGTATAGCATATTGGATCCTGTGCTCAAAAAAAAAAAATACTGGTTAGTTGGATTTGTTTGAAATATTCTGGGAAATATTGGCTAGGGGAAAAATAAAATGACAAAAGAGACTATGTTTTTTAAAAAATCATCTCATTCCCCAAAGAAATCAGACTTCTCTTCTGAAATCTTCCCAGTAGCAGCCATGGAAAAATGACAGGGAGCTGTTGGTTGGTTTTTCTTGCTGCTAAAACATATGTTGTTGTGTCATGTCCTAAACAGAAAACTGAAGCATCCCTTTCAAACCCTCAGCACTACTGACACTTCCAACAAGTGCTTTCGTATTGGTTTTGGTCTTATCTGTTTCTAACAGACAGCCTCATGCCTTGGAAATTTGACCTGAAATAAAAATTCAGCCCCAAGTATCTGCTGTCAATTGCACAGAAAATAGGAGATGACAGCGAAGTCACTTCTGCATGCTGAATTAGATCTCTTTCCAACATCTTCTAATGTCATTATTAGCACTTAAATACACTGTGTCAAAATGTGTCTGTGTAGGAAGACGGACCAGGCAACACTGAGTT
Source organism: Mesoplodon mirus (assembly GCF_964341445.2). Lineage (NCBI taxonomy): Eukaryota > Metazoa > Chordata > Mammalia > Artiodactyla > Ziphiidae > Mesoplodon > Mesoplodon mirus. Next base: position 91,032,349 of record NC_138978.1, on the reverse strand, counting down.
TCCCTCTTAGTCAATTTGACAAGCTGTTTTTAATACACACCTCTGCATAGGGAATTATTTAAGAAAGGCACCTAGCTCATCATAGAGATTTGTAGATGAAGGCATTCAAAATGGACAAGTACAGTCAATCCAGTTACAATCAGTCACTTCCAAACTTAGGGCAAGGCAGATGTAAATCTGGCCTATGGAATCTATAATCCAAAGAAGTCAGCTCAACTTGGAAATTCTATGAATTAAATGGCCCAGAAATGATAGTTAATTTTGATTCACGAGTTTTCACGATGGTTCTGTCAAAAATGAAGCTTCCATCTCCCTGTGAATTTGTTCTATGTATACAGAATTATGCTGAAGTAATGAGACTAATTCTACAATTAGCCAGTAATTTATTATCGGCATGCTGCATACACAGTCATGGGTGAACGAACTCTGAGTTTTCACTAAATTTCACCTACCTCATCCCCAAAGCTCTACATGAAATATTTTGATAAAGTAAACTTAATGAAATTATTTGACAGATTATGTATTATATAGCTTCCATACAAGATAACAAGATTCGTTCTCATGACTTAGAAAGGAAATCTAGGATAAATGGATAGAAACATGAAGTCAATGGAATTAAATGCAACATGAAATGGAAATTTCTCACATCCTTCAGAGTCTGAGAAAGGAAAAATTATTTTAAGAGGGAGTCTTCCTGTTATACAAATTAGTCAATTGTTTGGATGCTCAAGGGTAGATTGAACATTAGCAATAGTTCTATTAATTGAATTTGAATGCCCCTTCTTCAAACCCTGAAAATCTACGATTCCATTATTCTTTGGTTCAAAATAAATCAAGGTCATTTCTATTCAAGCTAAGTGCTTATGCCATTTCCAAAATCCCAGAGAAAACATGCTTAAACTGTGGTTAATTTAGAACTATATGCCTTGCTCGGTTCCTGACACTTGCTTTAAATAACAAAATTATAACCTGATGTCTGCTTTCCAAACTGTCTCTGATGCCCTCAGCTCCTGGCTTCTTGCCCTTTGTCCACTCTTTATTGTCTTGTGCACATCACTAGAACTGACACCTCATACATGTTCCCTGATACTAACCTTAGCTTCCACTCTTGATTACAACATGAGCTCATTCCTTGAATTATGTCTCCTTTTGGCTGCCTTGGGGAAATATACCAATGAATCCATTCTCGTGGTCAGGAATTGACATCACTACACTCCATGCAAATCCAGTGCTTCTCCTAGGCCTATAAACTGCACATCAGAGTAAGAACTTATGTATCCTCCAGTTTATGCAAGATGTATTTTAGCAAAAATGTTTTATAGATATAAAAAGAATTTCAAAATAATAGTAATATCCAAATATTGTATATTCCATTTGGCTCTGACCTAAACCACACAGAAATTCTGGAGGTTATCAGCATCATTCTTTATCTTCTTCCCTTTTTTCTGGCTTCCCCTTAGCCAGATACTTTACCCACACACAAACACACACACACACATGCACACATGCACATATATGTGCACATGTGCACACACATTTTTTAGTAAGAATTCTCAGTCCCAAAAGATTTGATCAACCAGAGAATGCAACAGCTCTCCATGCAACACGAGATTGTCTGAACAAGCGTCAGGGTTGACCCTTGCTCAGGCACATGTTAGGAGAGGTGGGAGGTGGCAGTTAAGTCAGAAACTCATGAAATCATCATGAAGTTTTCACTTACCGTTGGGCCAGTTATCCAGGTAATGTTCTGGAGGCCGGCTCTGAACATATGTGTAGAAGAAGTCTCCTCTGGCTTCCACTGGACCCAACAGAACTTCTCTGACAGTAGCTGCCTATCAAATGAGCATAGGAAGAAAAGAAGCATTTATTGGCAATCTATTATGTGCCATCCATGTCCTGGGCATATATGTATACTCTCATTCATTTCTATCTCACTAAACCCTATAAATTAGGTATAATCGTCCCCTTGTTACAGATCAAGTAAAGCATAAAATCCTGAAACTCTTCCCCCATTGCTCCTCTGTTTGCTCAGAATCCTTTCCTCCCTTCCTCCCAAACTGAAGTATTTCCAAGTTTCTATTCTTCCCCTGTCACAAGAGAGACGAGTGATGCTGGGTCACCTTGGCAAAAGGCAGAGAGCACTTCTGGTTTTTACCTGTAGACATGGTGTGTGGGGGTAGAGAATAAAGGTAGCTAAGGGGGAAAGCTGAGGTTGGAGCAAGAAACTATGATTTCCAGGTGGTGTCTGGAAAGAAGTCTGAGATGAGCTTTGAGAGCTGAAACAGCAGAATCAGGTCATGGACACAAGAGCAAAGACCTGCAGGTCAGAATGATTGAAATGATCATTGGTCCAGACAGATTCTGGACCTGGGGCCATCACAAATGGCTCTCACAGCACAGCTGTGGTCCTAGTCCTTGTTTGTGTGGTTTCATTCTGAAAGGATGGAGGTGTGACAGGTGGACCACTCATCCTTCAGTAATCACTTGCCCTCCAAAGGTTCCCGAAGTCCCCCCACTCCTGTGGCCCAGGCCATTAGTCACCACTTCCTTGATGTTGTAGCATCACTTTGCATTCATCTCTATCAACACTTACCTCACCACACTGTAATCGCACATGTCTGTCTAAATTCAGAGCTCCTGTTCGCATGAACCATGTCCTAACGCACCTCATCCATAGCCCTGAAGGTCATATACCAAACACTCAATGAATAACTGCTGAATGAGGGGATGTGTGCCTGAAGGAACTGTAGAGATACTCTGGACTTAGGTGCAGTGCATCCTCACGGCTTCTCTAGAACAGATTACACTCCTTCAATTTTTAGATGCACATTTATGTTAAACACCTTAACATTTTTGAAACTGGAATGTTTTTAACAAAATGATATGTACTTTAATATATTGGGTTCCCCGGCTTCATCCTGCCACACACATACGCTGTTATTAAAACAATGGTATGGGGCTTCCCTGGTGGTGCAGTGGTTGAGAGTCCGCCTGCCGATGCAGGGGACACGGGTTCGTGCTCCGGTCTGGGAAGATCCCACATGCCACGGAGCGGCTGGGCCCGTGAGCCATGGCCGCTGAGCCTGCGTGTCCGGAGCCTGTGCTCCGCGACGGGAGAGGCCACAACAGTGAGAGGCCCGTGTATTGCAAACAACAACAACAACGGTATGCCTTTTATACAATAGAATCAAGGAAATAGAGAGTATATTTTTATGAGCGGAGGAAAGATTCTTAGAGGTGCCAAGTCTTATTCCAAAGAACTCTCTCTTTCAGGGGTGGGGTCCTTGCACCCTACCACAGTGGGGGGCATGTAACCTGAACTCTTTCAAGTCCCACTGGCCACCTCCTTCCTAAGGTGGAGCGGCACTACCAGAGAAGCTACGGGAAGAGTTGCTTCTGCATCCTAACCCTCAAGCATGTTCCAGGGAGAATCCTCTCATGTGCCTCTTGTGAACAAGGAGTGAGAAATGATACAAAGCTGTCAGAAAGTAGGCTATTAGACCACTGGCCGAAGGTCAGTGGTACAAACACTAAATAGGAAACATGCAAATGCGCATTCTGAATTTCCAGTCTTCTATCTGTGCTGCTTTCAGCACAATAGCACTTTTCTTTCCTGTGCGACCGTGTTGTTAATATGCTGCATCTCCCTTTCCAAGCTGTTTTTCTCAAGGGCTGGGACCATGCCTAATTCATTTTTCCAGCATTGCCAGGTAATTATTAGACTAGCAGGTAATATTAGAGTGCTTATTACATAGGAAAACACTGTGCTAAGACTTTGCATGTTTTATTTCAGTTAATTTAATAAGTCTTTACACAGCCTGATTATTATCTCCATTTTACAGATGAAATAACTGTGATTTAGAGGAGCTGTCTTGCTCCAAATTGCAAAGCTAGTAAGTGGTAGATTAGAGACACAAACTCGGGTTGGACTGACTCCACAGCTGACTCTTTGTTGTAAGAGATTTCATTCAAGTTCATGTTGTGAAGATATACCCCGAATATTTCTCTGTCTTGAAATACGAGATGCCAGTGCTATTGTGCTTTGTAAGCATCCTTCAAATATGGTTAATACAAGACTTAATTCAAAAACATTACATGAAGTACGAACATATGTGGTATTGAATTTCAAACCTTGAGTGTCTTTTTATATGCTAGGAACCCATTTTAGAGATAGGTGAGGCCACAGAGCAGTGAGACTAATTCTCATCATTTTGACAGATTAAAAAAATATATATAATACTGGTCAAACAGCTAGTTAGTAGAAGATGCATCCATACATAAATTCAGCTCCAGCTTTTTTTCTGAAATAAAGCTTGGTTTTCATTCTGACATCCCGTTGCTTTCCTAAAGAGGTTTCTTTGTGCAGGAATATTTTGGTTCGATGTAAAAATATCTGCACTCTGATTCTGTGATGCGCTGCTAAAAATAAATAGTGGTCACAAATGACTACTTATTCATCACAAAGTATTAGCGGTTGTAAGTCTTTTAGAAAGTGTAAAATGCAATTAAAATATGAACTAATACAATAAAGCCAATCTTTCACAGTTTCAGGGGTGCTAGGAGGAAATGCAGAAAATAATGGAAGAGTGTAAGTTGAGAGGATCTAATAAATTACTTTGGAAAACGCTTGTCATATTTTAATTCTAACGCCAGTAATAACAAAGTGAGCTAGGAGTGCACTAAATACACTGCCCTCATCCCAGGAGCTTGGCCATTTGTGCTGTAACCTTGCTGACATGGAGGTTTCAAAGTTTTTCCATCCCCTAAATGCAAAGGACACTCTGCCTTTATCACTCATCACTGTTATCCATCTTACATCATTTTGGTTTTTGGTCTTCAAGTTTCAGATGGCTTCTTACTGTCCCCACATAGAGAATACAATCCCATTTCCTGGCTCTGAGGTGCAAGGCCCTCCCTGGCAGACTCTCTATTGACCTTTGTGGGTATGTTGCCCAATGCACTTTGTTTCTTTTCTGAACCATATTGCTCTGGCTTTTGTTCTGGTTGTTTTCTCTACCTGACATGCCTTTTCATGTAACGTTTGTCGTCAATAGTTGGCTATATTTCATGCTCACTTAAAACCTACACTGCCCATTAAGTCATCCAAGCTTCCTCAACTGGAATGAATTTCTCACTCTACAATACTCTTGCTGCATCTTTGTACTTCCATTAGCACTCAATTACATTATATTCTAGATCATTAACAGCATTTTTGTCAGTAGATAGCTCATTAATCATGCTGGTTGATACTTAATCATTATTCTTTTTGGACCTCCTCATAGTGCCTAGAAGTGTGTGTGTGTGTGTGTGTGTATGTGTGTGTGTGTGTGTGCGCACGCGTGTGAGCGCACCCACACATGCATTCAGTAGGTGCTCTCTACATGTCTGTTTCACTTAATAAAATGGTCTTTGTAAAATTTTACGTACTGAGCAACCAAAAAAAAAGCATTTTAAACACTAAGATTGTTTGAGTTTCACCTCTTAACTCTACCCTTTCAAGCAGGCCTCAGCCCAGAAGAAGCTCTAAATTTATTATTATTTTATAGCGAGATCTCACCCGCTCAGTGAGATCATTTGGAACGCAATATGGTATTTTCTGACCGTCTCTTTACCACATCCCTTTATTCAGCAGATGAGACGTGTCTGCCCTGACAAATCTCCACATGGCAACCCAGACACCACTGCACCTTCCGGAGACCAGTTGCCTCCTCCACTCCCAGGAAAAGGCCTTATTTGATGTTTGGATCAAGACATTATGAAGACAGGACTAATCATTTTATTCAACAAATATTTCTGAAGTGTCAATAAGTTTTAGGCATTCAGAGTAATACCAAGAGACGATACAATCCCTGACTGCTCCTGAAAATGTGCAAGAGGAGGTTGGACTTCGGAGGCTGGTGGACACAGTTCAGATCCTAGCTCTGCTGCCTACTGTGTGTCTTTGGTAGTACTAAATGGTAACCAATGTGACATGCCCTTTGAGCCCTTGTTGTACGGCCATCACTTATTACTATTGTCACTTATGTAAATATTGTAAGTGGTTCAAAGGAAGAAATTGCGTATTTTATAATATTATATTTTTCACAGAAAATAGCAAAGTCTCTGGCATGTAGTGAATACTTTTTAAAAAGTTTGTTGATTGAATGAACCAATTGTCAGAATATGAGCTAAGAACAGTAAATGCTGAGGAAATTCAGAGAAAGGTTGTCTGCTGTAAGCTGGGGGGAGGGAAGGCAGTGAAGTCCTCCTGTAGGTGAATAGTATGAATAGGGTTGAGACTAGCAGAGCAAAGGGAATAGATAACAAGCTTCCTGGGGGCAGAAATTGTGCCTTTCTGTATATGTCCCCAGCTTGTAGCATATGGCCTGATCGTGGTAGGAATTTAATAAGTATCAGTTATATGAATGAATGGCTTTTATGTGTAAGGAAGATTGTTAGTAGCAATAAATCATGATTGACTACAGTATGTGTTAAGAAAAAAGATGAGATGAGGAAGGCAGTCTGATGACCAGATGGACAGACAGCATGGAGATATGGTCAGCAAGGAAAAAATGAAAGAGATGTTGGGGAGCCTTGAATGTCGAGTGTGGGGAATGGGGAGCCATCTTGGGTTTGTGTGCAGGGGTATTAGGTACAGAACCAGAAAGGGTTGGAAAACTAGGACATTAGGTGGCAGGAGGTGATGAGGAATGGACTGAGTGCTGGCAGAGAGAATAGAAAGGAAGGATCAATAGGCTCAATAGCTGATGGGATAAGGGGGAAAGACAAGCAAGACTTGATGTTTAAACTCTTCGACACTGAGAGAATGGTGGTGCCCCAGAAATGTGAATGTGAGAGGTTGGGATGAGTTCCGAGGAGACATGATGTATCTATTTTTGTCTCTTGCATCTGAGCTAATGGAGGGCATCTAGGGCATTTTTGTCTTATTCAAAAAATATTTTTCAAGTGCCCATATGTTTGGGACTCTCAGAAGGATACAGAGTGATTATATAGTCCCTGACTGCCTCTGAGTGTGCCAAAGAGGAGGATAAACTTTGGAGTCAGATGGACGTAGTAATAGGTGATGATATTTCTTAGACCTGGAGCTTCAAGTTCAGAATTCAAGTTTCAGATGAGATGTCATAGCTAGATCCTTACCATGAGTTAGATCCAGTTCCCCAAGATAAAACAGTAGAGAGAAGCAGCAGAGGGCAATGACCAGAAAACAGAGCATGGTGTTCCATAGTTTTGGCCTGGTGGGATCATGAGATATCACCCTTTGCATAACTAGCTTCTTTTCCTCCTTCATGTCTTAGCTTAAATGTTCCCTGAAAAAGGCTTTCCTCTTCCACCACATTATGCTACTTCAAACACAAGCATTTTCTTGTTATTATAGCAGAGAACGCAGTATTCATGTCTTTACTTTGGAGAAAAAAAAAAAGGCTTCACCCACCACTATAATTACCAGCAAGTACCATAGTTTTCTTATTTACCATTAACACTTTGGAACCATGTGGCCCAATAGAACCTTCTGCAATGGTGGAAATGTTCCATATCTGTGCTGTCCAATATGGTAGCTGTTAGCCACAGTGATGATTTAACATTTGAAATGTGGCTTATGTGATTAAGCGTATTTTACATTTAATTTATTTCTTTAGTTCAAGTTAAATTTAAATAGCTGCATGTGACTAATTGCTACAAGATTGGTCCTCACAATTTCAAAATCTACCCTGAAGCCTGGTACATAATACATAACAATAAATAGTTTTTGAATAAATAAATGAACAAAATACAGGGTAATCTAGCTTTAGTATCTCTGGAGATTTATTTATTTATTTATGGCTGCGTTGGGTCTTCTTTGCTATGCGCAGGCTTTCTCTAGTTGCAGCGAGCGGGGGCTACTCTCCATTGAGGTGCACGGGCTTCTCATTGCAGTGGCTTCTCTTGTTGCAGAGAACGGGCTCTAGGTGCACAGGCTTCAGTAGTTGTGGCATGTGGGCTCAGTAGTTGTGGCTCACGGGCTCTAGAGTGCAGGCTCAGTAGTTGTGGCGCATGGGCTTAGTTGCTACATGGCATGTGGGATCTTTCCGGACCAGGGCTCGAACCCATGTCCCCTGCATTGGCAGGTGGATTCTTAACCACTGTGCCACCAGGAAAGTCCCGGGTCATTTATCTTTTTGTCATTGAGTTGTATGAGTTCTTTATATATTCTGGATACTAAACCCTGATCAGATACATCCTTTGAAAATAGAAAAAAAAAATTTTTTTTTGATCATTGAAAATAATCAGTCACTAAATAGCAAAAGAAAAGAAAAATAAAAATATTATTTTCAACTTCATTATTCTAACTTTTCTGCCACAATTTTATTACCCCATGTCTATAATTCTTTATTGCAAATATAAATAAAATTCCCAAATATGAAAAAAAATCAGGAATGAAATTCCCCCTTTTATAGCTGTTTCCTTCTCCAGAATTGTTCATGCAGGCCCGTGACATGGCTAAAATAGTGAGATAATAAAATGAATTTCATTGTTCAGTAACGTGTAGACAAAAGGTCCAATGCAAGTCAGGTAGTAGCTGTTCTAAAGGAAACTCACTTGAGATTTTCCTTTCTCATCTCAGATGATAGTCCATATACTTCTCCACCTGACGATCACTGAATGCTTTTGTTATAAATTTAAGTTTCTAGTCTTAGGCTAGAAAGAGCACTAACAGGAAGGGGAAAGGGAGGGGGAGGTGAAACAAGAGGAATAATCTGGATAAATTTGAGTGAAGGCTCTGCAAGTTTGGACCCTGAAAAGTGTCAAGCTGCCATGTGGACACCTCTAGACTTCCCTCTGGGAAATTAGTCCTCCTTCTTGAACAGAGCCAGACCTTCCCAACCAATTTGCCATGGACCACAGTTCACGGGTTATATGTGTGCCGACATCCTACGTGTCCTCAGGACAGCCAGGCAGGACCTAGAGTAAAAGTGGTGGGGCAGGAGATGTAGGCTACTAAAAAGACAATCCTTTTCTCTGTGGGCCTTGCTATAGTGATCTGAGATGTATTTGTGTTACTGAACCAAAATTGAGTCTGCTTGCCCATGGGCAGTAAAGCCAATCTACTGACACCAGGTTGTGGTGAAAGAAAGTGCAGCTTTTATTGCGGGGCACTAAGCAAGGAGTCCAGGGCAGCTAGTGATCAAAATACCCAAATTCCCCAATGGGCTTGAGGAAAGCATTTTTAAAGCCCAGGTGAGGAAGTGGAGTTGCAGGGTATGTGGTTAGCTTGTGCACAATTCTCTGATTGGTTGATGGTGAGGTAACTGGATGGTGTCACTTATCAATCCTCAGGCTCCAGTAGGTTTAGGGGCTACATGTTCATGGTCATCAGGTAGTTAATTTCTTTTACTTAATGGGGGTTTTAGCATCTGCAAAACAACTCAGGACCTGTGCATCGCTACTATTATCTAAGTACTTCAGAGAGGAGCTAATGCAGAGTATATAGAGGAGGGGTCTGTCCTCGGAAAGCCCTATAGGGTCCTGCTCGGTTACACTTGCCTGGATAAAAAGAAAAAAAAAAAAAGCCTTTGCAATGTGGCCATATCCATCAGCTATATCTAAAGCTTTTAAGCATCAAGACCTTCCTTGGACATCTTTAAATAAATTACCTGTTTTGCATATAGTCTAATATCTCCAGTATTTCAGGACCTATTGAAAAGAATGAGCCAAATGCCTTTTTCCCTCAGTGAAAAAATGGTGATTGAAAAACTTTTCAGACAGAGAAAAGCAGGAAGAGACTATGAGTCAGATATGAAATGCAGTTTAGTTAACATTTCCCTTATCCACACGTGTGTATTTAGGATAGCTTCTCTAATCTTATATAAATGATCTTTTAAGATTTAATATCCTTTTTCTTGTTTAAATATGTATCAAATTCTACAATGGACTTACCATAAAAATAAATCAAGCTACATAATGTCAGAAAATAACACTTTATGCATATGAAGTTCCAGAGCCATGGAAATAGTAATATAAACCCTCAGTGTAATGCCTATTTTATGAGCCCAGTGAGATTTAAAATCATGACCTTCTTTTACCTGTAGCATTCAGAATCATTCTGAATAAATACTGAACCAATGGGCAGGCATTGTAATCTGCCCTATGGGTAAACCATTAAAATTCTCTGAGCCTTAGTTTCTACATCTGTGAAATGGGGGAAACATATATCTGAGTGGGCTATTGAGAAAGCAAAATACAACAGTGTTAATAAATTTCCCAACACAAGGGCCAGCAGCATGTTGGTAGTACTCAATAATTGTAGCATTAATAAAATAATTTGAAAAATCCTCTTGATCTATTAAAACTCTTGTTATACTTGAATAAGTGGAGAAGTAGACTTTTAATTTCAAAAATCCCCTCCTATTTTAAAATGCAGCAAAACACGTCAATGTGAAAATCCCATTTTTCTTTTGAGTTCAATGAATGAGAGAAGAATTTGTCACCATGAAATTGTCTATGAAACTAACTTTCAGTGATTACTAAAGCACCCATACATGTCAAAACAAAACATATTTCTACTGTGAAATAAACTGCCATTGAAGTTACTTGGACTTCAGCTTTCACAGGAACTGGTTTTGTTCTGCTTTGTTCTGTTTGTTTAGATTTGTACAGAGTTCTGTCTTCAATAGCAGATGTGAGCTTGCTGCAGAAGAAGTCGAAATAAACCACATGACAAAGAACCTTAATGGGAAGTATAAGTGTTGGCAACACTATGTGATCTATATCTCAGAAAACAAATTAACACCACATACTTTCAGGATGTATAGACAGAGATCAATAAAAAGATGTTCTTGCAAATGGAATATTGAAAGGCAAGCAATTGTACACTTCTGCCTTCAGCATCTTTCCAATGAAAAGCAAGTTGTAATACAGCAGAGGCTGCTTTTTCTTTCTTTTTTCCCCTGAATGCAGAGCTAGTTCAGCTTTCAGGTATCACACAAACCTCTCTTGAAAGAATCGCCATTAGGAATTACATCTATGAATGCAGTGATTAAAAAAAAGGAATTTGTCTATAGCTGGTCCACCCCCAAAATGGAAGGGAACACTTACCCTCAATCTCAAACACCCTCTTCCCACTTCTCTTTGTGTGTGCGTGCACATGTGTGTGCCTGTGCTCACAAGCATCTCAAGCTCTCTGTGGGAGGAAAACGGTTTCAACGCTGGTGTATAGGTATACTAGTGGAGTCTGGGTGGCGGCTGCTGTTCCATCTGTAGACAAATGAGATGTGCTGTCGAGCCAGAGTAGATCGGTTTGGGGGGGGGGGGCGCGGGTGTCCGGAGCGGGAGGAGAGGTGAGAGGAGGATGGAGATTCGTGCATCATGTACTCTTTTTTTTTTTTAATCCCCATCAGGCTACAAAGGGGGCTAATTTATGCCTCACATCGGTTCATTATATGTATTTGTATCCTTTTCCTGTCACTTGAAAAAACATTATGCAATTTAGAAAATTCATAGGGATGTTATTTTTCCATCAGAACGTGGTGCTGTGCCCCACGCCTGCTTTGTTGTCGGAAACAGGGGTCTCCTCCCAGCAGTTTCTGGATATGCTGCAGGTGCAGCAGCTGAATATAGGAAAATCTGGAAACCAAGAAAAGGCTTAGGAAATGAATAGGTGTAGTGACAGAGACAGTCTTTCCGACAGTGAACGATGTGATTCTGGTCTGGTTTATGGGTCCATGCTATTAGTCAAAATCTGTGTTCCTGTGAAATGCAATATTTTTAAACCACCATCTAATTAGCTTTAAAAGAAAAAAAAAAGTTCTATTGAATAAGTTGATAAGTCACACTTTTCTAAAAGTCTAAATTGTCTTTTGATTGGCTTTCTGGTAATTGCTATAGGGTAATCGGAAGCTTTCAGCACGTTTTTCCTCTTGCAGTTTCAGATTTTTTTAAAGCCAGTTATAATTAAGCATTTGTAGCTGCTGTTATTTTGTTCTGGTCATTACCAACATGGTCAATTTTTTTGTGTCTCCCCCTCCCATAGTTTATTTTTTCTAACTATCAAATGTTCATTTGTAGGGCATATAAGTGATATGTCTTCAGAAGGAAAAAAGTTTATGAATCAAATGAAACTAAATTTTTATTATGCTCCATAAGAACACTTCCCCTTTCCTTATCACATTTCTCCTTAACACATCTGTCCTTGGGGCATTGTCCTATTTTCTCTCACTATCATCAGCCAACATCAAAAAATATCTTTAATTACAGAAGATAATTATAGAAACCATTTTTTCTGGCTCTAGACACCAATCAGATTTTCCAACTTATGAGGCCTCTTATTTGAAAGTCCCTTGATGATACTTCATTCTTTGAATCAAGAGATGGTCCCTTTGATATATTCTCTAACTATGGAAAGATGATTCCTCTTTCCATTTCATCAGGCATGCACTTTTGACTCCATTGATATCAACTTAGATAAGATCTCTAAATGTTTGGTGTTAGATATTTTTTTTCCAAAAAAGTAATAAGCATGAGCGGAGAAATTAGTTAATTGCTTAAATTCCCCAGCAGGATGTTAGACATGAAGCAATGGTGTTTCCAACTTCTGAGTTAAGTTCTGCACTTTACAATGATGAGTTTGAAGTGATAATGGAAGATGAAAAAAGGATTTGTGATTACTGGGATAAAGTGCTAATCTGCACCACAGAACCTGCTGCATCCACCCCTAACATTTACTCTAAAATGCTTTCAGCTTTTAAATCCACCCTCCAAAATTAGTAGGGGGTTAAAGTAGAACCCATTGGGAGGTTACATTTATTTAATATTCAGTCCTTTCTTGGATGAAATATTGCAGTCTATCCTCACAGGTATTTGTCAAACCATTAGAGTAATGGTTTATAGCTATTAAATGAAATTGCAGTTCTGTTTGTAAGTTCCATTTACGCAGGATAAGCAAAGTGCCTTCATTTAGATTTAAAATACCTGAAATCTTAGCTGTGGCACATGAAGATTATGTAGACTGTTAACTAATTCATCACCTTTGTGTGAACCCATCACAGATGAACCTGCTCTAGGTGTCTGTGCCACACAAAATCATGGTGGGCAGCCAGAGTCACACTGTCATGTACTGTGTCATTCATTTCTTCAGAGCTGGAAGACCAGGCACTGGTTTTTTTTTTGTTTTGTTTTTTTTGTTTTTTTTTTTTTGTAACAGCCTACATGCTTTTGTTTTTTTTTAGAATCAAATGAAAAGGTGATTTTAATCATTGTTTCCAGCACAGGAATATTTGATATAGTTCCCTCTGATAATAAATGGAGAATCATGCCTAGAGTTAAAATAAAGCTTTCCTCAGAAGACTTCTATGTGCCTTTTCCCCCATGCTTTTCACTTTATAAGCAATTTGCACAGACACTGCTGAGTACAAAGGACCTGAGATAAATGAAGTCTTTAGAACTTCACCCTTCTCACTGGGTGATGAGTTTGATTGCTTTCAACAAAAGAGGCACTCTTATATTCAAATGATTAATTACCAAAACTCACATTTTTGGTTGGAAAAGATCCTCCACATCCTGCCCCTTCCTCCAGAGAATAAGTTAATGCTATGCTAATGGGCCTTCTAGTTTACAGTGTGAGTTCCCAGTGGATCTCACCAGAGTGCCCCCTCCTACTCATGACTTGAGGCTCATGTATGCACACAGATACTACTCTTCTCAAAGTTTCTGTGCTTTCAGGTAGCATAAAATGCCTTAACCAGACACCCCTGACCCAATACACCTTTGTGTGAATTAGACAAAAGTGTCCCCTCCAGGTGTACCTCCTCCATAGGGGTCCGGCTTAGCAGTTGCAGCAGGATTTGGATTTCAGGCCTCTCTTTACCCCTTGACCACTGCTGTTGTGCAGGGCCCAGTCTGAACGGTTGTCCAAGACAGCTCTGACTTATCCTAAATAACAACAAAAACAGCTGTGAAGCTGTGATGGCCATGAAAACATACTGTTCAGATCTCATCCTGCAGGAGGCATGTTGACTGACAGATCGAATTACTGCCCCTTTTGAAACTACCATCCATTTGTGCCAAGGCCACACTTCCCCTAGCTGCTCCTGGCAGTGAGTCAGCATGGCAGAATACTAGTCGTGAGCTGTTCCTGTAGGATGCAGCACCCTCCAAAGGACAAGTTCAGCTTGAAGACTTCCCATTAGCCTGGCCAAAACTTCCTCAGAACTGTGTTACTGCATGAGACTCACTCGGCCCAACCCTTCCTTCCCCCTCTCCTTTCTCAGGCGTCAGATGAGTCCTCCTTGTCTTCACTGGCTTCCTCCCCTTTATCCTTCACAGGCATACTCCCCCCTCTAAGCTTATCTTGATGTCTGCTGCTCAAAAGACTCAACACAACAGCTAAGAGTCTTTCCACGTACCAGCCACCAAGCTAAATGCTTTACCTTTGATTTCTCATATAACCTTCCCAACAGCGCAATGAAGGAGATGCTCTTTGGACTCTCTTCACTTTGTAGATGGTTCAGTGGAGGTTTAGGGAGGGTGAACATCTTTCCCACATCACACAAGTTGCATGAGGCAGAGCTAGGATTGGATGACAGGTTTTTTTTCAATCCATTGTTCTGAATGACTCTATTATACTAGATGCTATATTTCTAAAATTTGGTAGGACTGATAGAAACTAGAAGGACTTTAAAATTGGAGATATTTTATTTTCTCACAAAAAAGGGAAAAGTCAAATACTCCCCTCGTCCCGAGAAAATCACCTAAATGGCCTACTGTAACCCAAAGATAGTACAATAGATACTTACCGTTCTAGGAGAAAACTCTGTTGTAACAATTATCTAGAATTCAAATGCTTTCAGAATGAGAAATTAAGGCTTTTGTTTGGTATAATTATTATTTTAGAAGTTGCTGGTCTGGAGCAGAAAACTAGCCATGGAAGTCAAGCAGTGCTGCCAAAGTCAAGGAAGGGACCCTGTCACTCTAACATTCACGGCCGCTGGGAAGGGCAAGAAGGTTGTCCAAGTTCTATGTTTCAGACATCTCACTGAGGCTGGCTTCTACTCAATCACAAAAAAAGAAAAAACTACAGAAAAAGTTGGGTCAACTTCTGAATGAGGGTCCTCATGAGGTCTGGGGAAGTCTAGGACAGTTGTGGTCTTTGAGAGGAATAAACTACTGAACTTCTGGGCTTCTTGGATTGTGGCAGATCTGTGGCAAACTTTCTTTTCTGGAGATAGACTAGGACACCTGAGGTGCAGTCCAAACTGTGTGGAGGACATCTCAGTTATAATAACAACCACCATCGAATTGAAAGTGTATTTGTTCATCAAGCCCTGAATTAAGTGTTCTGCTCACATTATATATGCAGTATATTAGCCTTTCCACAGTCCTATAAGACTGTTGTCATCCTGGTGTCAAATTTTATGAAACTGAGGTTTAGAAATGTTAAACAATTTACTCAAAATTGGGAATTCCCTGCTGATCCCATGGTTAGGATTTGGTGTTTTCACTGCCGTGGCACCAGGTTCAATCCCTGGTTGGGGAACTAAGATTCTGCAAGCCACACAGCCTGGCAAAAAAAAAAAAAAAATCATAAAATTAGTAAGAAGCAAATAACAGGACTCAGACCCAGATTTTTCTGTTGCCAGGTCTCCAGATTAATTACTAGGAGACATTTTAGCTGGAATTCAGACTGTAATAGACTCACCTCTGTTCAAGCAACATGTTTCAGAAATTCTGTACTCAAGGAACCCAAGTGGTATTTGAATAACATTCTCCAAAATGAGAAAGGAATCATATGCAATAGAGTTTTCCCAAATGATTCATATTATGCCAGGCAATATCCCTCCTTTTTAAAAAGTGCAAAAAAATTTAGAAATACTGAAGTCGTAATACAGCTTAGTAAAGTGAGGCTCTGTTGAGCATCTACGGTACTCAAATTTTAGTGTGGATCAGAACCACTTCATGGGCTTTTTAAAATATAGTTTGCCGGGCTTCCCTGGTGGCGCAGTGGTTGAGAGTCCGCCTGCTGATGCAGGGGACATGGGTTCGTGCCCCGGTCCGGGAAGATCCCACATGCCATGGAGTGGCTAGGCCCGTGAGCCATGGCAGCTGAGCCTGCACGTCCTGAGCCTGTGCTCCACAACGGGAGAGGCCACGACAGTGAGAGGCCCGTGTACCGCAAAAAAAAAAAAAAAAAAAAAAAAAAAAATTATATATATATATATATATATATAATAGTTTATATATATATAAACTATATATATATATATTTTAGTTTATATATATATAAACTATATATATATATATTTTTTTTAGTTTATATATATATAAACTATATATATATATATAGTTTGCTGGACCGCAGGTCCAGAGTTTCTTACTCAGTAAGTCTGAGAATTTGCATGTATAACAAGCTCCCAGATGATGTTAATGCTGCTGGTCCAGGGAGCTCACTTTAAAAACCACTGATCTGGAGGTCTTCATTTTCTTTCCTTGCATCTAGAGTTTAATGTTAGAAAAAAAAAAAAGCTCAGATTCCTGAACTAATGAAATTGATAAAGCACCAGTTAACAGAACAAAAATTCAGAGCTGTGACAACATGTCATGGTGGGACTTGGATTCTAAGACCCCAGATTATCGTGTCCCACACTTTGTCTAAGAGGACTCTGCCAGAGAGAGATCGGGACCAGTCCACAGGGTGTGGCACTAGCCCTGAGGCAGGGTGGAGATTGTGTCTGTAATAATGTTGCTTTAAACAACTCAGACACTGAGATAATAAGAAAGATGCACTCATGAAGCAACCTGTGGTATTTTTATTCTCTTTGCCCTGAGGAAATTTCAGCCAGGTCCCACAAATTCTCTGGACACTCTTGGCTATTAAGATGTTCTCTGGACATGTTAATCTCCAGGATGTCTCCTATCAATAATTAAATTGCCAAGTACCATGTCATGTACTTGGTCATTTCCAAGCTCTGCACTGCCTTTAGATTTCCAGTTTCTTCCCATTTCCCCAGCTCAGGTCTGCTTCAGGTTAGAAGCTGACTGTGAAGGGAGGTGGCACAAGTGACATTCTTATTCCCCTGGGCAGGAAATCTTACTTTACTGACACATGTGTGATCCGTGCTGGCTTCCTCCACCCCCGGCTAGTGTTTGAAGCCCTCTCTCCCGCACGCTCAGGTGGGACACGCCATGTGGGCAGCCTCTCTCTTTTGGCTTGTGGCTCCCCCTCAGCTCCGACGTCTGAGCAGAACATGGCAGCCTGTGTTGGCTGAGGTTCCTTCAGTCCCTGCAGGAGGCCCTCCTGGGCTTCATTTGTAAATGACCCTAGGCAGACACTACAGATTCCTTATCTGGTCCCTGGGAAAAAGGAACCCCTGACCTGCTGTCAGGCGAAGGTGGTCCCTTCTCAGATGCAACCCCTGCTCTGCTGCCAAAGGTCACGTTAGCTGGTCTCCAGTCTGTAGAGTCTTTTTAGGTTTGAATCAAATATACCAGGCTCCCGGATTCCAGGAACCACTCTGAAAGCCTTCTAAGTAATGTCTTTGAATCCTTTTTTTTTTTTTTTGCTCCGGACTTAGACAGAAAAGGGGATATTTAAACCTACTGTTACACAGCCCCACAAATCGAAGCTGTCTCATAGGCTACTATGAAAGCCCTCCCTTTGCTAAACTGACAAAACTACCCATCAGTCACACCATCCTTGAGTAGCTCACTCACATAGCAGGTGTGGGAGGACATAGTGTTTTAGCAGATGGAATCTCTAAGACAAAGGGACACCGTGATATGCCAGAGTTACTCCTGAGGGACTAGTACTATCTGGAAATATCACGTAAGTGTAAAAAACAACAGTTTCCTATCCTTTCAGGTGTTAAAGCAATTTTACTCTCCTTCAGTGGCTATGGAGAAACCTTAATAAATAATACAGTTTCCTTAGGTTTTAAAGAATCAGGGATATGGACTAGACAACAGAGTAGATAGTTTTCTTCTTCAGGATAGCTGAGTAAACACACAAGGTTACCCGTCCTCCCTTGCAAAATTTCAATGATATCACAGAGTAAATCGGCAAACAAATCCTAAAAGGCACTGGAAAGCAGAATACGCAGGGTAAAGGGAGTGAAGGTGCCAGAAAAACATAGAGTAAGGAATTTGTAAAAGATATAAGAAATAAACTAAGTGAGACAAACTGACAACAAAAGCCACATAGACAAAAGAGAGGACGATGGAGAATCTGCCAGAAAACTGGGTGGATATTTGAAAGATTCCAGGTAGAACTGGCAGAAGGGTCACTTATGGCTACCATGCAAGGTGGGAAGAGTCCTGCCCACACATCCACCCACTGAGGAACAGATACCATTCAGTTCCCTAAAGTGAGACTTCTGATCCCGAAGACTGTCAGAGAAGATTCTGTGACTGGAAACAAATGTCCCTGTTATGGCAACCATGAGGAAGAAATGGGGTGCCCCTGCACCCAAAGGCAAACTCCCACCACACCCCACAGCAAATCCCACCCAGCAGCATGTCAGCTCTTTTTCTAAACAAATTGTGGGTTAAAGAGGAAATCAAAGCTAAAAATACAGACATTGTAGAAAGCAATGAGAATAACAGCACTACATAGCAACATCTATGGGATGCTTCTGTACCTCCTCCTAAAATCAGTGCACGGAATTTCTCCTGAGTTTATTCCGCAGCCCTGTTTGTGTTTCTTTGACATACAAATGATGTAGGACCCAACTTTAGCCCTTATATTAAGGCACCTCTATAGATAACGGGGCTTCAAGTCCCACACACTGCTTTGGGGTCTCTTTTCATCCCTGCAACTAGAGATTTCCTTTCTTGTTATTGTGCTCAGAAAGGTACTTTCAGAATGTGAGGGCAATCTGGCTGTGACATCTGTCACCTCATTGATTACCAGGGCTGATTCTGCTGCCTAGGCAGGTGTCCCTCCCCCCCCCCCGTGCATGTCTCCCGAAGCTGCATGCTCAAAGAGGACAACCTTCCCTGATACAGGAGGACCATTCTTCAGTCCAAGGTATGTGAGTAGCTGCAGTCTCCTGCTAGAATCTCCAAACTAGCTCTCAAGAAAGGTACTTTTAAAAACACTCCATTTATTTAGCTTGGATGGGGAACTTCCCATACATCAGCTCATTCTGCCATCTTGAAGAGAATTTCTGAATTAATTTCAATTTAAAAATATGCCTAAGTGTGATTTGATTATTTACTTCTCCATGTCTCATTTCTCACTGCAAGCACTCCAACTATACTATTTGCTGTTTCCCAAATCATGTTTTTATTTTTTGTTGTTGTTATTTCTCCATTCTTTACATATGAACAATAGATGTTCATCTTTCACAAAACTGTTCAAGTATCACCTTTCCTGTGAAGCCTTTCTGGGATGCTCCAGAAGGAGTTAGTAACTCTCTCCTCCATGTTCCCATGCCCTCGTTCATCACAACTGTATGACAGCACTTCTTCTTTTGTTCCGTAATTGCTTAGGTGTCTGTGTTCTCTCTAGGCTATGAGCTCCTTTTTGAGATTGCTGGAATCTAAATAATGTTTTGGTACCACCAGCACCCAGCATGGTACAAAAAGTAGGTAGACACAAACTAGAATAAATGAATGACTCCCCAGACAGAAGGGGTAAGTAGTTATGTAAAGGAAAGGCACACCCTGTCCAATTGACAGGAGGAGACATTATTAGCAAGTAATGAAAATTGGTTGGAAAAAACCTCAGATGCCTAGGGTCAAATGCACAGTGTACTGATTAGTCGTTTCAATATATTAGTCAAAGTAGAAGCTTGGTAATATGATTTCTTGTAGCAACACTTAAAATTAATTGGAAGGAAGAAAAGGCTAAAGGTTAAAGGGGTCAGTGAGGAGTAAATGGCAAACTTCAGAGTTCCTAAGAAAGGTGTGTAGGAGAGCCCTTAGGATGGTTAATAAACTCTAATAATCCTTCCGACCTTCTCCCACAAGCTCCACAGGATACAATTACCTTTCTGCCAGTTCTACCTGGAATCTCTGAAATATCCACAGTTTGCCCATGGGCTGTCAGATTTTAAAGTGTAGCGACGGCTTATAAAATAGCCCAAGAACTGTAACTAAGCGTGCACCTCCTCCTTGCTTTCCGGGCATACTTGCCTTCTCCATGAATTGCCCCAGATTGCTCTTGACACATTATTCTGAATGATATTTATGGGGAACTCCCAATAAGTCCTCATCAATACAAATAATAATGCATGGCTTTTCTAGAAAGATAATTACCAACCTTCTATGTAGCCATTAGTTCATTGTTCTCCACCTAATTTCTAGATGTTGACATTTGAAAAATACTTCTGGCTAACAAAGTTCTCATAAAACTTGTAGGTGAGCAACAAATGTTATTGAATGAATGATTTATTAATATGTTTTAATGGTGTGGGATGATCTCAAATTTCAGTTTAAGACATTCTGAATTATAGACCCTATCGATCCCTTAATATAAGTCATACACAATAAATCCCCAATCTCTAAGAAACAGTTGCTTCCAGCTATAAACAACCAGTGCAATCAATTATTTTATTTTATTTTATTTTATTTTATTTATTTATTTATTTATTTATTTTTGCGGTACGCGGGCCTCTCACTGTTGTGGCCTCTCCTGTTGTGGAGCACAGGCTCCGCACGCACAGGCTCAGCAGCCATGGCTCACAGGCCCAGCCGCTCCGCGGCATGTGGGATCCTCCCGGACCGGGGCACGAACCCGTGTCCCCTGCATCGGCAGGCAGACTCTCAACCACTGCACCACCAGGGAAGCTCTAATCAATGCTTTTAAATTGTATCTTTTAAATACTTAAAATTCATGTATCTTACCCCATATTCAAGTGAATTAGCAAGATCAAAGTTATCATATTTAGAGTCTCTGAGTGACTAAAAATAGATTATAAATGCAAACATGTTAAATGGTTCCATGAGCAAAATAATTCAACAATATTTTTTATCTTTAAACTTATAAATAGTATACATTAACCAATAAAATACTCCTACACCAAAACCTTGAATTTCCAGATTCTTTGATAACCAGAATTTCTGGTTCACTGGCTATTCTAATTAATGAAAAATAACTATACTCACACCATAACCAGATCACCAATTTTCAAAGAAAGATAATAAAATGCACTTAGGCTTGGCTTAAAATAATTTGACTTGTGGATTCAGATGTTACTTTAGGACATCAATGGTACCTCAAGCTTGTCAATATAACTTTAGCTATCGAAGAATTTTGTTAAAGAAGAGCATTGTTGTCTTAGTATTTCAGAATGAATGGTATTTTATTAACTATTCATCAGAGCAAGTGAGACTTCACCCCAAATAAAATTTGACCAGCCAATTTACAGTGTGAGAGCCAGAAACATACATATTTGGGGATTTAAAATGAAGTGATTGGGAAATGAAAGTTTAAAATGGTGGGGCATGTTCAGTGGACACATATTAGAAGATGTACTATATCTCTAACAACCTACAGAATAAAGTGATTTAACATGTGTATTCAGCGTGCTTCGCAGGGTCACCATATTGCTAAAGTCAACTCTACATGAGCCTGGTGTCTCTAATCTTATTTTCTTGGTATTTTCTGCCTGGCTCTGTCTTTCTACTTCCCTGATTGGCTTTTATCTTCTTGACTCCTCTCCTACCAGGTGGTAAACAAATCCCTGCTGAGTGGTAAACAAACCTGGAGGCTAGACGGACCTCTGGGAGTTGCAGCTGCCACAGTTAAAAAAAGAAGTTTAAACTCTTAAAGAGATGAAGAACCTTTAAAGGAAGTGGAGAGCAAAGCCTTGAAGTTCTTCTACAGCTTCACCATTTGTACTAAATATGGCTGAAAAGAAGTCAGTAAGACAGAAAGACAGCTACAGGCAACAGAACATGGAGAAGAGCTAGTCAAAGCAATGATCTTCAAATATCTCCTCTGAAAAAAATAACAAAGCCTTAAGTCAAATATTATTTCACTGGCAACCACCATAGTTTCTGCTATTGTAATAATATTTTCTTATATTTCTATGCTGCTTTGAAGTTTACAAAGCTCTTTCCCATATATTATCTCATTTGCTGATCACAACCTGCCCCAAACTCCCTTTTCAGGCTTCTGCACAGGACCCTGAGCTAGGATCTACCTAGCTCAGGGTCCTCTGACCAGACCCTACATACTGTTATCTTTAAGCATTCATCTTTAAGCATTCACTGTGATCCTCATGTTTATGCATTTCAATTTTCCTCTTCCAATTGGCCTATCCAAATCTTATTTGGCATCTAAGACCAAGCTCATAATAGTATTTCCTCTGAAAAGCCTTCCCTGGTGAGTCACCAGGAGGAACCACACCTTCTTTTGTATACTATGACAATCAATGACCATTAATGTCACTTAATAACAATTGTGTTCTGTGTCTCATTAGATCTTTTCTATTATTGTCATTTTGAAATCCCCTACTATTGGAACTTTTTTCCACCAGGTCTTACTTCCTTAACTAAACTATAAATTTCATGAGATCAGGTCTGAGAACCTGAACAGTTAATTTCCACAGGGTACAATCAAGAGCCCCTCCCACAGTGTAAGCCCTAGTGGCAGAGTAGTAGGAAATGGAGCTGATTCATAGACAGTTAGTGTCTCTGGGGAACAGGGAGCAGAATGCAGAATTTGTGCATTCCTCTGCCACATGTGTTGTTCTACTTAATTATAAGTTTCTTAAAGGTAGAGACCCAGTTTTATTAATAGAATATATTTCAATGAATTAAACCAGAAATAAGAGAACTAAAGAGGAAGGAGATCAACCAGTAATTAAGAAACCAGAGTAGATAGTGAAGCATGCCAACAGTTAAGTACCAGGAAGACAGGACTAAGTAAACAAGGGAGAGAAATTTTGGAAACCAAAAAAGAAGCCATGTGGCAGGACAAGTGATAAATGTTTAGATCAAATGTCCAAACAAATGGCTTCAGACCCAAGTGGAAGAGATCTAAGAGTCAGTTGGGTAGGAGGGATTTGAGAGGCTTCCATCCAGGATTGCTCGTCATAGTCTTAAAGATCATGGAACAGAATGGGTCAGGAAATAGAGTCTGTGTTTTCTATTAATTGGAATTCCAGCAGAGTGGACTGCATACAGCAAGGGCTCAATAAACATGTACTCAGTTGAGTTATTGAGGAACATACATTATTTTGTGTGTGTATGTACATTTGTATTGCCACCGCTAGGTTTTCTATTTATTCTAAGGTTGACAGGTCAACCTGATCCAGGCAGGAAAGGGTTTTGTCAGTGTGAGAAGAGTCCAGTTTGGGAAGCAGACACTACTTACCACATCCTAGCCTCCTTATATCACAGTTCTTAAGAGAGGCTATCATTTGTAGTTCCTCCTTCTTATTAACGTATATGTTAGGAATTCACCACTCAGTTAGAAAGTTGTCTCTAATGACTAATCACTCCTGGAGTCGTGAATCACACTCTGATGGATATTCAAATGTTGAAGCAAATATACTTGCTGAACTAAGAGATAGATCTAAGTCAGCTGACCCATGGAGAATTTTGACCTTAGCAAGTAAAGTACTAGAAGCAATGATCACATTTGTTGGTAACAAAAAATTTAATTGCAGAAACTGGTTTTAAAAAATAGTGTATTGGGCTTCCCTGGTGGTGCAGTGGTTGAGAGTCCGCCTGCCGATGCAGGGGAGGTGGGTTCGTGCCCCGGTCCGGGAAGATCCCACATGCCACGGAGTGGCTGGGCCCGTGAGCCATGGCCGCTGAGCCTGTGCATCCGGAGCCTGTGCTCCACAACGGGAGAGGCCACAACAGTGAAAGGCCCGCGTACCACACACACAAAAAAAAAAGTGTACTGTTACAATCTACAATGTCCAACTCCCAAAGTTACTCTCATCCTAGCATGGTGTTATAAAATTCTATTAAGTGAGAAATCTGTTTTTGTGCTTTGCAGGCTTTTTTCAGTGGTAAGTTACTATTGCATACAAATTACCCCCAACAATTAGCAACTTAGAATAACAGTGTATATTTGTTATCTCTCAGAGTTTCTGTGGGTCAGGAATCTGAGCATTGCTTAGCTGAGTGGTCTGAATCAGGATCTTTTATGAGGTTGCAGTCATGATACTGGCCAGGGCAGCTATCATCAAAAGTTTTGACTGGATCTGGAGCATCCACTTCTAAGATGTCTCACTCGCATGGCTGGTAAATTGGTGCTGGTTGTGGATGCCTCACTCAGTTCATTGCCACATGGGCCTTTCCCATATAGGAATACTGGAGTGTCCTTATCACATGGTAAGTGGTCCGAGGGAATGAGGTGGAGTGGCAATGTCTCAAGTGATCTATTTCAGAAGATACACACCTTCACTTCCATTGCATACTATTGATCACAAAGGCCAACTCTGATACAATGTGGGTATGGACTATACAAAGACATCAGTGCCAGATGGGGAAGATCACTGGGGCCCATCTCAGAGGCTGGCTACCACATGGGTGCTATAAACTGATAAGCCAAAAAACATCGCCTTTTGACATGGTACACTTTTCAGAAATATTCAGTTGAAATAGTGTCAGCTATATCCATACATAAGCAATACAGTACTATTATTCTCAAAGACTCAGGAGTAAAGAATTTAAAACAAGTAATTTTTAAGTCATAGAATTCTTTAAAAAATTATTTGAGAAGAACAAATGGAGCAGAACAATAAGGTTTTCACCAGGAAATGTGCTGGGAAAATGTCAGCCTCGTTTATCTGGCTGAGAGTGCCAAGAACTTCAGGGACCGTTGTGAACAATGGTTAAAACCAACACAAGTCTATCACAAAGCCCTTGTCAGAGCAAAACAGTATTCACGTGTCCTCATTGGAAGAAATGGAAATCTTCCTCTTTTCCTTCTATAAAAATGGAAATTTGAGATTCTGTAACATAAATCCACATCCATTAGCAGTAAAAGATAATTACCTTAAATTGAATAAACTTTCAACAAAATACTCCTCCTTTATAGCTGAGATGGATTGAGCCCAGAGTAAACCAGAATCCCAAGGGTTAAAAATATTTAGCATTCAATCGCTAGTTCACTTCTTGCCCTCTGATAACCAGGAACAAAATTGCTTTTCTGTTGCATAAAGTATCTTTCAAATTCAATTGCTTATCTCCTCATTCATTCAAGAAAGAGAGACCCCAGGTTTATAGGAACCAGAGCCCATAATACAAATATAGTATATTAAACATACAGCAGACATCTTCCGAAAAATAACCAAAACACAGTCTATTGATTCTAACCTTCTATATCAAGGTATTCTCCAGTGGTCTCAACTGGATGCTGGATATGAGAAATTCCAATTATTTGAATTTCTATATATAGGATAAGCATTTAGTTATCAACACACACCATAAAACATATTTTCATCTGTTATTAAAGCACTATTACTATGTGGAATTGAATGTATTTCTACTGTGAACTCAACTGCCAGTGAAGCGGGCGAGGCAGCATTTTCTGTAGAGATTCCCTTTGCAGACCTGTTTTTTAAGCACTGTCCTGTAGCAACCTTTGGATTGACATTTGGATAAATAAAATAAAACATCATGGAGAGATTTTTGAGAGTCCTTCTTCTTCCCTCACTCCCTTTCTCTGCTTCTTATATGCAGTTATGCATTGCCTTGGTTTTAATGAACTGATTTATTGTTAAAAATTTTTTTTCTACAGTAATCACTGTGTCCGATGCCTGCAAGCTTATAGAAACCCTTCTGGTGCAGGGCAATCTTTTACAGAATCCTGAGCTCACTTAATTTCAGCAAAATACCAAACAGTGGGGCTGAGATGTACATGACTTCTTATTGCATTAATTCCAATTCTGATCAAAATAAGTTTACAGACTAGGAAATGGAGCCAAATTTTTAGAATGACATGGAAGTTGGTGATATCAGTGTTTGCTAGAATCTCCTAAAGAGCATCACTGCTCTTCATGGTTCAGAGAACAGCAGAATTGGAGCAGGACGGAGAGGAGAGATGAGGAAGACTGCCAGAGGGAGAGGAGAGCTGGTTTCATCAGGAAAGTAAAAAAAAAAAAAACCTAATTCATATCCTCTTGCTGTAAGAACTGAGCAAGTTGATTTCTGAGAAAGCTCCATGGGTTTCCCATGTACTTCTATAGATGATTTACCTATAGTTGAATATCCATAAGGGCAAAGAAAGAAAACTCAGGGCTTTATTAGGTTTAACTTTCATTTTACTGTAAAACTTTATAACTCATGATTTATTTCAGATTATAAAAGGAATAAGTAGAAATGCAGAAAATAAAGTTTAAGAAGAATAAAAGTCATCTACAATCCTAGAATAACCACTGCTAGCAATCCAGTACATATATGTCCAGAGTTTTCCATGCACATATTATTTGCATGGATGAAATCATGCTATCTGTACAATTTTATATCCTATGTTGTTTGCTAATGTTATTATTACTATTTCCTCATTGTACAACAGTTATTTAATATTTTTAGCTATGAAATAATCCAGCATACAAATATGCCATAATTTCTTGACCATTTTGGTATCATTTAACTTTTTACTGTTAAATATAACATCAAATACTTCAATAAACAACTTGCATATATCATTTTGGTCTATACTTTTTTTTTCTTTTTGCGGTATGCGGGCCTCTCACTGCTGTGGCTTCTCCTGTTGTGGAGCACAGGCTCCGTATGCGCAGGCTCAGAGGCCATGGCTCACGGGCCCAGCCGCTCCACGGCATGTGGGATCCTCCCAGACCGGGGCACAAACCCACCTCCCCTGCATTGGCAGGAGGACTCTCAACCACTGCGCCACCAGGAACGCCCTGGTCTATGTTTCTAATTGTTCTCCCAGAAAGAATATCTAAATTGGGAATGTGTAACCGCAATTTATTTAGGTAAAGACACTCTCCAAAATGATCATTTGCTCAATAAATCATTTAAAGGAAAAGAATATAAAATCTAATCAAGCTCAAAAATCTTGTACCCAAATTTTTGGTAAGTCCTTGGTGTACTTGCTTTTATTTTTTTTACCCTTGCTTTTATTCAAGTATAATTTGCATACAGTGAAACACTCTGTTTTTAAGTTTGATGATTTGTGACAAATGAATACAACAATATAACTGTGGCTGCATATATACCCATATAACCATATCCCTATCAATATAATTATCAAATATTTCCATCACCCCAGAAAGTTCACAGCTGCCCCTTCTCAGTCAACCTCCACACCCAGAAGAAACTACTATTGTGGTCTTTTTCACTGTAGGTTAATTTTACCTGTTCTATATCTTCACAGACAATTGTTCTTATGTTCCTTGTTTCTTTCCTTCAGCACAATGTTCTTGAAATTCATCCATGTTGCTGCATCTATCAGCATTTAGGTTTTTTTTATTGTTGAGTAGTGTCGTATGACTATACTAAATTGGTATGTCCATTCTCCTGTTGGTGGAAATTTGGGTTGTTTCCAGTTTGGGGGCCATTGTGATTTAGGCTGCTCTGAAATTCTCTTCAGACATATTATTTCATTTTTCTTGGGTAAATACCTAGGAGTATAATTTCTGGGTCATAAGGTAGGTTATATTTAACTTTATGAGAAACTGCTGAACTATATTCTAGCTGGTTGTACCATTTGACACTCCCTCCAGCAGTGTTTATGGGTTTCAGTTGCTCTATCTCCTTGCCAACATTTACTGTTCATAGACTTTTTAATTTCAGCCATTCTAGTAGGTATGAAGTGGTATTTGCATTTCCCCTGTGACTAATAATGTCAAGCAGTTTTTTAATGTGCTTATTTATCATGTTTCCTTGGGAAGGGTCTGAACTGTTCAAATCTTTTGCCTTTTTTTTTTTTTGGTTATTGGATGGAAGAAATACTTTGATATGGCTGGATTTGCGGTCTTTATTTAATATGTATATTTATTTTATTTAATCAACTATTTAATATACAATACACATTTTAATATATATAATATTTTATTAGTCTGTGGCTTATCTAATTATTTTCCTAGCAGTCTCTTTCCATGAGCAGAAGTTTTTCATTTTACAAAGTATATTTTATTATTTAAAAAATTATTATTGCTGTTTATACTGTTTATAAAATCTTTGCATACCCTAAATTATTCTTAAGCTTTGTAGTTTTAGATTTTATAAGTCTAAAATCCATATTGGATTAATTTTTGTGTATGATATGAAATAGGGCCAAAGTATATGATTATCCACATGGATTTCTAGGTGTTCCAGAACCAGTTTTTTTTTTTTTTTTTTTTTTTTTTTTTTTTTATTTATTTATTTTTGCTGTGTTGCGTCTTCGTTTCTGTGCGAGGGCTTTCTCTAGTTGTGGCAAGCGGGGGCCACTCTTCATCGCGGTGCGCAGGCGCCTCTCACTATGGCGGCCTCTTGTTGCAGAGCACAGGCTCCAGATGCGCAGGCTCAGTAGTTGTGGCTCACGGGCCTAGTTGCTCCGTGGCATGTGGGATCTTCCCATACCAAGGCTCGAACCCGTGTCCCCTGCATTAGCAGGCAGATTCTCAACCACTGCGCCACCAGGGAAGCCCAGAACCAGTTTTTTTGACAATTTTTTTTTTATTAGTTGCTTTGGTCCCTTTGTTGAAAATCTATTGACTTATAAATGTAGGTCTACTCCTGGAGTTTCTGTTCTGTTCCACTGATTAAATCATGAACAGTTCAAAGCAACAACTATCTGGTTTCATAGTCTATGATGACCACTTCCTCCATACCTCTCAAATTGCACCAGCCAAGGCATTCCCTTCCACTGGGATCCCATCACAGCTCATCACTGCTTTCAACAATTGCACCACCATAGCAAGCCAAGGACAATCAGGACTCTACTTACTACCTGTGATTGAGTCCTCATTATCAGCTGGCCTCTGGAATGCTCCAGCTCCAAATTCCCATTTTAAAGTCTACTTCCTAGGACCACTCCTGTAACCAACTGGACACAGACACTCAGAGATTTGCATGCAGGAAGTTTATTGGGAAGTGCTCTTGGGAATGGCAGCTGAAGGGGAGAAAGAGAAGCAGCAATGGACAGAAGGAGGAGTTAAACTATAATGCAGTTGTACAGAAGCCTCAGCCAACCCAACTCTGTGGTTGGTTAGGAAGCTGGGCATCCCCTTCAGAGGTATATATTGAAGCAAGGGAGGGCCAAGCTTTGAACCCATGCATCAATCAGTTATTTAATGTGGGCTGACACTGTGGAGGGTACATAACCTTGGGTGAAGCAGCTCCCTTCCACTGAGACAACAAGCCTATCCAAATAAAAATACTGGCTTTGTTACCTGCAAAATTAAGGGGAAAATACTTAAAACATACTGCCAGTTTGTCAACATAAGTGTAGATGTCTACCATGGTACCCCTGGCCCACAGCAGATAGAGTAAGTAAAAGGGGTAAAGATAGGTTAATCCACTGTCTGAGTCTGTTACTCCCAAAAGCAGGTCCTGAGAAAGAGCCTTGAGTTCAGGCAGTTTTAGGGGGATGTGATCCAAGGAAGAACAAGTGAGGGAGAAGGGATAGTGAGACAGAAAAGAAAGAAAACCCAGTAAATGACATGTCAATGAACAGGTTATCATTGTTGGAAACGGGCTCAGTTCTGCTGGAATTTAGTAGAATATTTCTCAAAATGTCTCACAGAAGGTTGAGAAAGCTAGAGTACTAATCCGCCAACTCCCATTTCTCATGACTTGAGGGATGCCCCAGAGGCACTTCCTGGCTATCCTGCTAAATAAGCTTTGAAAAATAGAGATATACAAGTGTCTGAGGTAGAAAGCCTTCAATGCATGTGAAACTCAGACATGGGCCCAGGGGATATCAGCTGGATACCAAGGGTACCTGCCCCAGCCACCAATACTACATTCTTAATCTGCTCTGGAGGTGGCAGGCATAGGCAGAAGAGCTAAGGTATTTTACAGAAGGAAGAGACCCACTACCCATCAAGGGGTTCATGTTGCCCATTATCCCAGCAAGAATTTGGGAGTTGGGGGAAAAGTATAACCAATGGTGATAAGTGCATCTCTCATTGTGCTTGCCTGTACTCCGCCTCCATTGGCAGGTTTTACACTATTTTATGGAGGTGATATAAGCACACTAACATGTCTTTATTTATATGCTTACTTTGGGGAGAGCGTGGTTCAGTAAATAATAATCTATAATAATGGATGACAATTTTCTACGATGTGACAGACAATGTTCTAAATATGTTACATGTATGGTCTCAATGAATCTTCAAACACTTGGGAAATATGTATAGTACAACTATTACTTCACATTATAGATCAGGCATTTGAGGCATAGAGAAATTGTACTAGTCAGCTATTGTTATGATAATGCTGCATAAAAAACAGCACAAAATTTCAATGACTTAACAACAACAAAGATTTATTTTTCTCACTAATAAGTTTATTGGTTGTCTAGGAAGTCTCTATGGACTAAATTGGGATTAGCTGACTAGGCTCCAGGCTGCAAGTGTGGTTTGACCCCAAGATGCAAACTGGGTTTAGGTCTGCTCAAAATTTCTCTCTTCTGGGTCTGGGATTAGCAGCTACCCAGAGCATGCTCTTGTCACGGCTGATAGCAGAAGCACAAGAGACCAAACCAAATCACTTAACATTGGTACTCTATGCTGTTAACATTCTGATCAAACTTCTCTTGATATCTTGAACAGAGTAAATGCCACAGCCAAAATCAACATCATTGGAGTTAAAAAATATAGACCCCTAATGAAGAGGTAGAACAAAGTGAAACTTTGCAGAACACTAATGCAGTCTACCACCAATATTAAATAACTTGCTCTGGGCACTAATAAATAGTAGAACAAGACCAAAACCCAGTTCTTTTTTTTAACCCCTGTTCTAAACCTTTACAATATTCTGACTCATCAGGAGGGATCAAAGGGAACTGGTGGAAATTTGGTGAAACTTAAAAGCTAAACGTTTAGAAATATATTTCTAAAATAATCTATATATGACAAGTGACTGGTGGGCAAGTAGGAGAATGGGAAAAATAGGTTCTATTCTTAGTATTTTGGAGGGCATAATTCAACAAGTTAACTGTAAACTTCTAGGAAGTTAAAACAAATGATCCAAGAATGTCCAATGAAAATGAGTCCAGAGACCTGGTTTCAAGTCTTTATATTGCTACTGTTTAAACAGGTGGCCTCAATTTGCTTTCTGGTCTGTTCAAGCCTCAGCTTCCTCCACTGAAAAATGAGGGACAGTACTTAGAGCACTTGAACTCTCTGCTTTTAATAAACCCTTTAGGCTGATTTGAGAGAACTTTTGAAAGAGGCCTCCTCCCACTATGCCACCATAGTATGTAGGTAGTTAGAAATGCAAAATTGGAGTGAGCACCAACTCCATGTAATGTACAACATAATGACTAGTTAACAATGTTGCATGGTCTATTTGAAAGTTAGAATAAATCCTAAACGTTTTCATAGCAAGGAAAAAATTTATAACCATATGAGATTATAGATGTTAACTAAACTTACTGTGGTAATCATTTCACAATATGTACACAAGTCAAGTCATTATACTGTACACCTTAACCTTATACAGAGCTGTAAGTCAATTATATCTCAATAAAACTGGAAAAAGATAAGTTTGGGGGATATGTCTCACAAAACAAATGTTCTACAAACTTGTTGACTATAATGAATTTCTTTAACTCTTTCTTAATTCATAAGAATTTGTTAGACTTTTCTACAAATGCTCAAATTCCTTCTTGACATTGGGTGTTTAACTTGACAGCAAGTTGGCTGAGTCAAAAATTTCAAGCACACCTTTTCAGGGAAGTCTATAGTTTACACAAAGTATTATTTGGATTTCATGAGCTATTCCACCAAAGGGCAATGAAATACCATTCCAAGAATATCTCAAATATCAAAGAAAGGAAAGGCCCTGTTGACTTTTTTCTTCTCAAGCTGATTAAGAAAAGAAAAACTATTAGGATTATTCCACATACACTGCAGACCAAGGTGAAGGGAGAAGCACTTGCCCAGTGGCTGTACAAGACCTGATATCTCACAGGCAGTATTCCAGACCGTGATTTCCTTGAGGCTTTGGAATATGTATTATTCTCATGTGTATTTCCTACAGTACGTAGCCATGTTTTGCATATTGAAAGTTTCAAATAAAGTTTTGTTGAATGAATGAATAATTAATAAATAAATCTCAATGATTGCAGTTCTCTTTGTATCCACATAAGTCACAGTGGATATAGACTGGATATCATGTAGCTGAAAGATTTTTAACAAGAAGATATGGCTCATGCTTCTTAAGCATAGTGATCAGATATTTATAAGGTCAAAGAGAATAAAAGAGTGATTGGATACTTGTAGAACACAGTCATCTACTATATATAAAACCCACAATTGTCCCCACAAGCATAGCCAAGGTGAATCCCAAGAGGGAGACCCAGGCAATGCAAAATAATCCTCAAAATAAATCACCACATAGATCCTCCCAAAACCAGCACATCTAACACAGGGTTTCACAATTTTAAAAGAGCTTGGATGATGTTCAAGTTCATGCTAAAAATATGGCAAGTAAAATTTCAGTTATTCGAAGAAAGGATAAAAGAAATTAGGCTAGTTAATCTGGTGTGAGGATGGCCCGCTTCGGACTTCTCAGGCCAAACCAGAACTCAGAATTCCATTCTTTACTTGCCTCAGAGTAAAACTTAAACTTTTTAAAGGGAAAAACATCCTAAAACTTGCTCTTATGATCACAAGCTACCATTTATATCTATAAATGCTAGGCTCTCTCTCTCCGTATATGTATATATTACCCACAGTAGTGCTAAATATCTATAAGTATCCTTATCTTATTTTATAGATGAAGAAACTCACATTCAGATCAATACCTTTCCCATGGTCATACAACCAGCAAGTAGCAGAGGTAGCAGACCATGGTCCAGACCAAGATCTGACTCCATGTTCTTTGAAATACCCCATATCATCAGGAAGTCAAGCACACCTCTATCCATCAGAAGCTTTTCTATATCCTTAGCTGGAAGAAGACCTGGCTTGTGTCAGATTATCTGCATCTCTTACTATGTTTTACCCTTACACTCAATCAGATGAGACTGAGTTGTCTTTCCCTTTGTTTCCATTTCCTGACTACTACTCTCCTTCCTCAGCAGCTCTTTGAACTCCAGTCACTTATTCATAGTATTTACACCCCTGCTGAACATTCAAACTTTCTTCCTATTAGTGGGCACCTCCTGCTCAGCTCCTTCAGTTCTGCCTTCTCCAGCTTCTATCTGCAGCCAGCTTGCATCAGGCCAGCCATCGAAACGTGCCTCACCACCTCCTACACTGTTGACCAAACTGTGCCTACCATTCCATCTTCTAGGATTAGAATCTAACACAGAGCCAAGCCCACGGTATTTTTCCTATAAAAAAAATACCATGACTTGGTCATATAAAATGCCCAGTCTCTACTTCTGGGTTGTCCCATGGTGACAGAGTGCTTCCTGAAATAACCCCATAACTTGAGTAACCAGCTCCAACTACAATTTGCCTTCTCCAAAATCTCCTGTCACCTCTCATAGAAATCCTGGTTCATAATCTGAAGTGGGTATTCAAAACCTTCTCCTCAGGCCTAAACTACCAAATCACTCTTCCCAGCCCCCAGACTTTCCCACTTCTCCCTCTCTGACACTTCCTCCTGATTCAAGTTGATGGACCTGAAGTTAATATCTCAAAGGAGAGACTTTCACATGTTCCTCCCTTTTTATTTCCACATATAGTTGCTCTGTTTCAACTATTCTCTCAAAGGGGCTAGGCTTTGGAATCCACGGACCTGAATTAACATCTCAGCTTTACAATTTTATTTGTAGCTATAGACCCTTGGACAAATTTCTCAACTTTTCCAAGGCTTGGTTTCCACATCACTAAAAGGGAAACAATAAAGCTTACTGTAGAGAGTTTATGAGATTCCAATGCTACATCATGTAGTGGGCATATTTGGGAGGTTTATTTGGGTTTTTCCCCATTTTCTAGCTATAGAACCACACTCTCCCTTTGGCTCGTTGAGGCTGTTTGTTCCAATGGGATGGGACAAAGGGCCCTGGTCTGGCCAATAAGAGAACCAATGCTCTTGACCACAGGGGTTTTCTCGTGGACATGATCCAAGTGGGGACAACTGGAGTCCACCTGGTAGCTCACCTGATAATGACTGGGACAGAATATCATGTAATTGCTGGAATTGCTAACTACAAGGGACATGGCAGTCTGGAGTCGTCAGTGGTTATTTTTGCCCCAGGGAAAGGAAGCCAGCCTAACAGTGGAGTTAAAACAGAGCAAAGTAGAGCTGAGCAATTTAAACAGGCAGAGTTTTCATGCTGCTAAAGCACTGGACTTTCTAGTATAGTGCAACAATGCATTCCATTTTTCTTAAATTAGTTTGAGTTGGGTTTCTGTCACATGCAACCAGAACTTCTAACTAATAAACATCTGCAGTCTCCAGTGTGGTGCTGACATGGGCAGTACTTCACATGCCTGCTGTGCAGAATTAACTTCTCTGCCACCTTCCTTTCTACCCATAATCCCATCCCATAATCCCCTCAATGATATTATGCCCACAATTATCACTTTCCTCTCGAACATCTTGAGTTTCTCTGCTTGCTCGATTACTGCTTCTAATATGTCCAATAGTAAATATTCATTGTTTATGTTTTTTTAAACACTTGGTAGTTTACAAAGCACTTTGATATACAACTAATCCTATGGGATCAGTCACCATAACCTGACTCTTCCTCCTTCAAAACGTCTCTTCTCCTTTTCTTTCCTATAGCTGTAACTTAGGTTCACCTCCCCTAGATAATCATACTCATTAAAAAATGCTCCACCTATGAATCCTGCCACTAAATTAAGCTTCTTAAAATGCCACTCTCAGCAAGCATGCCTCTTTTCTACTGAAGAGTAGAAAAATATTCCAGGTAGCTTTTCAAATAAAACCCATCCTTTTCTCTCAATTAATCCAATATTGTCTCCTAGCTGGCACAACTTCACTTATCTAGTCTTATTTGTAGCCAGATAGTTCTACCTTTTACCAAGTTCTAACTTTTACCAGTGTGTGACTTTGATCAATTTATTTCTGTGCTCTGGGACTGTAGACTTCTTACCACAACCATGTCAATTTCCGTGTCATCCCTTACTCATACTAGACTCATTTCCTTCTGTTGTTTTTAAAAAACATTTTAAAGCATAATATACATAACATAAAATTCACCTACTTTAGGTTTTATAATTCATTTTTTAGTAAGTTTACCCAGTTGTGCAACCATCACCATAATTAGTCTTAGAATATTTTCATCACCCTAAGAAGGTCCTTCATGCTCATTTACAGTTAAACCCATTAGCACCTGCAGCCCCATTTTCTATCTCCATAGACTTGACTTCTCTGGAAATTTAGTATAAGTGGAATTATAAAATGTGTGGTCTTTTGTGTTTGGCTTCTTTCACTTAACATAATGTACCAGACTCATTTCTGCCTTCATCCTTTGTAGGTTCTCTCTCATACCTTCTCCCTTCCTTTCCACCCACCCAAATCCTTCATTGTTGTTGTTGATGATGATGTTGTGAGGTATGATTTGAGACACACCACCTTTATAACATCATCTTAGAGTCATTTCAATCTACAATTTCTATTGTCTTTACTCTAAGTCTCCATGGGACCTCTAGGCTTGAGTTCCCTTAGTTGTTCCATACAGTTATCATATTTTTCTTTCTAGGAAATATGAAAATTCTTTATGGAAAGTATTAGACACATTTGGGAACAAAATAAATGTTCTCTGAAAAAAAATAATGAATTGGGTATGCCTACATATACTTCCCTTTAGAAGATCAGTTTCCGAGAACCATAGTCACGTAGGGCTTACTTTAACAGTTCATTTGATTCATCTTTAGGAGGGAAAGATCTGGGTGCATGATCTGCTGATTTCTTTATATCTTATGCCAAAAGCTGCTGACAGACTGGGCATAGCCCATGGTTTTGAAAGATCCTATTCTCCTCTTATCATCAGTTCCCCCATATACCCCCAAATTTCAGGAACTGTCAATTCCTTAAGGATATACTCAATGTCTGCTGGTCGATCTTTGTTCCCACTTTAGTCCATAGCTATTGTCTTGCAGAGAGTGGGTGTGGAATCAGTGTCTCTAATGAATGAATACATGAATGCATACACAAGTGAGACTAAGTGAGCAAGCAGGACATGGCCACTGCAATCTCTGAAGGCCCAAATTGTCAGAAGTTAGTATTAGCTTTAGTTAAGAATTCCAGTTTGGATCTTTCAAATGCTAAGTAAAGGTCTATTCTTATTGCACATCAATTTGTCAGAAACACAGACAAAAAATATAAGAATTTAGCCATGGAGACAACACAGAAAAAGTACAGACCCCAGATCAAAAGCAAGTGAAAAGTGAATCTCTCATACTCACAAAATCACGTCCCTCTACTTTCCCAGGCTAACGCACTATTGCTTCAGGGTGCTGTTATATGTCACTTCCTCTGGTTAACATTCTTTTATATCCTGGGTTTGGTTATATACCTATTTTTCTCCTATCATATTTAAACTTTCAACAAATATTTATTGAACATCTACTATGTGCAGGCATTGTTGGAAGGGCTTGTAATACAGTAGTGAACAAAGCAGAACAAAGCATCACCCTGTATTCGTGGAGCTTCCATTTCAGTGGGTCACATGTTATCATATTTTCCTCCTTCATTGTCTGTATGCTAAATCCCCAAGGGCCAGAAATCAATCCTATATTGGTTGAATAGGTAATAAATAAGCTACTATTTATTGGGCATATCAATATCTCATTTAATCTTCATTATTACCCTAAAAGGAGCATATATACACACTCTTGTATCAATAACGTTTTGCTGCTCTGGTTTAGAGAGGTCGGTTAACTTGGCCAAGACCACAAAGTCAATGAGTTAGAGATCCAGAATTTGAATACAATTATTTAACCCCAAAATTATGTTCTGCTTGGTGAAAGCAAAAGGATAATTATGAGAAGATTCATGAGGATGAAGATCCAGTATAACTGGATTTTCATGGACCAGATGAAAGCTCCACATCTTACTTAAAGTGTTTGGAAGTTAATTTCCGAAGGAAACACCTATACTGAAAAAGGATAAGATACGATTTGGAAATCAATGACAAAAGAACAGAACTGTTGTTAGACCTTGAGAATTAATCAGATAGCACCTCAAAAAGTCATTCACCATTACATCTAGCTAAATTACATTTTCCTAAAATGTTCTGTTTTCTCCAGTCCTAAGAATAAAAGTGGTAGAAAAAATATTTTAAAATAAATAACAGCTACATAATTTGCCCCCAAACCTAAAAATATTGGAGTTATCTTACAACAATTTATTTTGATTATTTACAGGGTTATATTGTTTTCTAACTATTACATATTTCTAAATCTTATTCCCCCAAAGCTGCAGAAATGCAAGGTCCCCGTGGGCATAAATTTCTTTTATGCACCACAGCATCTAACGTGATGCTGAGTATAGACTTAGCTCAGAGTCCAAGAAATGGAGATAAATTTAGAAAATCTGGTCCAGGGCTGACTGTTTTCCCTGTCAAATTTTGCCTCCAAGATTTTATCCAGTTAATCCATGTCATTGAGAACAACACCAGCTTTTGTTACATTTCTGCATCATTCCAAAGGCCAAATCAGTGGTTATTTGTCTCATCACATAATAGGGAGAAAAGCAGATTTTATTTTAAAATTAGCTTTGCTCCACTTAGCGAATTTGTTAGAAAATGTGCCTAAATTCACATAAATGGTGGGATGAATCTGTGCCTGTGTGAGAGAGAGAGAAAGAAGGCAAGTGTTTGCACGCACACTTGTGGGTGGGTAAGCATCTTCATAAACCCCTCAGCTTCTCCGGAGGAGCTTACGGTACATGCCATGGAAACAGTGGTTACCATGGAAAGAGTGTGCCATGGTGACGAGCTCAAGAAATGCCTATGTAAAACCATCTTACCATGTAACCTTACACTTTCCAGCATTTTTAAAAAATATGACAGGATTAGAGCACAGTACTCTGGGGAGTCTCAGCCCTCTCAATGATCTTCCAAAACAATCTAGAAAGTGAGGTGATAAACTGCAGGGCGTTGTGTACCTTGCTAAAGGGCTTGACAAGCAGTTAGGCAGAGAAATTGCCAACATCGTTTATCTATGGACTGCACTGCACACTATTAAATATTTTCTGTTAAAACCCACAAAGTATTACAAATGAAGAGAAAACATGGATAAAATTAACTTAAAGCGAATGGTTTCCTGACTCACTGAGATCAGAATGGATGTGTTTCATCTAACTTATCTGTTAATAGGCTTTCTTGATGCCCTAGTGTTACCATAATCTCCAAAGCACTGGACAAACCAGTACATTTGTTTATCTTTATCACTCTTTGCTTACTAAAGAACTTGCTTTTATTAAAGAGATCAATCACCTGCACACAGTTTAATAGCCTGAGCAGTACATACAAGGTGAAAAAAAAAGCAAAAAAGGGTAAAGGGTGAGAGCCCTGTTTTAACAAAGCCCCAAAAGCATTAAAGAGGCAACAAAGTAAGCTTTTGATGATATGTATGTATACATATATACTCTTAGAGGTAGAAAACTTGATATCAAAATTAATAATCTAAAACATTTCTAAATGGGAAAGTGAAGGCTTCAGAGCCATCAGTGCCTCTACTCTGCACTCAATTTTGTCTGGCTACTTTAATAAACAGTCAAACGATGCTAAGTGGAGAGACGTGGAGTACCTTACATGTCTCATACTCGGCTCCCCTCACCGCCTTTCACGGGGAAGCCAGACATTTGTGCCTCCCAGCCCAGCCGTGAAACCAGGAATCCACCCTGCTTCAATGAGGATGTGGCATCTGAGGGCCACTGTCTTAAACCTCAGATATGAGGCATCATTGAAATGCTGGGGTAGAGCTCACTGTCCACACTGTAGTGGAAGGGGGAACACTGCTCTCCTACCTACACTGAAAAACAACCCTCGTCACAATCTCTCAGTGCAAGGAACATAATATCATATTTTATCTAGTCTTCTGGGATTAAAAATATTGATTGAAATTTTCATTGGAAGCTTTTCTTAAAAGACACTTTCTTCCAAACCTCTTCTTTCTACTCCGTTGCAAGTCTGCTATTTTCCTTGCCAAAATGCAGGAAAGCAATTAGGCTCAAGGGTTTTATAAGCTGCACCGGTTCAGGGCAAATCTATTGAACTTTGCTGAGAAATTCTTGTTCATTCACTGTGAAAATTTTGATGGTTTTATCCTCTTTCTTGATAACCACTTAGTTGGAGAAACCCGTGTTACGTGTGCAGTGCGGGATTTAAAGAGAAGCCAGCCTAATTAAAGTGTTGTGATATTAAACAGAAAGGTACTAAATATATTCCTTTAATAATTGCAATTTCTAGCTCAAATATATGTTGGAAAGAACTGAAGCTAAAATACAAAGGAAATTTAGCAGAAGCAGCAATGGCTGAGAGAAAATATTAAGCTGACCTGCAAAGTGCCTCACAGGTTTTGAGAATAAAGCAGGAGGAAGTGAGGGGCCGAGCCTTCCTCTCCCATCAGCTGTTCCTGTTGCTGGTGATTATAGCCATATTTCACAGAGAACATATGGCCATGTTTATAGCCATCAGGCAGCATTTCACAGAGCGACGACACCATGTGTCCACCAACTAGCCTTCCTGATTACAGTTAATTAAACAGGAGGTGGGAGGCATTTTAAAAATACTATTAAGGCACAAGGATGCCCAAAGTTCCCAGGTCTATTTGCAAGAGCAGGTGACAAGAAAGAATGATAATAAAATTATAAGAAGCCAAGAGAAGTGGACATTCTGCTCAAGTATTTCCCTAAGAAACAAGCCAAATACAACAACAACAAAACAAATAAAAAGGAAGTGTATGACACCAAGGCAGAAGAGCAGCACAGTGCACCATGCAAGGTGTTACTTGGTTAGCTTGCTACATCAAGAAAATACCTGAACTCTCCTAAAGCACATTTTCCAGGGAAAGATTCTAAATCAAAATTACCATAACAACGTCTCCAAGAGTCACCTGATAGTCAGCAAATCCAAGATGCAGTGGTATCAGGATCATATGCCACTAAACATATGCTTTCACCCAGTTTTGTGGTCCAGCAATGCTGTTCTTTCTTCCCTTCATTCCCAAAGTAAAATACAAGGCAACGTATGTCACCAGGTATAATAAATATGATTTAAGGGTCTCAGCTTTTCAAAACTCCCTCTTTTGAATTTGCAAAATTTCTTCCATAAGCCCCTAGAAAACAGACTTGGCTGTGGAGGATTCCAGAGAGAGTGAATTGGGCTCACATCCAAATGAAGCTTTAGTTTAATAATTCTCTTCCTCCTATAGTTTACAAACTTCCCCTCCGAAGGGGTGGCTGTGTGTGTGTGTGTGTGTGTGTGTGTGTGTGTGTGTGTGTGTGTGTGTGTGTACCATTCCATCTACCACAGATACTTCTTCCTTCAGGCTCTTTTGAAAGTCTGAGCACACATACATTGGTAATTGAGTCATTTTTTTTCCTTATTTCTCTGTTTTGCTGGAACTGGGCTATAATGGCATTAGATAGGTTGCATGATGGCAATTTAATGGCCTGAACTCAATCCACAGGTATATCGACGTGGTCACCTTGGGATCTGTTCCCATTGCTGTGACATGAGAGAAAATGCCAGCAGTCAGAATGGATGGCCATCTGCAGGGGTAGAGACGGTGTGTCAACGAGTACAGAAGACCTGACTCTGAAACACCATGGCAGCCCAGCAGCTGTAAAGTTACCCTCCCCGCTCTCTCACCAGCCCCACCCCTGCGGTTAACACAGGACACTTCACTCAACACTGTTCATCTATCACACTCTCTGCTCAGCACTGAGCGCACAGGAGCAAAAAGAACACGCACAGGCCTGGCCCTCAAGCAGCTTATTGTTTCTTAGGGGAAGACACATAAGTTTAAATAAGCAAATGCACTAAAACACCATAGACGCCATTATGATAGACCCATGTACCCAGTATAATGGTGGCACATAATACTGGTGCCACCATTGGTGGCAGTGGAGATGAGTGGCCTTTAAAAGTCCAATACGGTTGGAAGGAGACTTGTAATGGAGGAATTTAAGGTCTAGAAACTTAAAAAACCCATAGTAAATCCAAAATACCTGCAATGCTTTTACAGGCCCTTGTGAAAAATCGGTTGTATTGTGGCCTCCCTCAAAGAATGTATACGACAAATTTAAGAAATTCTCTGAGCACATGGGGAAGAAAAACATATACATTCAAAGCATTATAATGTTTAGACAATTAGTGAGATGTAATAGCCAGAGCCCTGGTGAATGATTTCATTTCTTAGGGAAATTTAGAGCATTATACTCTAATTTTTTTCAGTAAACCACCCAATAGTGATCATCTTTTTCACAGGTAAAAAAATCAGAAGAGATTGTGTGTGTGTGTGTGTGTGTGTGTGTATGTGTGTGTGTATATATATATGTAACATTTTATATCATATAATGTGGAAATATATTTATATTAAATATAAAAAGACAATGTAAATATTAATGTATATTAAAATATTTTGTAGAAGTGAGGGCACCATCAGAATATTAGTAGATCTTGTTGTGATTTTATCTCTTTCATCTTGTTCTTGCTGTGCCTAACTCTAACAGAGGGCAGCAAGTTATGGCCCATGGGCACAACGCTGCCAACACAGGCCGATCCACTGACATATTATCCAAGGCTTTTGCACTCTGACAGCAGGTTGAGCAGTTGGCCAGGGACAATACAGCTGCAGACCCCAAAATATTGACCATCTGGCCCTTCACAGAAAAGTTTGATGACCCCTGCTCTAAAATATGTAATCACGTGATATCAATCTACCTTTTCCTTTTTTTTTTTTTTTTTTTTCTTTTGGTATTTGACTTTTTGGCAGAAATTTGATTCCTGGGGAAAAAAGTTCTATAACCAGAGGAGTGGAAAACATTATATACTGTATTTCCCCTCTGGAAGACTTAAAATACACCTTGGCATATTGAAGCCTTTAAGAAGTCCTGTGTAAAAGAAATCTAATTAGATTTATTTCCCAAACATAATTGGCCATTTTTTTCCTCCATGAACATGTATTAACAAATCTGGCAGATGCAATGGATCGGTCACCCACAAGTAACTCAGAGCCCACTTCTCCTGCCTTCTGTAGTACAGAGGCTAGCACATTAAATACCTTATAGTTCAGCCTGCCTTGTGTTTAACCTTGCCCGTGTGCCACAGTTATGTCCAGTAAGAGGTGGAGACACTCAGGGCAGGCACCTTCCAAAATCTATAAGCAAGGCCTCACCTCTATCCTTTTCTGGTTACTTTTGCCCTTCCCCTTTCCTCTTGGCCAGACGTTAGTGGGGCGGTAGTCACCTTGTGTTCGAAGACCGACGGATGAAGGCAAAACGCTACATGCTGAGGAAGGCAGAGCAAAAAGATGGCCAAAGCCTAGGTGCCCAATTGCATCACTGCGACACCGCACTGAGCCACAACGGCCTACTCCTGGACTTCTTACTGAATTAAATAAATAAACATTTTCTATTTATGGCAGTGTAATTGAAAGGAAAGTGTTTCTCAGACTCTAATAAGTAAATGAATCCCCTGGGATTTGTTGCAATGCAAATTCTGATTTAGCAGATCTGGACTGGGGCCGCTGCAGGTGATGCAGATGCTGGTCTATGAATCACATGTTGAGTAGCAACGTAACAGAGTTTTCTGTTCATTGTAGCAAAACACCACCGTAAGTGATGGCTCCTATGGAATTCATCTTCTAGGGAGCACACGTCAGGAAATTCTGAGGATTCTCACTGTCATGCTCCCTATTACCACAAAACATTTAGAATGTAGGTTCCACCTAGGGTACCATTCAGAGGATCTGGACTTTCTTCCTCCATCATTTCTCACACAACATATTTTTTTATTATGACCCATGAGGCAGTGCAAAGCTACAGTGAACCACTGTGCACTAAGAGGTGAAATTTTACACAGATCCTCAGAATAACAGCAAATGTAATGAAGAGATTATTGCTTTAACAATGTAAAATGATAGATTCCTTAAAGAGTCACCC
The DNA here is from genome assembly GCF_964341445.2 of Mesoplodon mirus. Lineage (NCBI taxonomy): Eukaryota > Metazoa > Chordata > Mammalia > Artiodactyla > Ziphiidae > Mesoplodon > Mesoplodon mirus. The sequence continues at coordinate 90,989,206 of NC_138978.1, read as the reverse complement.
AATTCCTTATGTATAGGTTAGGAATCTATGGCAAGAGAGGCCAACTGATTCCCTAAGTCACCTGGGGAAATGGAGGGGGGAGGGCAGAGCTGAGTGGGATTGTACCTGTGAGTTCAGGTCTCAGTGCATCAATCTGTCCAATACTATCTCCTGCTTTGAACAGAAAAAGCTTTCAAAAGAAAAGGTGAGCTCCTCAGAAAAAGTGTGCCCCTTATATCACAGATACATTACACAGCAGTGGGAAAATGTCACATTCACGTTTCCAAACTCTTCCTGCTGCCAGTGTATGCAGTGACAGCAAAGGCAGCCATTTCCCTTCTCATCACGATTAACCCAGAGCCTTAGCAAATCGCCTATCTATTTAGAGATACAGATCCGCGAAGGAGGTTTTCCTGATTCTGTCTCTAAAATATAGTTCCACTTGACCTAATTGCAGTTTGGGGAGATTCCAAATTTCACTTTTTTCATCTTTCCAAGTTAAACTCTAAGTTTGACAATGGGGTGTGTGAATTTGCTGAAGCATTTCATGAAGCCTTTATTAATTAAAGAAAAAGGTTTCATCTTAGGGTCTGTAGAGTTTTAAGAGAAAATGAAAAGTAGAGAAAAGGCATGAAGGGCTAAAATAGCTGAAATGTTCTATTTTTTCTTTTTTAATAATTGGTACTAAAGAAGGAGCGTGGGCTTTAGATTTTAAGAGCTATCATCGGAGGAAGGAGCTAACTTTTAAGTATCCTGACATGCAGAGGAGGGCGTCGGGCCAGCAATAACTTTGCCCTGATCTCTCTTTGATAGCACACCCACGCCTGTGTCCACCAGCAAGCTTTTAACATCAAGTACTGCTCCTTCCTTCCAAGGCTCTCCCTGCTCATTTGGTTCGTTAGGATGCTTTAATTAGTTATCAGCCAATTTCATTTTAAGTTTCTCTGATAATCCTGTTTCAGAGCTCACATAACTAAGGTCAAATTTAAAAGGTGATTTCCTCAAGGCCAGAAAGCCAGGCCATTGCATTCCCTAAAAATAGCCATTGAAACTTCTAAATGTTTGTCTCGGTCAATGATTCTAACACAATTTCTGTGAATTTCCACCCAAGGACTCTTTATTTGTGACAGTAGACTAAGCACCTGTCTACTCAAATAGAAGTTTCATAGGCCAGGAGGTCCACAGATCTGGATTCTAGACTCAGCTCAGACCCTCCCTGGGGACTCAGGCAAGCCTGTTATGCTCTGGGATACTCGATCTTATCAACTGTCACTTAGGAATATATGGTAGAATGAGTAATGGTTCCCTCAAAGATATTTACATCCTAATCCCTGGAACCTGTGATGATTTTACCTCCCCCCCAAAATCACATTGAAGTCCTAACTGCCCCCTGTGCCTATGAACATAACCTTATTTGAAAAATAGGGTCTTTGTAGATGTAATCAAATTAAGATGAGGTCATGAACGTAGGTCCTAATCCAATATGACTGGTGCTTTCATAGGAAGAAAATGCCATGGGAAAGCAGAGAAACAGAGGGAGAACACCTGTGCCCACAGAGGCAGAGACTGGAGTGAGGCACCTGCTCACTGAAGAATGCCAAGGGCTGCAGCAACCTCCAGAAGCTAGTAAGAGACAAGGAAGGATTCTATCAAGAGTCTCAGAAGGAATATGGCTTTGTTGACACTTGATTTTGGATCTCTAGCTTCCAGAACTGTGAAACAATAAGTTTCTGTTGTTTTAAGCCACCAAGTTTGTGGTATCAACTTCCAGCTTCTAGCCAATGGGACTGAAAGAAGGGTGCCAAATAAGTTCTTCCTTAGAGTATACCAACACCCTTCCAATCCTCACTCATTGAAAATATCACTAAGTTTACTGAACGTGGCCAGTCTCCTTTGGGGTAGCTTTATTCCTTTGGATCACTCCTGGTGACTCATTAGTAGCCAGACACCTCCTTACAAATAGCCATGTTTTCTGTGCATTAGGGCATTTCCCATTTCAGGGTTGGAGACAGGTGTTCAAAGGATGATCCTAGCCGACAATGCAAGATCTGGCATTTAGTGTCTTGCTGTGACTGATTGCCTGATATATTACCCCAAAGTGAAGCAAAGCCTTAGAATGAAAAATGATTCCTGCAGTGCCAGTGCTCCCAGTGAGATGGGAAACACTTAATGTGAAGATTTTATATTGTTAGAGCAGAGGGGAGAAAGAAAAAAGAAGTTGTAAAACATGGTCAATTTCATAACCCCAGAAACCAAACCTAAATAAGTATCAAAAAGATTACATGGGGAACATTTAAGAGATACAGAAAATGTAAAAGGCTTGCATAAAAATATGATACTATTTGGGACCGTGATTTCTCAAAATAGCAACAGTGGTCTGGCCATTTGGCTATGGTCAAAACCATAGGTTTGGGGACTTAAGAGGCAAAGGGTCTATGTCCCAGTATGATTACCCACTAGAAATGTGATGTTGGAAAGAGATGTTGCGTATTTCATATGTAACTTAGTGCCCAAATATGCAAAAGTGGGTTCATAGCTACCTTTTTAGGTAGTCCTGAGAATTTTTTTTTTTTTTTTTTTTTTTTTTTTGCGGTACGCGGGCCTCTCACTGTTGTGGCCTCTCCCGTTGTGGAGCACAGGCTCTGGACGCACAGGCTCAGCGGCCATGGCTCACGGGCCCAGCTGCTCCGCGGCAAGTGGGATCTTCCCGGACCGGGGCACGAACCCATGTCCCCTGCACCGGCAGGCGGACTCTCAACCACTGCACCACCAGGGAAGCCCCCTGAGAATTTTTTGAAATAACTTATATAAACTGCTAGCATAGCACCTGGCACAGAGTCATGTTCTTGAAAGATGACCATTTATTGAGCAGTTACCATGTGGTAGGCACTGTGTTGAGTGTTCTGTTTATATTACTGAAGGCATGGGGTGTAGTGGTTCCAAGTACAGACTGCTGGATTCATAACCAGCTCCACCAAGAGCTCTTTACATAACCTTGAGAAAGTTACTTAACTTCCGTGGGCCTCAGCTTCCCCATCCCTAAAAGCAGATAGTATTGTTGGCCTCCCAGATCTGTGGTCAGAAATAAATAAGCAGATACGTCAAATGAACTTAGAAACAGTCCCTGGGACATGATTAGCATTCGTAAGTATCTATTAATGTTATTGGTGTCCCTTTAATCATTACAACCCTTTGCTGTAGATGCTATAGTAGATCCATTTTGTCAACAAAGAAGCTGAGTCAAAAGGGTCTAAGCAAACGGTGGATCCAGGATTTAAGTACAGGTAGTCTTGCACCTGGTCCAAACTTGGATTATTGTTGAAAGCCAGAGCCCACCAATTCTATCTTGACCTTCCACCTACCCTTTCCAAAATGAACTGGCTTTATGAATCTGGGAAATTCCTTAAGTACTCAATGTTGCATTTGTATAATGGGGAAAACAATATTGATGCCTTATCAGAAGGTGAGGATATAATGAGATGTTGTGATAAATTCCATATCTCAGAGCCTGGCACATAAAAACCCCTGAAAATGTGTCAGCTGCCATGATGAATATCATTAGTAAAAGCACTGAAGACTAGCAATCATTTAGTGCTGTACCACCTTTTGAAAAAAATGAGACCGAGTTTCATTTTTAGTTCCAGTTGTATCCCGATATAATTGACATACAGCACTGCATAAATTTAAGGTGTACAGCATAATGATTTGACTTACATACGTCATGAAATGATTATCACAGAACATCCAATATCTCATATAGATACAAAATTAAACAAATTTTAAAAATATATTTTTTCTTGTGATGAGAACTCTCAGGATTTACCATTTTAACTTTCATATATAATGTACAGCAGTGTTAAATATACTTACTTTAATATAATACTTTAATGTACATTAAATCCCTAGTACTTATTTATCTTTTTACTGGACATTTGTACATTTTGACCTCCTTCATGCAATTCTCCCTCCCCCTACCCCTCATCTCTGACAACCACAAATCTGATCTCTTTTTCTGAGGGCTTGTTTGTGTGTTTTTAAAGTATAATTGACCTACAACACTGTCTTAGCTCCTGGTGTACAGCATAGTGATTCTATATTTCTATACATTTCCAAATGATCACCATAATAAGTTTACTTACCATCTGTCACCATACAAAGATATTACATCATTATTGACTATACTCCCCACATTGTACATTTCATCCCCATGACTTATTTATTTTGCAGTACGCAGGCCTCTCACTGTTGTGGCCTCTCCCGTTGCAGAGCACAGGCTCTGGACGTGCAGACTCAGCGACCATGGCTCAAGGGCCCAGCCGCTCCGCGGCATGTGGGATCTTCCCGGACTGGGGCATAAACCCGTGTCCCCTGCATCAGCAGGCGGACTCTCAACCACTGCGCCACCAGGGAAGTCCGACTCATTTATTTTGTAACTGAAAGTTTATACCTATTTTAGACCAAGTTTTAATTCTCATTGCTTATCTAGCTCATTTTCTTCATATTATGACATTGTCCTAGGACTTTTCTGAAAGAGCAGTCCAATTGCTCCTGGAAGAAACACTTGTCCATTTCTCCAATGTTGGGAAACAGCCTTTGTGTCTTTTGATAATGGACAGAGCCTTACTTTGGACTGGATTTGATGATGAGTTAAGTGTCGGCTGGTCAGTGCAGAGATAACTGTAGCTGAGAGTGAGCCAGCAAACAAGTGATTCAACTGGCCCTGGAGTATTCCCTAGTGCAGACATGGGGTATGGAAACTAAAAAGTAGAGAGTGACATCATGGCACTGGGACACTGGTTGGAATAGGAAAATCATTCAAGGTTAAGTGCGGGGTGAGAACTACCAGCGATAAAGCAGTACAACTTCCACAGGGGCCAACTGTAGTCTCTGAACCATTAGTATAACTCTTTACTTCTCACACAGTGTTGAAAATGATGGTGGGATAATTGATTTTGCATTAGTGATTTCAAGCATAGTATGTAAGAAATATTACAAGCCTACTCCCTAGGTGCTTGCCAAAGCAACCTTAAGAAACTGAGAAGAAAACATTCTTTTTTTAAGCACAGTGAGGTCCCTTTACATTCCAGATGCTGTGGAGCAGGACCAACCCCTCCTCACGTGCTCACAGAGCCCTACCAACCCTGAGATGTTGGCAGTGTCCTATTAAATATTCATTAGGTTTGTCGGGTTTGAGGGAATACCCAAAACCTGGTGGGGGGAATGGATCTAGGCAAAGACAAGCATGGCTAAAATAGACTTCTGTTGTATCTGTGTGACAATCAGTTCCCTGTGGCAAGCACCCAGAGAAACCTTTGCTCACTGTCAGAATGGACACCCAGAGAGCTACTGCCTAGGGTGAGGTGAGCTGATGCAAATCTCACCAATGACCACTGGGGGAGGAGAAAGAGCTCTCTGGTGACTCCAAAATCATGAAAATAAGCACTGAGCTCCAAAGGAAAGCAGACCACTGGCCTCAAAAGAGCATTTCTTTCTACCCCCCTTTTTGTGAGGGGTTCAATAATATTTTCATAGGATTCTGCACGAGTGAGAGCATCTTGTTTCTGACTCCAAGTTACATGTAATTTTTTCATGTACTGATAGTAGAAGCAGTGGCTAGCAATATGGTTCAGATCAGGCTACAGATTAACTCAAATGCTGTGAATAGAGAGGGCCTGATGCAAATGTATTTTCAACATAGGAAAAAGTAATTAAACAAGAGTAAAAATAGGTGATGATCTTGGTTCATCACAAGCTGAATATGTCAGCAAAGGCCATGAAATGTTGAGACCTTTCTCTTGCAAGGCCTATTTCTACCAAAATAACAGCAATAACCACAATAGTTTTAATAATGGTAGTGTTAAGTGCTTTAAGCTAATCATGATAACAAACTGAACCACAAGTGAGAGAATCCAGGTTTTGAGTGGCTTATATAATTCGGGTTCTGCCTTTGAGAAGAGGAATACAGCATTACTAATGTACTATTTCTAGGCTATCTCCCAGGTAGGGTTATCAGATAAAATATAGGAATCTTGGTCAAATTTGAATTTCAGATAAATAATGAATTGTTTTTATTAGAAATATGTGCCATGAAAAATTTGGGACATACTTATACTAAAAAAAATTCATGTTTTTAATTATCTGAAATTCAAATTTATTACTGTGTGTCCTGTACTTTTGTATTTGCTAAACCTGGCAACCATATGCCTAGGGTTTTGGAAGAGGCCCAGAAAAAGTGAGAGAAGCCGGGAGGTGAAGCATCCTTAATTTCACATTAATCTGTCCCTGAACATGTGTTGTTAATTGCTGCATTTCACAGATGCAGAAATTGAGGCCATGCTTGGCCTTAGAGTTTTGGATTTGGGGAACCACATATTTAAAAGGATTTGTAACTATTGTAAAGGTTTTACAGGAGTGTGCAAAAGGTGAATGAAAATATCTTGCACATCTTATGGGTTAGAGGGAAGTCTTCATCTCCAGAGTTAATTCAATGAAAGGAAATGGACTGCAGAAAAACAGCAGATATTTGGATACAATGAAGAACTTGTGAATTTACTTTTAAGTCCTCAAGTTTTGGGTCTCTATACCTTCAAAATGCTAATCTGTCTTCCTTCTACTACCTCTTCACTTGCTTTACTATACTAATGCCAATTGATTTTTCAATTTAAAGTGACAGCTCTTCCAGGCAGACTTCCCTAACTCCATAGTCAGGGTCAGGTTCTCCTCCTGGCCTCCCTCCACACCCCATGGATGTCTCTATCAAATCACTCTCTACCACTTCAGAATCGTCTGCTGAGATGCCACCTCTCCAACTGGATTGCTGGTGCCAAAGACACTGAATTATCAGGCCGTAGGTTGCCTTTGTAACACAATGCGTTGCACCCAGGAAGGTTGCAAAAATATGTGCTGATGGACATAAATAAAGTGATAAAACACTGGAGTGGACACCTGTGGGACAATCTGGGAAGGTCTAGTGTTCGTCAAAGGCATGAAAGCTGATAGGGATGCGTCCCTTGGGATTCTTCTTCCACTCATTCAGTCTTCATTTATGATGCCCAAGGCATCCCATACAAAGAGCATGGAGTTGAATATCTGGTAATAGAGGAATGAGACCTAATAGGAGCCACACACAAATCTCTGCTTACTTTCAGAGACCGTCACCTGCTTAAGCCCCTCTAGGCTGGAATTTCTCTGGTAGCCAAGGGATTTACAATGGCGTGACTGCAACAGAAACTGAAAAGGCAGGTGGGGAGGAGGTTTCCAGAGGATGGCCTTCATACCACAGGAATACCGGCCAAGAGGAGAACACGGGGACCCGGGCTGGCCTTGCTCCTGAGTGCCCTGGCTCCCTCCTGCACCATCTGCACAAGGCAGGGCAGGGAACACACCAACCTGCTCCGATGGTCAGGCAGATAAGAGCCACCAGGCATGAGCAAAATTGCAGAAGCACTTTAAAACACACAGGGACTGAGGAGTGTGGTGAAAAAGGAAACCAGAATTGTCAGGCCAAGGATAAATTAACCCACTGAAGGAACCATCTCAACTAATCTGCTACTAGGCTTAGTTCTCAGAGGTAACAGTGCTGACAATGTTTATGGGTAAAATGAGGCCAGATTTGCCAAAGGGATATGTATGGGCTCCAAGCCTTCTAAACCCTCCCAGCCACACCCAGCTAATAATCTTCGGGGGGAAATTTTTACTTGGTGTATTGGATATCTTTGTCTTGCTTATCTAAACTATCACAAATGGCTGTGTAAAAATAACATATTAAAATGACTTGTTTTATGAACAAAAAAGTATTGTTTAGAAATTCCAATTAGGCAAATATCTTCTTTTTTTTTTTAGTTTCCTGAGGTCTCTTTTTGTAGAAAGCAAATTAACCCTATCTGAGTTAGGCCCTGAATGTTATTCAGTTCTGTTGAGGGCTTTTGCTCTTGGCTGTGACTAGAAAAGAAGATTCATAATGAAGAGGCCTGTAGGGGCGACTGCCATTCACTCTCATGTTTTCACAAATGGAAGCAGCCAGGCAAAGAGCACAGCTCTCACCATCCCCCAAAAAGGCATGGGGTTGGGAGCCCCTGGAGCAAGGGCCAATGCCATAGGCAGGTTTCCTCACACAGCAAATCTAAAATTTCATTAACAACGATTTGAACTATTCAGGCAGGTTCAATGCCTTTTATGTATAAAAGTACATCTGTTCACTCATCCTGCATTTGCCCTGGTTCTTTCTCAGTTCTGAAACTAAACTGTCATGTGCCCACTGTTCCCTAATATTTGAAGTGGTCAGTGATCAAAAGAAGATTGAAGCAACCAGATAGGAAATGAAAGATTCACCAGACAGGCCAGAATGAAAGATTCACCTGGAGCAGAAATGTGAAAAGTTTTGTTTAGTCTTTCTCTCAAGCGCATCTTTGTGTTGCAAATTCCAGTTGGAGTGGAAATGCCAGGTTGCTCAGAGAGAAGGTTGTCCTTGTAATGAGTCTTGGCCAATTGGAAATTGGCAGGACTCATGCTCTCTTGAGAAATTGTTCTTGCCAAGCTTCTGGGACATTTCCCAAAACCAAGTGGATTGGCCAATTGGACAACATTTCGCTAAACACACAAACTTTTCATAGTGCAATCCAGACTTTCCAGAACTGTCGTTAGCAAAGTAGACAAAAATAATCAAGTTTCACTCTTCCCTACTCAGGTTCTTCAGAATGTCACCGTCGCAGTCTCCCTAAAAGTGAAAAATAACACAGATTTGTTCTAAGATAAAGGAGAATTGAGACACACCTAAACTGAGAAGAAAAACACAAACACAGATAAAAACACTTTTGACAGATTAAATTCAATTGTGGTCCTTAATAGAACTTAACCTTTTGTTCAGGATCAGTTATAACATCATTAACTTTATCCAAAGAAATATATTTATCCTGGGCACAGAATAGAAAAGGTCAGGAAGGAGATTCCAAAACTTTAAAAGAGAAAGATATATCTCTAAATTACTAAGTGAATTCAACCTTTCAGAAAAACATTCTGTATTCATTAAAACCCTTTTTACTGTAAGGGGAAAAATTACTACATCCTTGGCTAAGGACCAATGGTGGGAATTACGTGAATGCCCACTTCACTGGAACCCTTCTAAAATTATGGTGTTGATTCATATGTAATTAAAAATATTCTACATATTCTACAGCCTGTGATGGAGGTCATTAAATAAATTAGACTAATTATGACTTTACAAATGCAATTGTAAGTTAAATAAAGTATCAAAACCAAATCCAAATCCAATCACAGCTGTTTGGAAGAGTTTGTCCCTTAAAAACTTCACTTATCACCAGATAATATAATTAGGCAATTACCAAGTGACAACTGAGTGATGATTAGAGCATCCAAGCAAAAGGGCAGAAGTCTTAAACTCCCAGAAAAGTCACTCACAGACAGATAGCAATAAACCAAAGAAGGTATTTCTTGCCTAATTTTGTCTGACTTCCTGGGAAGCAATAGGTAAGCAATAGCTTTTTTGCCAAACGATGACTAGACCCATGATCAATATATGCTTTAGTCATTTTAGGCAAAGAACCAAGGGCTCACGATTCTTTTAAGGGCCTATGAAAATGTTTTCATTTATTTTAAAAGCATAAGGGAAAATATATAAACTTTTAGGTCAAAAAATGTTTAATATGTAATATTTTTACATTCATCTCGATGCCATCACAGTCATAAAATATAATATTTACCTTTATTTTTAAAGGAAAAAAGGGCCCACAAAGGCAGAAGCACCTATAGGACCCATGAACTTATTATGTGGCCCTGCCCAGAACCGTCCCACCGACCATGAGGTAAGCGGTCTTGGTAAATGGCAGAAGCCAGCTGGAAAAAAGGCAGGTTGGATAGGGGAGGAGTAAAGGGGTGCAGAGTGTGTTTATAGGTTCAAGAGCAGGGTAAGGCTCAGGCTGTAGGCCATGTAAAGAGCTCTGTTTCCCAAGAGGGTAGCAGGGCTGAGGTTATATGAATAAAGTCAACCGTTCTATTTTCTTCACCACTATATCCCAAGTTCAGGTGTGACACCTGACTCATAATAGACAATATTTGAGGACATATAAATGAGTCTAGGGTGTGTTATGGAAACTACTGGCAGAAACAAGGCAGAGATATGTCCCTGTAATTTACTCCACTTCTATAAATATTTGCACCAGCCTGTAGAGATTTCTCAACAATATCCTTATTTCTTTTATTAATCCTTTCTACCACTGAGAATAAATTCCCACTGGGACGGCCTGGGCAGTGGCTAGAGCATGGATCTAGGCTTAAGTCTTGACTCCTTCACTAATCGGCACTATAACTTTGAGAAAGTTTGTTACCCTTCCTAAAACTCCATTGCTTTATGTACAACATGAATATCTGTTTCTACATCAGGTGGTCATAAAGATGAAATGAAGTAATTAATGTGTGTCATGTGCTAAGCCCAATTGGTTCTACCTAGTTAGATTTTAAAGACATAAAAATTCCTTTTGTGTCAACTCTATATTACCTAGCACATAACCACATTTAGTGATTTTTTTTTACTAATGCTCCTGTAATCTACCCTCAAATATTTGTACTTAACTCATTTTCCACACAACTCTTAACTAAAGCCATTGCTAAGTTCAAAAGTGAGGATGAATGGAAGCCAGACAATTGCTTGATAACCCAACTGGTAGTGAGCCTTACAACATCACTGGAGGGATAGAGAGATGGCAGGAGTATAGTTTGTGGGTGGCAGACATTTTAATAAGTTACTTGCGATGAGAGGTGAGGAGACATGGGGAGAAAGTGAGAAGACCAAGTGGCCTCAATAAGCTGCCTTCAGAGGTGGGTGGGTCCTCAGAGTCCGTGTTTTATGGAGATGCAAGTCTGGGACGAGAGCTGGAAGGCAGAGGACACCTAAAGGCTGCCACCAGGGTCATACCTTCTTCTCGGTCCTTCCACCACCGAGTCCTTAGCCTGGCTTCCAAGTAGACACAAACACACATTTAAAAATTTTATTTGAAGGGGCAAGAAATATTTACTAGCTGAGACAGTCTCAGCCTAGACCCACCTGGAGGTAGAAATGCATTACAATCCCACTGCCTGCTCTTCTTATTAGCTTTTCCCCCAGCCATGGTTCCTTCAGTCTCACACAAATAATTATTTTCCTTTCTTCTTGTATCCTTCCTCACCCCCTTCATTCCTCCTTTAATTTTTCATCTTCAATAAATTTATTCAAACACATTAATATGTTTGAGCATCTATTATTTAATAGTATATAATAAGCAGTAAAAAGGATGCTCTGTAATTTTTTTTATAATTTTTTTTTTTTTGGTTGCATTGGATCTTAGTTGCAGCTCACAAGATCTCCGTTGTAGTGTGCAGGCTTCTCTCTAGTTGAGGCGCACAGGCTCAGTAGTTGTGGCACGCGGGCTTAGTTGCCCCAAGGCATGTGGGATCTTAGTTCCCTGGCCAAGGATCGAACTCGCATCCCCTTGCATTGGAAGGCAAATTCTTAACCACTGGACCACCAGGGAAGTTGCTGCTCTATAATTTTTTGTTGTTAAATTTCACTTTGTTCATTTTTTAATTTAACAGTTTTTAAAAATCGAGATATAATTGATATATAACGTTATGTTAGTTTCAGGTGTACAAGAATGATTCAATGTATATAGACACTGTAAGATGATCACCACAATGTCTAGATAACATCTATCATCATCAAATACAGATGCTCAGTATTTTTTAAACAAAGTTTTAATTCTTTTGATAAAATATTTAAGACCGTAACCTAAAAGCATGGAAGCCATTGTCCACTCTGAGATCTGATGTCAGCTGTCTAATTCCTTCAGTCATTCATTTATCCCCCAACATCATTTATTGGGTACCTATTAAGTGTCAGACACTGCTTTAAGCTCTCCACATACAGCACTGAACAAGATAACATCTTGTGGAGGAGGAGGAGACAATAATAAATAAGCAGATACATATATAATGATATCAGCTGGAGGTAAGTACAATGAGGGGAAGGAAAGCTGAGCAAAGGGACAGAGCCATAATGTGGAAAAGGTGGGAGTTAGCAGACTGGAACTTCTCTAGTAATCACCACCCTTTTCATTCTTTCTCATCTCTCTTTGCATTTCTTCTCTGACATTTTTCCAAGATTAAAGTTGACTCCATCTTTCACACCATCCAAGGTGGTCCCATCACTAGTTGTAAGAAGTGTTGGGTGTGTTAGCTTCCAGCTTTGGATTGCAGGGACAGAATAAAAAGGTTAGTGGCATATGTTTAGGACTAAGGACAATGGGACTGGTAAGCTCAGGACGTGGCTAAGGCTGTCTTGGGGATACCAGGGAGGATAAAAATGTTTGACTCTTCAATAGGGGAGCCAGTGAACATCACCGAGCCTGAAGCCCCTTCGCAGCAACAAGTAACAATTCATTGAAAAAAACTACTTAGAAGAGAGGCCAAGAACTATTTATGTTATTTTTCTAGTAAATGTTTATTCACCTAAAAGTTAATAATGTTGAAAATTTCAAATACTGTACAGCAGTATGATCATTAAAATCTTCTATTATATTCTGAAGTATCAAGTAAAGTACCATCTCTCAACATATCAATGTGACTAGTATCCAAATATTAAATATTCATCAGCTTAAATGTAAAGCTTTCATTTAAAATTTTTAGTTTTAAATTCTATCCCTCTAATCTGAAATTTTGCTAGAAACCTTCCTAAAATGAAAGGGGAAGGGGAAAAGCTACCTAATGCCAAGGGTACTGCGAATATAATATGGAATTGTTTCAATAACTGTTGCAAATATAGGTGGTCTCATATATTCAAGTGGATGTAATACAGTTAAAATGCCACCTATTGGTTCCATGGGCTTTGTATCTTCCAGCCCCATCCCCTATTTAGACAAGGATTATCTCTACTGTTTATAATAAGCAAAGGGAATAATGTGATTTGGGGGCCTTATAAGTCACATTTTAGTTAGTTTTCAACTCTTCTGGTTAATGTACAAACTTATGGTGAATTTACTCATTTTACAAAGTGTTCAACAGTGTCCACTTGAACCTTTTAAATTAAGCCAATTAAGTCCTATTTGCATTATTATTCCTGTTATAGAAAAATGATTGAATTTTATCAATTTCTCCCCTAGCGCCCAAATCATACAGGTACCTATTAGACTTAAAATCATACCTTTCTCTTCACTTGTTCTATCTCTAGCATCTTCTTGGCCTTTCCCAGGTAATAGTAACAATTACTTTTGAAAATACAGATGAGGAAATCATCTCTATTCCAATAATATTTTTACTTTGGTGAGTTTATAAGTAATCTTTTCTCCCATATATATTCCATATATTTAACCCATAAATTAACTGGGTTTATTTTCACATTCTAACCATTTTCACAAGAATCCTCCACTTAATCTTTGTGATACAGAATTTGTACCTTAGAAGACAATCTTAATGCTCCCCTGACCAGTCACCTCACTTGCAGATAAAGACTTCTGAGTTCTCATTTTGCTTAATAACCAACCAAGAATTAATATGTTAACCTAATTTATATTCTCCCTTCTCTGCATAGCAGAAAATTCCAGAAAGTATAGACATTCACCTAGCAGTAACAGTTCCATTAGGATATGCCAGTTATTTCCCAAGTCATTTAATTCTGTTTGGCCTTCTCCTCTGGCCATAAGTCTCTTTAAATCCCCGCTCACTTTCAACCTTGTACTTATGTTCTCTCATACATTGTCGCACCTGACCTTCCTCTCTGTCATTTTTATTTAGCAAGAGCAACTTCTGTTAGTCCCCAAGTCTCTACTCTATTTCTTCTTTTGGGCTGCTTCTCTATGTCTAGAACAATCTCCCACCCTGACTATCCTCTATCTTCATCCTCAACTAGCTTCTGAAGGCCCACTTCTACCCTGGAGCCTTATTATGCTGATTTTTCTGTCAGCTGTACTTTTCAGGCCTCATTCCCATGAATTCTGTCCTGGACAAATCAAAGTGCCAGCATTTTAGAAGAAAGACACTATCTGTTTCCATTTCTTTTAAAGTACTGTGTTTGATTCTAAAAATATCTCCCATCAAAATAATAATCCTGAACTCAGTATCAGAGCCTGTCACCCAACCCATGGCCAGATCTGCCGAGTCAGCTTCCATTGTTCCTTCAGGTATTTTTTTTCAAGTTTTCTAGACGATCTAGGGCCAAAAGTCCCCCAGAAGGTGAAAAGGAAGGAGAGATATTTCTTATAATAAAAGGATAAGAAAATCCATTGCACACATCATATGGGTCATTTTGTGCTAGCAGCAAAAGGGTTGACTATTCTTAAGATATAGAAATGAAAAGTTGGGTGATTTAATAAAAGTTCTGAGGCTTCACTGGTCTTATCTCCCATTTATTTTTATTTTCAGAGATATTTTGAAGTGAGTTCACATAATAGTAACAATCTGTCATCAGTTTGGTGCTCTGAAAGCTCCAGTTATCCAAAAGTTTTCCTATTGGCGCTTCATATTTAAGAACAGTAATTACTCCAATTATTCCCCACATTTCTGATCATTCTACAATATATGCACAAAGCCCAAAGTGGTCTTTCTTATATGTGTATATATATATATATATATATATATATATTATATATATATATATATATATATATATATATATATACACACATATATAACATATATATGTGTGTGTGTATATAAAGACTGTTCATTCCATCTATATTCAGGAAGAAAAAGGTCTCTACATTTTCAGGGGCTGTCTATAGTATTTTGTTTTTATGGAAACATTAGAAAGAGGGAGCCAATTATGCAAGACTCCATTTAGTTTTGATTGCCTTAAAATACAAACTGCTGAGGTTTTATAGGCTCACACTAAGGAAAGAAAAATACATACTACCTAATTACTACCTAATTCCAGACATCTTGTGACTCAGGAACCACAAGACATAAAATCATTGAGTCTCCAGGGCAAGAAAGAACCTAGCGTGGAAATAAGGAAATCAAGCCAGTCAATATTGAAGATCAAAAATAAAAATGTCCATTCATGGATAAGCCTTTTTTTAAATAAAATATTTATTATATTCCTCGTGTTGTACAATATATCCTTGTAGCTTATTTATTTTATACATAGGACCCCTACCCCTATACTCTACCTACCCCTTCCCTCTCCCCGTTGGTAACAACTAGTTTGTTCTATCTGTGAGTCTGCTTCTTTTTTGTTATACTCACTAGTTTGTTGTGTTTTTTTAGATTCCACACATAAGTGCCATCATACCATATTTGTCTTTCTCTGACTATTTCACTTAGCATAATGCCTTTTTTGAAGTTTTACATTTGCCCTGTTTTATTTATTTGTTTTGGGTCTATGTACATCTGGTCAGGATCTTCCTGTTGTTTGTTTTTAATGGTTTTCATAACCCAGCTAACATTTAAGGTACATTATTTACCAGGCAATGGTAGGACTTGATAAAAAAGATTTAAATAGTTATGTATTATTTATTTACTTAAACAAAGGTCACCCACCCAAATGCCTTCATGACAGTCTATTGAAAAACTCCAAAGCACCATTCACTCATGTTGCATCCACATCAATGGTGGACTGGGAATAACTAACTAACTGGAGGTGGAAAACCCAGTGCTACTCCTGCAGGTAAAGTCAACATGCAAGGCAACCCTGGACAAAAATAATAGCATTCTAGAATTATTTTAAGGAAATATTTATCTATGGAAAAATGTTTTATTAAAATTACTAGACTTCAGAATTGTGTCTGTTTGAGAGATTTTTAAAATTTTTTGATTCTCTTTTAATTAGCTGATTTCGAGGAGAAATTTAAAATCAAAAGGCAGCACAGCAGTAAGTTCCGTCCTATATCCAAAGCAGATGAATCACTACTTATATTTTTATTATAGAAATGTAATCTCTTTGTTCCCACAGCAACACATAGTGACAAATGAAGTTATTTAGTATACAGTGTCCAATGTTTCTTTGCATCTTCCTCCTGTCCATACCTGCCCAGTGATTGTTCAACAAAATGCAATCTTGCTTAATCAGCAGGCAAGGCATTCTGCAAAGTGGATGGTCTCTAACTACAAAAAGCTTATAGACTGGAGAAGTAACACACACGTACACAAAGGACTCTGATAAAAGGAATGTGGAATTGCTACATGAGTTGTTTTAAAAATGTGGTAATGGGTACAAAGAAAAGGGAGAAAATTGAGGATATAATAAAGGCATTTAAAATGTCCTTGAAGATGGATCAGGACAACGTCATGTCAGAAATGAGCTTGTTGGCATGATGCTGCATATAGGAATTATGTCAGTGAGGAAATAGAGGAAGAAAAGTTGTGAGCAGTTTGCATCATGTGGAGGATACATGGAGCTTGTGGAGGAGCAGATGGGATGAAGAGATTATCAGAAACTTGGATTGAGCTCTTTCCTTAATGGCTGCTCCATCTCACACTCCCTTGCTTTTTCTTCCTCATCTTCTCCCCCACCCTCTGAATATAATGGAGCCTGGGGCTCAGTCCTTGGGCCTCTTCCATTTTCTATTTACACACATATCTTTCATGATCTTATCCACTCTCGTGGCTTTATGTACCCTCCCTATTCTGATGACTTCCTAGTTTTTGTCTCCAATGTGTATCCTGACCTCCATACTTATACATCCAATTACCTACAGAGCACCTATACTTGGAAGCCTAATAGGCATCCCAATACCATGAGCACTAAAACTGCCTGGTGTTCTTCGCTAAGTCTACTCCTCCTCCAAGCTTCTTCTTCCTAGTTGATTTCCTTCCAGGTGCTTGGGCCAAAAATTTTGGAGTCATCCTGGATGCCTCTCTTTCTCTCACACCCACAAAGAATCACTAAAAAAAAAATCCTGTTGACTCTACTTTCAAAATACAGCCAGAATTGCACTTCTCAACCCTTCTGCTACTGCACCCTGGACTGAGCTATGTCATCTCACCTGGATTTCTTCAACACCTTCCTTACAGGTCTCCCCAAGTTTACCCTCCCCTCCTGCACACAGAATTCTCAACACCAGAGCCACAGGGATTCTGTCAAAATGCAAGTCAGAGCATGTCTTTCCTTTGCTCACAATGCTGAAAGAGCATTCGGGTTGCTCACAGGAAAGCCCAAATCCTTCCAATGGCTGACAAGCTTTCATTCACTCAGCTTCAGCCCAGGTGGTCTCTTTGTTGCTTTCTCAGCTCTCACCGCACAGCCTTTGTCTTATCATATGCTCTGCCTTGGTGATTCTTCCTCTGGATAACCACAAAGCTCCCTCACTTTCTCATGCCTTTCCCCACATGTCCCCTTCCCATTGAGGCCTACTCTGGCCACCTTGTCCAGAACTGCACCCTCCCCAACTCCCACAAGCCCTCTGCTTTGATCTATTTTTTTCCTTGGCACTTTTCATGGTCTAACATATGTTTGTTTATATATTTATCTTGTTTATTCTCAGCCTCCCTCTTTGATGTAAGCTCCAAGAGGGCAAGGATGTTTGTGGGTTTTGTTTACTGCTGTATCTCCAGCACCCAGGATAGTGTCTCCTAGGTAATAGGAACTTAATACCTATTTTGCCACTGAATGTACAAAGAAGAATCTTAAATGGTTTCAGACAATTAGAAACCACTGAAGATGTTTGAATTGAGTCTAAGAAAGAGTAACAAGCAAGTCTCTGCTGAAAACCTGCACTGTATGTTTGATGTAGAAATGGCATTTCAGGGACAACTGTTCAAAAACACAATGTCAGAAAAAATACCATGATTTCTTCCCTTACCCCATGATAATTCCATCTCTGTTTATCTCTGCCTTGATAATTTCATCAAACCAGCTTGGCATTGTATATAAAGTAAGGACATTGCAGTAAAAATACACCAAAGTTAAAGTTCTGATTCTAATAGTGAATGTCAATTTCATCTATAAAATGGATGTTATAATTGAAATTCTTTTTTATGGGTTATAAGAATTAGTAATTATTATTAATATATATAAAAGATGTATAAAGATTTTTTATATGACTTATCAAATCTTAGTTTCTTTTTTTGATAGTTAATTAGGAAAGACAGAGCACAGCCAGTCTCTTAAACTTATCTGCCTATCTTTTCATAGTTTATTCACAAAAATTCTTGCTAATGTTATGGGTAGAAACCATCAGCCAACATTTGACTAACATACTCAGCAATAAAATGTGCCTGCTACACAATTCCTTCTGCTATGTATCATTAGTTTTCCTGTGATCCAGTCTTTCAAATTCTGTCCCCATCTCTGACTATTCCATCAACACCCAATCTCTAGTCCCTTAAAAAAATTATTTTATCAAGTACTTTATTGAATTAAAAATGCATTCGTCTTTTACTCTGTACTTCCTTCATAAAGGCTTTACAAGTTAAATTTAAGAAAAAAAGAGATTGGGATCACCACATCCTACTACAGATTGCCCATGTAATTTCTATAATTAGGCAAGGTAGATAAATCCAGTGATTCTCAAACTCTTTGGTCTCAGGACCCCTTTACATTCTTAAAGATTATTAAGGATTCCCAAAGACTTTTTGTTTATGTAGGTTACACCTATCAAAATTCACCACATTAGAAATTAAAACAGAGACCCTCTTAAACAGAAGAATACACAAAGATACATTCCATTAGACCTCAGATCAGTGACATCATCACAAAACATATAGCATATGGAAAACTCTGCTGTATGATCATGAGAGAATGAGAGTGAAGACAACATCTTAGCATTATTATGGAAATTGTTTTTACCTGCCAACCCCCTTGAAAGCGTCTTAGGGACACCTAGAAGTTCCTGGACCACACTTAGAGAACCACTTCCCTAATCTTTGTTTAGTAACTAATAAACCCCAGATTCTCCATGACTTAAACAATGAAGATTTATGTTTTGCTCACATAAAGTGCATTATGGCCTCAATAGGCCCTGTGGATCTTAGAGCTACACCATCTAGAACATGTGGGCTTATTTCAACAAGGGAAGAGACAGATGAAAGAGGCACCTAGCTGGCTCCAAACTGCTCTGATCCAGAAGTACACATCACTTCCATTCATAGTTCGAGTGCCAGAAGTAGTCACATGGCCCCAACCCACTACAAGGAAGGCTGGCAAATTGGAAGTCCATCACACTGACCTCCATTAAAACTTTTGCATGAAACGCCCTTCTCCAAGCATAGCATTTAGAATCAGAACTTTTAAGTTTCATTCAGTCTGCTGGGCAGAACCTAGATTCGAGGCGTTCAGCCAGGCAGTGGCCAGCAGAGAAGTGGCAGGCAAACTTAGCACAGAGTTAAAGTTCTCTAAGAAAATAAAGAAGTGAATGGATCCAGTTACAAAAGCATTACAATCTAGACTTGTCTGATTAAATGTATATGCCAGAGGTGGCATGTTTTGTCGCATTTAATCATCCAAAATCCTTATGTCATTATTTATATCAATTTTTAAGCTGGGAAAACTGAGACACAGAGAGATTTAAATAACTTGTCCAGGGTCACATGAATAACACAGCTAGACTTGAGTTGTTGGACTCGAGACATCACTTTTAATTTCCTCAGCTCCACAGCTTGCTTTGGATATCTTTTCCTTGAAAAGATCCTTCATCATCATAAATGATGATGTTTCATCAGTTTAACTTTATCCTCCAAACTGGTTAAGGGACATGTGATATAACTGCTACAATCCGACAGCATCAATGTCACTTGGCAAATCAAAATACCAGTAAGGGCTGCCTTTGCTAAATCTCATTCACTATGTTTTAACTGCTTCCCTTGAGAGGTCAAAGCATGGAATGCAAAGTGCATGGAGTACTGGGTTCTAGATCCATCTCTTCATGGGGTAAATCAGGTCACCTCTCTGTGCACTGTCTTCCCCAATTTTGTAGACAGGAGGCATGGGAAGTGCAGAAATGTGGGAATCAGACAGACCTATGCTAGGACCCCAGCAATGCCACTAACTGTTCCCACAACCTTGGGCAAAGTATTTAAGTTTGCCAAGTACGGTTTCTTTATCTGTAAAATGGAATCTGTAACGAGAGTATTTAAACACTAAAGTAAGATTATATATGGGAAGCATGCTTGAAGGCACATGCACCAGGTACATGTCCCCCAACCCTACCCATTCCACCTCTTCCCTACGTGTGTGCTCCAAATAGCACGCCAAGATCTGTTCCCATACAAAAAACTGTATGATTCCATTTTAGTCTTTTACTCAAATTAACGCATCTGCAACCCCTCACCAGAGCATCCACCTTGATAAATATAAGAAAAACTCATTTATATACAACTATTATATAATATGAATTCTAT
The DNA here is from genome assembly GCF_964341445.2 of Mesoplodon mirus. Lineage (NCBI taxonomy): Eukaryota > Metazoa > Chordata > Mammalia > Artiodactyla > Ziphiidae > Mesoplodon > Mesoplodon mirus. The sequence continues at coordinate 90,968,908 of NC_138978.1, read as the reverse complement.
ACTTTATATAAGGTTTTATTCTTTTATACTTTTCAAACAATTTGAAACATACATCAAGGCAGTTTTTTCCTAAGATGAAAATACACAAAATTTAGACTGCAGAATTTCATTTTGATTTGCTTAGCTTGCTCATGCTCTTTATTTGTGAAACAAGGACAGAGCCCATATATACAGTGTTTTAAAAGAGGCAAAATGTTGAGAATTGGTGCAAACTTCTCATAAAGTTTTTTGTTAATATGTGTCAAGAACCTTAAGTTACTACAGAAAGATCTATCCTGAGTAAAGAAAATAATCATAAATATGGAAAAGGTTTTACACACAAAAATGTCCTACATGGGATTATTTAAAGTAGTTACAATGGTGTTATCTAAATTATCCAAAATTGAAAACTAGTTATGTAAATTAGCATAAATCTCAATTATGGTATTTCATGACATATGTGAAGATTTATAATGATGTGGTATGTAATTTAGGAACACATTTTCTGCCAATAAGAGAGAAACCAGACCAACAATAGATTTAACAAAGAGATCTTTGTTTTTCTTACATAACAAGAGTCCAGGAGGCCGGTGGTTGTTGTTTTTCATGTAGCTGTTACTGACAACCCTTGGCTTTTTATCCTTATGCTCATTGCCTCACAGTTACAAGATGACTGTTATGGCTCCAAGTTTCACATCTGTCTTCAGGGCAGGGACAAGGGGGAAATGGTGGTACCAGAGTTGTCTCCTCTTGTACTTGTCTCTTTCACCTGGAAGTGAGATGTGCCCCATGGTTCAGAGCTGCTTCCCATGGCCGCCATTAGTTTTCAGGGAAGTGGAGCAAGTGGTTGTCGGGCTTTCCCACCTCTATAGTGGAGGCAGTAAAGGCAGAAGGAAGCAGCCAATCAGGAGTGTGCAAGGGAGGATGCTGAACAGGAAAGAGGTTGAAGCAGCCACAGTGAAACATGGCACTGTGTTGGCAAGGGTGACTTCACAATCCTGTCCTGGCTCATGGGCAATGTTAGCTTTCTCCCAAGGCTGGGAGCTGGAGAACAGGCTGCCTGGAGGGAATCTTTAAATGCAGACAGAGCAGTGAAGCTGATGGAAGGCTGTTTCTTGTGCCAAGAAGGTTCTTTATCTTTATACAATTTCCAGCTAAATACCTCATTGTACTGAATCTCTCCAATCTGTGAGCTATCCTGGCAGTGTGATATATGTTACAATATGGTGGTTAGAACTAGGCATTGGAGCTGACAGACTTAGAATCAAATCCTATCTGAGCCATATATTATCTGTATGAACTTGGGCAAGTTATATAACTTCTCTGATCTTCAGTTTGCTCATCTTTAAAACGTAAAAATAACAATAACAACAATTATTATATATTAATATATATTATATTTTTATATTTTATTTATTATATATTTATATTGTGTTCATATAAATAATAATTGTTGTCAGTATTATTATTATTAGTGCTATTATATTAATAACTCTCCTACTCTTTTGTTCTGAGGATAAATATGATCACGAGTGTAAGCACACAGCTACATAATACAGGTCAGCTGATCTCATCTGAGATGGATATGAACTCACCAGATGTCAGAGAAAAAAGGAACAATCTAAGCAGCAGAATAATATTAGCAAATAATGATAATAGTAGCTAACTCCAGTGAGACTATATTGTACATCAGGAAGTGTTTGACTTTCATTACCTCACTGAATTCCCATAGCAATTGGTGTGGCAGTATATTAGTGAGGGTAAGTTAGGTTATGCTGTGGTAAAAATAACTCCCAAATCTCAGTGGCTTAATGCCACAATAGTTTGTTTCTCCCTCATGCAGAGTCACGTGGTAGGTATGAGTCCCTTGCAGCAGAACTCCAAGTGCTTTGAATATTTGCCATCTCCTTATCGGCACATGCAACCATGAGCACTGAGGGACGGTGTATTCTCCATGCTTCTAGCTTCTGTAAACTTGATGTTTTAACATTTGCCCTGCATGCATATGCTGAACATGTCTTGTTTGGATAACCCAGTAATATGCCTGTCACCTTGCTTTGGCTCTCTGCCTCCTTCATTGCCCCCCACTCCTACCGCACTCCCCAGGAAGAGTCCTCCTCATGAGGGCACACACTCTCAAATACAAACCAACCAACCCAGAGCCCACACTGCCAACCACCTCTTCTACCAGGCTCTCATGCCCAGAGCCACTATCCATTCACTCTCATCATGCCAGGGCCAGGTACTAGACAACTAGGGGCAGCCTCTATGCCCTAGAGTCTGCTGAAATCATTCAAACTGGCCAACCTTAAGTCTGCCTACCCTGCCTCACCCATTCCTTCCTGCAGAAACCACCATAAAAAGGCTCGCTCCCAGTTCCTTCCTCTCCCTCTGCCTCCTGACCCTCCCTGGTGCTTCCTGTGTGACCCTCCATGGCATTAAGTGCTTCTTTCTCCTGGGAAACTGTCTTTTCAATGGCAATCTTCCCCTTATCTTTGGGCCTCAAGTTTTCTGTTAATACGGTATACTTTAAGACACAGAGAAAGAAAGGACATGGAGAATCATACCTTAGCCTTTGAATGTTTCCACCCAGACAAGTTCATGCCCATCTGCACAAGGATGGGGAGAAGCAGTCCTGTGTGCAGAAGGGAAGAGAAGGGGAAACATTGATGAACAAAGCAAACGTCTACCACAGGTGGACAAAGAGTGAGACTGTACACGATGGGAAGAGAGGATGGAAACAGGTGTACATCTGACCCAGGGCCCTTAGAGGCCCACACTGGAGCCAATGGGCAAGTTGGCCATGCATTTATCATTTAGCCACTTTATTAGTTTCACCAAAAGTTTACCTTGGCAGCAAGGAAAACCACCAAATCCACAAATTCTCTGTGACCTACTTTAGCACATTTTCATCACTCTGCAAAAACACAAATTTTGTGCCTTTCCCTTTTCAAATTCTTAGGAACCTAATAACCTTCCATGAGATTTCAAAAATAATTGTCAGGCCTTCACTACTTCCATTCTCTGCTTTTGTGCACTGCAGTGATTTTCCTACCCTGGATACTCTGAAACACATTGCTTCTCAGCACTGTCTTTCTTCACTGACTATTGTTGCCTTAAGTATTCTTTTTGCTATTACCCTTTGTCACCAAGCCTGGCTCATAAGACAAGCCTTCTTCCCTTTTTCTGTAATTTTTTATTTGCTCTTTTTCCCTATTAAGAAGCCAGTCCACCTTTTCCCTTTGTCACCTTATTTTTTTCTTTCTTGCATACTTTCAAAATGTTATTTTTCTCTCCTGTGACTTTCTTCCCTTTACTAATAGTATCTATTTTAGGTACTCGCCTTTACCAACTTTGCCCTTACCTGTCTTGCTCCCTTCCCTGCCACAGTAAACTTTCATAAACGTCTTTTCCATGGTCCACTTTTCATTTTTATGTCTTGAAAGATCACCCCTATCTCTCCTTATGTTTCTATTAGAAATTATTATAGCCTTAAGTCATTAAAATCTGTATCACTTAGCTGTGTCATTTTACTGCCACCCTGTCAGAGGCCTTTGGATATAACAATATAATGGAAAATTACTCACATGGATACATTGAAAAAGAGAGGGGGAAAAGTGACAGGAAGAGAAAACAGACAGAATGTAAAAGTCAATTACAAAGGGTCTGCTCAGAGTGAACAGAAGAATGGAACCATCCGTTGATGCATTTCTTCAATGCAGATGGTCAATTCAAATCACCCTGGTAGGAAAAGAAGGAAGGAAGGAAGGAAGGAACTATTCCATGTATTTTTCCTCATAATGTCATTTTCTTCCTAAATTATTTGTCTCAATTCATCCAAGGTTTATTCATTTATTTAATAAATATTTGCTGTGTATTCACTATGTGCTGAGTGTAAACAAGACACACTCTCAGCTTGCACAGACCCCAGAAACCCTGGGGCTTGGTCTGAGTCCTAGCACTTACAACTAATATGTGCAATGAGGTGCAGAATTTTATTTAACTGAAATTTCCAAAAATGATTTCTCACTAGGAAAGCCGTCAGACTGCAAGAAGTACTGCATTTCTCAGTGGGCTCCAGGTGCTTCCCTTGTAGGGAATCAGGAGGTCTAGGCTGGTGGGGTCAAGGGGAATATGGTTTCCTAGTCTGTCGGCCCCCCTCCTGCAGCCTGGCCAGACCAGCCCTTTATACAAGACCTCATGGCACGCCCTTCAACAGTAGAAAGAGGATCGTTTAACCCATGTATGTGGAGTTTCTGGAAGACATTTTGAGATGTGACAGGAGGAAAATAGAGAGGCATGTGGAGTAGCAGCTGCAATCTACATGAAATACGCTAAGAAAGGAAGCAGTGGAGAGAAAAGATGACTTGAGCCATTTATTAGATGCACTTTCCTCTTTGTCATTTCCTTGAAGAACTAAAAAAGGATTCACAATATGTATCATCACTTGGGGTTTCCAGGTTGTGTTTCTTTGCATGGGACAACATATAAAGTTTGGATTAGCGGGGTTCCAGGATTTATTTGGGTTACATTTAAATTATCCATGACTTTAAGCAAGTCATTCACTTACCTCCCTTAAGAGAAGTCTTCTCATCTGGAGAAACAGATGACAAGATAACATGTAAAAACTCTAAACAGTGACCATTTAATCCACAGATGGTGAAAGAGAACTAGAGGCTGAAATCACAGCTCACACAGGTGGTTCTCTGTGCTGGACTGATATATTCCTCTCACTGGCCAGCCTCCACTTGCAATGTCCCAAGCTCATGCTGCACAGATTATTAAATATTTTAACATCACCCCTGCTTCTGATGGTTCTTACATATAGCTTACCAGAACAGGGTGAACTGTTCAATCTTAGAGTCAAGGACTGTGGCTAGAAAACCATATAAGCAGAACCTTTACCTAATCACCCCAGTGAAGCTGATTTCTGACTGGGAGTGCTACACACAGCAAGACGGGAATACAGACTAGTGTGGTTGTAATCCCTGGAATTCAGGTGGATTTCGGGTGTAGGGTAAAAGAGCCCACAGGATAAGCATCTGTGTGGAATGATTTGCTGAATCTGGGAATATGCTCTCCAGAAGGTAGTCTCCCGAATCCTTTACTCTGACACTCCGGTGGTGGAGAAATGCATCATAGTACTCAAGAGGAACCCATTGTATGACTCCTGGGATCAGTTTGAAAGGCCAACAGACAGAGCTGAACTGCAAGTTATCATGAGCCCTTAGCAATCAAAACACCCTGAACATGCATCAGCAGCAAGCTAGGCAGCACAGGAATGTCAGCCTCTCTCACGAGAGCAGATAGGACTTTTCATTCCTCCTCTCAGGCCACTGAGAGCAGACAATTTACCCGTCAGGGCCCATTCCCAATTTGGCCTTTGTCTCAAGGTTTGTTTTGTGAAGAACCTGCTTGCGTGGTTCATGAGCCAGGCTGTCCAGGATGAATAGACACTGCAAAGAAAAGAATATGGGGATATGGGGAGGGGGAAGGGTAAGCTTTGACAAAGCGAGAGAGTGGCATGGACATATATACACTACCAAACGTAAAATAGATAGCTAGTGGGAAGCAGCCGCATAGCACAGGGAGATCAGCTCGGTGCTTTGTGACCCCCTGGAGGGGTGGGATAGGGAGGGTGGGAGGGAGACGCAAAAGGGAGGGGATATGGGAACATATGTATATGTATAACTGATTAAATTTGTTATAAAGCAAAAAATAAAAAAATTAACAATTAAAAAAAAGATTATTGGAAGGAGATCAATAATTATCAGATGTATCAAATCCACTGAAAAAATAATTACACAATATTTAACTGGTGTCATAACATGAGAGAATGGTCTTGCTTGAAATAAAGGATGATACTGATACTACTATCTTTAAATCAAGATAAGAAAGAACCCTACAACTCTCTCTGTCTGTCTCTCTGTCTTTCTATGTGTGAGCATGTGTATAAAAATGTAAAACTATACACACACAAACACACACACACACATGCATACATTTCTCTTCTTTTTTCCATACTAAATGAAATAATGACTATAAAAAGTATAAAGCAGCCTGAACCTAGAAAAGTTGTCATGGACATTCTAGGTAATTTTGTTTCAAACTACTTCCCCATGAGTAGAAATGAACTAAATCATATCAATAGCTTTTATGAAATACATTGGTAGTTTAACTTCCTGAAATTTATTAACTGGCATTTATTAACTGGCATTCCTGTAGCAGTTAACCTCTCTCTCTTCTTACTTGTTTGGGTGGGGGGCAGTGAATTTCTTCCTCCCTTCCTTTCTTTTTTCTTTTTAACATTTCTCACTCATTCATATAACTGACATGCTAAATGCTTCGGGAATATGGACGCCAAGTGTCAGCTAAAAGCACACATATAAATTATGTAAATTTTCAATATCCTGCTTTTATTTATTCAATAAATAAAAATTGAATAAGATTTGCAAAAAAAAAAAAAAAGAAAAGAAAAGAAGTGGATTTCACCCTAAACTGAGGGAAACATTTTCTTTTCAGGTTGACATTAGACTTCAAATTGTCCTGAGAGGCTTGAAGGTGGATGCTTCTAGATCACACCAGCACTTTAAGAGGCCAGCAGAGAGCTCCTCTAAAGCACAGTTAACTCCTTCAAGCCAAGAGTGACCTTGACTGCTTGAGGCAGAGGTTTACAGCTTACAGTAGAACCATGCTTTCCTTCTAGCCCACCATTCTCATTCCCAAGCAAGTAAATGGATTTCAAAGACCAAGAAACAAATCCCTCTCAGAACGGTCAAGTCAGGATGGTGTTATTGTCACCAGCCTACAGGAGCACAACAACCTGCAGGGACAAAAATCCCTGGGGAATGGTATCTTAGGGCACTATTTCCAGTTGTCAAAAAGCAGAAAATTAAATTGCCTTAGTAAATGGCCACAAAGTATCTGACTAGATTCAATTATTCATTTATTCAATCCATTCATTTATTTATTCATTTATTGTTTATTCATTCAACAAATACTTATTGAGCATCTACATGCCATTCACTAAGTGCTTGGGATACATCAATGAACATAATAAACAACAAGCATAAACATTCATTTCACAGTATGGTGAAAGTGCTAAGTACTATGGAAGAAAGAAAAAGTAGAGTAAGACAAGATATTGTGATTAGGAGGATAGGCTGCAATGTTAAATAGGGTTAAATGAGAAGGTTAAATCGTGACTAAGAAAAAATAAGACTGCATGCTAACCAACATCTCTCTTTCAAATGTGAGATTTGATTTGGAATTACAATGAGATTCACAACTACAGTAGAGATATGTACGCGCTGGGCACTGTGGATAATGTGGTCTGAGACTCATAAGTTAACCCCTTATAGTGGATAGTGACTGTTCCCCCACCATCCATCCATTCTTCTCTTGCTAATTTCCCCCAATTTTACATTAATATCCATACCTCTGCCATGCAGCCCATATGCTTTGGAAGAGACTGACCCCACTGTAACCCAGGAATGGAACATGTGCCTCAGGCTAAAAGCCAATCAACATTATCCTATGTCCTGCCCACTCATGGGTGGCCCTTGACCCAAACAGAACAATAGAGCTGAAGAAGCTATTTGATAGGGAATCCTGGAAAGATGTCCCCATTTTCTTGCTCTTGTAGGCTAATGTAATCTGGGTAACTGCTTTAGGCATTTTGCTACAGTGAAGCAGCCTTGGACTATGTTAGCATACAGAGGTCAGAGTCAAGAAAATCCTAGAGAAACAGACCCAGAACCCAGATCAAACTATGCCTCTGGATCCTTTGTTGACATGAGCCAATGAATCCACTTTCTTATATAGACCAATCAAAGTTAAGTTTTTGTTATTTTCAACCCAAAGTATCTTAAACCAAACAAAAAGAGGCTGTGGACAAGACCCACCTTGTAACCTCATGTGAAATGTCTTATTCCAGTAATCCCACCCTAAATTTAACCTCTCTTTGTTAAAGCCACAATTTACAGACAAAATCAACAATTTTATTGTGAGTCACAGAGAAACAAGTTCTTAAATCAGTAAAAGAAATACTTCCAGAAAACTAAAAATAGTAGAACACGTTGAATTAGAAATGAAAGGTGCAGATGTTAAGGCAGGCTCAGGAGGATCAATTCTAAGGTAATTTAGGGGAAGGAAATGACAGACGCTCTCAACCTCCAGCATAGTAAATTGTTTCTTGATTCCCTCTTAATGAAAATATTGCACATTCTCTTTTTTTTCTGCAATATAGTCAATGGATTTTCTTGCCCTCTTTTCTTGCTTTTACTTTTTGCATAGATTCGGTATTTTTGTTTTTAATAAAAATGGAGGTGTTTCTGAGAATTTCTATTGCAACAGCAGGGCTTGAACTTTAGGTCAGCTGAAAGGAAGAGTGTGTGCTGTTTCCATGGAAACCATAGCAGTATAATGTCAGGTACTAAGAGACATCAAGAATGAAGGGATAAAATCCCTGCATCATTTAATAAACACATCCTACTTACCGTTATTTAACTGTAGTCTGCATACGTATGCTCTATCTCTTAATAGCCACTTTTCATAAATTTCCTCTGACCACATCTTACCTTTCTAAATTGGTTCTGATTATGCTGCTAAGTAAATAAAGATGAAAAGAATGTCCTCCATTAGAGTATTATAAATGCCTTATTATTCTGAAAACTCATTAGACATATATATGTTTTAATTAGAAAACAATATATGGAGACTCAATAATAAGGGTTAACTTAAACCCACAAAGACAAACAGGTAGATTAAAACAGGGCTTACATTTTGTCCTTAGTTCCTCATCTTATATTACAGGCCTCATTCTGGGTTATTTGCAGTAGAAAAAAATATAAATAGTTTTTACCCAAACCCTCTTTCCTACTGATGTCTCTCCCCTCAAGTTCATGTTTCAAAAGTATCGTGTCTGGGGGAGCAAGAAAACTACCTCCAAGCCTACCAGTCTCTCAGGCAGCAGGGGATGTAGCCAAATGCTGATCAGCCCTGCAGGAGGGAGATTAGTGATCAGCCTTCACAGAGGCAGCCCTGCGAAGAAAGAGTCCGTTAACACTTCTTTGTACCTTCCTGATCGTAGCCCTCCCCACATCCCCCCAACCAAGTGGTCAGTTCCCAACTCTTTCCTCAAGGTCTTGCCTCTGCACATCTATTAGTCATCAAGAAGGAAGGATGAGGGAAGGGAGGAAGGAAGCAAGGGAGGTGGAAGAGAAGGAAGAAAGGAAGAAAAGGAAGGGGGAGGGAAGAAGGGAGTCTGGACAGGTCCACAAATCAACTTGAGGGAAGAGGGATTAAGGGCTTTTCCACTCAATCAAGGACTCTGTAAGGAACATTGGTTGGGAGGAATGATTTGTGTGTGGTACTATACAAAATCCCTTTATTTGTCTCCCAAACTCAGTTAAGGAAAATTGTGCCAAATTCCAAATAAACTGAAATAATACTATGTTAGAGCCAGTGACTAGAACTCAGTGAGCAAGGCGTCTTTGTACTGTGGCCTAAGAAGTCAGAAACACTAAAGAGAAAAGGAGCTGTTTCTTCCTTCAGTAGGTGATAATTGGAATAGAAAGTAGTAAACCCGTGGTAGTCAGTGGCTTCGCAAAACCATTCAGGATTAATAGCCACAGCCAGAGGGCTGAGGGGCTTGTGACAACCAGCGGACCACAGAAGGAGGAGCTAGAGGTACACCAGAGCAGGAGCAGAAGTGGGAGGAAGCTCCCTGGTGATAATGATCACTGGATCCTATGAGAACTCGCCAGGGATGCATGAACCAGAAAAGGGATTCAAGGAGATGAGGACCAGCAAGTCCATGATTAAGGAATAGGAGCCAGAGACTATGGATTCCCTTTTCTTAAGTGTATCCCTCCTGTTGGATTCAACTGTAACCCAGAAAAAAACAGTAGGCCCATCACTAAATCATCAACAAATCCAAGGGAATCAAAAGGATTGTGCTCCTGAGGAGCACAATCCTGCCCCCAGGAGGTCACAGTTAAGATGCTAACAGGGAAATTTCTTGCCTGATCTAGTCATCACTATCACCACACATACACCACCACACACACACACACACACACACACACACACACACACACACACATACACCCCCCCCCCACTTGTTTGATTTCACCCAGCCCTAAGAAAACCAGAAAATGGAGTCCCAGGAGCATTAAATAACTTGCTCAAGATCATAGTGTGATAGAATTAATAAAGCATGTGTTTATAGGAATAAGGATGGAGATGGGTGAAAACAGGACTCACTCAATTTTTTCCTAGTCCACAGATAATGTGAGTTAGCTAGAGATGAGGCAGGGAAGTCACAGCCTAAGGAAAAAATACTTCTCTTTCTTCCTTCTCTCTTTTGCCATGGACTGAATCATGTCCCCCTGCCCCAAATTCATATGTTGAAAGCCTAACTCCCAATGTGATGCTATTTGGAGGTGGGCCTTTGAAAGGTAATTAGATTTAGATGAGGTCATGAGGATGGGGCCTTTCTGAAGGGATTAGTGCCCTTATAAGAAGACACACCAGAGAGCTTGCTCTCTCCCTCCACCATATGAGGACATAGGGGGAACATGGCCATCTGTGAGCTAGGAAGAGGGCTTTTATCAGGGAACTAAATCTGTTGTCACTTTGATCTTGGGCTTCCCAGCCTCCAGAACTATGAAAAATAAATGTCTATTGTTTAGTCACCCAGTCTATGCTATTTTGTTATAGCAGGCTGAGCTCACTAAGATAGATTTGGGCACCAAGAAGTGGAATGCTGCTGTAACAAACACCTAAACATGTGGAAGCAGCTTTGGGACTGGGCAATAGGTAGAGGCTGGAAGAGTTTTAAGGTACATGCTAGAATATGGACAATTAAGGGCAATTTTGGTGATATCTCAGAGGGAAATGAGGAACATGCTATTGGTAACTGGAAGAAAGGTGGCCCTAGTTATAAAGTGGCAAATAACTTGGTTGAACTATGTTCTAGTGTTTTATGGAAAGTAGAACTTAAAAGCAATGAAACTGGCTATTTAGTTGAGATTTCTAAGCAAAATGTTGAAGGAAGCTTGGAGCCTCCTGACTGCTTATAGTAAAATGTGAGAAAAGAGAAATGAATTGAAGAAAGAAGTATTAAGCAAAAAGCAACCAGAACTTAAAGATTTGGAAAATTCTTGGCCTGACCATATTACAAAAAAATGAGAAAGCGTGTTCAGATGAGAATAGTGAAAGTGTGGCTCAATAAAGAGAAGATAGGATTATACCAGCAAAGACACTGCCAATTTTGAACTTAGGGAGAGAGAGAAAGTGGGACAGAATGAAGGAAGACCGCTAGACACAGATTTTACAGGATGGGACCATGAAGCTATTCAGCTGCAATTTAGCACTATTCCTTAAGGAATGGAAGACAGACCCTAAAAGCCATTCAGAGATCATCATGTTGCTTCTCCTGCCAGAGGCCCAGGGGGCAGGGCTTGTTCCTCCTGGGTTTCAATGGATAGAGCCACCTCTCCTGTTTCTGAGGCCAGGATTCCTTCACCAGTGCCTCAAAGGTGGTGCCCCATCAAGCCAAAGGGCAGGGTCACCCCACAGAGCTGTGGGAATGAAGTTGTTACCACAGTCAACCTGGAAGGGGAAATATCAACCAAAAGACTATTCTCTTAGCTTTAAGATCCAGTGGAATTCACCTTGCTAGATTTTGAACTTGCTAGGGAGCCATCACCGTTTTCTTCTTCCCAACCTCTCCCTCTTGGAATGGAAATATCTATTTTATGCCTGTTTCACCATTGCATTTTGGAAGCACATAACTTGCTTGACTTCTTAGGTTCATAAATGGAGAGGAATTTTGCCTCAGGATGAATCATCCCACAAGTCTCACCCATATCTGTTTTAGAAGACACCTTGGACTTTAGACTATAGAGTTGATGCTGGATGCTGGGATGAAATGAATGTATTTTGCATGAAAGAAGGACATGAATTTTGGGGGGTCAGGGGCAGAATGCTATGGACTGAATTATTACAAATTAAGACATCTACCATTCTACCTCCAAGACTCCCTTAGCCAATTCACACCCACATCCTAGAGTTTGCTCAGAACTAAACCAGTCTATCACTTCAAGACTCCAGCAGGAATTCTGTTGGTGACAGTAGGATCTTCAATTTCTCTAAAGGAGTATTTTCAACTGCAAATTTGTCCATTCACCTCTGAACCCTTGTTTCATATTGAAATCAATGGAGGTTCATTGTAATAAGATCTTATTTTTAGTCATGATCATGATATTTATTTTTATAACTCAGCTTTTTCCCAATATATAAAATATCCTGGATCATAGATTATTTTATAGAGTTTTCAAAGGAAAGACTTTTCAAAGTAAAGATGAAAAAAACTGGTTTAAAAGAAATCTTATCTAAGTACAACCTTAATGGAATTTGCACTTCTGACCTTTGAAATATGAATCCAAATTTGACCTACCTGACTACACTATTATTTCTTATTCTCCATATGCCTGTCTACCCACTGAAATCGGTTCTCAGATTGCTCTTTCAGAGGGTTCTCCAAGGTCAACAAAACCTGGGATTACAAATAAAAAATTAATATAAGAAATCAAATAACAAGTATCACTAGGATCAGGACAGAGTCCTTCTTCAGTGGTCTGGTCTATATGTGGGGCAATTAGCATGCAAAATAGCCTCTGTTAATAGCCAACTGAACTATTAATTCAGTTGTGTGTGTGTGTGAGAGAGAGACAGAGAGATGGAGCATTTAGATTGAAAGAGAAAGATTTCAATTTACCTAAAAATTGCACTATCAATAAGGTACTCTTTAGAAGATGGCATTTGCAAGGCTGTAAGTGTAGAAAGAATAGGCATACAGAGAACAGAAAATCAGGATGCTGCAGACTTTTATTTCTCATTGAACAGTACAAATTCTATACTGTTTTTGGTTGTGGCTGGCCTCTCTCACCTCAGTAATCAGCCTTCCTTCAAAAGGAACAATTTAACCTTATTTTCACTGCTCTGTAAGATGTTTCTACCAGAGAAAAATTCCAAAATTAAAACTTAAATGAAGACTTGGTCAAGCAAGAAGAAAGTCTTTAAGAAGAAGAAAAAAACTCACTGCTAATGGCTGGAAGGCACTGCCCTACAGTGGCTCCTACCCCTGACTGTGTGTTGGAGCTCCTGTTTCTCCAACCACAACTCACCTCATTTTCAGTTAAGGGTGTGTCCTTATTCTTATTTCATATCCTTAATAATGAAAACTAAAATGACAAGTGAGTCTTATGCTTCTTTATTTTAATTTTTATTTTATATTGGAGCATAACTGATTAAGAATGTTTTGTTAGTTTCAGGTATTCAGCAAAGTGATTCAGTTATACATATACATGTATCTATTCTTTTTCAAATTCTTTTCCCATTTAGGTTATTACAGAGTATTGAGCAGAGTTTCTTGTGCTATACAGTAGGTCCTTGTTGGTTATCTATTTTAAATATAGCAGTGTGTACATGTCAATGTACAAATTCTATCCCAATCTATCCCTCCCCGAGTTTTACGCTCCTTGAATCAGCTTAGGCATTCCCTTACAAACATGTTTTTAAATAGGTGAAGTAACTCAGAAAAGGCCATGTTTTCTTTTTTTTTTTTAATGATTATGTTGCTTAAAGATCCTCATTCAGTACATAATTGAAACCCAAATGTAAAATTGTTTTTATGACTTTTTTTTCATAAGAATGAGGCACAACTGAAAAAAGCTTACAAAGGAAGTGTAGGTACAGGGTGGGTGGGAGCAATGAAGGAGGTTTCCTTGCGCTTCCTCCAGACATAAGGCCACTGCAGAAACAAGCAGGTCACTGACATTGATCAAGGTCTTCAGCTGACCTTGATCATTGAATTGAGTTGAGCGTCAGCCCACATTGTAGGAAACATCAGGGAAAAAGCACAAGTTTGCTATTAGGGTTTACCATTTGGTATTGAAGATTTGCAGTATCTTTAATCTTATGCCAATTTCATTTGCAATACTTTGAGTCAGCATCAGAATTCTTACTAACCCTGTCTTTGAAATTTTCAACATTGTATTATTGGTTCTAATATCACTCAGTTTTTTATTCATATTTTTCTCATAATTCTAAATTAGTGATTTTTTCAAGATTTAGAGAATAGTTAGCACAATGGTTTTGATTTTTTGTTTGTTTGTTTTTGTTATTCTGGCCACACAGCTTGTAGGATCTTAGTTCCCCGACCAGAGCAGGGCCCTTGGCAGTGAGGACTAGGGGTCCTAATCACTGGATTGCCAGGGAATTCCCAGCATAATGGTTTTGAGATCAATCCCATCAGGCTTCGGATCCTAGCTCTGCCACATAGTTAGCTATGTGACCTTGGGAGTAATATTTCCCTCTCTAAACTTAAGTTTATTTATCTGAAGAGATGGGTAATTTAAAAAAAAAACATTATGAGGTTTAAATCCATAACAAAGTGGAGAGCATCATTGCCCAGCAATTTCTCTTCCAAAGATGTCTCTCCTTCTGCCAGCTCTTTAAATGTTGGTGTTAACCAAGCTTCAATCTAAGACCCTTTTTATTCCTCTATGTAGATTCCTCATGGTGATTATAACACTTTATTTTGATTACCCAGTGTCCCTTCAAATTTTCTCTGTGTCACCAGTTTTTCCTCTGCCACTATTCCAGCTATTCTCCTGTTACCTTTAGCTAACAAAAAGTCCCAAAGTCACTGAAATAGAAAAAACTCAGCAATATCTGTAATTAAAATACCCAATATTGTCTACTATGTGATGCTCCTAACTCAATTTAGAGTTGCAGTTTCTCACCTCTCTTAGCTGAGACTTGATGTAATTGTAATTGGAAAGCAAAGGGAGCCCATGGTCAGCCTTTTCTCTCTTCCCTCACCTGATCCTCTTATTCCTCCTCCCCTATCTTGCTACCCAGTCCTGGAGCAGGGGGAACAGAGAAGCATGTAGAAAGCAGGAGAGCTCTCAACTGACTGGCACTGTGTGTTGGGATAAGTGACAGGCTCCCTGTTTAGAGTTTAGTTTAGGCAGATATTTACAGTCCCCAACAGACTCATGGAATTCAACACGTCCCACACCAAACTTATTACCTTGCCCCTAGCACATGCTCCTTTTAACTGCCTTGTGCCACCAACCATCAATTGGGTAATATGATAAATCTAGATTCATTCTTGTCTTTTCTCTCTCCCTCACCTCATATCAACTTAGTCACCACCTTCTATTTAATGTATTTTATTTACTGACAACCTCTCCAGTGTGTTCCCCTTCTGTAGCCTCACTACCACTGTCACATTCAGGCTCCTGGAATCTCTTCTCGAGGTTACCCTCATGGACCCATAGCTGGCCATCCATCACTTCTCAGACATCACAAAGATATCTCTTTTTATTTCACTCTAATATCTTTCTTTTTATAAAGTGATCATAATATACTGACCGTGCCATGCTCCTGTTCAAAAAGCTGCCAGAACTCCCTCTGCCAAAAAGACCATCCAGCTTCATTTATCTGCCATGTAAGACTCCTCACTTTACATTCCTATCTATTTGCCCACCTCTTTGATCTCATTGTAGCCTGATTCTCAAGAAACCTTCGAATAACCACATTTTTTCAACCTTCCAGGATTGTTCTAGCCTTTTTGTATATGCTACTCTACTGCTTGGAATATTCTTCCCTTGCTTCTTTACTTGGAAAAATCTTATCATCTCCAAAAAGACTACTCTCACTTCCTCCCCAAGCCATGTTAGTTTTTGCCTCTTCTTTGCTCCTACAGAACTTTCTTCATACTTCTCCAATAGAAACTAATTAGGTGTTACAACTTTCTGTTTATATCTTTCTCCTTCCTTAGATGGTGGGTTCTTGACTTGGGGAACAACAGAAAAATTCAAGAAAACTTGATAAATTAGTGAATGTAAGTATGAACTAAACATTTGGGAATTAAGGAACCAGAGAAAATATACAAGGTGAGCAGGTTGGTTGTTCTTTAAATATGAATTTTCTCCTAAGATAAACAGAATAAGACTTTGTTTAATCACGAGCTATTTTTTTATAGAAGGACTTTCTGTTCCCAATTCCTAATCAAAATTTTATTTTTAAATACCTGTATTTATGATCCTTGGGGTGGAGGGTGGAGTGTTCTACATAGCTATTTTTCCTGCTAATTTTTAGGAAGAGGAAGGAAGAATTGTACACATTGTTTTGCAAACAAATGTGCTAACTGTCACCCTTCAGTGTAAGATCCTGGAGGACGGAAACTGTATTTTGTTCACTCTGTACTCCACACAAAGCTCCTGGTTCATTGGAGATGCCCAATAATTTTTTTTTTTTATAAATAGAAGTAAATCATATGTCTCCAAGAATAAATTTATAAATACATTCATCTTCAAACTCGGAGCTTTGGGACATGTATAGGATAAAACCTAAGAATTAAGAAAGAAGTTTCTGAAATAAATGGGTCTTAAGATAAACAGTGAAACAACATTCATTGGATGCACAGATCAGAATAGGTTAGCTATGAATGAGCAGGCTTTTTCAAGTTTTCTGTTTGCCAGGGGTTTCTTCCAAGAGCACATATAGAGAAGAGTAGAGGAGGATGAGAGGGGTGGGAGTGATGGGGAGGGTGAGCAGTCTCATTTTCACACTGGAATATGCAAAGCAGGAAGTGAAAAGGATGTCCCCCAGGGTACCAGAATTGATGGACAGCAGAGGCTGTCCCCAGACATCATGATATCCCTATCCTTTGGATTTAACCATCATGTTTTGTAGAATCATATTTCCCCCCTAAATGATTTCCTCTAACTCCTCCATACATGTTAAATCCTCTAGCAATGTGACATTCAAGGGGTTAAGTAGCCTTGGTTCCTCCCATGAGGGTATCTTGGCATTGCTCAGCTAATGTTCTACATTCTGCTAATGCGAATGACAACTGCGGAATTTCCCAATGCCCAAGAAGGAAAAGAATATCATCAAACATTCCAACATCTCCCAATTCTCCCTCCCGGCTCACTGTCTATATCCCTGTATAAATGGCCTCATTTTTAACAGAAGTATGACAAATACAACAATAGCATCATTTTACGGCAGCACTAAAGCTCACTTTTAAAATGCATTTCACTTCAAAGCCACTCTAATTTAAACCTTTTGGAGTCTTTATTCTTCTTTCCAGAAGCAGCCTCTGTTTCTGAACGCCACCGGGAGAGCTGAGGAATGTGGATAGCATCTGCCAGGGACGAGATGCTGCCTCCCAAGTCTTTAGTGATTCATAGGTTGTAAATGTACTTGATTGTGCTCTGTGCATTTACACCAGGAATTCATAAATGGGCATTTGCAACTTTCAAATGGTTAGCAGTTAATATCACCCCATTTCTAATACAGTCACAAATGCCAACAGCACATTCTCTACCATATCAATTCTGTTAGGTACAATTCAGATTTCTTTTCTTAGTGCTTCCTTTTATCTAGAATATATGAAGTAAACACCGTTTTCCCTACTTTTACTGTTCCCAAAATCAGTTTTAAATAAATCCTTCAGTTACAAATGCATATTTTCAGACTATTTAAAATTACCCTGAAACACTTCTCATCTAATGGATATATTTACTTTGCAGAGCATTCAGCTTTATATCAATTTTGTATGTGATGTGGTCAAGCTGACAGCTCTGAGCAAAATTCTACACAGGAGTTGCTTACAGTTGTCCCTATGACCAAATATCTACTACTCACAGTCTAAAGTATCATAAGGATTATAGCTCTAACTGCCAGTTTCTGTTTTTAAAATATCTCAGGGCAGAAGGACAAGCTGACCTAATCAGGAGGTCATTTGAATAGACTTTACAGTGCAAAGCACAGCTTATGCCTGGTTGACATTCTAACCCAGAGAATTTTTTTCATCTGTGATTAATGGACTTGACATCCATTTTCCCACTGCTTTTGCTAAACATGTAGTTCAGGATTTATCATTAAATACCACTGAGCTCATAGGAAACTAAACTCTCATGTCTGTGAAAATATTGTGCCAGAGGCCAGAGGTTCTCCAAAGAGTTTGGATCATACTTAGAAGTATAAAATAGTTCATGGTCTTGGTCCATTGGATATCACAATTTCTCCAATGTGAGATGCCTTTTGAATGGATAATGGATTGAATGAGTTAGTAACATGATACACCCACAGTTAGGTGATGAGATTTTAAATTAATCTTGAGTAGCAGAACGAGGAGGAAATAAGATGGAGGAAGAAGATATCCCTCTAGTTTCATAAATGGTCGACTTTTCTGTTTGCTCAGCTTCTACATGGCATCCCGTAGTCAAAAATGATAACAGTGTGAAAACCCGAAGCATCCTTCTATCATTTCACTGATTTAAATGATCTAGAATTTTGCTAGTATAGACATGAGACATATCCTCCTAGTTAATCTGCCACTATCAGAACATAATGTTAGACCATTAAAAGGTTCCCTACTCCTTTTAATTATTAAACAGTCTTCTGGTGCACAGGCTAAGAGCACCTGTCATTCATTTCTCTAAAGAGGACATATGATACAGCAACCAAGCCTTCATGGTTAAACTATATGGGTGTGAAATCCTGCTCTATGTGACCCAAGGCAAGTTATTGTACCTAATCTCAGATTCCCACATGTAAAACTGGGATAATGATAATACTTTATCCATAGGGTTGTTGAAAATATTAAAAAGAACAATGCACAAAAGGGTCTATAATACCTCTCAAGATATTAGCTAATATTTGTTATTAGCTAATAATAACAAATATTAGCTATTATTTTTAGCAGGTAATTGAAATAGTTAATCGCTTTTAAAAAGTGAGAAACAGGGCTTCCCTGGTGGTGCAGTGGTTGAGAGTCCGCCTGCCGATGCAGGGGACACGGGTTCGTGCCCCGGTCCGGGAGGATCCTACATGCCGCGGAGCAACTGCGCCCGTGGGCCATGGCCACTGGGCCTGCGCGTCCGGAGCCTGTGCTCCGTGATGGGAGAGGCTGCGGCAGTGAGAGGCCTGCGTACCGCAAAAAAAAAAAAAAAAAAAAAAAAGTGAGAAACATATTTCTGTTCACAAGCCACATAACTAAATATGATTTACCAAATCTGTCCCCTAATATAAACAACAAATGACTGTGTGACATGCATATAAAAACAAATTCCCAGTGAGTTGAGAAAAATGGCAATCCTCACAACCTTGGTAAGAGGAAAGTGACAATTTCAACAGTTTTGCTCATTTGCTATATTGTATAATTGGAGTCGATGTCCTGGGTAAAGCCTAAATACTGGTTCACAGTGACAGCAAGGAAGAACAATGGAACAATCCATGAAGCTGAGTTCAGGTGATCGTTTTATTATGAAAGGAAATCAACTGTTACTAAATTAAACCACCATGTGTGAGTTACAGGTGTCACCACATGAATGTGTTGACTGACTGGGGCTCTGCTGTGAAATGAAACATGCAAAATTTAAGCATAATTTTGGAACAATATACACATTTTCATTTACTTGTGAATTTTAATGTTTTTGTGAAAGCATAACATCTTACTTAGAGCATGTAAATGATTAGTTTCAAAATGAGACATGTAAATGCAGTGTGGGTTCATTCATCGTTCATCAGTCCTGCCTGCTGCAAAGATTAGCCCTGTGACCAGGTTCTGGCTGCAGCATCCATAACATGCACACCACATCCGTCCTTCCCTCTTCTTCTGTCCTGGGCTTAGAGAGTCCAGAATGGGCATGTTAGCAATTCCTAATGGAGGCTCTAATTCCTACTTAGAAGCAAACAGTAAGAAATTAAATCAATTCAATCTAAAAACATACAGTGGCAATGCCATTTCACTTGGGATGCTGTTTAAACAGTTAACTCTGAGTGAACTCTTCCTGTTCTTTGATTGGGAAGCGTTTCAGACCTTAATTACTGTGTTCTGTGAGTCTGTGACAGATCGTCCCTTTTTCACAGGCTTCTTGCCAGGATAAAGCAGCCTTTTTTTTTTTTTTTTTCTTTTAAGAAGACTACACTTAATTAGAGCTAGAGTAATTAACTCTTTGTGGGTTTGATCTCATTTCACCATTAAATTTTGATTCTGGCTGGAATCGTCTGCTTCTATTGTCTTTATAGAAATTCTTAAAATGTAAACAACTTGGAGCAAAATGTATCAAAGGTAAAAGTTTAAGATTTTTTTTTGAGTGTAGTAAACAAAATTGTAAAATTTTAAAAAAGCAAATGGGAACATTTCCACAGCAGTAATAGAAACAGAGAAGAGGTCAGAGTGGAGCACAAGCATTCCCTGACAGCCTCGTGACCAGAGGCAATTCATCCGCCTTCCCCAAGTTTGTTTCTCCATGTGTACAAAGAAATTGGTAACACCTAACTCACAGGATTGCTGTGACCGTGCCTGGCATATATCAGGCGCTCAATAATTGTGAACCAATTTTTCCTGTCCTCCCCATGTTCAATAATAAAACAGAGCACTCTGCATTTTAATTCTTTGACTGTACTGTGTAGTACACAGTAGAATGGCTGTCATTCTGACGAGCTTTCAAACCAGAAGCACCCCACCGCCATCCTGTTCCTCAGAGAGTGTCCTTTTGGGTGACACTGTCTGTTCATAGATCTAAGAAGAAGAGATGACAGACCTGACTTAAAACAGGGAAGTCTGGGATATGAAAGGTTATACTGAATGATAGAGAATGCTGGGAGTTGCAGAGGAAAAGGATTTCACTCTTCATTAGTGACACCCAAATAAAAATTGATCACATTAGGCTCACCATGACAAAGAATAATTCAATCACTAGCATCTTTTAAGATAAAATATAAAGTTCCTCCTAAAAAGTAATTTAGAAAAAGGTGAGAAAAATTTATCTAACTAAAGAAGGCTTTATTGTTGTCTCTATTATTTTTAGAAAAATAACTTTATGGATTTTGTAAAAAAAAATGATGCATGTTCATTATAAGAAAAGGAAAAGTCAAACAATAAGGAAAAGAACAATGAAAAAGTGGAAAACAATTATCAGAAGCCTATCACCCCCAAAAGCCATGGTTAACAACTAGAGATCACTGTTTCAGGCATTTCTTTCCTCATACCTAGAGTAAATTTGATTACACGTTAATTAACTGAATAAGAAGTCAAAAAAATCTCACAAGCTAATTAAAAGCATTATGAAAAATGTTGGGAGGTCGGAGTTACTATATAGATAAACTAAATGTTTTAATTTTAGGTGGAATCTACTTATTGATTCCCTACTATAACAAAGCATGAAATTGGCACACTTAGACTTTCTCCCCCTTCTGATTATTTTATTTGCACGCTGTTAAGGTTTATAACATTTACATTTCATTAACTGTGGCAGATTTCAAATTTTATTTATATATTTAGATGGATTAGATGCTCATCACTCATATTTTTATTGTACTTTCATTATTTCAAAATTTTTTATTTTGATTTATGTCTAGGTGGGCTGAATTATGCCATCCAGTTAAATTTAGATTATTTGTTTTGTAAATTCTGTATTCCTAAAGTTCTTGAACACAAACATGTTTGCTTGTTAGGTTTCAGGGACAACTTGCCTATGTGAAAATTACTGGGGTACATACTCCCCAAGAATGCAACAGATACTGTTTTCTAGCATTGAGGTATAGGGAGGAATCTAATATCATCAACCTGATATTTTCCCCTTGGTACATGGTTTGAGTTTTGTCTTGATGTCCATTTTTTTTTAAAACATTCAGGTTCAGTAACTTCATTAGGATATATACTGGTATTGATTGCTCTAATAATGTTTTCCTGGTATATGAGACCAGTTGACATGCTGATCTAAATCTTTATATTACAAAGAATTTTAAAATTTTATTTCTGTATAATTATTTCTGGAATCAAAATTAATGCTGTAATCACATGTGAGGCCAAGAGAATGTGAGACAGTGCACAAGGGTGCCCGATATACCATGCAAATGCTAGCCAAAGAAAGCTAACATAGTGAAGCTAACACCAGCCAAAGTAGGTTTAAAGTAAGAAGGATTATTAAGGATAAAGAGGGACATGTTATATGTTAAAAAACGTCAATCCCCAAGGAAAATAATATAATTCTATAGTCGTACATATTTAATAGCATAGTCTCAAAAAGCCAAATAAAAACTAACAGAATGAAAAGAGATAGATAGATCCATAATCAGGGTAGATTTTAACAAACCTCTTTCAATATTTGATTGAACAAGTAGATATTAACATATCATAGAGACACAGAAAATTTGAACAACCTGACTAACAAACTAAACCTATTTGACATACATAGAACACTTCTCACAATAACTAAAAAATGAACATCTTTTTAATGCAAAATGAACATTTTCCAAAACTGACATAATGCTTGGCTATAAAGCACATCTCAACACATTTCAAAGGACAGAAATCAAAGAGAATATATACCCTGACTACAGTGGAATTAATCTAGAAATAAGAAAAATATAACTAGAAAATTCTCAAATACTTGGAAATTAAGCAATGTACTTGTAAATGACCCATGGGTGAAAGAAGAAGTTAGAAAGGAAATTAGAGAATATTTTTAACTGAGTGAGACAAATATATCAAAATGTGTGATTTGTAGCAGAAGCAGTGCTTAGACAGATATGTTAGTGTTAAAATGCATATATATCAGAGAATAAATAAAGACTTAAATACTATGTGATTAAGTACTGCTTTTCAAAAACCAGCAAGTTAAATGCAGAGAAATTAGAAGAAAGGAAATATTAAAGACAAGAACAAGAAAAATAATGAAATTAGAAAAGTCACACATAATAGAGTAAATCAACAAAGCGAAAATTTTATCCTCTAAAAAAAGTTAAAATTAATCAATTTCTAGCAAGATGCATCAAGATAAAAAAGAGGGAGAGAAGGCAAGCATTACCAAATTCAGGAATGAAAAGAGGGCATCACTACAGATAATACGAACATTTTAAAAAGAAAATATTATAAGCAAATTTATGCAAATAAATTTGAAAATTTAGAAGAGATTTTTCTTGAAAAAATACAGGTTATCAAAGTCAAAATAAGAAAAATTAGAAAATCTGAACAATCTTATATCTACTAAGCAAATTAAATTCTTTAATTAAAAGAAATCTTATCAGGGCTTCCCTGGTGGCGCAGTGGTTGAGAGTCCGCCTGCTGATGCAGGTGACACGGGTTCGTGCCCTGGTCCGGAAAGACCCCACATGCCGTGGAGCGGCTGGGCCCATGAGCCATGGCTGCTAAGCCTGCGCATCCGGAGCCTGTGCTCCGCAATGGGAGAGGCCACAACAGTGAGAGGCCTGCGTACCACAAAAAAAAAAAAAAAAAAAAAAAAAATCTTATCAGAAAGAAAACTCCAGGCCCATATGGCTTCACTGGTAAATTCCACCATTTAATAAACAAATAACAGTAATCTATATCTGCTTTATGAGAGAATGAAAAAATTTGGTCAGCAAAACCTTGTTACCAAAACTGACAAGGACCTTGCAAGAAAGGAAAATTATGTGAACTTCTATTAAGAACATAGATGCAAAATCCTAAACGAACTCAACAAAACACTCATATCCATAATATATCAGTAACCTCTACAAATCAAAAATACAGGCCCAATAGAAATATGAGCAAAGGACTGGAAGGCACATGTATCAATTTCCTACTGCAGTTGTAACAAATTACCACAAAGTTAGTGGATAAAAACAATATAAATTTATTATCTATAGTTTAGAAGTGGAAATGGGTCTTACTGTGCTACAATCAAGGTGTTAGCAGAGCTGCACCCTTTCTGGAGGTTCTAGGACAAAATCTGTTTCCTTACCTTTTCCAGATTCTAAAGGCTGCCAGCATTCCTTGGCCCATGGTCCCATTCTTCCATCTTCAAAGCCAGCAACACTGAACGAGTCTTTCTCACACTGCCATCTCTGGTTCTCCCTTCCAATTCCCTCTTCCACTCTTAAGGACTCTTGTGATTACACTGGGTTTACCTAGGTAATCTAGGATAATCTCCTTGTTTTAAGGTCAGCTGATTAGCAACCTTAATTCTATCTGCAGCTTTAATTCTCCTTTGCCATATAACCTAACATATTCACAGGTTCTAGGAATTAGGACATAGATATCTTTGGGGAGACATTTTTCTACCTACTATAAAACACATCACAAAAGAGGATGCAGAAGTAGCCAATAAAAATATGAAAAAAAAATATACAACCTCATTAATCACTAGGGAAATGTAAACTAAGATCACAGGGATATACCACTATACCCCTCCAGAATGGTTAACATTAAAAAGTCTGGTAAGATTGGTAGAACAATTGGAATTCTCATATACTGCTGGTGAGATTTTTTAATTAGTGCAACTGTTACTGCACTCAGGTCCAGCTACTCACCGCATGACAGGCCGATAAGTCAAGTGACAAGGTGCTGAGGCAAGGAAAACCAGCTGACCAAGAAGATGGTGGACTAGTGTCCTTAAAAACCATCATAAGGGCTTCCCTGGTGGCACAGTGGTTGAGAGTCCGCCTGCCGATGCAGGGGACATGGACTCGTGCCCCGGTCCGGGAGGATCCCACATGCCGTGGAGCGGCTAGGCCCGTGAGCCATGGCCACTGAGTCTGCGCGTCTGGAGCCTGTGCTCCGCAAAGGGAGAGGCCACAGCAGTGAGAGGCCCGCGTACTCCAAAAAAAAAAAAAAAAAAAAAAAAAAATCTTAACATCTCAGGTCAGGCAAAGGGCTTTCTTAAAGGCAGTGTAAGGGAGGGGGCTACAGGGGGCATGAGAAGCTTGTGTACAGTTCTGATTGGTGGGCATCAAGGTGAAGTTTAGAGCATCACCAACCTTCTGGTTTCAACTGCTCTGGGATCACATGCTTGCAGTTAGTTTTCATCTAGTGGGGATCTGTTTCCTAAAAAACAACTTAGGAACGTGTGTCAGAGCTTTATCTATATCTTTCAGGGAACTGGGAGTTAGGTGACTCTGCTACATGGCTGGTTAATAGTCTAAATTGTTACCAGTCCCCTGGCCCAACAGCCATTCTTTGTTCCTACATCTTCATGTTTCCTAATCATCAACACTTGAGCCAATCTTTTGAGACTCAGGGGAGACCTGGGAGACTAAAGCAGAAGCCTTTTACTTCAAAGGACAGGGACACAGGGGCTTGTATGTGGTTTCACAACCACTTTGGAAAACTAGCAGTATCTACTCAAGCATAAAATTTTAATATTCTAACACCCAGCAATTTCATCACTAGGTCTATAGCCACGAGAAGTGTATACATATATGCATCAAATGATGTATACACAAATATTCAAAGCAGCAGTAATTTTTTTTTTACATCTTTATTGGAGTATAATTGCTTTACAATGGTGTGCTAGTTTCTGCTTTATAACAAAGTGAATCAGTTATACGTATACATATGTTCCCATCTCTCTTCCCTCTTGCGTCTCCCTCCCTCCCACCCTCCCTATCCCACCCCTCTAGGTGGTCACAAAGCACCGAGCTGATCTCCCTGTGCTATGCGGCTGCTTCCCACTAGCTATCTATTTTACGTTTGGTAGTGTATATATGTCCATGCCACTCTCTCGCTTTGTCACAGCTTACCCTTCCCCCTCCCCATATCCTAGGTCTGTGTCTTTATTCCTGTCTTACCCCTAGGTTCTTCATGACATTTTTTTTTCTTAAATTCCATATATATGTGTTAGCATATGGTATTTGTCTTTCTCTTTCTGACTTACTTCACTCTGTATGACAGACTCTAGGTCCATCCACTTCATTACAAATAGCTCAATTTCATTTCTTTTTATGGCTGAGTAATATTCCATTGTATATATGTGCCACATCTTCTTTATCCATTCATCCGATGATGGACACTTAGGTTGTTTCCATCTCCTGGCTATTGTAAATAGAGCTGCAATGAACATTTTGGTAGCAGTAATTTAACAGCCACAAACTAGAAACTACTGAAATGCCTACATAAAGTGGAATGAATAAGAAATAAATTGTGGCATATTCATACAATGGAGCATTACACAGCCTTAAAGATGGATGACCTACTACTACATGGAACAATATGCGTGAATCTCATAAACATAATGTTGAGTGAATGAAGCCAGACACAAAAAGGTACATATTATAGGATGCTATTGCCATTTATATAAAGTTCAAAAGCAGACAAGACTAATTTCTTATAATAGAAATCAGAATAGTGGTTACCTTTGGGCATAGCACACTTGAGAGACAGCAAGAATAAGGCTTTTGGGAGTACTCATTATGGCCTATTTTGTGAAAATACACTTCTAGGTTTTATAATTTTCTGTTTATGTTATATTTCAATTAAGATTTCAATTAAGCTATTGAAATAGTATATGTACTTTGTGTCAAAAAACTTGTGACCTTATTTAGCTTTCACGAATATATGAAAACAGACTCCTGGTTAAGACAGGCTATAGTATGAAAACAAACCTCTCAGAAGACAAATGCTTCCTGTCAGAAGAGCCAAATACCAAAAGGCAAGAGGTTAAAATAAATTAAAATTTATCCATTCTTGAATCAAATGAAAATGTTACAGACCTCAGAGACTATTCTTTCTTATATTCGGACTTTTTTAGTGACCTAAAAGTAGCCTTTTGAAAATAGTTAAGTAACATTATATTCACCCTTTTGAAATGAGAGTTTTTGCCTTTTTATGAGAAATTGACATTTTCATCATCAAGAAGGTACACAACCTCCTTGACACAGTGATTCTCCAACAAAAACATTTCAATTCTCTTTCTTTAAATAATGTGCTTACCAAAAGCCCAGCCATGATCTGAAGACAGAAAAAGAACAGCAGCAATGTGTGCCCACAGGGGAAAAAGAGAATGGAAATTTCAAACTGTAAAACCAGGAATCTAAAGCATTTTAATGAGAATCCCCATAATAACATGACTAAACCCATTTCCTGTTTGGGTTTTGGTTTTTATCTGTTTTTACAGCATCATATATGGATATAGATAACAATAATAGTAAATAATATTTCTTTTTATATGGTGCTTTATGTTTGTAAAGAACTTCCATATTCACAGGCTCTACTGGAAAATCAGGGTCATTTGAATGAGATCCACCATGGTTCAAATCCCAGTCAGGCCCTGTAGAAGTTATCTAACTTTGGACAAGTTTCTTAGTTGAGCTTCAGTTACCTCACGTGTACAGGGGAGTAAGAACTACCTGAAGTTTAAGTGAGGACAACAGGTAATGTATACAAGTCCCTGGCACATGGTATAACAGAGATAATAATGTGAAGTCTGCAGTACATAGTAGGCATTTGATAAATGGTAGCACTTGCTATGATTGTCTCATTTGACTTTTATGACAACCTATGAAGGCGGAGACTGTGAGTGTTTGTTTACCTACCAAAATACCTACCCCATATTAGGCATTCAGTAAGAGTAATGAATTCATAAGTGAACAAAGAAAAGAAAGGAAGGAAAAATCCATTGTCCTAATTTTGTACGAGAAAATCAAGGCTCAGGTTTATCTGCCGTCCCACTGCTACTAATTAGAAAAGTTGGGTTGCAAACAGTTTTTCTTACCCCAAGCTCAATGTTCATTCCTCTCTTCCAGCAGTGCTCATGATAATATTTACTTGCATTGCTCTGGATGTTGGCATTTTATCTTCATTTTGTATGTGTGATTTGTTCTGAGTTAAGGAGTGTCTGGACTCGGCTCAGGAAGAAATTCGGTAAACAAGTTTCATGCTTATGCTGATAGCATGTGATATTTTAAATATCCCATAACCATGATAAAATGTGGAAGCACTGAATTTATATAGTATGTATGTTTAATACAAAATAAAAATATCACCACAGAAAGTACTGAGCAAAAAATCCTCCCTGGGTTTTTTTCTTGAATCTATTGCCTTAGAAAATTAAACATAGCCAGATAAATGTCATTCCTAAAGGCATTATAGTAATTCCAAAGTAGCATGTTAGGTCATTTAACTAAGGTTTAGAGAGCACCTTAAACCAGTTCACATCTGGGCCGTCTATGCCCCTTGCCTTTACTGATAGAAATGTGTTTACTGCGGCCAGCATGCTGGGAAAATTATGTGCATGTCCACAGAATCATAAAATTGCATTTTAAAATGTCAATATGTTATCCAATATAGTGTGTGCAGAATGGAAACTAACCAGAAGCATTGGGAAGCAAATGAGTTTTTGAGTGGGGAGAACTTTAAAAAGCAAGAATGAGGACAGGCAGAAAAAGAAAACTCTGGAAATAAAGCCAGTGAGATTAAGGACAGGGGCATCAGGACAGAACCCAGACTCAGGAAGCCACTGCCCTTCTCCAGGTGTTGAGGTTTGAAGGCCCCAGCCCAAGGAGCCCCATGTAGACTGCACGTCCCCAGGCTGCCTACAGGCAGGAACAGAGCTAAATGCTTGTCCCCCTACTGTAACTGGAGCAAAAGTGGACTGAGAAGCCTAGTAGGGGAGAAAACATTTCAATAGAGATAGGAATTGCACAGTGAAGATTCCAGAACAGTACAGTGCCCTGAAGAGCACTGAACTAGGAGATGTAGGTTCCACAGAGGGCCTCAGAGCAGAGGATTTGGCGCCAGTCATAGCACTTCCTGTGGATTTGCCATTACTAGCAATATTATTGTTGATGTCTTTTGTTCACAATTACATTTTAAATGATTATCGCTAGTATACAGGAAATCCATTGATTTCTTTATACTTATATCCAGTAATTTTACTGAATACTCTTAAGTGTTTCTTCCCAATGCTCTTAGGATGTATCCAAACTCCTTAACGTGGTTTCAAAACTTTTACAGGCATACCTCAAAAATATTGCAGGCTCAGTTCCAGACCACCTCAACAAAGCAAATATCACAATTAAGCGAGTCACATAAAATTTTGGTTTCCCAGTGCATGTAAAAGTTATGTTTACACTATAGTATAGTCTACTAAGTGTGCAATAGCATTATGTCTAAGAAAAACAATGTACATATCTTAATTTAAAAATACTGTATTGCTAAAACTGCTAACCGTCATCTGACAATTCAGGGTTGCCACAAACCTTCACTTTGTAAAAAAATAAATAAATAAAATACAGTATTTGTGAAGCACAATAAAACCAGGTATGCCTGTATTCTTTTGCCATACAGAAATGTTTTCATGTCTTGAGATGAGGCACGTTCTTTCTTGCTTCTCGCTCTTTGCATGTCCTCTTTCCTACGCTTAGAATACTGCTACCTCTATCTTTTCTCCTAATTCCTAATAATGCTTTAGGTTTTATGTTAAATGTCATTTCTTCTGGGACATCTTTCTTATGTCCCCAGCTACCACCATCACCACTATCTCCAGAGATAAAATCTGAGTAAGTGCCTCTATTGAGTGTTTGTGTGGCAACCAAGTGTTAGCATAGCTGCCCTATCATAGGACTTTTCATGCTTTATTGAAATTGCTTTTTCCTTTTTCTCACTGGATAGACCTTAGGGTTCTTTATGTGTAGAAGACATGTCTCTCTTTACGTTTTGTGCCAAGCACCTAGCTTATGGGTCCCCTAGGATTAGCTAAAAACTGTGATTAATGGATGAATAAATGAATGAGTTAAATCTAAATTTCTCAATATGACTTATAAGGACCTGAATCCTGCTTACCTCTGTCATCTCTTATCTTGCCACTTAATACACAACCATCAACCCACCAGCCATTTTGAATTTATTTCAGATCCTTAAAAACACCATGCCTTCCTTGTCCACAGGAATCTATGTATGCTATTCTCTCGCCTGGAATACTCTCCCCAAATACTCCTCCCAGACAACTGCTACTCATCCCTGAAGGCTCAATTTAGTTGGCTTTTTTCCCCCGATCTTTCCCCTGTACTCCTTTGCATCCCATCTAGGTTGGGTACTCCTCCAAGGTACTTCCCCAGGACTCTCACTTCCTCTATAATGACAATTCAAATTTTTCTGGAGTTTTCTGGTCACTAATTAGTATCTTCTTCTAAACTATAAGCTCCCAGGGGCATGGACAATATCTAATCCAGTGTATCATTTTATCCTGGCACATAATGAACACAATAGCTGTTGAATGCCTGAACAAACTAAATAGTTAAATTTTCTTTAAAAATGTAAACAAAATGTGCAGGTATTGTTCAGGCATTGCCTTCCTATCTCTTCCCACTAGGGAACTACTCAATCTGTAAGGGAAATGTGGATGTTCTGATTCTGTCTGGATCCTTTTTCTTTCATCATTTTTTAAAATCATTCACAGATCCTCTTCTGCATCCTACATTATCAAAAATTGAAATTCCTGTTTTCTTTCATCTGAGCTTTTATTTCAACTATAAGGATTTCTCAGCCCCTCCGTTAGCAACTGCTCAAAGTTTACACTTGAAGTGTCAAGTGTTTAATAACTGTATTTCTATAGCTTTTGCACATCCTGTTCCTACCAGCTATTGTTCAGACCCACACAAGTGCTGAAACATGAGAACTCTTCTCCTTCTGTCTATCTTCAGAATGACCGTTGCCTTTTTAACTACACATGGATTTTGCCCATTTTCACTGAGCCACACCCCTCTGTTGAGTCTATCTGGTCTGTGTCTCAGAGGAATGAATACACTTGCTAGTCAGTGGACACTTCAGTTCCCATATTACTGGAATGAAGAGAGCATTATTTAGACTGAGCATAATACTTGGTGTCTCACAGTTTTAAGCATCATACCTTGGCTACAGCCACCTGGGCTTAAACTATTTAATTATTTCATGACCATAATGGATGGATTACATTGCACCTTTACAAAAGAAGGAGTGAGGAAGGAGTAATGAGTACAAATCAGCCACCATTCTGGAGATGCTATCCAAGATGCAAGATGATGAAAGGCCAGCTACCTCACGTCTGATGCCAAAAAGATCATATATCTTCATGCATCAAACAACATCTACACTGATTCCCATTGTCTCAGTAATTTGTTCCTGTATTTTCTCAAATAAATTCACCACCTTTGTCATGCTCTGCTCTGAATCACAGCAAACCATATTTCCCAGGTTTCTTGGATAATGTCAGGGACTAAGTCTTCTCTGTGACTCCAGAAAAGCTAGGTGCTACTAGAGAGTTCTTTTTTCTACTGTGGTTCCATCACCCACCAGACAGCCCAGCTTCTAGATTCTGATAGCACCAACTTCTCTTGTTATTCCAACACCAGGAACAGTAGTGTCTTCCTGTTCTTATTACCACCTGGGATGCTACATCATCCCCTATGTGGCTTCTGGACCCTTCCATTACCTGTGGAAGCAATTTTCAATATTAAATTCTCTCTGTTGAAACACCTAGAGAGAATGATTTTTCCCTGACTGGACCCTAACTGACATATCCACAAAAAATCCAAAATGTTTAACTAATAAATCTTTTAGAGTAAATAATATTTTAAACATCTTAAGTCTTTGGTGAAAAGTAACTGTAAATCATTGATGATATTTATCTTCTACCTCCTCCCAACCTGTAGTATGTATTTGGAGTTTCATTTCTGTACATTTTTTTCAGTTAAAAATGAGAAAGAAAAGTAGTTCTAGTTCATTTTTTTTAATTCCACTAAAAATTGAAAGCTTACAATGGAAGTCACAGGATTAATGGGAAGGCAAATTTGAGGGTAAACTGGAAAGCCCAGCCTTAAGACTCTATTACTTCTTTCATCAGAGACAGTAAAACATTATTTCAAGTAGAAAGTGATTAGACATTGTCCAAATGGTCCTGAGCAATTTTCAGATACCTTGGATTCAGACAAGTATTTTTCCCAAAAAACCTTTTCTGAATAGTTAAGAATTCAGATGATTTAAAGAAAATGCTGTATACCTCAAACTTTTATGTTAAAAAATTAATCTAAATATATACAAATGTTGAATCATTATGTGGTACACCTGAACTAATATAATGTATGTCAATTATATACCAATTTAAAAATTTAATCTCTTCTGTAGAGAACTTGAGATTTTAAGTTCCTTAACAAATTTTAAAGCATCATCATTTAAAAGGAAGTTACATTCCCTAGTACTAAAAACACAAAGAAAACTGCTGATGACATTAAGGCTACAGCCCCATAGCTTACAGTCTAAAGTACTGTACCAGAGTACTAAAATTAGCAAAACATTGTTCTTAAAACTTCAGCAATGCCACCACTCTTTTTTTTCACATCACATACAAACACTCAAAAGTCATCAAAGGTGGAGTCATCTTGAAGCCCATATAAGAGGACTATTATTGGAAGCTCCCTCAAATACTGTCAGAGCAAAGCTAATGCATAGGAATTCACAATGCACACAAGCATTGGAAATTACTCAGTCGCTCTCAAACTTTCTCTCTCAACCTTCCCAGAGTAACCACTCACTTTGCCAGGGGCTTTCTGGGCTGTGGGGCTAAATGACCACACCCTTCTTGGAGACTTCCTCTCTGAAAGTCCTCACTAGCCCTCTGACAGCAGAGGGAATCTTAGGGACAGAAATGAAGAAGTCAGGGGGCCATGAGGACAAAGTAGAAGTAAGACATCCCAGGTTCCCTAGTTCTCTGTTCTCCAGTGCCTTCTAGAACAGCCAAGACAAAAGGGATACAAAATATGATTCTAAAAGGAGCATTACTCCTGGTTTCCCCACTCTGGAAGCAGGTTCTAGTCTGCACTTGAGTCTACCAACTTCATATATTTACCTTGAAAATGATCAGGAAGTGCTTCTTTTAATTCCAGCATTTTTTATTAAAAGAATTTTAGGTGAGAATTATCAAACTTTTAATATGGTTTATTAAATAATAGAAATCTACATTGTATAGAAATTCCCTTTATTATATCACAGAAAGATAATGATCCAGCCTTGTTTTCAGTGCCTCCAGTGATGTGGAGCTCACTCACCCCCAAGGCAGCCCATTTCCTTGCTAGACAGAGTTAATATCTGAAAGCACTTTCTTAGGCTGAACTGAATTCTCTACCTTACTTTTAACAGTTGCCATTTATATAGCCATCATGATATGCCAGTGATCATTACTTCATACAACACTTCTAACTAAATGTCACAAAAAACCTACAAGGTAGACATTATCCCACTTTCTAGTTGAGGAAAATAAAGCTCAGAAAGTTTCATTTACCTGTCTAAGATCACAGCAAAACTAGCATTTGCACTCACTGTGGCTTTCCTTATGCCATACTGCTTTCCACAACAAAGAAATTAAATTATTGGAAATCAAAACATTAACTATTAAATAAAGTGTCATCATTTAAAGTGTCATACCTTTGGGATATTTACATATATCCTCTCTCCAAACAGCTGCAACAGCTGCTGTTAGGCAACAGAACAATGATATATATATATTTTTTTCTCCCAGTTTGGAAGAAATAGACAAGTGCCTGGGTATTAAAATCTGTCCGAATGAAAAGATACATGAATATGAACGAAACCACCATGTGTCCCTCTTCTCATCTACGTACAAACACGCACACACACACACACACACAAACGCATGAATCAGGAAGACCTGATTTGTCATCCCCATATAAATGACTGAGATTTCTCCCACACACTTTCCATGGGACAGAGCCAGAGTAAGCTCCAATAGTGGTGATAGGCGGGAGAAGATAGAAAAGAGGGGAAAGTGAGAGAAAGAACTGCAAATGTGTGTTTGAGTTTGCTTTTATATACCAGTACTACTGCCAAATGAGTAGGCAGCCTCCAAAAAGCCAAAAGACTGCCCCACCCCACAAAGCCACAAGGCCTGGGGGAGAATGTAAGGCTGAGTAAGGCCAGATCCTTGTCCCTAAAGAAGTCATAAGCTAGTGGGAAGATACCAATAAATAACTCCACTAACAGTGAGCACACTACAGTTAATATCTTTAATCTCTGTTAACCACAGCAGAGTGGTTAGAAGCAAGGAGGTTGGGTGTGACAATTGGCTCTACCAGTGGAGCTGTCTAGTCCTGTGTGGAAGAATACTGCTGACCCTAGTCTGTT
The DNA here is from genome assembly GCF_964341445.2 of Mesoplodon mirus. Classification (NCBI taxonomy): domain Eukaryota; kingdom Metazoa; phylum Chordata; class Mammalia; order Artiodactyla; family Ziphiidae; genus Mesoplodon; species Mesoplodon mirus. The sequence continues at coordinate 90,934,962 of NC_138978.1, read as the reverse complement.
AAAAATCTGTGGTTCCTATGCCACATCCTTCTTGTACACTGATACTAAATGTGGTTAGTGAGTCTGAATGGAACTTCATAAGATCACCAAGTGGGTGATTTCTAATCTATATGACTATTATTTTCATATTATTATTTTTAACAAAATCATGAAATGTATCACAGTCTTTCTCAATCTTCAAACCCATGTAACCTCCAGAAGTTCAGGATTCACCTGAAACCCACGGCATAAAGGTCAAAGACTTACTATCTCAAGTGCCGAGTCTAAGGTAGCCAACTGTCTCTCTCTGCCTGGGACTGAGGGGTTTCCCAGGATGTGGGAACTTCAGTGCTGAAACTGGAACAGTCCTGGGCAAAACAAAACAGCTGGTCAACCTATCCAGGCCATTTCTTGATTTAGAAGCAGACCCCTTCTGTGTGCACTGATCCACACCTCCCACTCAATAGGTTTACGAAAGAGGACAAGGCAACCCACTCAGGTACACTAAGAAATAAACCAACCGATCAAACAGGGGGGAAATGGAAGAGGAGGGTAATATCAGTGCCAGGGGACACGTCGGAGGGAACATTTACTGCCAGTGCCCTCCCACACACAGAAGAGAGAGCCCTGTCATGGGACCTTATTGATGTAGTGACATTCCCTTAGCTTCAATACACAGAAGCAATACCATTTTTACAAAGCTACAACCTTCTCCTCTAAAATTAAAATACAATAATAAATTACTGAAAAAGTTAAGCATATATATCATTTTAGAGCTCTGTTTTGTGTCCAGAGAACACTGCAAAGGCAAATTAAATAACTGTCAAAAATGAATAAATACATATTCATTCCTTCAGCAAAATGTCTACTGAGGGCCTACTGCACACCAGGCTCCGCAAGTGGTTCTGGGGACCCACAGAGATGTGAAGGACTCTGTTCTTTTCTGTTAGGCATCTTATGTAAATCCTCCACTGTGTTCATAGTATCCACTTCCTAATTTGGGGCTATTCTAGCCTATATAGACTTGTTCTCCAGGGCTTGGGCCTTGCACAGAAAACATTCAGTAATTCAATTCCCTCTTTTACCATTGTTCCCTTAAGAAGAAAACAATGCGGATGAATTTTTAACACGTTCAGCTTATATTTTCTTCCTTGGGAGCCTATTCTGTCCACCATCATAGTGTGGCATCAGGTAGCACAGACACATTAAAGACAAATGAAGGTAGAAACCCCAGCAGGAGAAAAATTATTGTTTTAGCCATTACCTACCACTTCTTGTCTTGAAATCAGTACTGAAACCATTTTCCCCCTCCTAATTCATTATCATTACCTTAGTTCTAAAGTCTTTATGGCTCTATCCTGCACCTGGAGTAGCACCCACCCTCTCATAATTCAGACCAGAAAACACAAGAGGACCCAACCCTGCTGATCAGAATAACACATTCCTATCTGTTATCGGACATAGCCCTCCTTTCTTCTAAACTCAAACACCACTCCATTGTTTTAGCTGATGATGCCTGACAGGGGAGATGACTGATTCAAGTGACAGACAGGGTTTCAATAGAGAGAGAAGTCTGTTTAAGCTCGGGCCTGTCTGCTCCAGTAAATCTCCAGTTTTATCAGACGGGTGCCACTGGCTCATTTTGCCTAGATCAGTGGCAGTCCATCTTTTTACAGCCCCTTGTCAGGGACGGGCTTCAGGTGCCTCGGCATGCCAGGTCTGATATGAGTCAAACCCAGTGAGAACAAGGATTAACCTATAAGATTGCTTGAGACCCCCTTTAAGTGTATTCCAGGCAGAGACCAGAGAAACTATAAACTGGATTAAACAAGGTAAACTTTCCTGCATTCCTGGGCAGTGTGCATCTCATTTGCATTCCTTCAGCAGTGTGAATAAACATAACCATTGACCTGGGCAGCTCGAGCTGAGAGAGCCCGCAGCCCGCACCATGCAGTGAGAGGAGGAATATTTGAATGTCGTCCTGGCAAAACTGGACAGCCTGTCAGAAACATGAAAATGGCTTTTGAAATCTACATGTCTGTGTGAAGGTATAAAATATTCATACCTCAGATTAAAATATTTTATTGAATTAATATTGATTTACGATTAATTTTTAAATAGATTCATATTTCATGAGGCACTCACAATGAACCTACCAATTGGGCCTCAGTGAGTGAAACCAATTACACAAATCGTTAAGGAAGCAACCAAGAAAGCAACTCTCAACGTCTGGGGAGAGACAAAAAGAATGTGAAAATCCGCCTTTATGATGAAATAAACAGAGAGGTATATAGTGACAAAAAAGATACCTCCTCACCCTACTTGCTTTGATACAGCCTTTTCTTTTCAATGTAGGCCAGTGGGGCATCCCCCTATCAGTTTTTTTAAGAAAAATATCTATGTTTGCCCTCACGTTTGAAAACCTCACTGCAGTGACTTTTTTTTTCAAAATTGCAATTAATTCTCCCATTCCAAGAGGAGATTGTAATAGTAACAGCTACCAAAAAGTGAAGCTTCCTTAAAAGTTCCTCTCTCCAGTACTGGGCAAAGCCTTTTAGAAAAGTGCTGACAGCTGAAAACAAAAGACATTGATTTCTGTGCTCAATTAGCATCTTCAGACACAAAACAATGGCGGGTAAGATGAGGGCTCCCAAGTGCTTTCGAACATGTTCTATTTCAATCTAAGTCCAGAAAATTAACTTTTCACCCCTCAGCTCTCCTATCATGCTTTCCATAATCATACCTGTATTTTTGTCTGAAAACTCCTATCCCATCATTTCATTGAGTTCCCTTTTGGAAAGAAACTGTCTTCTAATTTATACAAGATAATTTTACAGCCTAAGCAACAGGCCTGCTTCATCTTTATTCATTCTTCTTTTTTTTTATATCTCATTCATGTTTTCCTTTTCTTATTTAACCATGCTAAATTGGGCCACCCTTGCTCTGTTTATTACAGTCAGTCCTTTTTTTGCACAAAACACCAGTATGTAAAGTTACAGGACAAAATAAGGATATTCTTCACTTTGTGATGAAGAGTTTTAATGTGAGCAAGAAGATTTTAAAAGCCATGGGAAATCTGCAGGAGATGCTAGACTGGGCAGAATAGCCACATGGGGCTAAGATGATGCCCAGGGTCTCCTAATTAGATAAAGCCATTGTTTAGATTCAGACAATACCTGTTTACAGTTCAATAAACAACTTGTCACAGTTGCTTGCTCAAAGCAGACCTAGATGTCAATGCAAACAGTTAGTACAGAGGTAGTGAAATAAATTGGTCTCCTGAGTAAATAAATTGAGCAGCAATGTGAAACTGCCTCATCAGTACCAAGGAAGATAATCATTTATAAAGGTTTAAAATGGCGTTTCATAAGTATTGACATTTAGAGAAATGTCTTTCCCTGTCTAAATGACTACCTCCACCTTTTCCTATTTTCACCAGCCACTAAAAGTGAAAAATAATAAAACAAAAAGAGAGAATAAAGTATTTCTGGGGTTATTTCCTCAAAGTTTTATAATGTGTCACATATAATATTTAACAAATATCCAAAAGATGCCTGGTCTTGAAGATAAATTACAGATAAGTATGGCGCCTGCCTTCAAGGATTTGCCATTCTGTCATCATAGAATGGAACCAGACAAAAAGATACAACAATAGAAAGGTCATTTGGCCAAACACTCAGGTTTTGTTTTTGTTGTTGTTTCTTGATAAGTGACTGAATGGCCAAGGGAAAACCAATGAAAGAACAGAGCTGAGGAGTGTGCTTAGAAACCGTAGTCAGGGAGATGAAGCAAGGAGGCAGGAAGGAGAAATGAGGTGACACCGTTTGGTGACTTCTTTTATGGGGATAATGACTGCACATAGTGGCATTCCCTTTCCCAAAGATCTTTGAAAGAAAGTGTCTGTGCTAGGAGATGTAACTAAACAACTGAATGCAAGGCTTTTGCAACAAATTGCTATGCATACACATAGAGAAATCAGAGACCCTGTCAGAGACCCCCATGCGCATGTAAACACCAAGAAACAGAGCTGCAAATTCCAATTCTTTAGGTGTTGTAAGAAGAGAAGGCATCAACATTTGCTCACTGCCATCTTTAAGCTCCAGATATAATATACAATGTACACCAGCCCATTATAGGGCCAGAAGGGAATAATCCAAAGGCATTCAATCAGCATTACCTGGTGGGGGGAGAGGGGGAGAAGGTGGGAAAGCTAAAGTTCTATATGTTTAATAGAGAGCAGAAGTCTTATTCTCACTACATTCTTTTATTCTTTCCTCCTTTTTTTTAACCTGACCTTTATGCACCACCCCACGGAGCCTAAGTAAATGAGCTTTTGCCCTGAAAATGTTAGAGGGGACATCCCCTATTAGACTAATTTAACCATCGCAGCACCTACTTTCTAAGAATCCGCTTTACCTTCCTGTTATTGAAAGCATACTGAATTCCGCTACACTGAATAACATCTATTTCCCCTAAATACGGAATTTTGAAAAGTTTCACTTGGATTCTGCAGCAACAAAAGGCTTTTTTTTTTTTTGAACCTAGAAAATAAAACTAGAGTGCAGTCAATACTATTATAAACCCCAATGATCCTTTCCTGAGATGAATATTTAACATCTACCCTTGTAACTTACACTCCCTGTATTCCTAGCTCTTTACAACCACACCTGCATTTTCAATTGGAGTTCACAAACTGTAAGATTTCTTTCACTGGCATTTATGTTGTGGTCACAGGACTGAGAGCACATAATGCCAGGATTACTGATGACCTGCCCTTTGTGGAAATCTGAGCTCAGTGGTGTCTTTATAAAATGTTAGTTTTCAAGGCTACTCTAGACAAAATTGGCAGTGGATGTAGTTTTTCACCTCTATTCCCAGCTTCCATGTTCTGAGACAAAATCTCATTTACTCCATACTTCTCTGGAGGGGCCAGTGCTCTTAGTCTCCTCCCCTTTAAAGCCTCTTCTTGGGAAGGCTCAGCAATGCAGAGAGAAAAGAGAGGGAGTTAGGATGAAGAAGCCCAGGTTCAAGTGCCATCTCTTCATGGCTGTGTAACCTGCTCAAGCCACTTCACCTCATCAGCTTGCATTGCTCATGTGTAAAATAGGGATAATAAAATCACCTGCTTCCCAGAGAGGGGAAGTTACAGCTTGAAAACAAACAGATTAAAGGCCAATCAGATGCTATTTCCATAAATGATTATTCATTCACTCAAAAATTTAACTGAACATCTACTGTTTGATGCTGGGTACAGTGATGGAGACTATGATGTCTCTGTCCTTAGAGACAGTCTAATAGAGAGTGTCATGGAAAAAACAGTATTAATAGCATTTGATTAGAACAAAAATAGAGGTATTAATCGAGTGCTATGGGGCCACAGATATGGAAGCAATCAAATATTTTGGAGGCAAGTCATGGAAACTTTATTATTAAAGTATATATATGTAATTTTATATACATTATATATGTTACATATAAAATAGGAAAATTTCAAGCCTTACCTCTTAGCAAGGGAGAATAGATTCCAACTGTGTTAAACAGAGTTCTAATGCTTCCATTTTAAATTTTAACCAGCAATGAGGGGAAGTGGAAAAGGACCATCAGGTCCCGATCAGCTCCTGTCCAGTGCCTCCAAGTCAGATGTAAATGGTCACTTCAGTTAAGGCAGATTCTCCCTGCCTTTAACTATGGAACTAATGGTTAGAGCCATCTTAAGTCATTTTACACCATTCTCCTTCAGCTACATCTTTGGGATCTTGATTCAAATATGTTAACTGAAAAAAAAAGCCACCTCAGATGATGAACCCATTTATGGTTTAGAGGTTGTGGAATCCTGCAGGGAAGGTATTTGCGCAGACTCTTCCTCAGCTTACTCATATGCTTGTGATCCCCAAACTCATCTCATTTACAAAAACCTTCTGAATGAGTTTACCAGTTCCTACTGGTGGATGCTATGTATGGATCTCTAGCCAGACCACACAGTCAACTCCAAAACCAGACTTACCTCCAAGACTAAGAACCTGCTCTCGTCCTGAGTTTCTTGTCTCCGAGAAGACACCACTACTTACTCCTTTAACTCAAGTAAGAAAGCAGGAATTCCTTCTTTACTCTTCCCTTTATCTTATCTCTCTCTGTCTCCCAAGCCTTGTCAATTCCATGAACTTAACATTTTGTATACCTATGGCCTTCTCTACTTCTTTCTTTGATTGCCAGAGTTCAGCCAGCATCACCCTTTATATCAAATCAGAAATACCCCCTAACTAACTCCCTGTCTCTAATCTCACTTCCTATAATTCATTCTCCAAATGCTACCAAAGTAATAGTGTCCTTTAAAAGCCAAGAAAGATCATGTAACCCTCCTTCTTAAAATCCTTCAAAGGCTCTCCACAGTTTACAGAACAAAAAGCAAAATTCTTAAAGTGACATAGAAGACCCTAAATTATCTGTGTCTTGACTTCAAAAATTTTCAACTCCCTGACTCTTCCATGCTCTTTCATGACACCTTGCATTTGCTCTTACTGAATCCCTTTGCTTGCAAAACCTGCCTCCCACTCCCAACCTCCTGTCCTAACAAACGCCTACTTTTGCCAAGGCTCATTCCAGACACCCCCTTCTCTAGGAATTCTTTGTTTATCTTACTAGAACTCTGAGGTAGAATTAACCACCTCTTCATTTGTGCCCTCTGCCTGCACCTTGCCCAGATATCTAAAACATGTCTCCCTTCTCCTGGAAGGAAAGCTTCCCAATGACAAGGTCCATACCAACTTATTTTGTATATCCATAACCTAGCACAGTACCTAGCACATGTTTGGCACTCAATCAATGTTGAGTGAATAAATTAACAAAATATGCAACCCATTACAGGAAAAGGAGTTTCACATATCACATATGCCTGGAAAAGTGGCTGGCGTATAGTAGGCACTCAATAAAAATTTCTTGAATGAATGAATGAACAAGTAAATGAATGAATCATTTTATACTTTGTCAGTGAACTGGAGATCTGGTCACAGTTTTCCAAGTAATCCTTCTCCGTATATTATTTTTTGTAACGTAACAATGCCCATTATGCCACTGTCAAACTCTGACACCTATTGGATATGGCCTTGCTAGCTAATTGTTTCATTACTGATAGCTCCTTGGGGGTTTCCTTCTTAGTGTCAACCTTCTCAGATATACTCCTAAGAACTCAAAACTCAAAACTGCTTTGTTTTTCCACTCAACTGCTGAACAACAAATAAACCAAGCCATGGAAAATTCTACTAACCCAGGGAGAAAAAACATAAACATAAATTTTATTCCTACTATGTTTAGATCTCTGAGATTTACATAAAAATTCAGGGTTAACCTTGTGAGTATACAGAATAGACACTTTCTAGAGGTGAGATGAATGTCAAATATTTCCTACTACTGGCACACTAGAATGCTGAGATTTCTATTACAAAATGATAACCTTTGGCTTCTCAATCTTCAAGAGAATCCTTTTAAAATTCAGATAGTCCTAGATGGAAGCAGTGTTGGTATCTAGCCTATATGCACAGTCAATAAGGCCAAGGTGATTATTTATGGCTGGCAGCAATTTTGATGATTCAGTGCTAGTCTATTACCAAATGTTAAATGTATAGCCTAGTACTGAAGCCCAGAAGGAACCTCAGCCTGAGCCTCTTTCTTAGATTTAGGAATCGAAGCACTTTATAAATCATCTAGTACCCCCCACATTACATTTAAGAGATTTATTTTTTCATGTATATATTTATACATTCATTCATTCAACCAACATTTGCTGAAGGCCTACTCTGTGCCAAGCACTCCTCTAGGAACTCAGGACACAGGAATGAACAAAAGAGACAAAAATCCAAGTCTTCATATGGCTTACATTATACTAGGGGGAGAGAGATGATCAACAATACGTGAGTAAAATGTTATTTTTTACTTGGCTGCTTGGGTTAATCCAATGATGATTATTGTTATGAATAAAGATAAAACAGGGAAGAGAGACAGAACATGCCAGGCAGTAAGTCAAGGTGGCTTCAATTTTAAATTCAATTATCAGGGAAGTCCTCACTGAGAAGGTGGCATTTGAGAGAAGACTTGAAAGAGGGGAAGGAGCAAACAATGAAAATATCTGAGCAAGAAGGCTATTGTAGGCAGAGGGAAAAGCTAATCCAAAAATCATGAGGGAGGAATTTGTATGATTTGCTAAAAGAAAAACAAAAAGACGAGAGTGTGGAGGGGACAAAGGGAAGAGAAGTAGAAGATGAGGTTCAGAGGATGAGTGAGGGGCCTGATCATCAAAGATCCTTTGTAAATACTTTAGACTCAGGTTTTTTCTCTGAGTGAGGTGGGGAGCAATTGGAGGGTTTTGAGCAGAAGAACCGCATGCTCCAACTTTCATTCTTAAAGGATCATGCTATGATGAGACAGAAGTGGGGCAAGGATAGAAGCAGATAAATCAGGTGGGAGGTTATTCCTTTGATCAAGGTGAGAGATGACAGTGGTGTGGGCTAGGATGGCAGTGGCAGTAGATGGTGAGAAGTGGGTAGATTCTGACAGTAGAGCCAATGAGATTTGCTAACAGATTAATGGAGAAGAATAAGAGAAAGAAAAGGACAAGAATAACTCTGAGGGGTTTTGGCCTGAGCAACTAGAAGGATGGTGTTTTCATCAACTGAAATGAAAAGACTGAGGAAACTAAAAGCTTGGGGGAGTTGGGGGAGTTTTAATAATCAGAAGCTTAGTTTGGGGCATATTACGTGTAAAGTATAACTTAGACATCCAAAGAGATGGCTGATGAAGAAAATGGACACACGGAGAAGTTGTGAATTATATCATGTCATCCAATCACAAAGGCACCATCAGAGCGGGAACAAGATAGCACCTGGGTGAGAAGAAAAGGAGATCCCTAAAAGGAAAAGCAAGACAGAGACAAAGATAGATTCAGCCCTCCTCACTGTTTGGCCAGGAAGTGGGCAGCCAAGCCAGATAAAACCTCATCAACTAGAAGAGGAACTGGAAAATCTTATCCAATTGCTAGTTTCTAATGTTCATTTTTCCATTAAATTCTTAATTGTATCTACTAAATTTGTTTTAGCATTAAGCATCCCTTAAAGGGTGTGCAATGAGAATGTAAAGAGAGAATGGGTGTGGGCTAAAATGGCAGAAATCTATTTGAGCTGCTCTACCCACATGGGCTGCAGACACTCCCTGGATACCAGATACCAGAGCAACTTAGAGCTCCTGGTGACAGGTCCCAGAGTTTAGATTGGGAACAAAACCTGTCCAAGAATTGCAAAGCAGTTGGGACTGGATGAGTGCTTGGCAGAGGGAGTGGGAAGAATTTGACCACTTAGGTTCCTTGTTCAAAGACTACCTGGGAAAGGGGAAGGCTCCAGACTACTCATGCAATGACAATATTCTTTGGCAGAGACTCAAAAGAGTGCCCAATTCACAGCCTTCTCCAAAGCTGCAAACCTTCGGGAGGTCACTTGGTCCAGCTCTGGCCAGAGCAAGCCTTATAGAACAACTATAAACTGGGGCACAGTTAATCAGATTTTCCAAAACAACATGGCAGAGGAGAAGGAAGAGAGAGTGAACCATTATTGCTTGGCATGACAGAGACTTCCAGGTATCCAGCCTCTGTACAGCCTCCATGTCCATATAGCCAACTGGTCACTGGGGGTGATGCTGACCCCAAATTATTTCAACTTTCCAAGGCTTCATCCCATTAAACTCTATCTATCATAAATCTGCTTATCTTGAGTACTTTTCAAATACAGAGTATCCAATTCATACTAAGCACCAGCCACTTACCATGAAGAGGTAACAGGGATCTGGACCAGATATGATGGCCTTCATAGTCCAACAAAAAGAATTAACCAGTAGGATTTAAGAGGTAGTACCTGCAAGAAAAACACAAACCAAAATCAAGCTGTGCCAGTTAGTTACCTATTGTTTCTCAGTGCCAAATAACCCATCCATACTCTGCTTCTTTGCACTCTATTTTCAATATTCTCTTGCCAGGTGGACCCTTGTTTAGTTTCTGTCAGTGAAAGAGACTGGTATGAAACTGAAAGACAGGAGAAGGAAAGAACGAACCCTCTTTCTGTTTATGGTTCCTATAAGTTTTCCTCCAGCAGCATAAAACAGCCAACATACCAACAATGCCGCACCCCCTCAAAGTCACAACCACCAGCTGGCTGTGCCCCTTCAGTGATGGACTACCAGAGACACCATGCACTTCTCAGAGACCACCAGCCTCATTGCATCTCTCCCTCAGGAAGCTGAACAGTAGCCAAGCAGTAGCCTCCTTAGAGATCCACACAACAGCCACAGGATATCCATCACTCAGAGTCAGTGAGCTGGACACAGACCAGTACCCTTTTGTTCCTTCAGCCCCAAGAGTAGCAGCAGCTTTCTACAATACTAATATTGGACTTACCGTGGTATTCCCTTTCTGTTCTTTCAGTCTTCTAATGCCAGTGTATGACGGTTTTAAAATATGTCACAGATTCCTCAACATTGTTCTCTCCAAAAGGTGGATCCTAATTCATCTCCCCTTGATTATGGGCTGGACTTAGTGACTTGCTTCAGATGAACAGAATATGACAGAAATGATGGTGTGTGGCTAGGTCATGAAAGGTATCATGGCCTCCTCCTGCTCTCTCTCTCTTAGATCACTCTCTCTGAGGGAAGACAACTGCTATGTCATGAGGACCCTCAAGCAGCCTTGTGGGGAGGTCCACGTGATGAGGAACTGAGGCCTTTTGCCAACTGCCAGTGAGAAGTTGAGGCCTCCTGCAAATAGTTATGAAAGTAAGCCATCTTGGAAGCAGATCCTCCACCCGAGCCGAGCCTTCAGATAACTAACATGCCACCTGACAGTTTGACTAAAACCTCACAAGAGACCCTAAGCTGCTCCTGGAAATCTGAAGCTCAGACTGTGTGAGATAATAAATGCTCATTGCTTCAAGCCATTGAATTTTGAGGTAATTGGTTATGCCACAACAGGTAACTAATACACCAAGTAACCAATTCCTTATATTAAAGCCCTCCTTTTGAAATATCTATCATGGTTTATTTCTGGACCTTGATTGATAGAGTACTTGGTAACATAAGTGGACTTCAGAAACTGACCCTCAAAGATAGAATTCTGTAATTGAGTTACTTACCTCTTTAACTTTGAACACAGTGATAATCTGCTTGTAAATGGCAAATGGGAGACTGGTAATCTGTATCAGGCAATAGTATCAAGAAGACAAATTATTACCTATGGCTGCTTAGGATGAATTTTCTACTGAAGGCAAGGCTTTGAGTGACAAAATTGCTCAGGAACTTGACAGTTACAGTAATAATTGTAACTTTAAGAGCTAGGAATGAGCTTTCTCTGACATCAAGTCATAGAGGACCAGATATTGTCTTTGGTGGCCATAAAAGAACCTCATTTCTTGGAGTCATAAGGCAGATATAACTAATCAAAATATAACTTCATGAGTTACAGAATTACAACATAAGATGAATTTAGAGACAAAGTTTTTATGTGAAAGTTTAGGAATTCTTTGTAAAGAATGGATGCCTGACATTTGGAAGGAAGAAATTTTGTTCAACTTAGACAGGTTAAGTATTTTTAATCTAATATCCCCGAGCCTCTCTTGCCAGCAGAAGCCATTTCCCACATTTTGAGGAGGGTAGTTTTATCATACTTGAAGACTCTATGATAACCTCCTCTATGGCTGATGCCTTCAAAAAGGATATCTGTTCTCCTCATCACCTCTCACTGCCTCAAGACTAGAGTCAGCACTCACACAGTCACAGAGTCTTCTCCAGGAAGGTAAGTGCCAAGTCTTATTTGGGAGAAGAGAGTTCATATTCCAAATTAAGAGCAATATTTTGCAAATACACATTGGTAGAAACTTGGAGAATCAATAGGGGAGTAGATTCTAAGGTTATTAACCCATGACGATGAAATATAATGTTGGATCAAATCAAATATATTATGATGGTTTAACTTAACAGAGAATTAAGTAAATGTGAGAGGTTCCAAAAGTTTGCTTGAATGATTACTGAAATACGAACTCCAAAGTGACCTAATTCAATCAGGATGAGATGCCAGAACCTATTTGGTATAAAACAGAAGAAAGGACTGAAAGGCTTAGAAAGATAGGAACACTGGAGTGAACGGAATACCCACAATACTATGCTCCTTGAGAGAGTCCAGAGAATACTCCCTTCACTAAAGCACTGAGAAACGCATTAATAAGGGAACACCATCCTCCTGGAAGAGCTCTGAGTGGCTGTCTTTTGCACGCTAGGGATGACAGTGAGAAATGCCATCACTGAAAAGGGCTTCCTGATTTGAAAGTAAATAGTGGAATCCTGGAACATTAGGAGCCAAGTAGTATCACTTAACCACTAAAGATAAGGTAGGCATAATTACCATAAAAAGCAATCCTGTCTGACCTGCAGGTATCTTCAGTAGTGGCTAATTGATCACAGTGTTTCAATAAAACAAATAGGCAGCCCACTAAACAATTATATATGTAATATAATTATAATCAGAAAAATTCTAGGTCAACTGAGCAGGAATCTGACCTGGATCACCACAATGATGAAGTACACCTTCTCACCCAGTGCAAGTTCATAGGCTCAGAGTTCTTGGACCCTTTGCAGAAGGTTCACACAACACTGCCATAAATATATTCCAGAATATTCTTCTAAGCCTTCCACAAGGATGCTCATATACGGTGATCATACTCTGGGAAAAGAAAAGCATTCAGGCCTATCTCGAGATTACTAGTTTCTAGCTCTGTTGATGCTAACCGATAATGCCCTGTGGCCCCCTAGTCAACGTGGGGATTATGGAGGTCAGCTGATAAAAATGAAGCTTTGGACCTCCAATTACATCCCCACATCCTGGCTATATAATTGGAAAAGTCATTCTTGTGAGCCAAATTCACAAAATCGCCATATGAGCTCTCTTACCTGCAAAGGTAGAGCTATTATGGTATACTGGTGAGGTAGCAGCATCTGAAACTTCTTCTGCCAACAGAGTAGTAAGCCGCAACTAATCCCTGATGGAATTGCAGAGATCATTGCTTTCATCACAAATTTGAAAGGTGAAAAGATAATTATTCTTAAAACATTCCAATGTGATTCTCTCTTTTTAGCCTATATAGAAGGCAGATGGATCATGGGTTATTGTAAATTTATTGATGATTCTAATTTCAGCAGCTACTCCTCATGTAGTATCTTTAAAGGGGCAAATCAATACAACCTCTGTATCCTGGTACATAGCTATTAACCCAGCAAATGCTTTTTTATCTATACCAAATTGCAAGTCCCACCACAATCAATTTGTTCTCACCTACCAGGGACAGCAGTGTAGCCTCACCTTCTTGCTTCAACTCTTCCATTGTCTGACATAACCTAGCACACAGAGAACTTGATCACCCTGACATTTCACAGAATATCAATTCACAGAACTACATTGATGATATCAAGTTTATTGGGCATTATGAACAGGAACTGGCAGAAGCTTTAAATGCCTTAGCAACATGTATTCCAGAAAGTGGGAAATAAGCCCCACAAATTTTCAGGGACCTGCAAATTCAATGAGTCTTTTAGATATCCAGTCTGCCTGTTGATACCATTGACCAAGCCAATCCATAAAGCAGAAGGCCTGAAATAGAAGATCCCGAGTGATTTCAACTATTCAAGGCTTCATCCCATTAAAATCCATATATCACAAATCTGCATATCTTGGGTACCCTCTATATACAGTAAACAGTTCCTTCCAAGTATCAAACATTTGCTGAGATACGGTAGCTCAAGAGCCTTGATTGAGCATGATTTGACCTCATGTTGCAATTTATGGGATTAAGGAGGGTGATTTGGATGGTAGGTTGAGGGGCGGGGCTTTTCACCATCCATGGGAGTCAACAATACAGTGAGGTCCTGCTACAACCACTATTACCTCCCACTCTCTCACTACAGATTAATTCCCACACTCTCTCCTCCTGAACCTGGACTCAGTCTCAGAATCCTTCCAAACACAGTGTACCAAATAACCTCCACCAATCTGTGAGAAATAAAACTATCTCTCAAAATAGAGTGAATCCAGGTATAAGGCCATCAGATGAAAATCATAAAAACTGACTGAGAGGAAGAGGGAGCAAAGTGAAGGGTGAGAAGTGAAAACTCAATATATCTGAATAAAAAAGAGAAGATCCACAGTATCTAGAGTTATCAGGAAGAGAACTATCACAGATACCTATTAGCTCTGACAGTGAATGCAAAACGTTCCTTCCGAAGAAAGTTTATTTGCTTAACGCTACACTACCTCTGGGATAGAAGAAGCATGTTCTGAAGTTACATGGGAGCTATGCTTCAGTCTGCCCAATGCTGCAGGTGCAAAGTGGCTGTCTACAAGCATCCACTCCAAGACAGAGTACAGCCAGGGGTGCACAGGCATCTAAGGGCAAACACTGGAAATCTCTCTACTATTCTGCAAAAATTGAGACTAATAATATCTACTACTTCACGGAGGCATAGTAAGTTTCTTTATTAAGAAATCAGCATGCAAGCAAGTTAAGCAAGACCCTGAGAGCAAAGTAATGAATAAATGGAACAGTATTGTTAGGAAAGATTATTAGACTCTTTTGTTAAAGATCCCTGGAATTGAGAAAGTTGTAGTCCACAGGTTTTTTTTGCTCATCCTATCCCCAAAAGGAGCCAGCAGCAAACATTTTACATTAGAGAATCTCAATAAATGTCTGTTGAATTAAGTTGGAGTTGGCAAAATATCAATTCTAAAATTTTATTTTTTCTGTTTTGCTTTTTAAATTTAGATATTTCAATTAATTTAAACAAGACATTACAGCTTTTCATTTCCCAAAATCCTTTCTTCAATCAAAGCCAAGGAATAGACTGATTAATTCCATTCTAATTCATGTCAGAAACAACACTTCTTTTAGACTAAGTAAGCAACACCAAATGATGATAAGGATGTAAAGCAATAGGAACTTTCATACATTATTGGTGGAAATATAAAATGATACAGTAACTTTGGGAGAAAGTTTGGTGGTTTCCTAGAAAACTAAACATTTTCTTATCATATGGTCCAGCAATCACCTTTCTTGGCATTTACCCAAAGGAATTGAAAATTTATGTTCACACAAAAACCTACAGAGGGATGTTTATAGCAACTTTTTACATAACTGACAAAACTTGGAAGCAAGCAAAACATCCTTCAGGAAGTGAATGGATAAATAAACTGTGGTTCATCCAAATAATGAAATAGTATTCGGTTTGAAAGAGAAATGAGCTATCAAGCCATGAAAAGCCATGAAGGAAACTTAAGTGCATGTTACTAAGTGAAAGAAGTCAATCTGAAAAGGCTACATGCTGTATGATTCCAACTATATGACATTCTGGAAAAGGCAAAACTATGGAGACAATTTAAAAAGTCAGTGTTTGCAGAGGTGAGGGGAAGGGATGAATAAATGGAATACAGAGGAATTTTAGGGCAGTGAAAATATTCTTATGTTATTGTAATGATGGATATATGTCATTATACATATGTTCATACTCATAGAATGTACACCAAGAGTGAATATGGAATTTGAGTAATTATGATGTGTAAATATAGAATTTGAGTAATTATGGCATGTCAATGTACATTCTTCCTTGGTAAAAAAAAAAAATGTACGTTCTGGTGAGTGATGTTGATAATGGAGGAAGATATGCATGTGTGGAGATAGAGGGTATGTGCGAAATCTCCCTACCTTGCTCTCGATTTTGTTGTAAACCTAAAACTGCTCCCTCCAAAATAAAGCCTTTAAAAATAAATATAGAAAAAGTAAATAAGCACTGTCCTGAGCTAATATAGCTTGAATTGTTTTCATTTGGGCTAGGTCTGGAACCCCTAACGAATGGTAGGCAAACATTACATTAGACTACATATACTCCTACATTCATATAGGCAGAGGAAGATCAATGGATTCATTGACTCAATCACTCCATCCCAGTCACACTGGCATCCTCTGTCCCTTCATACACCAAACACGTTCCTACCTAAGATTTTTACACTTACTGTTTCCTCAGCCTCGAATATTCTTTCCCCAGGTAACCACATGACTTGCTCTCTTATTCCTTTAAATCTTTAAGTCACTTTCTCATTGAAGCTCTTCCTGGTCATCCTATCTAAAAGTTCAACCACGTTTCTTGCTTTATTTGTTTTGCCTCAGTACATGTTGCTATCAAACATATCACATGCATTGCCTTTTTATTCCATTGCATATCTGCTGGACCATCAACTGCATGAGGAACAGAATATTTTTTTCATTACTATATCCTCAGCCTTTAGAGTGGTGTCTGGCACATAACAGATCAATAAATATCTGTTCAATGAATAAATGGACGTGCAGACATGTTAAAAAAATGACACGAAGAGTGGCAGGGAGAAGTGGTATATAGCCTTCAAATCTTCTCTTTTTTCCTAAACCCAGCTAACCTTGTACCTGAGTGAAATACATTCTACTTTATAATTTTATTCTCAAAATCCAAGCTGTATTGGGAAAAGACAGATAACACTGATAAATTATGAATGCCCTAGGAAATTTCAAAAATTCTATTCCCTGAATTGTGCGTAATACATTATACTTTGACATTTATAAAAATGAAAAACAAATAGAAATTAATCTCATCTTTAAAATATGAATCTTATAAATGTTATTGTATTATATTTATATCACACACTTTAAAAGTTCATATAATATTTACCTTTAAAACCCATTACTACTTCACAATTTAGAAGTTTTGTATCAATAGATATTTATTTTTAATAGTCATTAATATTTCTGCAACCAATACATTTGCTAATACAATAATATTCTTTTTAGTCTTTGCCTGTGCTATAAAAAAAATTTTAATACCCAATTTTTAACCTTTTTTCAAGGGCTACTTTCTGAAAGTAGGCTACATACTCCAGGAAATGGAAACAAGCTGTTGGGAGGGTAGGATTAGAGAAGCTGGAGGATATTTAAACAATTTAAATGATCAAAATATATGATTCCAGGAAACATAGCTGCTGAACCAAAAGTTTTACCTGCAAGCCCACTGGCTACATGCCTATTAAGAGGCCCTTATGGACAAAGGTCCTGAGAAGAGATTGAGATTAAATTGCTGCAAAGAGTCCACTTATGTGCCCCAGTTGGAGTGGATTCTTGGAAAAGAGGATGGTGAAAGGACTATTTTAAGATTTCAGACTTAGGGTTTGAGGAGAGAATGGGGAGGGGGACACAGAAAGCAGTAACTGAAAGGAACATACCCCAAGCAAACCAAAGTACAAACATTCTCTCCTGATGATGTGTGGATTACAGTCATGAATGAAATTTCCACTTTAGCCGTTTTCAAGGATACATTAAATCAACTTCTGTGGCTCATGATAAAGCACAGATAATTCAGATCAAGTTAAAAGAAGACTATACTCATTGTTTGCTAATTACTCCACACTGAAGCAAATAAAATAATATTCTTTCCCTTTCAACCCACATAGTTCTTTATTGTTTTAAAACAGATCATAGAATCTATATCGAAACAGAAGATATGGCAAATGTCTTATATAAAATTTTGAGGACCTAATACTTACATTTTAACTAAACTGCTGAGTTCCTTTTCTCCTTCAAATTTGAAGTTCTTACTTTACATATGGCTACTTAGTATATAATATATTCTATTTATTAAATTGTTCTTGTCTGTCAACCCCCCAAAAAACATAGGCTCAAAAAGGTCAGGGATGGAAGGGAAAAATGGGTGAAGAAGATCAAAATGTACAAATTTCCAGCTATAAATAAATAAGTCATAGGGATGTAATGTACAGTATGATGACTATAGTCACTAATAGTGTACTGTATATTTGAAAGTCGCTGAGAGTAGATTTTAACAGTACTCATCACAAAAAAAAGAAAAAAGGTTTTTGAATTTTATTTTATTTTATTTATACAGCAGGTCCTTATTAGTTATCAATTTTATACATATTAGTGTATATATGTCAATCCCAATCTCTCAATTCATCCCACCACTATTAATGCCATCCCCCACCGCTTTCCCCCCTTGGTGACCGTACATTTGTTCTCTACATTTGTGTTTCTGCCTTGCAAACTGGTTCATCTGTACCATTGATTCCACATATATGCATTATTGTAAGATATTTTTTCTCTTTCTGACTTACTTTACTCTGTATGACAATCTCCAGGTCCATCCACATCTCAATAAATGACCCAATTTGGTTCCTTTTTATGGCTGAGTAATATTCCAATGTATATATGTACCACATCTTCTTTATCCATTAGTCTGCCGATGGGCATTTAGGTTGCTTCCATGACCGGGCTATTGTAAATAGTGTTGCAATGAACATTGCAGTGCATGTGTCTTATCGAATTATGGTTTTCTCAGAGTATATGCCCAGTAGAGGGATTGCTGGGTCATATAGTAATTCTATTTTTAGTTTTTTAAGGAACCTCCATGCTGTTCTCCATAGTGGCTGTATCAATTTACATTCCCACCAACAGTGCAAGCGGGTTCCCTTTTCTCCTCACCCTCTCCAGCATTTGTTGTTTGTAGATTTTCTGATGATGCCCATTCTAACCAGTGTGAGGTGATACCTCATTGTAGTTTTGATTTGCATTTCTCTAATAATTAGTACGTTGAGCAGCTTTTCATGTGCCTCTTAGCCATCTGTATGTCTTCTTTGGAGAAATGTCTATTTAGGTCTTCTTCTTCTCCCATTTGTTTATTTTTGTTTTTATTTCTATTACTCTAGGAGGTGGGTCAGAAAAGATCTTGCTGTGGTTTATGTCTTCCTATGTTTTCCCTAAGAGTTTTATAGTGTCTCACCTTACATTTAGGCCTTTAATCCAGTTTGAGTATATTTTTGTGTATGGTGTTAGGGGGTGTTGTAATTTCATTCTTTACATATAGCTGTCCAGTTTTCCCAGCACCACTTATTGAAGAAACTGTCTTTTCTCCATTGTATATCCTTGCCTCCTTTGTCAAAGATTAGTTGACCATAGTTGCGTGGGTTTACCTCTGGGCTTTCTATCCTGTTCCATTGATCTATGTTTCTGTTTTTGTGCCAGAACCATATTGTCTTGATTACTGTACCTTTGTAGTATAGTCTGAAGTCAGGGAGTCTGATTGCTCCAGCTCTGGTTTTTTTCCCTCAAGACTGCTTTGTCTATTCGGGGTCTTTTTTGCCTCCATACAAATTTTAAGACTTTTTGTTCTAGTTCTGTAAAAAATGCCATTGGTAATTTGATAGGAATTGCATTAAATCTGTAAATTGCTTTGGGTAGTATAGTCATTTTCACAATATTGATTCTTCCAATCCAAGAATATGGCATATCTCTCCATCTGTTTCTGTCATCTTTGATTTCTTTCATCAGTGTCTTATAGTCTTCTGCATACAGGTCTTTTGTCTCCTTAGGTAGGTT
Source organism: Mesoplodon mirus (assembly GCF_964341445.2). Taxonomy (NCBI): domain Eukaryota; kingdom Metazoa; phylum Chordata; class Mammalia; order Artiodactyla; family Ziphiidae; genus Mesoplodon; species Mesoplodon mirus. Next base: position 90,915,499 of record NC_138978.1, on the reverse strand, counting down.
TATTCCTAGGTATTTTATTCTTTCTGTTGCAATGGTGAATGGGATTGTTTCCTTCATTTCTCTTTCTGATCATTCATTGTTAGTATATAGAAAAGCAAGAGATTACTGTGCATTAATTTTGTATCCTGCAACTTCACCAGATTCATTGATTAGCTCTAGTGGCATCTTTAGGATACTCTATGTACAGTAACATGCCATCTGCAAACAGTGACAGTTTTACAGGATTCCTTTTATTTCTTTTTCTACTCTGATTACCGTGGCTAGGACTTCCAAAACTATGTTGAATAATAGTGGCAAGAGTGGACATCTGTGTCTTGTTCCTGATCTTACAGGAAATGCTTTCAGTTTTTCACCATTGAGAATGATGCTGGCTGTGGCTTTGTCATATATGGCCTTTATTATGTTGAGGTAGGTTCCCTCTATGCCCACTTTCTGGAGAGTTTTTATCATAAAGGGTGTTGAATTTTGTCAAAAGCTTTTTCTGCATGTATTGAGATGATCATATGGTTTTCATTCTTCAATTTGTTAATATGGTGTATCACATTGATTGATTTGCGTATGTTGAAGAATCCTTGCATTCCTGGGATAAATCCCACTTGATCATGGTGTATGATCCTTTTAATGTGTTGTTGGATTCTGTTTCCTAGTATTTTGTTGAGGATTTTTGCATCTATATTCATCAGTGATACTGGTCTGTAATTTTTTTGTTTGAAGTATCTTTTTCTGGTGTTGGTATCAGAGTGATGGTGGTTTCATAGAATGAGTTTGGGAGTCTTCCTTCCTCTGCAACTTTTTGGAAGAGTTTGAGAAGGATGGGTGTTAGCTCTTCTCTAAATGTTTGATAGAATTCACCTGTGAAGCCATCTGGTCCTGGACTTTTGTTTGTTGGAAGATTTTTCATCACAGTTTCAATTTCATTCCTTTGATTGGTCTTTTCATATTTTCTATTTCTTCCTGGTTCAGTCTTGGAAGGTTATACCTTTCTAAGAATTTGTCCATTTCTTCCAGGTTGGCCACTGTATTGGCAAAAAGTTGCTGTAGTAGTCTCTTATGATGCCTGGTATTTCTGCAGTGTCCGTTGTAACTTCTCCTTTTTCATTCTTAATTTTCTTGATTTGAGTCCTCTCCTTCTTTTTCTTGATGAATCTGGCTAAAGGTTTATCAGTTATGTTTATCTTCTCAAAGAACCAGCTTTTAGTTTTATTGATCTTTGCTATTGTTTTCTTTGTTTCTATTTCATTTATTTCTGCTCTGATCTTTATGATTTCTTTCCTTCTACTAACTTTGGGTTTTGTTTGTTCTTTCTCTCGCTCCTTTAGGTGTAAGGTTAGATTGTTTATTTGAGATATATCTTGTTTCTTGAAGTAGGATTGTATTGCTATAAAGTTCCCTCTTAGAGCTGTTTTTGCTGCCTCCCATAGGTTTTGGATCATCGTGTTTTCATTGTCATTTGTCTCTAGGTATTTTTTGATTTCCCCTTTGATTTCTTCAATGATCTCTAGGTTATTTAGTAATGTATTATTTGGCCCCCATGTGTTTGTGTTTTTTACATTTTTTTCCCCTGTAATTTATTTCTAGTCTCATAACGTTGTGGTCAGAAAAGATGCTTGATATGATTTCAGTTTTCTTAAATTTACTGAGGCTTGATTCATGACCCAAGATGTGATCTCTCCTAGAGAATGTTCCGTGTGCACTTGAGAAGAAAGTGTAACCTGCTGTTTTTGTATGGAATGTCCTATAAATATCAATTAAATCTATCTGGTCTATTGTGTCATTTAAATCTTCTGTTTCCTTATTTATTTTCATTTTGGATGATCTGTCCATTGGTGTAAGCGAGGTGTTAAAGTCCCCCACTATTATTGTGTTACTGTCGAGTTCCTTTTTTATAGCTGTTAGCAGCTGCCTTATGTATTGAGGTGCTCCTATGTTGGGTGCATATATATTTATAATTGTTATATCTTCTGCTTGGATTGATCCATTGATCATTATGTAGTGTCCTTCCTTGTCTCTTGTAACATTCTTTATTTTAAAGCCTATTTTATCTGATATGAATATTGCTACTCCAGCTTTCTTTTGATTTCTATTTGCATGGAATAACTTTTTCTGTCTCCTCACTTTCAGTCTGTGTGTGTCCCTAGTTCTGAAGTGGGTCTCTTGTAGACAGCATATATATGGGTCTTGTTTTTGTATCCATTCGGTAAGCCTGTGTCTTTTGGTTGGAGCATTTAATCCATTCATATTTAAGGTAATTATCGATATGTATGTTCCTATTACCATTTTCTTAATTGTTTTGGGTTTGTTTTTTGCAGGTCCTTTTCTTGTCTTGTGTTTCCCACTTAGAGACGTTCCTTTAGCATTTGTTGTAGAGCTGGTTCGGTGGTGCTGAATTCTCTTAGCTTTTGCTTGTCTGTAAAGCTTTTGATTTCTCCATCGAACCTGAATGAGATCCTTGCCGGGTAGAGTAATTTTGGTTGTAGGTTCTTCCCTTTCATCACTTTAAATATATTGTGCCACTCGATTCTGGCTTGTAGAGTTTCTGCTGAGAAATCAGCTGTTAACTTTATGGGAGCCCCCTTGTATGTTACTTGTCGTTTTTCCCTTTTTGCTTTTAATAACTGTTCTTTGTCTTTAATTTTTGTCAATTTGATTACTATGTGTCTCGGCATGTTTCTCCTTGGGTTTATCCTGCCTGGGGCTCTCTGCACTTCCTGGACGTGGGTAGCTATTTCCTTTCCCATGTTAGGGAAGTTTTCAACTATAATCTCTTCAAATATTTTCTCAAGTACTTTCTCTCTCTCTTCTCCTTCTGGGACCCCTATAATGCGAATGTTGGTGCATTTAATGTTGTCCCAGAGGTTTCTTAGGCTGTCTTCTTTCTTTCATCCTTTTCTCTTTATTCTGTTCCATGGCAGTGAGTTCTACCATTCTGTCTTCCAGGTCACTTATCTGTTCTTCTGCCTCAATTATTCTGCTATTGATTCCTTCTAGTGTATTTTTTATTTCATTTATTGTATTGTTCATCTCTGTTTGTTTGTTCTTTAATTCTTCTAGGTCTTTGTTAAACATTTATTGCATCTTCTCGATCTTTGCCTCCATCCTTTTTCCAAGGTCCTGGACCATCTTCACTATCATTATTCTGAATTCTTTTTCTGAAAGGTTGCCTATCTCCACCTCATTTAGTTGTTTTTCTGGGGTTTTATCTTATTCCTTCATCTGGTACATAGTCCTCTGCCTTTTCATTTTGTCTATCTTTCTGTTAATGTGGTTTTCATTCCACAGGCTGCAGGACTGTAGTTCTTCTTGCCTCTGCTGTCTGCCCTCTGGTGGATGAAGCTATCTAAGACCCTTGTGCAAGTTTCCTGATGGGAGGGACTGGTGGTGGGTAGAGCTGGGTGTCGCTCTGGTGGGCAGAGCTCAGTAAAACTTTAATCCACTTGACTGCTGATGGGTAGGGCTGAGTTCCCTCCTTATTGGTTGTTTGGCCTGAGGTGACCCAGCACTGGAGGCTACAGGCTCTTTGGTGGGGCTAATGGGGGACTCCAGGAGGGCTCATGCTAAGGAGTACATCCCAGAACTTCTGCTGCCAGTGTCCTTGTCCCTGTGGTGAGCCACAGCCACCCCCTGCCTCTGCAGAAGACCCTCCAACACCAGTAGGTAGGTCTGGTTCAGTTTCCTATGGGGTCACTGCTCCCTCCTCCTGGGTCCTGATGTGTACACTACTTTGTGTGTGCCCTCCATGAGTGGAGTCTCAGTTTCCTCCAATCCTGTCGAAGTCCTGCAATAAAATCCCACTAGCCTTCAAAGTCTGATCTCTGGGAATTTCTCCTCCTGTTGCCTCACCCCCAGGTTGTAAAGCTTGACGTGAGGCTCAGAACCTCCATTCCAGTGGGTGGACTTCTGTGGTATAATTGTTCTCCAGTTTGTGAGTCACCCACCCAGCAGTTATGGGATTTGATTTTATTGTGATTGCACCCCTCCTACTATCTCATTGTGGCTTCTCCTTTGTCTTTGGATGTGGGGAATCTTTTTTGGTGAGTTCCAGTGTCTTCCTGTAGATGATTGTTCAGCAGTTAGTTGTGATTCCAGTGCTCTTGCAAGGGGAGTGAGCTGAAAAAATTTTTGTAACTGTGTATGGTGACAATTGATTTACTGTGGTGATCATTTTGTAATGTATACAAATGTCAAATATTATTTTGTTCCCTTGAAACTAGTATAATGTTATATGGATATTATACCTCAATTAAAAAAGTAAAATACTTTAAAGGTCAGAGATTTTTGTTTTTATTTTTATTTTATTCACTTATGTATCCTCAGCACCTACAGCAGTGCCTGGCACATGGAAGGCACTCAAAAAATATTTATGGAACGAATTAATAAATAACTGATGCTATTAAAGTAGCCACCTACATGTGTAGATACACCTAGAAAGACAATTCCATTATCTTTATATATCTACATAAAACCAAGCATTATAAGATTTTTCTTAAATGCCTAATTTAGACTCTTCTGAGCTTATATAAAAAGGGATCCTAGCTTTGAGGAGCTTATAAGTCTGTTAGGGAGAAAACACTCTACCATGAAATAATTAGAAAATAAAGAAATATAAAACAAACCATGAAACTGTTACTTAGACCATCTACACAAATTTCACAGTAAGAACAACGGCAAAGTGATCTTTTGAGAAATCTTCAAGGTGAAGATGATTTGAATCAGGCCCTAAAGAACAAGTATAACTTCAGGACGGAGGAAGAAAAGCAAAGGGCATATACAAGTTTCAAAATCATGACTCATGGTAAGATACGATAAAAATATAAGCTTGAAGGCATCCAAGGATTCACATTAGAGAAATTAAGGGACACCAAATTATGACACATTCTGACTGTCAGGTTGAGAATTCATGAATTCACTGTTTCATCAGAAAATATTTATGTAGTGTTTACCATGTGGTAGGAGCTGTGCCAGTTTCTGGGGATAATGTGAACAAAATAAAGTTCCTGCCCTCATGAAACTTACATTCTGGTGGGGCAGATAAGAAACAAGTGAACAAATAAGACCATTCGGAGAATTACAAGTGTTTTGAGAGACATAACTCATGTCAACCCTGGGAAAATTTAATATTGAACAAGGTAGTCAAAGAAGGCCATTTGAGCTGAGGCCTTCATGAGCATGAGAAAGGAACAATTAATAGACAGAAGATTTCAATTAATTCCTGCATATGACTATGTAAAGAGTATGGAGAAGTGATCACTGAGAAAAAGGGGCCAAGAAAGGCACATCACAGAATGTGCACAGAGGAGGTTACAGGTGGACAAAGGGCTGCCCTGTCCTGAAGAGGTCTAGAGAGGCCTAACACACAGACATGAAGAAGGTCAAGTATAAAACATGGATAAAAACCATGGGGATTAACTGAAATATGGGAGACAGTATAATCAATTCTAACAACCCCAGATAAAAATAATGGATAAAAATTTTCTAAACTTTTTGAAAACTGTAAATCCACAGATCCAAGAAGCTCAACAAAAGCAGTGCAGAAGAAACATGAAGAAAACCACACAAGGACACATCATAATCAAGTTGCTGAAAATTAGTATTAAAGAGAAAGTCATAAGAGCAGCCAGAGGAAAAAAGATACATCTTGTACAATGAAGGAAAGATAACAATACAGCTCACTTCTCACCAGGAATTTTGCAAGCTAAAAGATAGTGGAAAGTTCTTTCAAGGTACTAAAAAGAGAAAAAACAAACAAACAAACAAAACCAAAAACCTGTCAATGTAAATTCTTTACTCAGTCAATTATCTTCCAAAAATAATGGCAAAATAAATACTTTTTCAGACAAATGTGAGCAAAAAAATTTAACATCTTAGATGAAATGGGTAAAAGGCCCAATATACCAAAGTTCCCCCAAGAAAAAGTAGATTATCTGAATAGCCTTATATGCATTTTAAAGTGTTATACTTAAAACCCTTCCCACAAAGACATATCAGGGCCCAGATGTCTTCCCTGGTGAATTCTACCAATTATTTGTGGAAGAAATAATCAGTCTCCACAAACTCTTCTAGAAAAATAGAAAAGAATACTACCCAATTCATTTTATGATAAAGCCAGTATTACCCCAATACCAAAACCAGAAAAACACATTTTAAGAAGACTGCAGAACAATTTATCTCATGTACATAGATACAAAAATCCTAAACATAATTTTAACAAATTAAATTTAGCAATATATGAAAAGATAATACACCATAACCAAGAGGGTTTCATTCCAAGAATGCAAGATTGTTTTAACATTCGAAAATTCAGTTAAAGTAATTTACTATATTAACCAACCAAAAAATGAATAACAACATAACCATCTCAATAAATGAAACAAAAGCATTTGACAAAATCCTACACACATTTACGATAAAGATTCCCAGCATTCTACAAAGAGAAGGGAACTCCTGCCCTCCTACATCTATTTAAAAAAAAAAAAAAACCTACAGGTAGCATTATGCTTAATGGTGAAAGACTAAATTACTTCCCTTCATAATCAGAAACAAGAGAGGTACATCCATTCTCAATAATTATAGTCTTATAAGTATTATTATACTTATATTGTACTCAAGGCTCTAGATACTAGTGTATTAAAGCAAGAAAAAGTGAGAAAATTAAAAAAAAACTGTAATTTTACACAAATGACATGATAATCCCCATAGAAAGTCCTAAGGAAATAGAATGAAAGGGGTGAATTTAGTAAGTTCTCAGGGTATAAAACTAACATACAATTAATTGCTTTTATATATTCTAGCATAAAATAAATAGAAATTTAAATTTTAAACACCATCATTTACAGTAGCTTTAAAAATATGATGTATTTGGGGATACATTAAAAAATACATGTAAGAGATGTTCACTGAAAACTATAAAACTTTGCTGAGATAAATTAAAATAACTTAAATTAATAGAGAGTGATACCATATTAATGGATCAGAAAACTCAATATCATTAAGATGTCAATTCTCCCCAAATTGATCTATAGATTCAAAACAATATCAATCAAAATTTCAGTTGGCTTTTTGTGGAAATTGACAAGATTTTTCTAAAACTTAGTTGGAAAATCCAAGGACCTAGAACTGCCAAAGCAATTTTGAAAAAAAGAACAAAGTTTCAGGAATCACACTACCTGACTTCAACATTTAATTTAAAACTACAATAATCAAAACAGGATAGTAGTGGTAAAGACAGACATATAGATTGAAGAAACCAAATAGAGTGCCCAGAAATAGACCTACACATATAGGTCAACTGATTTCTGAGAAAGGTGATAATGTAACTCAATGGGGAAAGGACTGTCTTCTTAACAAATTATCTGCTAAAACAATTAGGTATCTATTTGCAAGAAAAATAAATAAATAAACCTTGAAGTATACTTCACATCATATAAGAAAAATTTAACTAGAAATGGGTCATAGACCTTAGTGTAAAAATTAAAACTATAAAATTTCTAAATGACAAACTTAAGAAAAAAATTTTATAACCATGAGTTAGGGGAAACAATTCTTACAAAGGACCAAAAAAGCATGCACCATAAGAAAGAATTGATATATGGGACTTCATCAAAATGAAAAACATTTGGCCTTCAAAAGGCACCATCAAGAAAGTAAAAAGTGAAGTCATGCAGTAGGAGAAAATATTTGTAAAACATATATCTGATAAAGAACTTTTAACCAGAATATGTAAAGAACTCTTACAACTCAATAACAAAAAGAGACACAACCTCACAACCTCACTTTAAAAAAAAAAAAAAGTGAAAGATTTGAAAGGACATTTCCACAAAGAAGACATTGAATGGCAAATAAGCACATAAAAAAATAGTCAATATAATTAGGCACCAGGAAAATGTAATGTAAAATAATAATGAGTAACGATACACATCCATTAAATGTGACAGTATCAAATGTTGGCAAGAGTAAGGATCCTCTGGAATTCTCATATATTGATGGTGAAAATGTAAAGTGTTATTACAATTTTTATTTTTAAAAAGTGGTTTGGCAATTTCTTATAAAGTTAAACACTTATCCAAATTTTCGGAAATTATTACTCCAAGGTATTTACCCCCCAAAACTGAAAACATATGTTCACACAAAGACCCAAATGTGAATGTTGTTAATGGCTTTATTTATAAGAGTTCAAAACTGGAAACAACCCTAACGTCTATCACCTGATGAATGGAGAAACAAATTTTGGTGCATCCATTCAAGTAATACTGCTCTTCGATGAATAACCAAAAAAACCTAACAATATTTGCAATAAAATTGATGTATCGCAAAAGAATTGGGGTGGCCAAAAAGTTCATTCGGGTATTTTTGTAACATGAAAAACCCGAACGAATTTTTTTGGCCAACCCAACATTATGCTAAGTGTAATAAACCAGGCAAAGAAGACTATGTACTATATTGTTCCACTTATATGAAATTCTAGAAAAAACAAAACTATCACAACAAAAATTTGAACAGTGATTGCATGGGTGGATGCGGGAGGACTATGAAGAGGAACAAGGGAGCTTTTGGAAGGATGGAAATGTGACCAATAGTGTGACTGCAGTGATGTTTACACAACTGTATACATTTGTCAACTTATATTGTACACTTGTAATTGGTGAATTTTATCTTATGGAGATTATACCTCAAAAAACACAAAAAATATAATTTGTATATCTTCTGTTCAACACTATGGACCCCTTAATTACCAGGACTATGAATCACTAATGCCTGTCACAGTCCCCAAAACATAATAGAAATTTAATAAATGAAGAAATAAGTGAATGAAAAAATGAGCAATTGGTACAGAACTCAATATCCTATTAAAAAAACATAAAGGAATGCTTTACAGACCTTCTGTTTGCCTTAAATCCTGAAAATACTTCTGTACTAGAGTTATTGAAATTCTTGGAAGACATTTGGGACTTCTCAGTACCAGTCTTGCTTTCCTGTCTTTAGAAGACATTGTGCTCCCTGGTAGCAGGCTTCTTTCTTAGCTTTGGCTTCTGTCCAGTAAAAATTCCTAGCAAGATTTTACACACCTAGAGTATATTGATATCTTTATTATTGCTCTAAATTCCTAAAATTTTATTTTTATTTATTGGTCAGTTTTCAAATGACACTCTCCAAGAACTTGTTTCATTGTGTTTCTTTGGCAACTTTAGATAGTTGTTTGGATGACCAGGAATAAAGTTTGATCCCAAGGTGAATCACTTCATATATAATTCAATCTTTAATAATCACAAATAGAGCCCTTTAGCTACTTTCTCCTCAAAAAACTAATTTTACTTGTCAACAAAGTCTGGGTCAGCAACATAGATTGAGAATGCAGACTTTACTTTGTTTTTTATTTCAAAAACAAAGAAAACTTGTAAGGCTTATTTCTTCACCAGAACAATATATATATTGTCAAATATAAATCAGAGTTCCAAATGAGCAGCTTGCTTTGATCTACTACACTCCACCTTCCCAGAGTGAGACCCATCACATGAGGCACTGGGGTTCACCCAGCCATTTACACCACAGTAATTATTAATGAAGAACTAAGCTGCTAGTAGAAGAACAAACATTAGCAGTCATCATATCTACATCCATACTTACTGTCTCCCCACAGGCTGTGGCTGAGTACGATCCATCTCAAAACTGTGGGGAAATAAGGCTGTGATTCCTCGGGTTACCCCTTGGTGGATGAATCATTACCATGCTGAAGTGTCAGTTAAATGATGTTATATTGACAGAAATATTTGGGATTAGAAAAGTCCTCTTTTATTTAAAAGAGTAGAAAGTCTGACACAGATGTAGAGGGCCCACTCTGGTATAAACTCTTACAGTAGTTGTCACAAACAATGCTTTGTGGACCCCCAGAGACTTAGAATGTTCTACCAAATGCCTGAGATCTTGGATTTACACTGAAAAACATGCATATAGATACAGTGCAGTATGATACACTCAGATGTAAATATTAGGAGGTAGTGATACTGGCTCAGCAAAAACATATATATAATAGAATGGTTATGAATGACAGAAGATAAAGAGGAGGAAATCTCCCAGAATATTAAGCAAAAAGACAAAATGGGAAAATATGACAAAAAATAAGTCAAGAAATATGGACAAGCCTAGAAAATCCAAGAACTATTTTAAAGCAGTTACAAAAAGAGAAAACCAAAGCAATAAATAAATAAGGAGGAGAAAGGTATTGAAATAAGATAAGACAATTTCCCTGAGCCTAAGCGCGTGCGCACACACACACACGCTTGAGTTTTCATACAGAAAAAGCCATCTGAGTGCCAGGCACAAAGAGTAAAGATGCACACTTAGAAATACTCTGATAAAGTTTCAGAACTTCAAACACAAAGAGAAAATCTAAAACTTGTGAATTTCGGAGGGGGGCAGGTTTCTTTACATACAAACTCTGAATGCTTTAAAAGAATGTCACAATTCCTTTGAGATTCCTAGGGAAAATTATTTTGAACCTCTATTTCTATAACCAGTTCATTATCAATCAACTGTAAGGACAAAATCAAGATATTTTATGACATGCAAAAAATTAAAAAGCTTGCTTCCCACATATATTCTTTAAAAAAATTACTTGCATATGTATTTCTGTAAAAATGCCACAATGAAAGCATATGTCTCTTCTGTCAATAACCAAAAAAAAAGGAGAACAGTTAGGAACTCAGAAAAGGAAACAAAATGCTTTATCAAAAAGTCATTCAAGTATGAATAAAATTATAATGTAGCATGATTTCGAGCTATTGCCTAAGTCTAGGAAAAGAGATGACACTTTTCCCTGATATATGGAACATTTGCTATTAAATGTCACATGTTTAATGACATAGGATTACATTTTCCTCTTTCAGAGTAAAATCAAACTACTTAACTTTTCAGTGAATACCATGGATCTAACAATAAAATTGTGAATACTGTTTGAGGGTAATTATCTTCTCAAATCGACTTATATACAGCACGTAGAAAAATTAATTATAGTTATAGGCCAGAAGGTAAATGTTTTAAAATCTTAATAGTATACAAGTAATACAGAAGTCCAGAGATCAGAATTGTGAAAAAGAGTCAGCTGGGGCCTGGCAATGACATTTATTTAATTAAGTTCCACCCTCCCTGGCAATGAATAAGGACAGTCTAGAGTAGATCCAAGACACCAGGGAGCCCTATCAATGGGCATTTGAACATATAACAATGTCATTACCAAATAATTTACTACACCTGTAATGCTCCCATCCACTCCCAAGACCTTCCATGACCTCACTCCCTTTTCCTTTTTCTCATAGTCTCTAGTAAACAGTAGCAAATAAATTGTGATTCCTAGATTTCATGGCAGTCTCCCATTATACAACCAAGTCCATATTTAGCTTCCATAACGATGCATCTCAAATATATTATGAGCCTCATTTTCTCACAAAATGAAAGTAAACTCTTCACTCTGATGAACAGGATTGCTTTTTAAGTTCATCTGTACATTAGTTATTGTGACTCTAGAATTTGTAACAGATAAACCTTGTAATCTTGTGGGCCTAACACATAGATTTATTTTTTGTCCAGCAGGGAGTGACAGCATAGACAGTTCAGCTTCATTCAGGGACCTAAACTAACAGAGGCTCTGCTGTATTCAATACATGACTTTCAGACAGCTTTAGGTGTAGACACCCAGCCAGCAGATAGTATAAGAGAGACAATAAAGGGTTGTATGGCCATTTCATGGGACAGAATTAAAAAGTGGGATTCATCACTTCTGTCTACATTCCATTGGCCAGGACATAGTCATATGTCCACACTTGCTTGCAAGGGATTCTGGAAAATATGATCTAGCTAATTGTCAAGGAGGGTGGGGGATGTTAGTCTGGTAAACAGCTAGCCAGTCTGCCACAATTAAAGTGCTATTTAAAGTTTTAAGGGCAAAAATCTGAAATGCTTGCAGTGTGGTTAACCATTGGCTCAGCCCTGTCTCTTCATTTAGTTTGCAAGTAGCTCTAGAACAGGAAACACAGATTAAACATCTTTGCTTTCTTAGCACCTTTACTTGCACAAGAAGTGCTTGAGAAAATCTTGAAGGAATTAATTTACTTAATTATATTCTAGTAGCAAAGGCAAATTAATGCAGAGTGAAAAATAACCTCCTTCCTCAATGAAAAGATCAAGCCAAGTATTTGTGAACCGATTATATTTTTATTAAAATAACTACAATACAATGAACCCATAATTGGTTATTCCAAAAATAGCTGAGTTCATGAATTTCAATATTTGTTTTATTATTGAATGTAAAAGCAATGGTAAAGACTGAATGCAAAATATAAGCATTTTCTCATTTTTCTTAAGAGAACAAAAACATGCAGGAAATGTTTAATGATACAATGAATTGGTAATTTCCTAATTTGCTACAAAAGAAGAAGCATTTTTCAGGTGATGTTTACACATGTATGCTGCAACAAACCATTAAAGTAATAGACCCAAATCCCATAAATCAACCAAATAAACCCTCAACTATAGCAACTGTTATAAGAGTACATCAATATCTAATTCACAGAGTTCAGTGAATGAATGAAAGAGGGACAGTAACTGATAGAGATCAAACTTCAAATATGGGGATAAGAAATTCTGTAAAACAAGGGGCATAGTTTGTGACTCGGCAAACAAATGGGGATTGGAGTAGAACTGGAGAGAGAGATGAAAAAGAAATCCCAAAAGACATTCATCATTTTCCACAGTTTAATTATGAGCCATTATCATATCTGTTAAAAATAACCAAAGAAGAGCATGAGAAAAAGTTTATGTGAAGAAGTATGTGGGTACAAAAAATTATGTTTGATAAACCCATAAAACAAATACCCTTTATCCAACTGAGATTATTTAAAGATGAATATCATGAAGCAGATATCAATAGTATGGGTCAAGGAGCGAGCTGTTTAAAACTGAGATTGTAAGGCTTCCCTGGTGGCACAGTGGTTGAGAGTCCGCCTGCCAATGCAGGGGACACGGGTTTGTGCCCCAATCTGGGAGGATCCCACATGCCGCGGAGTGGCTGGGCCCATGGGCCATGGCCGCTGAGCCTGCGCGTCTGGAAACGGGAGAGGCCACAACAGTGAGAGGCCCGCGTACCACAAAAAAAAAAAAAACTGAGATTGTGGAACTTTGCTATCAGAGTAGATCTTAAGTGTTCTCACCACACATACACATACACACACACACACACACACAAGATGGATGTATTAACTTGATTGTAGTAATCTTTCACAATGTATGCTTATATCAAAACATCACGGTATGATTCAAATATATACAACTTCTATTTGTCAACTGTACCTCAGAAAAGCTGGGGGGAAATCTGTAGTGGCAGAGGGTCACAGTTATTTGTAAAGACAAGGTCTAGGATGTGATCACAGAGTGAGTGGCTGAGAGGACAGTTAGGACCGGCTAATGGGGGGCAGGGGGAACAGACCAGGAACTAAGAGGCCAGTTGACTGAAGGCTTACATATGCAAATAAACCATTCGCCGCCAAGAAGGATGACAGGAGTGGTGCTGAGAGACTGATAGGGAGTCAGGAGCTAAAACTTGCAAAACGCAGGGATCCAGAGCTCAGTAGATAACCACAACATGGGGAGGCAGGGTGTGAGTAGCAGAATGCAATGACATGAGATGCAAAGCTTGGTTTTCTTTTTATGGAGGGATCAGAATGGTTTGTAAACATCAATGAAAATACAAGGAGGGTAGGAAAGGTGTGTGAAAGAAATAGACACCAAATAACAGAGCTGCAAGTGAAGCAGTCTCTTCAGGAAAAAGCCAGGAAAATACAGCAGACTTCGAGAATGATGGTCTGTTGTGTTTCCTCCATGTGAAGAGCCTTCCATGCGTTGGCCCAATGCCTTAACTAAATGGTGCCTCATGATGCTTTCCTTGACTGAGCAGTGCATTCAAAAGTGCTAAAAGACAGAAAAACCAGGTTGAGGCTCCTGTTCTCATGTGCTTCATACTCTGAGGAAGAGAAGCCATGGAAAATTTGAAGCCTGAACATCCAGCCTTGTAAGCCAAAAGAAAGACCACTGCACTTCAGAGGCCAATTGTAACACACCACTTCTTTTTTTTTTTTTTTTTTTGTTACGCGGGCCTCTCACTGTTGTGGCCTCTCCCCTTGCGGAGCACAGGCTCCGGACGCACAGGCTCAGCGGCCATGGCTCACGGGCCCAGCCGCTCCGCGGCATGTGGGATCTTCCTGGACCGGGGCATGAACTCGTGTCCCCTGCATCGGCAGGCGGACTCTCAACCACTGCGCCACCAGGGAAGCCCAATAACACACCACTTCTTAATTTCATTTGCTTTTGTTTTATATTTGGGAAGTGCTTAGCTTGTTAAAAATGGAAGTTTGGGGTTCCAGTAGTGCTTAGGCCATCCAGTAATGAAAGCTGAATAGATCAGCACACTGGCTGTACTGCTAGGCCAAGGGTTTAAATCTTAAGGCAGATTTCATTAGGATTTCAGAATGACACTCACATTCTTACATTTGAAATGTGCTATAGTTTGAATGGTTATAAAGGAAACCTCACTGGATTTGGGGATATGAAAGGGGACAGGGAGAAAATTCCTCAACCCATTATTTTCTTTTACCCCAGAAACCCCATGAAACAATCTGTTGTCATTTTTAGTACTTTATACCTATACGTAACAAATGTGGTTTATAAGAACATTTTTAGAAAATTATCCTCAAGAGAAATTCAGGCATACCTTGGGGTATGGGGTCTTTGATAAACGGAGACCCATGTACATTTATTTAGAATTAATACTTTCAGGCTTTATGGCCACATCCAAGAGTTAGAATTGCATTTTCAATTTTAACCCAGTATAAACACACGTTAACAAAGGCATATACTACACACGTGAAATAAACTTTTCATGAAAAAATATTTGTTCTTGAACATCAAATACACTCTCATGTTTCTATTCTATTTCCTATTTTAAATGCTGATCATGACTTAAACTAATTTTATGACCTACTAATTGATCACAAATGACAGTTTGAAAAACACTGATTTTTGAGTGGCAAAATAGGAACTGTTTTATTCTTTTTTTTCCTATCAAAGGTAGAATGTTTATTTCTTCGGTCTCTGAAATAGAACAAATACCACTATCTTTAAAAAAATCAAACACCAATAACCAACATAAGAAGAAAATTGTTCAATAATCATAACAGCTGACATTTAATGAATTCTTGGCATAGAGCTAAATTCTTTGCATTCATTATCTTTTTAAATCATCACAGCAACGCTGTGAGGTAGCTACTTTTTCCAAGGTATAATCTCTGTTTTACAAATGATGGAGTTGAGGGGTTTAACTCTATAATACACTATATTGCCCACACTGCCCTGTTTTTCTCATCACAATTCACTGGCTACTAATAGACACAAGAGGGAACAAGACATGACAGACACCTTTGGGTATTTCTATTCACACTATGGTTATCCTCCCACATGAAGCACAACTAAAAGTCTATACAATATATATCACTTTTCCCATGTTCATTATCTTTACAACTCAACTTCTTAAGGTTGTACAGCCTGAACTTCAGAAAACTCACAAACAGCTTTCAGGATTCTGATGCTTTTCTCTGTTTCTATTTTCTATTCTCTGGTATCAGATGGCTTCCATCTCCTCAAAACGCTGCTGTTAGTTATCTAATTTAACATTGTTAGTGGCAGCCAGAGAAACTCTGAGATATAGCCATTCCATCAATTATCTCCAGCTGGAAGGATTTAGTGCTTTTTAAATAGGGCCACAATATCAAGTTCATCTACACTATTAGTGAGGTCCTTATCACTGCCAAGTTCAGAAAGTGCTAAAGCACTTTAAATGATTTTTGCCTTTGTATTTTGGGCACAGTTCATTTTCTTGCCTTTTCAGAGCTTGGGTTTCATCTCCAAGAGAACCGCCATTCAAAATCAAGTCAGGGCAGAATTGTGGAATGAATATAGCTTAGGTCAAGCAAGGAGTTAACCAGCATTTACTGATTCCTCCTATGCTCAAAGCTCTGTACTAGAATCTATACAAACCTTCAAATGGAATAGATGCCTTACATGATCATTAGTGCTGTCCATCAAAGACCTCCGCTCTTTGCAAGTGTACAATAATGTTGCATTTCTCCACCCCTTAGAATCGGGTGTGGTAAAATGACTTGCTTCACAGATGAGCAGTGTCACTTCCAGGTAAAGTTTTAAGAGCCAGTGTGTAAATTTTTTGTGATCTCTTTCCCTCTGCTATGCTGATCAGCAACAATCCAAATAGTAGATGCTTTATCAGCTTGGGTCCCAAATTAAAACAAAGTTGAAAAAAGTCCAAATGACCCACAATAGATATATGGAATGAATGATTTTTTTAAAAGAAGTCTTTTGCTTTAAGCCACTGAGTTTTGGGAATTGCATCTTGACTTACACAGCTTTCTCTGACCCTTGGCAAACTTAAAATCTCTGAGGAGATTTTAAAACACCTTTAAAAACACACCAAGAGGGCTTCCCTCATGGCACAGTGGTTGAGAGTCCACCTGCCAATGCAGCAGACACAGGTTCGTGCCCCGGTCTGGGAAGATCCCACATGCTGTGGAGCGGCTAGGCCTGTGAGCCATGGCCGCTGAGCCTGCATGTCCGGAGCCTGTGCTCCACAGCGGGAGAGGCCACAACAGTGAGAGGCCCACGTACCACAAAAAAAAAAAAAAAAAAAAAAAAAAAACACCAAGAGGAAGAGGTTCAAGATGAAGGCATAGGAAGATCCAAGCTCACCTCCTCCCCCAGTTACACGGTAGCTACAACTACATATAGAACAATTCTCTCTGAAAAGGACCTGAAGACAAGCAAAACAGCTCTTCCTCAACAAATGACAAAGAAAAAAAAGCCATGTTGAGATGGGTAGGAGGAACAGAGATGTGATCTTGCCAGGACCCTCACCCCCAGTGTTGTGACTCACAAGCAAGAGGGACATCACAAACACAGAGCTCCTCCCTGAGGAGCAAGGGGTCTGAGTGCCACATCAGGCCCTTGGGATCTGCACCAGAAAGGCAAGCTTCCAAAACATTTGATTTTGAAAACCAGTGGAGCTTACATCCAGGAGAACCAAAGGGCTATAGGAAACTGAGACTCTACTTTCAAAGGACTCCTGCACATACTCATTTGCTCTGAGTCCCAGCATAGAAGCAGCAGTTTGAAAAGAGCCTGGGCCATTTGTGAAGGAGATTAATCTTAGGGCATATACCAGCGGGGCAGAGGCCTGTTGGAATGCTCTCTAGGGATGGAGGCGCTGGTGAGAACCACTTTCTTTTCTTCTTCTTCTGCTTTCCTAGCCTAGAGTTTGTGTGCACCATTTTTGGCACTCCCTATCTGCCTCACTGAAGCCACTTGCCCCACCCTGGCATTCTCCTGAAGCCCCTAACCGAGCAGGCTGCCTCCACATGGCACTCATTCACAGTGACCCTCGGCCTGGCATTCATCCACCATGGCTCCTATGTCACTGGTCACAGTGGGAGGGCTCGCCCTGACCTAGCTCTTATCCACCCCACAGTTCCTGCCTTGCCAGACCCAGAGGGTGCACTCACTCCACACACAACACCTGGCACTGGTGGCAGGGGCTTATATTTCTGGGCCCCATAATACTTAAACAATCAAAGATACAGTTCTTGGCAGGCTATCATCTCCAGGGCACTGCACAGACAGTAGACTGAAACACACCCTCTCCCAATGACCACTCCTTCACGACTGGGATAGAAAGTTATTTTGCCTAATACAAAGAAGAAAACACAGAGAGTCAAGCAAAATGAGGAAACAGAGAGAAATATGTTCCAAATGAGAGGACAAAATAAGACCCCAGGAAGAAAACCCTTAATGAAACAGAGATAAGTAATTTAACTGATAAAGAGTTCAAAGTAATGGTCATAAAGATGCTCACCAACCTTGGGAAAAGAATAGGTGAACACAGAGAGAACTTCAACAACGGGAAGTACAAACAAGTCACAGAAGTGAAGAATACAGTAACTGAATTGAAAAATATACTAGAGGGGTTCAACAGCAGACTAGATGAAGCATAAGAATCAGTGACCTGGAAGCCAGGGCAGTGGAACTCACATAGACACAGCAACAAAAAGAAGAAAGAAGTTAAAAAAGTAAAAAATAGCTTAAGGAATGTATAGAAAAACATCAAGTGGAATGTATTTGCATTAAAAGGGATCCCAGAAGGAGAAAAGAGAGAGAAAAGGACAGAAAATTTATTTGAAGTAATAATGGCTGAAAACTTCCCTAACCTGAATCCAGGAGGCACAGAGAGTTCCAAACAAGATGAACCCAAAGAGATCCACACCAAGATACATTACAGTCAAAGTGTTAAGAGTTAAAGGAAACGAGAGAATCTTAAAAGCAATAAGAGAAAAACAACTTGTTACATATAAGGGAACCCCCATAAGACCATCCACAGATTTTTTTCCAGCAGAAACTTTGCAGGCCACAAAGGAGTGGCATGATATATTCAAAGTGCCAAAAATCTTCCAACCAAGAATACTTTACCTGGCAAAGCTCTCATTCAGAATTGAAGGAGAGATAAAGAGTTTTCAAGACAAGCAAAAATTAAGGAACTTCACCACCACTAAACTGGACTTAAAGGAAATGTTGAAGGGATTTCTCTAAGCTTAAAAAAGGGGCACTAATTAGTAAAAAGAAAACAAAAGAAAGGAAAAATCTCACTGGTAAAGGTAAATATATAGTAAAGGTAGCAGACTAATCAATCATAAAGCTAATATGAAGGTTAAAAGATAAAAGTAGTAAAAACAACTAAAACTACAACAATTAGTAAAGGGATACACCAAATACGAAGATATAAAATGTGATGTCAAAGATAAACAATGTGGGAAGGGGGAGTAATAATGTGGATTTTTAGAATGTGTTCAAACTTAACTTGCTATCAACTTAAAATAGACTGGTATATACATAGACTGATATATGTGAGCCTCATGGTAACCACAAAGCAAAAACCCATAGTATCAAAAGAAACACAAAAAATAACTAGAATAGAATCTAAATATAACACTAAAAAAAGTCATCAAACCACACAGGGAGAGAGCAACAAAAGAAGAAAGGAACACAGAGTAACAACAAAATAGCCAGAAAACAATTAGCAAAATGACAGTAAGTACATACCTATCTATAATTACTTTAAATGTAAATGGACTAAATTCTCCAATCAAAAAACTCAGTTGCTGAATGGATTAAAAAAAATAAGAATTATTTATTTGCTGCCTACATGAGACCCACCTCAGATCTAAAGACATACACAGACTAAAAGTGAAGGAATGGAAGAAGATGTTTTATGTAAATGGAAACCAAAATAAAGTTGGAATAGTATCAGATAAAATAAACCTTAAAACAGAGACTATAATAAATGACAGAGATCAGCATTACATGATGAAGGGGTCAATTTAACGAGGAGCTATAACATTTGTAAATATGCATGTACCCAACATAGGAGCACCTAAATATATAAAGCAAATATTAACAGACCTAAGGGGGAAATAAACAAGAATGAGATAATAATAGGGGACTTTAATACCCCATTTACATCAATGGACAGTTCATCCAGAAAGAAAATCAAAAAGGAAAAACATCTGCCTTAAATAATACATTAGATCAGATACACTTAATAGATATATACAAAACATTCCATCCAAATGCAGCAGAATACACTGCAAAAGCAGTTATAAGAGGGAAGTTCATAGCAATACAGGCCTACTTCAAGAAACAAGAACGCAACAAAGAGTAGCGCCCACTCGCTGCAACTAGAGAAAGCCTGAGCACAGCAATGAAGACCCATCACAGCCAAAAATAAATAAATAAAATTTTAAAAAATTAATAATAATCAGTGGTGAAAAGCTGAAAGCTTTTCCTCTAAGATCAGAAAAAAAGGCAAACGATGCCCACTTTCACTACTTTTATTCAGCACAGTATTGGGGTTCCTAGCCACAGCAACAAGGTAAGAAAAAGAAATAAAAGGCATTCAAATCAGAAAGGGAGAAGTAAAACTGTCACTGTTTGCAGATGACATAATACTATTTATAGAAATCCCTAAAGTTTCCACCAACAAAAATCTTAGAACTAAAAACTACATTCAGTAAAGCTCTGTGATGCAAAATCAACATACAAAAATCTTTGATGTTTCTATACACTAATAAGGAACTATCAGAAAACAGATATTAAGAAAACAATCCCATTTACAATGCATTCAAAAAGAACAAAATACCTAGGAATAAATTTAGCCAAGAAGGTGAAAGAACTGTACACTGAAAACTATAAGACATTGATGAAAGAAACTGAAGAAGACACAAATAAATGGAAAGATTTTCCATGCTCATAGATTGGAAGAATTAACATTGTTAAAATGTTCATACTACACAAAGCAATCTACAGATTCAATGCAATTCCTATCAAAATGCCAATAGCACATTTCACAGAACTAGAACAAATAATTTTAAAATTTGTATGGAACCACGAAAGACTCTGAATAGCCAAAGCAATCTTGAGAAAGAGGAGCAAAGCTGGAAGTGTCACAATCCCTGATTTCAAACTATACTACAAAGCTATAGTGCTCAAAACAGTATGGTATTGGTATAAAAAGAGACATACAGATTAAT
The DNA here is from genome assembly GCF_964341445.2 of Mesoplodon mirus. Classification (NCBI taxonomy): domain Eukaryota; kingdom Metazoa; phylum Chordata; class Mammalia; order Artiodactyla; family Ziphiidae; genus Mesoplodon; species Mesoplodon mirus. Next base: position 90,894,812 of record NC_138978.1, on the reverse strand, counting down.
GGAATAGAATAGAGAGCCCAGAAATAAACTCACACATATATGGACATGTAACTTATGACAAATGTACCAAGAACATACACTGGGGAAAGGCCTCTCCAATAAATGTTCTTGGGAAAACTGGACAGCTATATGCAAAAGAATGAAACTAGAACACTATCTTACACCATACTTAACTGGAAATGTATTGAAGACTTAAATATAAAATCTGAAACCATAAAATTCCTAGACGAAAACATAGACAGTAACATTTTTACATTGGTCTCAGTGATGTTTTTTCCAATCTGGCTCCAAAGGTAAGGGAAACAAAAGCAAAAATAAACAAATGGGACTATACTATACTAAAAAGCTTCTGCACAGTGAAGAATACCATCAACAAAACAAAAGGAAACCTACTGAATGGGATAAGATATTTGCAAATCATATATATGATAAGGGGTTAATATCCAAAATATATAAAAAACCTACACAATTCAACAACAACAAAAATAGGCAGATGATCTGAATAGACATTTTTCCAAAGAAGACATACAAATAGCTAACAGACACATGAAAAAATCGTTAATTATCAAGGAAATGCAAATCAAAATCACAGTGAGATATCACCTCATACCTATTAGAATGGTTATTATCAAAAAAACAAGAAAGGGCTTCCCTGGTGGTGCAGTGGTTGAGAATCTGCCTGCCAATGCAGGGGACACGGGTTCGTGCCCCGGTCCAGGAAGATCCCACATGCCACAGAGAAGCTGGGCCCGTGAGCCATGGCCGCTGAGCCTGCGCGTCTGGAGCCTGTGCTCCGCAACGAGAGAGGCCACAACAGTGAGAGGCCCGCGTACCGCAAAAAAAAAAAAAAAAAAAAAAAAAACCAAGAAAATATAAGTGTTAGGGAGGATGTGGATAAAAGGGAACCTTCATACACTGTTGGTAAGAATGTAAATTGGTGCAGCCACTATGGAAAACAGTATAAAGAGTCCTCAAAAAATTAAGAATAAAGCTGCCATTGATCTACCTATTCCACTTCTGGGTATTTATGCCAAGAAAATGAAAACACTAATTTGAAAAGACACATGCATACCTATGTTTATTGCAGCATTATTTATAATAGCCCAAATACAGAAACAACCTAAGTTGTCCATCAATTGATGAATGGATAAAGAAGACCTGACATATATATGAAAATGGAATACTATGCAGCCATAAAAAAGAAATAAATCTTGCCATTTGCAACAATATGAATGGATCTTGAGGGTATTATGCTGAGTGAAATAAGTCAGAAAAATAAAGAAACACTGCTTTCTTCACTTATTTGTGGTAGCTAAAATACAAACGAACAAACAAAACAAACTCATAATTACAGAGAACAGTCTGGTGGTAATTAGAGGAGAAGGGGGTTAGGGAGACGGCAAATGGATGAGAGGGATCAATTGTATGGTGATGGATGGTAGCTAGACTCATGGTGGTGATCCCTTTGTAGTACATACAAATATTGATTTATAATGTAGAATACCTGAAATTTATATAATGTTATATACCAATATTACCTCATTTTTTTTAAAAAAAGAACCAAAAAAAGTAAAGAAGTACTAAGTATAAATGGAAAATCTTAATTTTGTAAACAGAAGACAAAAGAGCAAGGAAATCACTAAATAAATGCATAACCATAATAGTCAGAGGTCAAATACTGGCAGGAATTTCAACTTGGGCTGTGCAGGAGGCATGGGGAATGGGAGAGGTGGGTAAAATGATGTGTGTAAAGGTGTAGGAGAGAAAATGAACAAGTCACGTGAGCAAAGCCACATTTGATTTGTTGTTGAAGTAAAGAACTAAGAACTGAGATGCTCAAGAAGGTTAAGAAAAGACAATTGGAAGGGACCTATGAAGACCAGACAAAGGAATGTAGGCATTGATATTAATTCACTAGTTTTTCACTCATTCATTCATATGTTCAGTAAATATTATGAGCTAGGTACTCTAGTAGCCAAAGATAAATGAGTTATGATCACTAATCTTAGATCTCATTGTTTTTTAGTGTTCACATAAACATCCCAATACATTATAGTTTTTAACAGATGTTTATGCTACCAGAAATGCAAAGCCAGAAAGGAGTTAATTTGCACGCAGAGAAGGGTATGAATGAGGAGAAGATGAAGGGATCTGGCAAGACTTTAAAACATGACTTCTGATCAGATTCTTCAAGGATTTTCTGTTTTTAACCACACAGGCAAAGGAAGGAAAGACATTTCAGTCAAGGAGAAGAATATTGATTCACTATTCATTGGTTCAACATCTGCTTTGTGTAGGCGTTTTCGTAAAGTACTCTGTGTTTGTCTCACTACAAGCCTAATAAGTGTATATTTATCAAGTATGTGCCAGCTACCCGGCACTATGCTAGACTTGGATTATACAATAGACAAGATATCCCCCCTTACCTCACTTTATAGCTGGGGAAACATGAGAGGCTTAATTAAACAAGTAATTACAGTCAATTATGATCAATGTTCTAATAAGGGAAAGTGGGCTGTTATGTCAGAACATAGAGAAGGCACCTAATATAACCAAGGGATGAGAAGGAATCCTGCCCAGAGGAAGTTACATTTAGTTGAGATCTAAAAGCTAAATAAGAGTTAGCCAAGTGAAGAGGAAAGGGAGGATGATTCCAGGGAGAAGGTCTAACGTGTACAAAGACTTGGAAGTAAGAGAGTATACGGTGTTAAAGAAAAGGGAAGAAGTTCAGTATGGCTAAAGCATGGAAGGGAGAAGGCCAGAAGGAAAGTAGAGGAACATGCAGCTGGGGAAAAGGCAGGAGCCAATTTCAGTTTAATTTTTATCCTAAAATCTGTGGAGAACCTTTGAAATGCTTTTAAAAGGAGGGCCTGACAAACTGTGCATTCTAAAAGATAGATCATGTGACAAAGAGAAGGATGGAAAAGAAGCAGGCTCCAAGACAGGGAGATTAGGTCAGAAACTCTTATAGGAATCCAGGAGAAAGACAATGGTAGTTTACTAGGTTCATAACAGTAGAGATAGAAAGTTTTGGGCATATATAAGAAACATCTAGGGTAATGATGTAATCTGGTTTGGGGCTGTGTATGAAGAAAGAAGAGTTGAGGATTACTGGGAGGTTTTTGGTTTCCAGTTCCGGCAAATGGACAAGTAGCAGCGCCCTTCTGTGACAGAGGGGACACAGGCTTTGCAAAATCATTGTGAATTAAAAAGAATCACAGAGGTAGGGAACCAGACTCACTTAGCATAGTAAGAAATGGAGCTTTACCTGGAGCTCTGATATTTGGTTTAACTTGAGACTGCACAGGCCTTTCAATGTCAATGCAAAAGCAGCAGATTGAAAGTCAGAATCTGCCAGATTCTGAGCAGGGCTTGAAATGATCTTGATCTCATATAGAAAGATAACCCTGGAGACAGTGTGAATGGAGGATTGAAAGAGAAAATGGCCAAAGATGAAGTAGGAGATTCTTCAATTGTGCAGGTAAGCAATAATAAGGTCATAAACTAAGCCTGCCATGGCGGGAATCCAGAGGAAGGAACAAAGAGATTTAGAGGAAAGAATTAATAGATTTTGATGATAATTACATATGAGGGGATAAGGGAAAGAGAGATGCTGAAGACCAACAGATATTCTCGTTTGAGAGACTATAGGAGTAACAATTCTATTGATGGAGGCCTCAATGCTCTTTGAGAAGGGGAGGGGTTTGAGAGAAAAAAAATAACAGGTTGGGTTAGGACATGTTAAGTCTGACATACCCGTAGGACACAGAAAGCACTCAATAATATTTTTGTAATCATAAGATATGTCCGGAGTTTAAGAGCGAGGTGGGGAATGGGAGACATGGTCCTGAGAGTCATCAGCATCTATTTCAGCCAAGGGAATAGATGGTAATTGCCCAGGGAAGTCATATCTAGGGTGTTGTGGGTGGAGGTAGATGATTGAAATGGCAGCCACTCTAGCCTCTAAAGCTGGAGACCCACTGAAAGACAAAAAGATTTCATGACGCTTGACATGTGTCTATCTGTTAGAAGAACTGAAAACTGACAAGCTGGTGAAAGGGAGACCAATTCGAAAACTCTAAGAGCAGACCAGTCCCAATATATGGTCAATTTCAACTCCATCATGAATAACACTTAATGAGGACATAAGTGATGATAGGTCTTTGACCATGATGAATAATAAATATGTCAATTTTTGGTTTCTTTCTTCACACAATTATTTTTCCCATAAGTTGGACTGTTGGGGTTTTTTCCCCTAATTTTTATTTATTTATTTATTTATTTATTTATGTCTGTGTTGGGTCTTCATTTCTGTGCGAGGGCTTTCTCTAGTTGCGGCAAGCGGGGGCCACTCTTCATCGCGGTGCATGGGCCTCTCACTGTCACGGCCTCTCTTGTTGTGGAGCATAGGCTCCAGACGCACAGGCTCAGTAGTTGTGGCTCACGGGCCTAGTTGCTCCGCGGCATGTGAGATCTTCCCAGACCAGGGCTCGAACCCGTGTCCCCTGCATTGGCAGACAGACTCTCAACCACTGCACCACCAGGGAAGCCCCTGGACTTTTTTTTATTGAATAAAAAATACTAGATAAAAAGTGACTGTTCAGTCACTAGTAGAGTCAAGAATAACAGTAACTATTATTCGTTGGGCAAATGGGCCAGAAAGAATAGAAAAAGAACTTATAGTAAATTTGGCTGTTTGACTACTCATCTGAGAACCTGTCATAGGTCATCAATTTAAGGGTGCCTGCAGCAGTGTTCAGCTCCAAACAAGGTCAGTAAAAAATGGCAAGTGCACAAGCAAAGAGGCTCCACCTATTCATGCATAATACGCATTCCATAGCTATTTGGAGACTCTTGGGACGCTCTGGTGTTTTAGTTTATAAGTCCAGGCTAGCATGTGTATGACATGATGACATGTCAGTGCATACGAAATGTCACTGTAAAACACTAGTTTTTTGGGGTTTTTTTTTTAGTTTTAAAAAGGTTCTTTATTCAAATTAATAGGGGAAGAGATACTGCCTCCTTGTGGGAGGTAAATCCCTTAAAGTCAGTGGCTCTGGCTGGTGGTACTCCTAAAGCTTGGTGTGAGGAAGCCTCTGGGTACTGTCTGCTGTTTCTGGGGTGGACAGAGCAGATGGCCCAGCTCCTGTTGTTGATCAGACTGGGCAAAGTGGGTTTGCTCAGGGCCAGGGAGCTGGGGTTAGAGATGCTGGCTTTTCCCAGGCTGGCTTTCAGCCAGTGGCTTGGGAAATCTTGGATGGGGATGCTGAGTCAGAATCAGCTGTTTCCTTCCTCTGTGAATTCGCACATGCTGTTCTCCGACTGGAAGGCCTCTCTCTCTTCTCTGGTGGAAAACTACTTTCACTTTAAGAACTCGGATTACTAGAAAGAAGGAAATCCTGCCATTTGTGACAACGTGGATGGACCTTGAGCGCATTGTGCTGGTTTCAGGACTTAATGAAGCTCAGGCTCTTGATGTCTCATCGCAGAAAGAATTCAGTGAGAGGCAAAGTGGTAGGTAAGAAGTGGATTTTATTAGAGAGAAACACACTCCACAGACAGAGTGTGGGCCATCTCAGAAGGTGAGAAAGGCCTAAAACACTAGTTTTGAATTTAAACAGGCATCTCATTAAAATGAAAAATACTGTAAACTTTCTAAAGAACATAAGCCTCTGTCTGATTTCTCATATCTTAGGAAATGCCATAAACAGAAAGATATTTGTCTATATCCATGGCCAGGTATCCAACTAAGTACTGTATAATGGAGTGAGTCATTTCCCTGTAAGCAATGATTTTAAATATACTGTAATTACCATACTGCCCATGTCACAAGAAGAAAACAAAACATCTGAGTAACATTACTGTACCTTACAAACTGTCAAACGTTCATCAATAATTTCATCGCACACTGGTAATGACCATTCAGCGCTTTTACTATTACAGACCTGCCAGCTTGATCTGAACAGAAGAGAAAACTTAGTAAGCTTAAGTGTTGGGTTCATAACTAGCTTTATCCCTACAATCCAGGCAAAACCCAGAAGCCTATATTTTAATTGGGTTGTTAATGTATTTGAAAACAATATTTCTAATGAGATTTTTTCCAAACTCAGAAAAAATGAAAGGGAAAAAAGTTATCTTTCAAAATATATTACTAGTTAGTATTGGGGGGGGTTAGAAAACAATTACCTATTTAGTGTAAGTCAACTTAACATTCTCCTAAAACTAAGATTTTCTTCAGTGAAAAAGTACTTGGAGGAAGTGGCAGGAGGAGGTGGATTAACAAGCTAGAATAGAATAAATGGTTATTTTAATTTGTTAGGGCTGCCATAACAAAATGCCACAAACAAGGGGCTTAAGTGACAGAAATTTATTGTCTCATGGTTAATGGAGGCTAATAATCCAAAATCAAGGTGCCAGCAGGGTTGGTTCCTTCTGAGGCCTATAAGGGAAGCATCTGCTCCAGGCACCTCTCCTTGGTTTGTAGATGCATCTCTCCCTATGTTTCTTCACATCATCTTCCCTCTATGAATGTATCTGTGTCCAAATTTCCTTTTTATAAAGACACCAGTCATAGTGAATTAAGGCCCACCCTAATGACTCATGTTAACTTGATTACCTCTATAAAGACTTAACTCCAAAAAAGGTCATATATTAAGGTACTGGAGGTCAGGACTCCAACATTTTTTGGGAGGGAGAAACAATGCAATCCATAACAATGGTTAAATAATGCTTTTTTGGAGAGTAAATGAATGGCTTTAAGTCCATCCATTTACCTGTTATTTGTTGTCAACTATCCCCAGGTAATAAGATAAAAGAGAGACAAATTAGAGATACATTACCAGAGAGCTCAGTTGCTGAGAGAAGCAGATTGGTACGCCAGTCCAGTTCCTTCTGTACAAAAGTATTAACAGGAAATTTTTTGTAGACCCACCCCATTAATGCCTCAGTAAAGCTGACTAAGAAAAATATCAACTACATGCTTAGCCATCCTATATCACTTATGACCATTACAATCACCAAATTTTTAAGTTCTAGTAATATGGAACCATTGAATTCTACATTTAAATTTCTCTATCAATGACATTCTTAGGTACTCTAAGAAAGTACCACCTCTAGAAAAATATCTTCCTCTCTAAAGCTGAACAACAGAATGATACTCCAATAATCAAATTAAGATGAATCTGGCTTTGCAACTGAGAAATTCTAAAGAGACTTAGACTCTTTAATCCACTGACCTAGGCTCACAAAGAGGTTTATTCTGAAGAAAGGCAATAATCTTACTACAATGTTGCCACCACAGAGGCCTGATTACTATTTCCTGCTCCCCTGAATCTTCCTGACAAACACAGAAAATGAACTCTCTTCCAAAGAAATAACTCAATACATGTAAAAAGATGTCCATTTGAGAATTATTTCTAGTAGCAGAACTTTAAAGTCAACTCAATGTCAATCAGTAGCTCAATATCAGTCATTATTACATTATATTTACTCTATGAAGGATTACTCAATTATCAAAAGTAGTAAACATAAAGATTATATAGTAGTCTGACCACGTGATACTACAATGAAACACACAGGTGGCAGCTCCATTCATACCCACAGAGTTTTCAATCAACTTTTGAGTGTCCTTAAGGAGACAACCAGGGATCACCAGATGATAGAAAAATTTCTAACATAAAAGGCATAGCTCACAAAGAGAGGGAGAAGAAACTTCTTGAAGGAAAGAGACTCTCGAAGAAGAAAACTTCAAATAAAAGCTATCATTTATATCCTTAGTGAGATATGGAAAGATAATAGCAACCACAAAATAAGAATAAATATTATTGTAAAAAATGTAAAGAAAAAAATGCATTTGAAGATCTTGAAATTAAATTCTAAGGTCAAAGAAACAATAAACTCAATAGAATAGTTGGAAAAATAAGAAAATCTCCAAAAAGTAAAGCAATAAGACAGCGGTGGGGAAAAAAGGAGAAAACATTAAGAAAGTTAGAGGATAGTTCAGGAGGTCCAATATCAGATAATAAGAGTTCCAGATAGAGATGACAGAGAAAATGAGGGAGAAATATTATTTAAAAAATCAGAAAAATATCCCAGATTTGAAGGGTAGAAGTTTCACAAACTGAAAGAGTTTGTCCAATACCCACCACAATAAAAGAAAATGGATTTACAGTACAGCACATTATTATGAAATTTTGGAACACTATAGACAAAAATAAAGACCTAAAAGTTCCAGAGAGAAAAAAAATCAAGTTACGTGCAAAATATCAGGAATCAGAATGGCATTAAATTTTTCAAAAACAACAGAAGCTGAAATATAATGGAGCAATAACTTCAAATTTCAGAAGATGACTTCCAACCTGGAATTCTATATCTAGCTAAAATAGCCATAAATATGGGGGTCAACTCTAAAGATCTTTTCAGGCATGCAAGATACCTCTGATTTGGGTTCCCTCAGAAACAATCCCTGAGATGAGGGTTTTGGTGCAAACAGTTTATTTGCAGGTGATCCCAGGGAGCACTAGCAGGGGAATGGAGAATTCAGATAAGGAAGAGAGGGGAGCAAGAAAAGCATATTTTATTGAATAGATCCCCTCTATGAACAACTGGGACTCCATCCTCCTGAGAAACAGCAGGAGACAGGTAAAACATGCATCTTAACCATCCTTGCCAAGGGGTGAAAAAGCTGATCCATCATTGCCCGAGAGCCTCTCCTGTGTATGAACAAAGAGAAACCCTTTGATGGAGAGCCAGAAGTGCTTGTAGTCATATCCAGCAACAGATATGGAATTTTGAATATCAAAACAATCCAGAGAGGGCACCAACAATATCCGCTAAAGGTTGCAAAACACTTACTATCTCATGAAGTTATAGAAGGAGGTGCTTTTGTCAAAATGATGGAGTACACCAGAAAAGGGAAAGGCATTTCATGCAGGAAACAGAAGATGCAACTCAGGAGAAAGGTGAAGGGTTCCGCTTGGCATGATGGTAAATGGAGATCAAGATGAGAACTAGGGCTTCCCTGGTGGCACAGTGGTTGAGAAAATGCCTGCCGATGCGGGGGACACGGGTTCAGGCCCTGGTCTGGGGGGATCCCACATGCCGCAGAGCAACTAGGCCCGTGAGCCACAACTGCTGAGCCTGCGCGTCTGGAGCCTGTGCCCCGCAGCAGGAGAGGCCGCGGCGGTGAAGGGCCCATGCACCGCGATGAAGAGTGGCCCCCGCTTGCCGCAACTAGAGAAAGCCCTTGCACAGAAACAAAGACCCAACACAGCCATAAATAAATAAATAAAAAGCAGTTTCTTTAAAAAAAAAAAAAAAGTAGCCCCTGTTTGCCGCAATTAGAGAAAGCCCGCGCAGCAACGAAGACCCAACACAGCCAAAATAAATAAATACATTAAAAAAAAAAAGATGAGAACTAGACAGCAACCAGCTGAGAGTTGAGGAGATCGGTGAACTCCAGGACAGATGTCCCCAAGGACATGAAATTGATATAATATCTGATGTGTTTCATCAGAGGAGATTAAGATTAAGAAAATTTAGGGAAACATTAAACGTAAATAAGGGATAAGTACATAGAAAACTAAGAAAACAAAATAGCAAGATAATTATTAACCTAAGTGAAAAGCAAAAAGTTATGCAAGAAAATAATAATCATAGCATGTTACATGAATGAGGTACTGTTCCACATTTCTTTCTCTTGACAACTTATCATATCTGTATTGACCACATTTTGTACAGTCATATATCCTTCATAAGAATGCATTATAATTCATGTAACACATTTCAGTTATCTCTGTTTTCTCTATTACAAATAATGCTAGAATGAACATCTTTGAACTTTTCTATAGGATAACTGAAATTTTCTGTATGATATATTACTAAGACGAAATTTCTGGGTCAAACGGTATACATATTTAAAGTTTTGATGGTGTTTTTTGTTTTTTGCCAAATTCTTCTCCAAAAATTTCTTTTCAGTTTATACTCCCACCAACAGTGCACAGTCCTTTTTTCCATATCTTCTTTTACAGTAGATATTATCAATATTATCAATCTTTTTGTGTTTTTTTCCTTTTTGACAATTAAAATTAAAAGAACAAGAGAGGAGAATTTGTCTTTTTTTTCTTAATTTTACATATGTATTATTTTAATTTTGTTTCAATGCACTATTTTTAAATTAACACAAATATGCTAACACAATTGATTCATTTAATTGAATCTTCAGACTATACAGACAAATTTTTCAAAATAGTGTTCTAAAGACAGGAGTTGTCCTTAATGCTGAATTATTTTACTCTGTAAAAATTCACAGTCTATTCTGTCATCTATAAGACAGCTGCCAAATAACCAATATAGTTATCAAGAGATTATCTTTGATATTTTAAAGGATCCATATATCTTACACTGTTCATTAATCTCTAGGTACCCAGTGTTGTAAATCCCAGATCCTTCAACCAAGAAGGGTGTGGATGTAAGGAAAAGAGAAAGATATAATTCACCTTTCTCAAATGAAATATAGGACTATTAATGAAAATTAGTGACAGTAAATGGGGAATCATATTAAATTGTGTAGATTGATGATCATTTCTTAATCTGTTCAGCCTCTTAGTTCTGTACTAAAGATTCTGTCATCCACAGGTGTAGACCCAGCTTATGGCATAGGATTTTATACACTGTCTCCTAAATTTCTAAGAATAGCCACTCAACTTTCTCTGGTATTAAAAACCTGTATAATTAAAACAAGTAGCTATTTGCTTGAATTGGGCATTTTTCTGAAAGGATGTGAAGCTGATTATTTTGTCCTAGGTATACAAAGATAGATCTAGTGTTTTATCACTTTCACAAAACCATGGACCATCCTCCACCAAAAAACCCAAAAAAACTTAACAGAGTAACTTAATAGCAGAATGTCACTAAACTTTAGTCTTTTTAAATAACTATTGGCTATCAAACTAAGTAATTTAAGCAAAAATAAATCATATGTATTTGGCCATTTTTTTTCCAAATTAACTATTTCAAATTTTAAAATCTCAAAAATCCTAACAGAGATTCTGAATTCATGAGCATTCCAATTGTGACTTTAGAATAGTTGTGGTTCTAATCATTGTTTTGAAATGTGTTCTGCTGATAACCTCTTCAACAAGATTCAAAATATAATCTGGCACTGTTTGCATTTGGTATATGTAGGGAATAAAGGAGCAGAGCAACTTCTCTGCCCATGCAGTACACCTTGCATCATTTCATTATTAAAGGGATGCTGTTGAATAAAAATGCATGGACACAGAAGACAGAGGCATGGGAAGAATATAAACTGGAAACTTGGATACTGCAAAGAATCACAGAGCACATGAGTGCCGGGAAGTGCTTTCCCATTCTCAATGGCCAGACCTGTATCGGAATATTCATTCCATCCTGGACTCCACAGGAACATAGCGATGTTGGAGAAAGCTGGGAGATGAGCCCTCACAATGATTAAGGGGTTGGACTAAGAAAGAAATGAACAGATTGCTAAACTTGGAAAAGGTGTGAGCTCTATTTAAAAATGGCTTCCATGTAATGGGACCAATTAATAGACAAAAATAGAAACTCGGCTGCTTTTCATTCCCACTGTGAGCAGAATAAGAGAAAACAGGTGGAACTAAAAATGAGGGTTAAGGCTGCCAACAGTTTAGCAAGTCAGGAGCAGCAGTGTGTATAGCAACCAGTTATGATATTTCATTCCACACAATCTGTAAAGTAGGGCAGTGGTGGAGGTAAATGTGTCATCACCACCAGAAGCTAAAACAATGAGTGTTTGGAAGGAGGGAGGAAATATTCCTAAAGTCACAAAGCCTAAATCCCCATTCCAGACCATCACAATAACTTAGGTGGCAATCCTAATGGATAAATTAAAATAGGCCTGGGGCTAAGCTGCCTGGGTTTGGCTTTTCCATACTAGCTTTGTGTCCTTAGACAAGGTGCTTTATCTATCTGTTCTTCCATTTCCTCATCTGTAAAAAGGGGGAATTCATCGTGTTTACCTTATGGAATTTTTGAGAAGATTGATGGGTTTAATGGTAGGGTAGGGGAGAGGAGGATACTCTTGTATTTGTTACTATTACTAATCCTCAATCAGAAGGCATGCAAGTTGAAGGAATGTATTTTGGGTAAGAATTAATTGATTTAGCTTCACATTCTAATATTTATAACTCTCTCTTCACCAGCATTGGCAGGAAGTATGCTAATTGTAGATATTTATTTTGCTGATGATGACTCTGAGGCAGACACCATGAGACTCACAGGTATGACTCATGCAAAATACTTTCACATATATCGAATACTTAGAATTTAATTGTCTAATTCTTTACGACTGGTGACCTGTGTTTATTTTATACAATAATTCTTTCTTTATAAGATATTATATTAACTAGGACATTAATTTCTAGTCATAACATGTAATAAAGATCACTTAATACATAATATATATCACTTAATCAAAGGCTGACTACAGACCCAGAGTAGTTAGGCCTGGCCCTCAGCCAACTACCCTGTATATTTCCCTTTGCTGCTTTGTGACTGATGCCAAAGCAGTTTCTTCTTTCAGTAGAGAAAATGCCTACCCACAATTTGACCAGGTTGCCTAATGCAAAAATCGGTTAAGGAAAACAACAACCAATATAAAAGGGCTTTATTGATTTGGGGAAACTAACTCTTTTGATGTATTTATTAAAAAGCTATGGATAGGCATGGCTTAGGAAAAAAAAGAAAAAAAGAAAAAGGAAAACCCTCCAGCAATTTTGTGTCACACCTGTAAAAGACCATAATCTAATGCAAAATGGTAGGACTGTGTTGGGTAATTAAAACTACTTTAAGACTCTTGATATTTAGGTCATTAAGAACAGAAAAATAATGTAACCTACATTCCTTTTGTCTGTCAGTTTGCTGTGTGATTATGTCAATTGTTCAATCCAGATTTAAAGTAAATAAATCCTATTCTATTGCACACCTACTCTGCACACAGAAATGGAGTATTCATACCTTTATGGTAATGATTTAGAAGCTGTTCTGCTCATATGCACAAACACACAAACACTTCTCTATGCGATTTTCCTTTTCATAATTATATGAAAAAATAAGTTTAAGAAAAGTGTCTTATGATTAGGCAAAAATGTTACATAATTTGAAGTAATTTTGGTAGACTGAAGATCTGAATGAGAGCTAATGAATCCAACATCTTTATTTTTAAGCAAAAACAGTCCTTGGCTTCTGTTAGTTGACCAAAGTGGTGGAGATGAGCCATACCAGTAACAGATAACCCCTCCTGGATGAAGAGAACTGAGTTCTTAGGTATCTGAGCCCAGATCTGTCCCTGAATACCACACAGCAATAGAGAAACCTGGGTGGTGCTCTATTTACACACCTAAATTACGTAACTCTGAAGATGAGCATTTAAAATATATTTATAGAGATGAACATAACTTTCAATAATACTTTCACCCAGCTCTCTCAGTCCAGTGAGACTGAGATTTATTTCTACGTTTAGAAATACTCCTTCAGAGAGTTTAACATATACTTTTCTTTAATGTAGTAAATGATACCGTGAATCAGGCCAAGAGACAAAAGTTGATGAAAAATATTTTCAACACATATGACGGACAAAAGATTAGTATCCTTCATATACTCAGAGCTTCTATACATATGATAAGTAACATAATAAAAAAATTGGCAAATGATGTAAAGTGATATTTAATATAAGAATAAACATGTATAACCAATAATAAAGTCATGAAAAGATACTCAGTCTCACTAGCTGTCACTGAAATGCAAACTGAAACAATGAGATGCCATTTTTCAAACATCAGATCAATCAAAAAAATTATGTTATAATAACCAGTGCAGGTGACAATACAGAAAACCTAACACTCTCAAGAATCACTGATGAGACCAACTATGATCAATTATAACATACTTTTTGGAAAGTACTCCAGCAATATTTACTGAAAATTTTAAAATACAAATCTGCAACCCAGCAAAGCACTTTGGGAAATCTGTGCTTGGAGTGGGTATTTGTCATCTCAAGTTCCTGGTATTCATTCCCTTTTGTCAATAACTTCACCCCAATTATTCTGTGGATAACCACACTTTCTTTGTTTTCAATCCATGTTTTTTGGTAAGGCTAGTAGCCTCACACTCAGGTCCAGATGGGAGCATGTGGCCTATGCTCAGCCATAGAATACTGGCTCCCGACCACAGTGACTGGTTCAGGGATGAGCCACTAGGCCAATGAAAGCCCTACCAAGGATTTCTAATAAAACTACTGGGGGGAAAAAAAAACTCTCTTAGCACTGTTGAATGAGATTTAAGACTGGAACTGATGACAGCTATTTTGTCAGTAAAAGAGGAAAGATTACCTGAGAAGTAAGCTTACAGAAAAGAAAGCTGAAACAAGAACCAGTAGGAGACAGAATCCTGAAGACATCATTTCAGTCCCTGGATCTAACAGCACCTGAAGCCCATAGTCATCTGGACTTTTCAACTACCTAAGCCTCTTGAGCTGAATTGATATTGAGCATCCTTTCTATGGAATATTATGCAACTTTTTAAAAATAAGGCAATAGAGCTACACATATTTTAAAAAGTTGGAAAATGTTTTCTTTATAGAGCTAGATAGTAAATATTTTTGGCTCTGCTGACAAAAGAGGTCTGTCACAACTACTTAGCTCTGTCTTTGGAGTGCAAGATAATTACAGACAATGCACTTAGCATGGCCAGATTTGGCCTGTGAACCATAGCTTGCTTACCCTTAGCCTAGGAGAATGTCCATGATAAATCATTACAAGAAAAATGATGTCATTTTAATCAAAGAATTTATTTAAAGAACAACCTGCATATAAGTATATATTTAAAAGTACAGTGAAAACAATGGAATAATATATATCAATCTGTTATCTCTGATTACCTCAGGTGGGGTAGGAGGGGGTTTCAGAGGAGGATTTGAGAGAGATTTAAATTTGAATCCTTTTCTTTCTACATCTCTATATTATTTGACTTGTTAAAATGAGAATACATTACTTTTTTTATTTAAAAACATCTAATGACATCAAAGAAGAAGGAAGGTATCAAACAGCTTTAAAGAAATGTAGTCCCTAAATATTAATTTAGCATCATAATTAGGCTAGAATTAGGGAAACTCCTGAATATCCAAACTGCCAGCACCTTTTAGCACAGGGCAACCAGCCTCAGTTTAACAGACCCATTTTATAGATAAGGCCTGAAGAGGTAGGGTGCTTTGCTGAAGTCACAGAGCCAATTAGCAGCAGAGCCTCATCTAGAAATGAAGCTTTCCAACTACCAGCCAGATTCTTCTTTCTTCACATATTACAGGTCCATAGATGCTGTTACCCTTTCTCATCTGACGTTAATGCATAGAAAATAGATGCCTCTCTTAATATAACATCATGAATATGTTTACAGCATCCAGCTCCAAGCAGCTCTGCCTTCAAAGATTTCTGCACCACAGTCAGGATTTCTCTTCTGTAAATTGTTAGCACTATTTTTAGGAGCGCTTTTCTCTGGCAGATCCAGGCGCTCTCGCATTTGAGCCTGTCATCTCTTCAGTGTGTATTTAGTAGTTTCAGCGCTCTGCTCACTGTTTGCATATCATGACACCCGGGCAGAGTTCAGCAATACAGAACGTCTTATCCATTTCCTCTTAATCCATTTTAAATTCATCCTGAGCCCATCAGAGCAGGAGATGGAATGAGAGTTTTATAATTACCTTTTGCAAACAGAACATTAAATTATTATACAGTGGAATCCTCTAGTTTCTTGGACATAAGATGGCCTTCTCTTGCTAGTGAATGAATGTGCCTATCTCTATAAGTACACATATGTACTTTGGAAATCAACCCTGTTAGCTTGAAGTTATTGATCAATTTTAGTAGATTACTGCAATAGATTCTTAAAGTGCTTTAAGATTAAGAGATGTGCTTGGCTTTCTTCTGTCATGTATCTCAAAGGAAAACCATGAGACGAGACACACAATGAAAAACAGCAGGTAATGCCATATGAAACTCCTTATTAAAAACATAAAGTGCCTTTCACTCCTGCTTTTATTAAGTCTACTTTTCAAGCTAAATGGGGGTTAGGTGAGGCGATTATAATACAAGTCACATCTAACTATTTCATTATCCATGTCCTACAGCAAGATAGCCCCCAGAATACCTTTGAAAGCTCCAGAGTGATGGCAGCAGGTTGAATATAATGAACAATGTTACAAATGCGGACATGAGAAGGCAGGACTAGTGGGGATGGAATCTCCTATAAATTGTGAGGCTGTAATTACTGAACACTGGCTAGGTCTCAGGTGACTTTGAACACTGGAAACCATCTTTAGCGGATTATATTTTTCTCAGCTAGTTAAAATGAAGCTAGTCAGAAGGACTGAAATTTATAAGGCACAATAGTGTATGTCTTACCAAGCAAAGGTATGGTTGGCTTTTATTACTCTAATTTTTGTCTAGTTTCTAAGACCATTCCACTGGGCATCGTGCACCTGAATTAAAATTAGATTGAAAAATATTTTTATATTCTTCTATCCTAGGGTTAAATTGCTATAAGTTTTATTTTCAAAGAAGTGAACAGTCTAATTTTTGGTGGAGGGGACGCCAGCTTTATGAGTCAGCACTTTTTCTAAATATCTTATTTGAAAAGATCACTAAATTAAAGATAGAAGGAAGGGAAACACATGAAGAGAGAGGCAAGGAATGAGTGGGAAAGGGGAAAAAGTATAAATGATAGTTACAATGAAACGTTGTGATGGAAACCGGCATAATCAGATCCATTTCCTTGATTCACCTTATCCATTTAACCCAAAACAACAAGAAAAATGAACGCTGCCCACTTTAATCTATTTTGATCCCTAGTCCAAATTTTAGAAGGCAGGGGAGTTAGTACAGATTTATTAACGAGCTTGAATTAACTCTGTTAGCTGGCCTCATGCATGGATAAACCAGAATGCAGGTGAGCATAAACCTGTTTTCTTGCCCTGGATCTTACCTGGATAAAATTCAATTCATTTCAATTCAGAGAACACAGCTCAGGCAAGACCACACCCAGCAGGACAAACGCAGGCCTGCTGTAAATCACAAAACAGCCTCTACCCTTATCACCCATCCTTTGGTAATATGGGAATCTGGTTAAAGAGAACACCATAGCATGGAGAGGAATGTCACAAAAAGCACAACCTAAGGAGGACATGTGGAAGAGGGTGCTGTTACCAGGGAGTTAGTCCCAGGCCACCAATCCCTCCCTGGTCCCTGTGAGCAGCATGGAAAGGCAAATCACCATCTTCATTCATTGCCTTTGCTTTGGCATCCCCTGGTGCTGTCACCTCAATTTCTCCTCCCACCTTCTGTTCCCTCAGTTACTGCCCCTGGCCCAGAGCCTGAGGTCCCAGGCATAGGCCCAGCTGACCACAGCCCAGTGGTGCATCCCCACTTCTGTTAGTTGCTAAGGTGACAGTGCCCAGCCACACACTGACACAAAGAAGCAGTAGGCAAGTGAGCATAGGTGTGCCAGCTGGTAGGGGTTCTCCCTCACATGGTCTTACAAATGGTGTCAGTGTCCAGATGACTTCAGCCCATCCCAGAGGTGCTCTGTGACAGTCCCCACACAGGCCTACACCTTCCTGCGTCTCTACCGGTGGGGGTAGGTTCTCTGGCTGAGGAGAAAACTTAGTCTGGGCTCAGAGCAGGCCATGAGGTTCAGGAGTGACCCTCATGATGGGGGGTAGGAGTCAGAGGATAACCACATCAGTTTCCTCAGCCCTCAGAGCTCTAAAGGATGCTCTGCAGTCTCTCATGGGGTCCCCAGTGGGAGCCCTCAGAGCTCTAAAGGATGCTCTGCAGTCTCTCATGGGGTCCCCAGTGGGGGCCCACAGCAATGACATTCTCAGCCTTCCTGTCTTGCCTCATAATGTCTTAGGATCACTTCCTAAATAAACTACTTAACTTGAACCACTGTCTCCAGGTCTGCTTTACATGGAACAACATCGAAGAGTCTTGGCATTGCAGCTACATCCCACCCAAACTAGAGCTGCTCCTGACCCCAAAGACCCATCTCTGATCTCCCAAGGAAGCAAAAGGTGCCCTTTGTTAATCAAATTGCTACTTCTACCAGGACAAAGCCAATTGTTCCACCAGACCGGATACAGGGGAAACTGCAGCCAGCTGGGGCAGAGTAGGCTCCTCCAAAGTATCCTCTTAAGAGAGTGGTGCCTTTGGGCCCTTGCGCTAGTGCTGGCATTTCACTCCTGAGTGATGTAATCCAAAATTCACTGCACTCAGAGGGGAACAATAGATGCTGTTGAGTGACTTACAGTGTGCTGCCCTAGATTTCACTGCATTGTGAAATTTGGAAAAAGATTCGCTTTAAGCCTGAATATAAGATATGAATAATGTAACTGCACTTTACCACAATTCTGTTACTGTACCACCATAACAATCAAAAAAATAGAACCTAGTGCACCTTGCCACCCTCAGTGGCCTCCAGAAATCTAGTTTCCCATTCAGGTCCTTGTTTCTTTATTAGTAAAGTCCAAATGTAATGTTTTGCAGAATAAACATGTTATATGTGCTGAATTGAATAGATGGCCATGGGTCTTTCTCTGACTATGGTATGTGGTGAAATGGTCTATGGTGATAGACTCTGGTGGGATGTTTCTGGGTCCTGTCCATGAGGCTGAACCACTGGCTAGAAGTTCTGCCTGCAGGAAACATAAGAGTCCAAGGGGGGGCTCCCCTGGTGGCGCAGTGGTTGGGAGTCCGCCTGCTGATGCAAGGGACACGGGTTCGTGCCCTGGTCCAGGAAGATCCCACATGCCGCGGAGCGGCTGGGCCCGTGAGCCATGGCTGCTGAGCCTGTGCGTCCGGAGCCTGTGCTCCACAGTGGGAGAGGCCACAACAGTGAGAGGCCCGTGTACCACACACACAAAAAAAAGAGTCCAAGGGGATGTGTGACAGGAGCAGAAGCACTGGGGTGAGCAACCATAGGCTATGAGATGTACAACTGGGTTAGAGGAGTCAGTTCAGGAACTAGACCCAGGCCAGTTCAAAGACCCTCTCCCCTTGGGATCTGAGCAGGCTTAAGGGAGGGCTGCACTACCTGTTAATCAGGGTAAGAGGGGAGGGGCTCTCTTCCCAGCTTCATCTTCTCTGTTTCAGTAAGAAGAAAGATCCCCCTGCCCCCTGCCGTACCACAAACTCCCAATGGAATGAAGAATCAAACACTGGATTAAGGAATTACCAGAACCACTACCATTCTGAGGCTGCCATTACTGGGGATCCCTGCGAATCTGGGAAGTGGGTCAGTTTCGTCCTCAGCTTCCTCAACTACTCTTCTTTAAGGGCCCCTCCTCAAGCCTTGGCATACTCAGTGCCCCTCTACCTCATCCTTATCCCCAAGCTCCTGGATCAGGATCATAGAATTTCAGAGTTACTCACTGAGCAGCTACTAAGCTCTGTGTCAGTAAAAATACACAGTCCCTGACTTCATAGAAATTCTGTCTACTGGGGAAGACAACATTAATCAAAGGCTCACACTAATAAATGCTACATGGTACGCATGGAAAAGGTTGTGAAGAGTCTGCTGTCATAAGAAGTACAACGAGGAAGCTGCTTAACAGAAAAGTCAGAGAGAACTGAGCAGGGGATGGCTGAACTGAATTCTCAAAGAAAATTAGGTATTAAGAAGTGAAGGAGGACTTCCCTGGTGGCACAGTGGTTAAGAATGGGCCTGCTGGGCTTCCCTGGTGGCGCAGTGGTTGAGAATCCACCTACCAATGCAGGGGACACGGGTTCGTGCCCTGGCCCGGGAAGATCCCACATGCTGCGGAGCGGCTGAGCCTGCGCGTTCAGAGCCTGTGCTCTGCAACGGGAGAGGCCACAGCGGTGAGAGGCCCACGTACTGCAAAAAAAAAAAAAAAAAAATGGGCCTGCCAATGCAGGGGACATGGGTTCGAGCCCTGGTCCGGGAAGATCCCATATGCCTCGGAGCAACTAAGCCCGCATGCCACAACTACTGAAGCCCGTGCGCCTAGAGCCCGTGCTCCGGAACAAGAGAAGCCACAGCAATAAGCCCGTGCACCACAATGAAGAGTAGCCCCCGCTCGCCGCAACTAGAGAAAGCTCACACGCAGCAACGAAGACCCAGTGCAGCCAAACCATAACTAAATAAATGAATAAAAATTAAAAAAAAAAAAGAAGTGAAGGGCTAGGAGCAGGATGTGGCATGGGGATGAAGAAGAGCATTCCACGCAGAGGTAACTACATGTGCAAAGGGCCTGTGGCTAAAGCGGTGGGAAGTCACTGAAGTGTTAAGAAGTGGCCAGAGGAGAGAGTTTGGTGGAGAAAGAACCTACTCAGACTTGTGTTAATAAGACTACATTGGCTGATGTATGAAAAGTGCCTGGAAAGAGCAAGAGGGGATGCAGACAAAGCAATGGGCAGGCTACTGCAGTGGCCTGGAAGAGGGGTTAGTGGCATGATGTAGGGGAGTGGCAATAGGGTTAGAGCCAAAAAAACCATTTTTGAGATAAGTTAAGGAGGTAAATAATTGGGCCTTGGTGATGGATCAGAAATGAGGACTGAAAAAGAGGCAGTAGAAAGGGTTCAGGCTTGCATAACTGGGTGGATGGTGGGGCCACTCACTGAAAACAGAGAACTAGAGAAGATCAAGTGTGAAGGGGAAATTCATGAGTTTGATGTGGATATGATGAGTCTGAGGTGCCTTCCAGACATCTAAGTGGAGATGACAACTTGACAGTGAACTAATGAATCTGGAAATCATCTACTACAAGTCTTCTGAGTGTTAAGAGTCTCTTCTACCCCACTCCCTGTGGATGATTGCCTAACCTCATCTTGTACACTCATTCCCATAAGGCATCTCAGTCCAGTGCTAGATGGTTCTTACAGAAGGAGAGCATTTTTTATGCTGCTTCCAAATCTACAAATACCACTCTTGCCCTGATTCCACCCTTCTCAGACACCCAAAGTAAAAACAGCCTAGCTTCTCTTCCATAGGATATGTAAAGGTGGTTAGCATGGATCTCCTCCCCTAGGCAATGTCTTACGGCCTGTAGATGTTCTCTGTTCTTTCATGTTTAACCTGCTCCAAAATGTCTGAGCCTCCACCATCTTAGTTGCTGTTCTCTGACTGGATTCCATTTGGTTGACCTGTTTCATAAATGTTCTGTCCCTTCCCCCCCTGACTTTGCTCCCCAGCAAGTCTGTCCCCTTAAGGCTCTGTTCTTCACAGTCATGATTTCAGCACAAGTCTAAGAGGGCACAACTATACACAAAGGCCCGGATGTTACCTTTTTTTCCAGGTGAATCACAAATATCCACAAAGAATTTGTTATAATCATCTGTAAGGAGTCCTAGGGACATGATCCCCTAAATTTTCCAAACAGCCATTAGAATGTACCTGCTCAGCTGAGTCCCTTGAATTAGAGGTTCTAATTATTTGAGGAGCCTTGAACTCCTTTGAGAATCTGATGAAAGCTGTGCACCCACCCACAGAACGCATGTATGCACATCCATAAAGAATTCCACATGAGATGCAGGGGTTCAGTGTTCTTCTGAAGACTGTCTCTGGAACCAGACTTAGAGTCCCATATTTCCATTTAAATTCCTCCTACAGCATCCTCTCCCCCAACCCACTAGCATATTTACTCCATTTCTCTCAAGCTAAGGCTCCAGGCACAAAACTAAATCCATGACTATCATACAATTGGAACTCGGAGAGACAATTTCATTAGCTCTAAGAAAAGATTCTGCCTTGTTGAGCACCGTGTCACTGAAGCCCACATCTTCTTCATGGAAAATATTAAGCAAAATCAGCTTTTTGTCTCACTCCATGCAACAAGAACCCACATATCTAAAATATCTTGTTACATTAAGTGACCTTCCCACAGCACCTTCAAAGTGTTTGAATTTCCTTGAGAACTTTTCACAGTTCTAGTTGGAGTAGAGGAGGTTTTAATTACTGAGAATTGGGTAAACATGCCTTCAGAAAAAGCTGTCTCTCTGGATAGAATCATTCAACTGGAATGAAAGCTTATTAAGACTGTGGCTACAGCTCCATTTCTTTTACAGCATGAAAAAACCAGCTGATTTCAATCTCCAGTGCCTCGATCAGATAGTCAAATAAGTTAAGTGACAAAGGAGGGTGAAAACATCTTGGAACTCTGTGAAGCATGTGTGCTAAGCATGATTACATAATGTTTTAGCAACCTACATTCACGGTTGCTTATTCACTCAGGCTGGAGGAGATTGAGAAGCTATGATTAGGGGTAATGCCTTGTATCTTTTGTTGTTGGTTTTTACAAAACATTGTACAAGCACATGTGTATGTGCATGTTCTTTTCTTCTAACATTCATTGAAGGTCTACTGTGGGCAATGTGAGGTACTCAAAGATGAATTAGATGTCATTAATGATAATCTTTTATATTCTGGTTGGGGAGATAAGACTCAAATGCAGTACAATTGTTTCAAATCAAATGCTATAGGTATTCAGAAAAGGAGAAGAGTTCTTTCACAGGAGATTTACCTTGTTTGAAAATTAGATATTCTTGGGACTTCCCTGGTGGTCCAGTGGTAAAGAGTCCGCCTTCCAATGCAGGGGATGCTGGTTCAATCCCTGGTCAGGGAACTAAGATCCCACCAAGCTGTGGGGCAACTAAGCCCGGGCGCCACAACTACTGAGTTTGCACGCCTCAGTGAGAGAGCCCACGTGCCACAAACTACAGAGCCCATGCTCCCTGGAGCCTGCACACCACAACTAGAGAGAGAAAAAACCCTCATGCCACAACTAGAGAGAAGCCCACATGCCACAATGAAGAAAATAAAGAAAGAAAAAAGAAATTTAGATATCCTTTCATCTGTGATTAGCAAATGAATTGCCTCAATTCTTTTTTTTTTTTTAATCAATCAAAAGCCTCGGGAGGGAGGGGAGGAGGAACAAAACAAAAAATTTAGTAAAATTCCTAATGAAGTTGATATCCCTCAGCTAAATAAATAAACCAAAAATTGAAAATAAGTAGTATCTACATATTTAGTAGTCACCTACAGGCATGAGCTGAAATTATATGGGAACTAAAATCTAGAACTACTCATGTTAATAGAGGGCACAGTTTTTGCCAAATTCATTCCTAACGATATTTCACTCAAAATAACAAAATTGCAGCAAAACCCCATACTAACAGGCCCCGCAATAAAGATACGATGTAATTGACTCCTTCCCTCCACCCAACCCTGTTCTCAGATCTGGTGGGCTACAGTTCTTCTATGAGGAGGGAAGGAATGGAGTGGAATGAGAAGGGGAACGTGTTTTCCTGGAAGTGGCAGGCAGCCTCTTCCTGGGAGGTAGGGAGGAGGAGAGTGGTTCCCTGGATCCTCAGGGTTCTCCTGAATCAGTCTCCCCAGATGAGGCCAATGAAATGGGCACAAGTTAACCAGGGGATTTCCTGGAATTGCTGCTGCTGTCAGAGAACTCAGTGCCTTTCATAGGACGCTGGATCACTGCCAGTGATACAGCTTAAGTCAGAGAGGACAACCATCACTAGGTGGCATCACGCTGCAACTGGGATGCAGGCAGATTTGGATCCCTCAGCTAAATCCCACAAACTCTGTGGCAGCTAGCTGAACAAGCTCTCCACCCTCGCTTTATTAAGCTCATGATATCTTGAACCTTCACTCTATAGAACTGGATATTTTGGACCCCACTTATCAGGTTTGGGCAGGGTTTTACTTGGTGCAATATCTTCTAGGTCATCGTTTTTATCCAAAAACAAATTTATGAAAAGGTCAGCTATAGCTTGTAGGAATGATGAACAACTCAAACAGAAACTGAAATCTGCAATATTTTATGAAGGAGATTTGGAGGCAAGAAACAATATTGAATGAGAAGTGTACAAATATGAAAGTTTCATTTTATTCAGGTTTTTAAACCGTATCTAGGCACTTCAAAAGTCTGCCATTATAAGCTCTAAAACATTCAAAAGCAACCATTATCTAAAAACACAGCTTAAGAAAAGAAAACATTAAAATCATGGGGCAAATTTTAATTCTATAAAACCAAGATACTAGATATCCTAAAGAGATTGTGCCCAGGGGATACATACACACACACACACACACACACACACACACACACATATACACACACACACACACACACACACCCTCAAGCCAGATTTCATGTGATCATGAAGTGTAGTTTCCTAATCTTTGAAATTTCAAGGTGTGTATTTTACCTTAGTGGTAGAACTAGTTAATTCAATAACTATTTAGGTAGCACCAACCAAACCATTTAAACATTGTAACCAGAAATTTTTATACAAAGACTTTAAAAATTGAATGAAAACAAAAGATCATCACCCATGTCGATCCTACTTTGCCTACTGACTGCACTGCAGTTTATCTACAGATTTGCTTCTCCTTCTCACCCCAGTTCCCCCAACACACACAACAGCAACGCAGCTTAGTGCTATAGGCAAAGCAACAAAGTAATAGCCCAGAACAGGTAGGAAATGTGATTAGAGTTATTTATAAAGTATTAACCCTGGTTTATTTTTTAAGAAACCTCTTTTCATAGAGCACAGACTTGTGGTTGCCAAGGAGGAAGGAGGGAGGGAGAGGAGGGATGGATTGGGAGTTTGGGATTAGTAGATGCAAACTTTTATACGTAGAATGGATAAACAACAAGGTCCTACTGTATAGCATGGGGAACTATATTCAATATCCTATGATAAACCATGATGGAAAAGAATATGAAAAAGAATATATATATATTATATATATAACTGAATCACTTTGCTGTATGGCAGAAATTAACACAACATTGGAAATCAACTATACTTCAATTAAAAACAACCTCTTCTGTTATCAAACAATGAGGCATCAGAGGTATAAAGAAGGGTTCTGCTAGCGTACCATGAAGGATTCTGTTAAGGTACTGATGAGAACTTTGACATAGCTAACGAAGACATCAACACTTGAAGGAATAGAAACATTTCTTATTAGTGCTTAAGATGAGCATTTTTGGTGACTGAAAAACTTGAACCTCCTCACTAGCTTCCGTGACTCTTGTGACTACATCACTCAGTCAAGAGCACTGCAAGAACTATGTGGCCACCCTTTTTGCACCATCTGGTACACTGCAGTTCTGAGAACAGGGAGTTAATTGGCTATATCTGAGCAGTCACAAGATTTATAGGTTTGATTATCCAAAAGAGATGCTTTTACCCTGATATATATGGCATTTTCATTGTGGTATTAATAATAATAAAAGCATGCCAAATGAATGAAAAAGCATCATTATAAAAGAGATTTGTGTGTGCAGCGAAACCGTATGGGTGGCTCGTGGTTCCCACAATGAAGATGTAACTATTTTCATATACAAGTTATTAGCTCAAGTTGTTCTTTATTATACCATAACTCTGCTCCTATAGCAACATAGTCATAGAAGAAAAATAATTATGCCTGGGTGTGGCATGCCAGATGTTTTTAAAGCAGAGGTGGCAGTTTAATTCTAAGCCAGTTTAAATGGTTAGATAAAAGCTGTCCCAGAAAAAAAAAAAAATCTCTTCTAGACCAGCACTATCCAATAGATATATATGCAAGCACATACCTAATTTTAAATTTTCTGGTAGCCATATTTTTCAAAAGTAAAAAGAAACAAGGGAGCTTGATTTTAATAGTATGTCTTAACCCAATGTATCTAAAATATTGTTTCAATGCGAAATTAGTATAAAAATTTATTAATGAAATACTTTACATTCTTTTTTTCCTATTAAGTTTTCTAAATCTGATGTGTATTTTACACTTACAGCAAATCTCAGTTCAGACTAGCTGAATTTCAAGTGCTCCATAGCCACATATAGCTAGTCGCTACCATAATGAACAGCACAGTTCTAGACTATTCCCTTACTTACATTTAGGACTATAGTTAATCCCTTCCATGCATTTTATAAAAATATTCAGAGAAGATGACTCTGGCAAGGCTCTCCACAATTTGTTAATCACTCGGAAATATCTGCGTGTGTCCTCTTCACAGAGGGCAGCTGAGTACTTTCATTCAATCAAGACGATCACAGTTCTAAGTTCAACCCAGAAAACATATTTAAAAAAAAACTTTAAAAATCCTGGAGTCCAGTAACTATGCCTTGGTTACTTTGTCTATCTATAGGAAGGAGGAAAACCCAGAGATTAGGGGAGGCAAAGCTCTACATGGCGTATTCCACATCCTCACCTAGCTGTGGGAGGGAGAAGCATGTTGCATGCAGTTGTAGTGAAAATTAAAGGGAATAATGTGTGAAACGCATCAGGGCCCTCAAATGTTGGCCTAGTCAGGAATTACCAAAGGAAGAGAAGGCTCTGTCCCTGCCCTCAAGCTCTAGGTCTAACTGGATCCAGGGTAATAGGACAGAAACCATGACACTGGAAGAACCCAAACAGAGCCCAAGGAAGCAGAAGGCTGGGTTAAGCCACAGAATGTTTCCAGGTGTGGATACATGTGGTGTTGTCTGCCACTAACCCCTAACTCCTAATCTGCCCATGGAACACTTACTTGTGGACGAAATTAAGTGGGTTTTTGTTCATGTGTTTGTTTTCAAGTAAGCATCAGCTTTGAATGAGCAAATCATAAAAGAGCAACTGGCAGCCTGAGATGGAAAGGACAAGAGGTCTGGAAGAGGGAAGAATTGTCCCATTTTTTTTGACTAGGAGATGGTACTAAGTTCACCAAATGAGTGGGTGTGTTATTCCTTTGTGCTTTACCTGAAAGTCATCTCTTACTCCCTGTCTACTACCTGTTGCCAGCATACAGAACTCAGGCCTGGGGAAATGGCCCAGCTTTGCATGCCCTGAAGACCTCTCTGCTGGTGAGGCAATGCAGAATAAAGGGAATTCATAAATTCTGCATGTTTGCCAATGTGAATGGTGCAAATTCAGCTGAGTTAATAATAAAAGGCTATGAGAGAGATGAGTCAGATAGGGTTGGAAAGAAGAATTGGGATAAGGCTCATGCCCTGTTCTGTCATAACGGTATTTCTCCCAGCTACCTGTGTTCTGGAGTTAGCTCACAACCAAGACCTTTTATGCTCTCCCATGAGACAGAGCTCTTGGAAGAAATAATTCAACCAATTCCAACTAGAAACACAGCAAGTGGGGTGCTATCAGTGTTTTCATCAGTTCAGACTGCTATAACAAAATTATCATAGACTGGGTGGCTCAAAGAACAGACATTGATTTCTCACTGTTCTGGAAGCAAGAAATCCTAGATCAAGTCACCAGTAGATTCAGTGTCTGGTGAGAGCCTGCTTCTTCATTGCAGCCAACTTCTCACTGTGTCCTCATGGCAGAAAGAGGGCTAGAGAGTTCTCTTGGTTCTCTTTTATAAGGGCACTAATCCCATTTATGGAGACTCCACCCTCATGACCTAATTACCTCCCAAAGGCCCCACCTCCTAACACCATCACATTGGGGGTTTGGATTTCAACATATGAATTTTGGGAGGACACAAACGTTCAGTCCATAATAATCAGTAATCCCCAAGGATATAAGCTCCCTGAAGACAAAGCTTTTGTTTGTCTTGATAACCAGTGCCTAGGCTTAAAAGACACTTTAAAGGTGCTTAATAGTAAGTGCTTAAATATTAATTGAATAAAGGAAGAAAGGGAGACCAACAACTGTGGGTTTGGAGTATCAAGGCTGGCTAACATTGTAATGTCTGCAGAGGCAAGACAAAGGACCAATCAAAACCTACCAAGGCCAAAGCCAAGCATGAGAGCAGATGGGAGAGAGGTCCACGTAGGCACTACAGAAAGAAATGCAGACTAGAAGAAATTTGGGAGCTATCATTCCCAGCTTTTAAATACAAGTAAATTCATCTCATTTGTGGATCAATTTTTTTCTACTTTTCCTCTATTGATTTATCACTTTTGTTAAGAATCTACCCTGAAATCTAATCACTTTACTTTCAGAAGGCTAATCTTAAATTCAGCCCAGAGGACATTTTTTGTTACTCTTAATCATACTATCTTCCAACAAGCTAAATAAGTTCTCTCCATCTTTGATGTTTATGGTGTTCAAATATTTGTAGACCATTATGACATCTCCCACTAGTTGCTGCTGAGTGAGGCTTTAAGGATTAGACACATTTAGATCCTTTAAACCTGGAAAATGCCTCAAATCAATGCTCCCATTACTCTAACCATTTCTGACGCTCTTCTTGAGAGTGTCTTCAGGGTCATTGTACATCTCTACACCACTAAGTCTGCAGCTCAATTTGATGTTCCAAAGTCATATAATGACATATTTTTCTTGGATCATCTGCATCAAAATACCCCAAGAGTAATTATTTAAAATCAGATTCTTTGATCATACAACCAAACCTAATGAATCAGAATTTCTGGGAGGTGAGTCCAGAAATTCAAAATGTTAACAAGACAGATTTTTTTGGACACACTGAACCTTGAGGGTCATCTACAAAAAGTCATTACTGAGAAATCCTTAACATAAAATATGAATACCTTTCCTATATAGGTGCCTAGTATTTGTGACCATCCCACAAGTTAAGGCAATAGGGAGAAAGCAGAAAGGATCTCAGACATTCAAGACAGGAGACAAGCAGCTTTGGCTATATTACTTGTAGTATTTTTCTCCATTACATTACAACTTTCAGTTACTCTTTTGTTTATTTCAAGTTTGTGGAATTGGATTAATTATATTCTGGCTTTTTATGACATACTTTCATCATTGGTTCCTGTGGCTCTTATTTATTTGTTTGCTTGCTTGCTTGCCTATTTAAAATATAATGAACACCAGTGATCCCACAGCCTAACATAGAAATTAGAACATTTACAATAACTTGCATCCTCCTGTGTGATCTTTTATCTCTTGTCTCTCTGTCCCAGCTCTCCTTACTATATAGTCTACAAGTGCAAATTCAGGGGCTGGCAGGGTTTATGCTGGGATATTTTATAAGGTTCTTCCTTCCCACTGAAAAAACTTAAAAAAAAAAAAGAAGCACATAAATTATTCAATTTGGATAGAACATAGAGGCTTTAAAGGGAGAGGAAGCCTGAAAAATAGTCTAGAGTCAGATTACCAAGAACTTATGCTATACTAATGAATTTGGACTGTCATTTTAATAGTGTGAAGTCACTGTGTATTTTACTGTTCTTCAGAAAGGTTCACTAATCAGTAGTACATAGGCGTGGAAATGGAGAGAAACAATAAGCAGGAACAATGGCTAATAAGCTGTGTTTTCAACAAATGAGCATTAAGTGTCTACTGTGTGCCAGGTGCAGCGCTAGGCTCCAGGGAAACAAAGATGGTTTCTGCCGTCAAAGATCCCACAGTCAATTGGAGAGACAAATAAATTCACCCAAGTGCCTTAGATGAAATGAGAGAAATCTATACAATGGAGAAGTGAGACCCAAAGGATGAAGATTCGATTCCATTAGAGAAATGAGGAATATCAGGAAAAGTTTCCACAGGAAGGTCATGTTGGAGCTGAGTCTTGAAAGATGATTTTGAAAGAACTCTAAATAAAACAAAAACTTGAGTCTCAGATATAGGATTGGAAAAGGACTAGTGTCAGTGCCTTTTAACCCAAATTCTACCTAATGTTCACTTGGTTTCTAGAAATTCACTATTATACGTGTAAGCATGTTGAAGCCAGGAGTCAGGTGATTCAGTCTCAACAGTGCACAGTCAATGAACCACTGTTCAGCAACCAGAGTATGTTCAAAATCACTCAACCTCTTTGGACTGCATGTGAAAAGGAAATATAATCCACAGTTATATGTTTTTTAAAACTTTAATTTCTTCTCCCATTTATTTTCCTCATACCTTGGAGCACTTTTGATGCCACTCTCCTAGAAACTCTCTAAAAATATCTCCTCCTCCACACCTAGTCTGAGCACTCTGGTTGTTCTACCCTCCCTTTATGCTATCATTCTCATTTTGCATCACAAACCCCAAAATTCTGTCCTGGTAATAGCAGAACACTCCTCAGGCAGCAAGAAAGGTAAAGAAACTGCAGACAAAGCCAAAACTCTTTTTTTGCAGATTAGGGGATGGGTAAGGCTGAGAATACTCTTAGATTATTTAAGGAAAGATAGTTATTAGGCCACTGACAGTTCATTATTATCTTCGTGTTAGGCATAACTACATATTTAAGGATATGATTATTGTTTCTTCTCCTAAGAACCTGAGTTTATCAGTCACTACAAAGAAGGGCTGGATTGTAAAGTGACCCTTGTTTTCTTAGCTTCCAAAACCATTGC
The DNA here is from genome assembly GCF_964341445.2 of Mesoplodon mirus. NCBI lineage: Eukaryota > Metazoa > Chordata > Mammalia > Artiodactyla > Ziphiidae > Mesoplodon > Mesoplodon mirus. The sequence goes on along the minus strand of NC_138978.1, from coordinate 90,864,483 downwards.
TCAACACCCATTTTACCTGGAATACCCTTTTATCCTTACAAGCCAAGCAACCAGACTCCCTTTCATCAAAGGCAACCTCAAAACCTATTCTCTCCACATTCTAAGTGAATAACTGGCATGTACAGACGCTGAAATCTTTCCTTTGCTCTTATTGTTTCCATTAATTTCAAGACATCAAACCTTCCTTTTCATGACATCTCCTCCATTGACTCAAATGTAAATTATCCTAATTTTGTTGTTGCAATTTTGAGAAATACCACCTTGATCGCTGGCAGTAAAAAAAAAAAAAACCTTTTCTTCTTTCTTTTTTTAAAAGTCATTCCAAACTTAATACCATATGTAGCTCAGCCCCTAATATATGAGACTGCCTGTTTTCAAAATACAAAGGTAGAATTATTAAATTTTTTTTTAATTGTTCCATTTCCTTGTCAACAGTTAACATCACCAGCTTTTTGGTATTTGTTTTATTTTTCTGCCATTCTAATGGGTATGAAGTAGTATCTCATCATTTTAGTTTGCATTTCCCTGCTGACCAATGATGTGAAGCATCTTTTCATTTGTTCCTTTGTCAAACATCTTCGTTTGTTATTTGTTCATTTAAATCTTTTGGTCTTTTTTTTTTTTAATTTTTGAATTTTATTTTATTTATTTTTTTTATACGGCAGGTTCTTATTAGTCATCAATTTTATACACTTCAGTGTATACATGTCAATCCCAATCGCCCAATTCAGCCCAATTCAACTTAAGTTTCAAGTATAAGTAGAACCAATTATCTTGAATGAATTATAATTTAATCATTGGCATCAGTCTCTCTCTTCTGAATAGGCTGAAGATGCTCACTTCACTTCTGCATGTGTTCTAGAGACCGACTTCAGTTCTATATGTGTTCTAGATGTGTACATCATTTCTGCATGTACTATAGATTTTTTTTTAAGACATCTTTATTTTATTTTATTTTATTTTTTGGTTGTGCCATGCAGCATGTGGGATATTTGTTCACTGACCATGGATCAAACTCGTGCCCTCTGCATTGGGAGCATGGAGTCTTAGCCAGTAGACTGCCAGGGAAGTCTCATGTACTATAGACTCTTATTGTTAGAAATTACATATTTATATATTTTGTGCCCATTAACATAGATTTATAATTAATATATTATGCATTTGTCTTTTATATCATATAGGAAACCAAAAAAAAAGTTACAAACCAAAAATGCAATAATACTGGCTTTTATATTTACCTATGTCATTACCTTTACCAAAGTTCTTTATTTCTTTGTATGGCTTCAAATCACTGTCCTTTCATATCAGCTTGAAGGACTCCTTTTAGCATTTCTTATAGGGCAGGTCCACTAGCAATGAAATCTTTCAGCTTTTGTTTATTAGGGAATGTCTTAATTTCTTTTTTCATTTTTGAAGTATAGTTTTGCCACATATAGAATTCTTGGCTGGCATAATTTTTGCTACCAGCACTTTAAACATGTCACCCACTGCTTTCTGCCCTCCATACTTTCTTATGTGAAGACAACTGTTAATCTTATTAAGGATCAGGTGTATGTAACGAATTGCTTTTATGTTGCTCTCCCAGGATTGTCCCTTTGTGTTTAGCTTTTGATAGTTTAGTAATAGATGTCTCAGCGTGGATCCTTTGGAGTTTATCCTACTTGAAGTTTGTTGAGCTTCTTGGATGTGGAGATCTGTGTCTTTCATCTAATTGAGGGAATTTTCAGCCATTATTTCTTCAAATGTTACTTTTTTCCCTTTCTCTCTCTCTTCTCCTTCTGCAATTCCCATAATGTGTATGTTGAAATACCTGGTGAAGTCCCATAAATCCTTAGGATGTGTTCCTTTTTCTTCATTCTTTTTTCTCTTTCTGCTCCTCAGACTGTTTAATTTCAATTGTCCTATCCTCAAGTTTGCTGTTCTTTCTTCCACCTACTCAAATCTGCTGTTGAATCCCTCTAGTGAATTTTTCATTCAACTGTAATTTTCAGCTCCAGAGTTTCTATTTGGTTCATTTTTTTTTTATGTCAATGTTTTATTGATATTCTTTATTTGTTCATACATTGTCCTCCCCATTTTTTTTTTTTTGGTGGTTGTTGCTGTTGTTGTTTTTTAGTTCTTTATTCATAGTTTCATTTAGATCTTTGATTTAAAGTCTTTGTCTAATAAATCCAATGTCTGATCTGGCTCAAGGATGTTTTCTGTCAATTTGTTTCCTGTGAATAAGTCATACTTTCCTGTGTCTTTGCATGTCTTGTAATTTTTGTTAAAATTTTCAGTGACGTTTTGAACATTATAATGTGATAACTCTGGAAATCAGATTCTCTCCCTCTCCAGGGTTTGCTGTTATTTTTTATTGAGGGCTTCAGTCATCCATTGTTAAGCGATTTTTCTAAACTATTTTGGCAAAGACTGTATTTTTTGTCATGTGTGATCCCTCAAGTCTCTGTTTTGTTCTCAGCAGAGAGTCAGTGATCTAACAGAGACTTCCTTAATGCTGAAATTTAGCAATTTCTTTTTCATTAAGCTCTCCCCCAGTTGTTGCAAGTTTTTTATTAGATTCTAGAGTTCTAGAAAACATAATTCTGTCAGCTTTTACCAGCTTAATGGCTGCTTCAGTGGAGGGACCAATTCTTAGAGCTCCCTACTTCACCATTTCTGTGACATCACTCATGCACCTCACTTCTGTATATGCTCTAGATGCACACATCCCTTCTGAATGTGCTCTAAACACATGCTTCTATGTGCCTACTTAGATTTGAATTTGTCTCCAATCATGGAATCTCACAAGGGGTTATAAGTAAGAAGATTGACTTTTCTTAGCTTGCTTATCACTCATTCTGTGGAAAAGAGCAATTCCTTTTATATCTACATATGTTTTTTCCTTTCCATTTGTTTCTCAGAATAGGCCTTAACAATTGCTCTTTACCTATTTTCCTCTAGACCTACGGACTAAAACTTGTAAAGTAGGCCAAAAAGCAATATGATTCCTTTTTGTTCCAGTCGTTCAGTAATTCCCTATAAGGAAAAATGATTTATTTAATGCTTGTAAACCCCTCTGAAGTATGAGGACATTACATATTACTGGGAAGAGGCAAGAGCCGTATGTTAAAAATTAATTGGAGGAAACCACTTGCAGATTGTAATAATGAAACATCCCAAGTTCCAAGGGCACTGGGGACTTCAAGTAAACAAGCCCTCATTAATTTGGCTAATTAGTCACTTGCTGTATTTGCTGGTTTATAAGCGGCACCCTCTTAAGCAGAAAATTGAGCTATAAAGTGCTAAGAGCCATATGAGTGGTAAAGATGGCATCAGTATCCTACACCTAGGATTTCAAAGCACATCTTATACATTCAAAAATGCATTTAGGAGATGTGCATATTTCTGACTTATCCACATAATCTGAATGGACAGAGGGAAGACAAGAAAACATGTCCTATTCTAATAGATGGCAGAAAAGAGGAAAGGTTAGAAAGAAACCGATGGAAATCACTGTTAAATTTTTTTCCATAAAGGAGGCCAACGGGCTCTTTTAGACTAGACCTCACACACATGGGTAGTACCTTGTGACTGGTCAGTATAGAGGAAAGTTTGATTCCTGTGACTGGCAAATGCACAACCCCATGTACTCCAACTACTGGAAATCTTGTCTCATAATGAGAGGGAGGAAATTAGATATCTCACATAAACTGTGGCAAACCTAGTGAACTATTCTGCCACCCAAACAGAGCCTCAGTTTATTGAGTTGAATGCTTGTGTCTACCAGATGTAGTGTCTTGCTTTCTCTGACTGAGCTAAAAGATATAAACATTTCCTGTTTATAACAACTTACAATAACACCTTCCCTTCCCTGGCTTCCTGATTAGCAGCTGGAGACTCTCTGGTTCCAATAACATTACATTTATAAGCCAGGTCCCAGGCTGAGTCAGACCTACATTTGGCTAATACAATCCATCATGTATTCAATCTTATTCGTTTCAATCACTGAAAAATGTTCTTGATCTTGTTCTTAAACTCTAGTGACCTATTAATTCAAATTCAATTTTAAAAAGTACTAAACACATACTATATACAAAAGCACTAACAGAGAGGGTACAAAGATGAATATGATTTTTCCTGTCTTAAAGGGCTTAAAATTTGCATCTGCAATGACTGTCATCTGCAGGACAAAGAGCATGTTACTGGTAGTACAATACAGTGGCTAACTTCCTGTCATCTAGGAAACTGAAATAGCTTCCAAATTCCAGACTCACTTAGAAACCCATGATTCCAAATGCATTCATTTAAATGACTCTCATGTAGCACTTGCACTTTTCACCACTGAGTCTGTCCCAGAACGGCTTTCTACTTGCTTTCCAAATACAGTCCAGGTGTACCAGGGCGGCAGGGAAACTGTGGGAATAAACAGGGCTTATTTAGTTGGTGCAAAGAGCAAACGTAAATATCCTTATTAGCAGGCAAAGAGCTAGAATATATTTTTGAGTGTTGCCAATGACTGGGAGAAGCAAGCTGCTTTTATCATGCAGTGGTGCAAATTAGATATTTATGGGTTTCCTGTGGTGTTCAAGGTGTTGCTCCTTTCCAGTATTTTAGGAAGAAAAGCTTTGTGTTCTAAGAATAGCTTCATTGATGATTCTCCCTTGGGCACAAAGCTATTCTGATCTGGACTAGTAAATTTTATCTGAAGAGCCTAAAACTCTGAGGGAGTCTGAAGTGTACCCTTAGGCTTTGGGGGTTCTTAGTGTTTTTCTTTAACAGCTTTATAGAGATGTGTTTCACATACCATACATTTCAAGTGTACAATCCAGTGGTTTGGGGGTATATTTACAGATATGTACAACCATCTCCACAGTTAATTTTAGAATATTTTTATCACCTTGAAAAGAAATCCTGTACCCTTTAACTATCACTCCTGTATCTTCTTATTCCCCCAGCCTCTAAACCACCACTAATCTACTTTCTGTCTCTACAGATTTCCTTGTTCTAGAAATTTAATATGAATAGACTCCTATAACATGTGGTCCTTTGACTGCCTTATTTCGTTTAGCATAACGTTTTTAAGGTTCATCCATGTCATAGCATGTATCAGTACTTCATTTTATGGCCAAATAAAATTCCACTGTATGAATATACCATATTTTGTTTATTCATTTGTCAGTTGATGGACATATGGGTTGTTTCTACCTTTTGGTATTATGAATACTACCACTATAAACATTCGTGTATAAGTTTTCGTGTGGACATATGCTTTAATTTCTCTTGGATATATATATAGGAATAGAATTGCTGGGACATACAGTAACTCTATGCTTAATCATTTGAGGAACTGCCAGACTGTTTTCTAAGGTGGTTGAATCATTTAACATTCCCATTTATAGTCCCAGAAGTGTACAAGGATTCTGATTTCTCCACATTCTTGTCAACACTTGTTATTATTTGACTTTTTATTCTAGTCATTCTACATACTGTATGAAGGGGTATCTCATGATTTTGATTGGCATTTCTCTGATGACTAATAATGCTAAGCATCTTTTCATTTGTTTTTTGGCTATTTGTATGTTTTCCTTGGAGAAATGTCTATTCAGATCCTTTGCCTATTTTTTAATTGGGTTATTTGCCTTTTTATTATTGAGTTGTAAGAGTTCTTTATATATTATGGTTATAAATCCCTTATTGGATATATGACTTGTCAACATTTTTTCCCATCCTGTGGGTTGTCTTTTCACTTTCTTGATGGTGTCCTAACATTTTTTGTGGTAATGAAGTTTTGGAGAACCTTTGTAGCAGGGTGTGGCTTTGCAGCATGACCCCAGCAGCATGGGTCAGCTTTTGACATTGCCTAACTCCTTCACCTCCTTCTCTGACATGACCACCTCTGAACCCTCCCACTCATCTCCATACCCCTTCTCTCTTCCTGCCCATTCAGTTCGAGTCACACTCTCCTTCTTTCTATCATTTAGACACACCTTTTTCCTACATTTGAATCCTGACATTCAGATATCAATTCAAATGTCCTTTCCTCAAAGAGTTCCCCCACTACTGCCCATCTGTATCACCCCTATCTAGTCATTATCATATCCCCTATTTAATTTTCCTCATAACACATGTCTTGGTTGTTTATTTACTTGTGTAAATACTAAACTATTCCACCAGAACATAAGCTCTATTAGTGTAGGAACTTATCTGTTTTGTTCATTGCTGTATCCTAAGTTCCTAGAATAGTGTCTGCCGTATAGCAGGTGCTCAATAAATGTTTGTTGAATGAATGAATGAATGAATGAATGAATGAATCCTCTGGCCCAGACATTGTGCTAGGGACTAGGGGCAAAAAAGACAGACAAATCCCCAAACAGGGGCAGTGTTTCTATAGAAATAAGCCTTGTAGTCAGTGTGCTTGGGGGAGGTATATCAGGGGTCCCCAACCCGCAGGCCATGGACTGATACCAGTCCAAGGCCTGTTAGGAACCAGGTCACACAGCAAGAGGTGAGTGGCAGACGAGCGAGCGAAGTTTCATCTGCCGCTCCCCATCGCTCTCATTGCCACCTGACCCATCCCCCCAACCCCCCGCCGTCCGCGGAAAAATTGTCTTCCTCGAAACTGGTCCCTGGTGCCAAAAAAGGTTGTGGAGCACTGCCCTAGAGCATTCTTCTTGCAGCCTCTCTGATGCTTCTCTCTGCCCATACTGCTCACCTCCTCTGCCATCTGCAGAGGAGTGAATATATTCACTCCTTGCTTCAGAGTTTGTATCAGAAGTTGACAGTCTTGCTTATGCATGATCAAACCATGTACAGTTGTGCAGAGCCTGCACTGCCAAGGAGCACCCAGTTTGGCAGCAGCAAGGCAGAGGGAGAAGAGTAGGGGCTGAAATCCAGCCTATCCTCTGCTAGCCATACCAGGAGGAGGAGGTGTCTTTTTGTAATCTGTCCACCCAGAGGCAGTGACATTTGGCAATTCATAGTATATAAGCTAGCAGCAGCTCTCTTTCAAAATACCAAGGGAAGATTCCATCTTTGCCAATTAATTTCTACAGAAGACTGAGCCCCTCCAAAACCCTGGATAAAGGAGCCAGCTCCAGGATGCTGGCTTTGCCTCTCTCTAACCTCAGTGTGTTTGGTCCAGGGCCCAGGGTCTCTGTGTGATGTGTGCTCTCTCCTCCTAATCAGTGTTCACCATCCTGAAAGAGGAAGCATTTTTTAAAGCTTTTGGTGAAACACTCACTTCTTGATTAGGGTCTGAAATGAGAACTAGTCATTCTCCAGAATAACACTTCTTCTGTTTCAGGAGTCACTCACCCCGGTGGTAGAGACTCAGGTTGATGGCAGTTAACTTATGTAATGCTCAATATCCTGTGGGTTACACATGCATGACAGCTGAAATCCAGCATCTAGTGAGAAAGGCCACTTCATCTATGAATTCTGCCCCTATTTTCCTTCCTCAGAAATGTTTATGGTACATTTCACAATATTGGGGTGAGGAGTAAAATAACTATATAATATTGGACTGAATACCAAAGAGGAATGAAACCACTTGCAATATTTTTCCAATATTTCTCTAAGACCTTAATGAAATTTTAAGTTTAAAGGAGCCCCACACAATTTAAATACATATGATGTTCTATAAGAAAATTGTCATAGAAGCCCAAACCTCCATTATCATTAAAATAAATATGTTGTCATTATAAGAAGTGGGCTTCTTTTAAATGCACTAAAATGTAAAAATATTACTTCAAACTTAAGTCCAACACACCACAAAAGGAGAAGAAAGCTGTTGAAAGGATTAATAATGAGAAATGACAGAACTGTATCTTTCTTTGTGTTTTCCCCTTTCTCCTTAAAAGCAAAGATACTATAACAAATAAAAGTTTAATAAGTAAAAAATACATTTTAAATGAAAAACCATGATTAACTTATTAAGAACCATTAAGTATATAATTACAAGGATTCTATTACATTAAGATACCAATTTCTTTAAAGCCAGAAATAATACCTCCTGAAACTTTAATTATTTAAATGAGAAGAGAAAGAGGCATGTTATCTTCCCTGACAAAGATTAAAATCAATTTAATTGCTTCTCTGCTGCCTTGACATGATTCTTGCTGTGAGTCAAGCAACCAAAAAGGGAAATTAATACCGCAGCTGTTAATCAAGTGATACCCGTGCACTGCATTTGATTACATCAGGGAGAGAACCGTTGCTGCTTGGCTGACTTCTGTGTCCACAACCACTCTGTGTTGTTGTTGGGAGCTGGGTGAGCTAAGAGAGGTGCCGAGGCTGGACTTAATTTTTAGAGCCTGTGATAGCGCGAGGTGAGGTACTGCCTTGGGAAATTGCAGGTTGCTGCGTTTGAGCTTGAGTAAAGGCAGTTCTACCAAGACAGAGGTCTGTTCCAAATTAAATTCACCCTTTGGTGCCTGATTCTACTGCCTATAGTGTGAAGTACAAAGAAACACAAGGGCATCGTCAGGGCCGGAGAACAAGAAAGAATATGAGAATGTGGCTAAGATGGATGCATTTTTGCCCGTAGAGCAGAACAATATATTTTTCAAGGTAGGCAGTAGCAGTTTCTAGAGGTCAAACACCAACTTTCTCACCCGAATTAGAATGTGCATTTGAAAGCAAGGTACAGTGGCAAGCGAGGTGCACCTCAAGGCCCCTGTATCTTCTGATTTAAAAGCAGGGCTTTTGTTAAACACCAGCACTGGGTGAACATCCAGTGGCATCCACACTTGGCAAACTAATGTATCTGATTGTAAGAAAATGGTATTGTGAAATATTGATGAGTCTGGAAATACAGACCAGTACCCAGCCTCATCATGTCTTATCAGCCCTTGTTAACTTTACAGATGACGAGAGACACTGGAGTAACTGAGGTTGTCAAAACTAATGGATCTCAGGCACTTTGCACCCACAGAGTTCAGATTTATCAAGGGCCCTTTTTTCAGGAACTTTAACCCTCCCCTGCCTGTTTGCCTTCTCTTGTCAGAGACAGAGGAGAATAATATAACACGTGTCAAGCATATACATTCCAGATGAAAAAATTCTTCTGAGAACCGTATCTTTTCCCTAGATAGGAGAAAACCTCCAGGTAAGAATTCAGAAATTCGGTTCATAAGAAAAGTTTTGTAGTTGGGCTTTTTAACATTCCTACCAGTGATGTGAAAGATCATGGGGGAAAGCTCCCAGCCAGACCAGTTGGAGGAAAAGCTTATATTTAGCAGGATATACGGAAAGGCAAAAAACAAAAACAGAAACAAAAAAAATCATACGGCCCTCAAAAGATAACTCGACATTTTTTTTTACATTTCAAAAACATAATCACTGGCTTAAGTCAGCCCATGGGATAAGTCAAGATGCCCATCAGCTCTTATTTTATCTGAGCCCAGTTCACCTGTCCTCAGGGTCTATAGATAACTTTGTCTGGCTCTTTTTCATCAAATACAACTCATCCTACTATATTGGATCACCTTGCTGTTAGCCTGGCACTGTCCCTCCCCATTTCAATTTGACCAAATTGAAACAGATGCCCAGAGGCCGTGGAGATCAAGACTGGTATAACAAAATTTGGAGCCAGTTTCCAAGCTTAAATCAATATTTAACGGTAAGCCTGCTTTTATTTATTTTTGGGCAGGCTTTTACTGGCAAATATCACTTTAAACTGAAAGCCAGGAGGCTTACTTATAAAGGATGCTGTTCAGGCTATATTTTGAAAAACAATAACTCATTTGACAAGACAACCTGGTGGTTTAAGGCATTGTACTCCCCCAGAATCAGGCAAAAAGGAGAGGGCTATTGTTTTCTATATCCTTCAAGGATGTATTTAATTACCTCATCTTCAAGCATGCAGAGACAATACAGATAAAGGAGAAGGAGAGGGAGACGGGGTGTGAGAGCCATTCAGTGTCTCAGTCTAACCAAGCAGAAGCCCCAGGCCCACCCACGGACATCAGAGGCACAACAGTCCAAGCCGGTGCAGGAGCGGCAGCCGTGGAAAGAGTGCAGTGGAAAACATTTACCAAGGCAGGGAAGATCACCCACAGAACCTACACAAAGGGACCTCTGGTTAGCATGAGGACTAGTACGGGCGTTCTTCGATGGCAACCTCACTGCTCTCCAACATGTGTGGCAAATCTCTTGATGAGTCCACAAAAACGATAGCTAGTGAAGAAGTAACGTTAGGTCAGAAACGTTAAGCCCACTGGGCTTGCTGAGCCTCGCAAGCCTGGACCAGAAATTTTATTTTACTTCTTTAGTGTAATTTTTAGAATGAATTGGAGATGCCGAAATTCTCTTTTCACCTTACCTACTTTGAACAGCGATAAAACGAAATAAAATGATCCACATAAGTTATTATGAAAGATTTTTTAAAATCAATGCACACACAAGGTATAAAAAATGAATCCACACCCAACTTAGCAAGCACCATTCCGCAGCTAATAATTATTTACTAATCTCAAGGAATCTATTTCAAAGTGTAAGGTCAAAAATTAGCAAGCAATAGCTTATGTTCTACAACTGCAGACTCTACAAGCCTAAGTTGTAATGCTGCAATTTACTTCAAGAGTATTTTGCGGTTTTCTAAAGAAGGAAGTTGTCATCCACTTGGAATTAGTGTATGGGTTTCGGGGAGAGACTATAATACAGCTCACCAAGAAACAGGAGGGATTCAAAGCAATCGCGTAAGGGAGAAAAGGAACCAGTCCCCACGTGGGCACCAAGCCTGTTTCTCCCCTGCCTGCCAGAACATTAACTCGGGAATGGTAGTCTTTCTATATGTTGTTACGTTGTTTTATAAGTGCAGACCAGCCTCCAGGTACAGTTCTCTTTCTTGTGGAAGGTAAAAAAAATCCTCCAAATCTTCTCCCCGCTGAAACACCCCTACCCCCAGCCACCCAGGCCTTCCAAGAGACTTAACACTTGCCTTTTGCTTCTCCTCCAGCTTCTGGGCAAAACGACTTCCCCAGGATCTCTTCCAGACATTCCTACAGGTTCTCACGCCCACCTCTGCGAGCAAGCTGAGGGAGGGGGGACCCCCATCTACACCGACACAAACACAGTTGTAGGGCTTTCATTTTATTCTGTCGACTTCCCTTTGCAGCGTGTCTGTCTCTCCCATGTCTGCCAGCCGCAGCAGGAGATTAAAAGAACAGAGGCGGTAGGAGCTCTTGTGAGAACCACGGGAATTTGGCAGAACCTTTGCAGGAACCATATGGCAGCAACTTTGCAGTTATATGAAACACTTCTAAGGGAGAAGATATTATTCCCAAGGAATTTTCCTCATCCTTTTCAAATGGATTGAACACTCCTGCTAACGGATGGCAATAATATTTTCTGGAGAGACTGTACGAACACAGATTATATCTGACCATATGTATTTAGTAGGAACGGGTCATCATTATACTCCATAATATATTTCACTCATCCCAAAATGGGGAAAGACAATATGTGGTATTTCTGATATTCCTTTGCTATTAAAACCTGCTTATAGCACATTTTACTCATGTGTGTAATGAAGGGACTGAGCAAGATAAATGGTTTTCAATTTTTTAACTTTATAGCAGACTCCTTTTTTCAATGAAAATATTATTCAGAACTTCAGAACATAAAAAAGATAATGACAGAGCAGATCTGGTTGAAGCAAGTGTGGAAGGGCTGGGCCCACTTTCTCAGCCTCCTCACTTTTTCTTTTCTTTCTTTTTTTTTTCTTTTTCCTTTGTTTTTTGAATGGGTCTTCCCCCAGACTATTACTCTTTGTTAATTTTAAACAGGTAGAACAACGGAAGACACCCAACCCCTCCAGTTCTACCAGAGCCAAATGTGCTTCACTTTCTGGTTAAGAAACACAAGTCATGAGTTACACTGCCTTCAGTGGGTCTGTGACTGCAACCAGCCCCGCAGTCCACATGGATGTCACATGGATTTCCAGGGGCAGGATTCAGCTAACAACCAAGACCAGCCACCTAGAGGAGGTCCCAGGACACTGCCTCTGGACCATGCACCCATGGAGTCTGTTGTGAATGAGATGCAGCCAAGGAGAGATGCGAGACTGATTGAAGAAGGGCATCACAACCCCCAAACCACTCCTGATTTAAAGCTTCAAGAATGCTCTGGTGAGAGTGGATCGGAACTTTCACACCACAGAGATGCCTGCGTGTGGTTTTAATTTTTTTAACATTAAACTCAAGTTCACTTTTGATGTAATATGTATGGTTTATTTCCTAGGTCATCTTGACTTCCTCCCCCCTCAACTTTTTAGGAACTTATAAAGTCTTAAGCCAAAGAACTCCTCGGATACTTTAATGGAAATGCTCCTGAACCAAGGGAAGCCAGCCTAACTCTTGGCTAGCAGGAGGCATGATGGCGGTGCCCTACTAAGAAAGAATATTAAAGCACCCTTTAAATGTGGTCACTAAAGATACATGTTATTAGTATCATTCATTAAGAATGTGTTCTAGAACAAGAGGCAAGTACTAGTATGGTTCACTTTCTCTGGACATAAGTTATTATGTGTTTAAGAAGTAAGCATTCTTAACATACTAGGAAGAAATGCAGAGGTAGCATTTGACAGAAAACACGTTAAGACTAGTTCCAGTTCTCTATGACTAGTTGTTAGAGTTTTGGAATAGGATTTGTTTCCCTTTCAAGGTGTCCTTCCATGGAAGGATCTTGATGTAGTTTTAGAAGCCATCACTTTTTCCTGGATGAATGACCTCGAGTATTTCACTTAGCCTTTCAGAGCTCCTCATCTGGGATGATGATGATGACGGTGATATCTACAACCAGTCTAAACCTACTTCACCAGAGTAGGAAAGGGCTGGTACTCGATTACTAGTCAAGGAGCCTATTTCTAGCATCAAGGTACTGAGACTGGTGGGGTCAGTGTCAGAATAAGACATATTGGTGACCTAGCAAGCTAACAATTTGGTGGTCCTTAATCAGGTGTTTTTTTGTTTTGTTTTGTTTTAATATCTGCATTATCCATAGCAGACGTTGAGGGCTAAGACGAGAAAGAGCAGCTTGGGCTACTGGCCACCACATTTCATCTCCTCTGCTTTTTCTTGTCCTTTTAGTTCTTGCCAACTATTGCTACCCAAGAATTTACCTTGGGTGTCTTATCACCCTCCCCTCCAAAGCAGCTTATCTGTGTTTTTCTCATAATTTATACAGTACTCTCCCTGAGAGGAGTTCTAGAAATGTCATTTTTCTCCATCATATTTCCAAGGATAGTTTCAACCCCACAGGTATTCGAGTATTCTGAATTATGGTCACTCTAGGAAATGACCTGGCTAGCCTCCCAATTCAAGCTGAGTCTGGGTAGGGTTTCCTCCCTGACAACTTCACAGCTGAGCTGACCTTCCAATTTAATTTGGTTCTGAGTGGGCTGTCCTACCAGATCAGCCAAATAACATCAGAGTGAATGACAACCAAAGTCTTTGGTGCTGTGGGTCCAGCTGGGACAAACAATTGCAGTTAACAAATCAAAAAGACAAAAACAGGGTGAAAGTGAAAGAGGATATCCTTTGGAGTTGGGACTAGGGGATTGGAACCAAGCAGAAGTAGGTCAGGAATGGAGTCATTCCTGCTCCCTGAGTCTTGGACAATTTCAGTAGATGACTTTGCAGTGTCCTGATACCTACCAGGGACAAGTTGTGTCACTTGGTTAGGGTGACTCAACTATGGTTGAAGTTGAGGAAGACACAATCCAGACTTATGAGAACTAAGTAAGATAAGGCATTGTAAAGCCTCTTGTAATTAGTAAGCCACTACTATGTAATTAGTAAGCAAATGTTGTGATTACTATCTCTACTATGCTAATTACCAATGTCTCTCAAACACAATTTGCTCAATATTCTTAGTCATCTCAGAGAATATAATTAACTCTAGAGAAAGACATTAATAAGGATCACGAGATTTGGATTCAGATAGAGTTGAGTTCAAATTCCAACTCCATCACTCATCAACTGTATGAGCTTAATCAACTCACTTAAACCTGAACCTCAATTTTCTATTCTTCAAAATGGGGAAAATAATAATAGCTTGAAGGTATATTAGGGAATTGAAGGCAGCAGTCATAAAGGGTCTGGCCCACGGTAAGTAGTCAATAAATGGCATTTGTTACTATTATTTTTATTTATTAAGTTGAACTGTCAGGCTGGGGCTCTTTGAAAGAAAGGACTTCCTAGGAATTACTTTTCCTCTTATAAAAGGAAGACAATTCCTCAGGGCACTCCAGCCAGAGGAGGCCCTCAATTTAAACCCTATTAACACATGCATTTTAAAATATTCACATGACCGCAAGAAAGCTCCAGGGTCACCACAAAGTAGCTTCCGTTTACTCTTTCGGCATGTGGGGTAGGATGGGTGGGTAGAAAAGGGGGAGGAGGCTCAAATGTTCAGAGAATTCAATTAATGGATATTTTTAGTTGAAGAAAAACTTTTCTATTGACTTGAGTTTTTGGATTTTAAAGTTCTAAATTGACTATCAGTGTCTGCAAAGATTAGAGAAGAATCTTTGAACTTCCCAGATTGTGTGAAAAATTGTAGGAGTATTTCACATTTCCGTGGAATGGGAAAAAAAAAATCTCAGCAAAGACTCACTCCTGAGAGACTGACTGAAACATGCTGAAAAGTCTGGTTGAAATCAACAGATCTGAGGCAGTCCAGAGTCACAGACAGCTTCCTGGAGAAGCGTTAGGACAGCAGGTTTTAAGTCGCTTTTCTCCTGGATGGAAGCGGTGTGCTCTGGGGAGAGGCTGAAGTATACGTGAGCCAAAGCCTTGGAAAATTCACATACGAGCCCGCACCTCAACAGGTCTTGAGCGCACACAGATCCAGCCTCCAGGAAGGGTGAGACTGGAAGGTTTGGCTTGGAGCACACAGCACCTATGCTGGTGGGTGTGGTTTCCTGTTGCGCACACCCACCCCAGTCCTCTGTGCCCTCTGCCCCAGCTGTTGTCAGCTGCCTTCCCACCCTCTCACTGCTGATTCCACACCTCTCCATTCGGTGTCTGTGAGCCACACAGCCGCATGCCTCCCCTCATGCTCCTCTCTCAGAAAGAATAAACATTTGAAAAAAATTATGTATGGTTTCCCTGCCCCATGCGGCCCTGTGTGCTTCATCTGCAATAACTTGAAAAACACGATGCTCAAAGATTTCACTTCTCTGAGAGAAGAGAGCACATTGTGATAAAGAAGGTAACTGAGGTCTCCCAGGAGCACTTCATCATGTTCCTAGCACACGGAAAACTGAGTTTACTATTCAATCCTCTACTTGCAGCAGAGAACAGATGTCTCCCCAGCCCCGTCTGCTAAAAACCTAGAGCGCCGTATCCCAGGAACAGATTAAAGTAGTAGCTGGAAGCACACCCAAGCTGAGGATTTACAGATGTTCAATAAAACCTGCAAACAGCCCACCAAAATCCCTGAACAGAGCTGGAAAGGGCACACATCCAGCTCAGTTGGAAATGGGTCCACAGTGAGGGAGAGAAACAAGAATCATAGCTGTTCCAGAGATGCGTGTCACAAAGGGTGCTGAGGAGCTCAAGTGCATCTTTCAAGAATAGCAACTTTTCAAACCATCACAGTCTGTTTTCGAAGTTCAGAATTCTCACTTCACCATTAAAAATGTTCAGTTTAGTCAGAGGGTATAACAGATATCTCCCTGCCAAGAAATGGTAAGATGCACAGGCTGAGCTGGGCTTGATGTGAGGCCGAGAACACAAATACCCTAAGAAGCCACTGAATAGCTGACTGGAGGGCTTGGCACCGAACAGGCATCCACATCTTCTCCTTCTCTTGATTGCCCTATTTGTACACATTTGTAAAAAGCATTGCTACCCCGCCCTTTATTCCCCAAATACGGCAGATGGCTCCAGTGCAATATTTCAAATCAGGTGTTAGGCAGAGACCAAGCTGGAGCCCAGAGCATCTGGATTTTCAAGATGCAGAACATGGAACATGTGAGAGGACTCAGAGACAGAGAGACTGTTCAGGGTATTTACCAGGCCATTTTTAGCCAGAGGGAAAATAACCCCCCAAATCGTGTGATTTTTCTTTCTTTAACCTTAGTGGGAAGAAAAGGCTCACAGTGCAGAGTAAATGGATTAGCTTATTTCAGGAGGTAGAAATTTTAGGTAAATTCCTTTCTTCAATACATACACACACACACAATGTTATCACAATTTTTCTATCTAAATTTTTTAAGTACAATATTAAAAAGGGATATAAATGAGGATTAAAACACAAAAAAGGTAATTCACCTCCATGCAATATTCATGTTTTTCAAAAACCAAAGTGGGTTGGGTTCATAATACACAAAAGATGTAATTCCATGTTTCTGAAAATTATACGCTGTCTTTTTAAGGGACCATCAGGTACAGAGTAAGTTAAATTGTGAGGCAAACACAAGCTGCAGAAATTACTTGTTTTGCCAATACCTGAAAAAACATTGAGGAACTGGAGTGAATTCATAGTGTCCAGTTGGATATTCATCAGTCTTGTCATGTGGCCAACTTGTTAGTAACAATAACTACTATGAGATCTTAGCAAGCTATCTAAACTTTTCCACGGCTCCCGTTTGCTCTTTTATAAAATGAGGGGGTTGGACCACATTAGCTCCAAGTCTCCATCTTGTCACTAATATTCTACAGGTATATGAAATTCCACCTAATTAAACTCTACATGTAAAGTCCTTAATACAATGTCTTGCACATAAGTGGTAAGTGATGGTTATTATTATTAGTAACAATATAAACTTCTCATATCCATCACTGTTGTTCTGTCAATTATCCTTTGAATACTGGCTGCTTTAACTTAAGGAAAAAGCAACACTGCATAGCTCAGACCTAGACCAATCAGGTCCATGGAGAAACAGGGAAAGCAGGTGCTCACATCCTTACCTTACTTTTAAAAAGTTCAGTGAGAGACTAATTTTTGTACCATCTTCTGGTAGCATTTTCTGATTTCATCAGGGGTTTCTCTTAGGGATTATTTGGAAAAGGGCCCCTAAACATTTACTTCTTCCCATTGCTGAAAACTTTTTCTAATCTACCTAAAGATACATTCTTCTTGGTCCTTAAAGGTGTTTTTTTAAAAAAATAATATACATTTGTGTTCTCCACATTCTGAGAGGCAATGGCTTGTTGAAAAGGTCTAGAAATAAATCAATGGAAATTATAACATAAAGCTTGAACACACAGAGCTACCTCCTGCTTCTCTTTCTGTATTTCCCTTAGTGAATTGTATCCATTTCACCGAGTGTCCGTGCAAGTCAGAAAACTGAGAATTACCCTAGACTTCTCTTTTCCAACTTCTGCCTTCTCCTTCCTTCTTTCCTCCCTCATAATTTATTCAAGAGTTATGCAGTGCCTGCCCATTATACGTATTTGATGAATATTTGTTGAGTCAATACTGCTAATAACTAAAAGTTATACAGTGTTTACTTTGCGACAGGTACTCTTCTGAACATGTTATATGTATTCACTCATGTAGTTTTTGCAACAACCCCAGCACCACCATTTAACAGATGAGGAAACTGAGTCAGAGATTAAGTGGTTTGCTCAGAGTCACATGGCTAGTAAATGGCTGGACTGCTTCTCAAATCCAATCAGTCTAGCTTCAGAGTCCATGTGTTTACCCCTATTCTTTACTGTCCCTTTCTATCATGAGACATTTAGATTTGATCCTGCCCGCCAAGTCAAGGCATATTCAGTCCAAGTTGAATTAAATAGGCAGTATATTGCTTGTGCTTAGCTGTTGTTTTTCCTTAGTTGGTCTTATAGGTAATATTTTTAAAATTTGTCTCACCTTTCCAATTGAATAGGTGTATCCTGAAGCTCTAGAGTGACACAGACACCACTCTAGAGATGTAGAAAGTAACTCCCTGGTCCCTCTCTGGCAGCCCAAAGGCAGCCAGTTTCTTGCATGCACACAAGTCAGCAGGACAGGGAGTAGCAGGAGGGAAGACCCAACGGGTAAACAGAGCAGCGTGAGAAGGGGAAGGAATACAGACTTGATTCAGTAATGACTGTGAAGAATTGCAAGTCCGTAAGCAGGGTGTGAGGCAATCCAAGTTATGTTTTAGGAAGGCCAGTTTGGCAGGGACAGAGTGGTGCAGGGTAGGCTGGAAGCAGGGGTATCAATTTGTCAACTCATCTTCCAGCCAGCTCTGCTGAGCCATGAGGAGGGCTTCAAGCTGAGCAGTGGGAATGGGAATGTTGAGATTGAGTTGAGAGACATTTTAGAGGTAGAACTGGCCTCTGTGCCTAGTTAGATGAAGACAGTGAGGGAGAGAGGAGACTAAGGCATCCTCAGAGACCAGGAGAATGGTAATATCACTGGATTATAATGGTGAACAAGAAAGACATGGGCCCTGCCTTCCTGCAGCTTGTAGTCTAGTAGAGACACACGATAATTAAGTAAGCTAGTCAAACATGTCAAGTTCTACAAGAGAAACCAATAGATAGAATATGAGGTAGAGAGGAAGAAAGGAGATCTACAGAGAGGTAGGAAAATGAGCAGCGAAGTCTTGTGGTACAGAAACCAAGGAAGCAGCAAATCTCAATAAGGGACAGTAAACAATATCAGACACTAGGACGTTATGTGATTTAGTGTTAGATGGCCATTCATGGCTTTGGAGAGCAGAATCTGTAGAGTGACGAAATTGTGGTTTATCGGTTCAAGAATGACTGAGGCATGAGGAAGCAGTGAATATCAACCCATGCCACCCTTTGTGAAAGTTTGGCAGTGAAGGAGAGAAATAGGAGGTTAGCATGAAAAGGGAGCAGGTTGGAGAGGACTTTTCTAAGATAAGGGAAAGTGTAACTTCTTTGTGGACCAAGGGAGAGGTTAAAGATTCAGAAAAGGAAGAGCAAAGTTGCAGGAGAAAGCCCAGAGGAAGGAGAAGGGAGATTTAACAGCAGAGATGCAGGAGTGAGCCTTGGAAGAAAGAAGTAAGACTGCTTCATACAGAAGACAGTGTACATCATTTGGGGTTAGAAAGGTAAGATAACCAGGTGCCCTTTTCTAAATATTGAATGAGGTCAGGAAGCAGCTTATGAAATGTTTCCCCCCCCAGGTAGGCTGCATCTGAAAGGCACCACCACCATTTTACAAAGAGAGAGCTGTATACTAGGAGAGGATCCTGAAAAAGTCTGTTATTACAAATTCAATACCCAAACTGTATTTGCAAAGTCACATCAGCATTTATCTCAAGAAATCAATAAAAAGTATTAAGTGGCTCTGATTTTCCTTTTACCATCAGAAACAGGAAAAATCTAGTAAGCTGTTGGATAGACATCACTTAAATCAATTACCTACAAATAATTGAATTTATTTTCAAGTACAACAAAACAGGAAAATCATTTCAATTACCTCTTTTTTTTTTTTTTTTCAATTGCCTCTTTTAAATGGATGTGTTTCCACAGTGGGCAATGCAGAAGCAAAAAGGAAAAAAAAAAAAAAGGCAATAACGTTTACTGAGTACCTACTTCGTGCCAAGTGCCTTGGATTAGGTATAAGATGCCTTTCCTCACTTAATACTAATACCCTATCAGGTAGACATTGTCACCTTTTTATAGATGAAACCGAGGCTCAAACAAGTTAAAGAGCTGTTCTCTTGAAAGTTCATCCCTTGATATAACTACCATACAATGTTTATGTCTGGAGGCTGGCTTGGCACCAACCTCTAGAGCACTGTGTTTGGCACTCCTGCCACCATGGTAGCCCTGGGCACTAAACAATCCCATTCTCAGGATTTACAATCAGAGAGGCCTTGGTAACTCATCATTTCATCATAACATTTGGAGCAGACATGGTTTCAGATGCCTTTCTGGCCCACAGTCCTCTCTCTGATAATTGCCCGGCCCTTAGCCCCTGCTGAAGGGGCAGGCCCAGGTGGTTTTATGTGACCCTTCTGTCTTTTGATCACAGCTAGTGGATGTACCAGGGTGGCACATCTCATCCAACGTTAAGGGCAGGCCAGCTATTCTCTACCAAGAATTCAACTAAGACACCGAGAATGCATCACTTTGTGATAGGCTCGGGAACTAAGAACCGCATAGGTTTGAGCTTGGAGTTGGTGCCAAACCAAAGAGATGAGTAAGTTCTAGTTTGGGCCATGAGAGCAGAATGCACGAACAGAGAAGGAGCTGGTCTGAGAAGAAGAAAATGGAACAGAAACACAGAGAATCAGGAGTAAGAAACCACATGGCCCTGGCGAAAGAGAGATTGTCTCCATTCCTGACTCCTGTCTCTTTGAGGCCCACCTGTACTTAATCTCGGGCCCTCTTTGCCCATGACATTGTCTAATGTAGCCTTATAATAAACCCTAATTTTTGAGAGGCTGTCTGCTGCTTGCAAATAAAGTTGTTGACTAAAAAATCACTCATTTAAGACAAAACATGGCATTCACAATGTAATAGCATTTGCTAACATTTAGTGATGTACATTCCATGGGCTGTGCACTCATTTACTCATTTGATCTACACCACAAGGTGTTAATTCTATTCTCATTTTACAGGTAAAGGAATAGTGATGCAGAAAAATTAACTCCACTGTAAATTCATTCCCTAGCACAAGTGGGACACTACTCCCACGTCCGAATAAACCCTGTGTTTCAACTCAGAGTTAACTCAGGTCTTAAATCTACAAGGGTTTTCTAACCAGCTTAATTGGTAGGATGGGAGTAATTCATTTCTTTTTTCAACTGTAGAAACAAGTTGAAAATAGCTACTGAAAACAAAATTTATTCCTGAACCAAAAATTAAAACTTAATAATGTGCAAGCAAATTGCATTGCGCTTTTATCACATTTTGCCCTTGCTGAACATTTTTGGCTTCAGCAGCTGCTCAGTGAAATGTGTCACTACAGTGAATAAATAAGCAACTATTGCTATGATACAGCTGCCCCTTATAACAGCATTAGGGTAAAGGCTTTAGTGGAACTGCAGGCCGGAAGAGAGCTGCACTCTTGCTGAATACAGATGGGATTTCATACATTTTATAGCAACCCCCTGAGATTCCAGTGTGCGTAGAAGGGCAAATGAGCTTCAGAGTGGACATCTACTATTTGGCCTGCCCAGCAGACTTTCTTCTTCTGGGAATTCTTCCAAACCTAACTCTACTCTAACTGTGTGATTCCCATGGGAGAGTTGCCATCTTTCTACTTGACCCTGCTTACCTGGCCACAGCTAACAGTTCTAAGCCAGACCAACCAGAGCCTTCCCTCGGGATTTTGCACACTGGAACCAAGAAAGAGAATCAGAGTCTAGGATTGGAAGATTTAAAATGCAAAACTCAGGAGCTATCAGCAAGCCACGTTTTCTACCACACAGAGGAAGGAAGCCTGCAGAGAAAGAATGAAGACAACACCCAGAGACAAAAGAAGAATTCTAACAGCCTTGAAACCCTGGTTACAGAAGCTCCTGGTCTCAGCTGTATCACTGTCCTCCCCACATTGCCTTGCTCAGCCCTTTCTTAGATTACATAGGCCATTAAACTCCCCTGTTGTCTAAATTGGCTTGATTTAAGTTTCTGTCACTTTATATAAGAGTCTTAGTACAGTCTTGTCATTTATTCTCAATTTCTTGGCCATCTGTAAGGGAGGAGCACTTTCCCTTTTACACAGAAACTTGAATAGCCACAATATGTTTCTTTTCTTCCCATTGTCTTTCCTCTGACCAACATTCCCCTAATATCTGGATTTGCCTCCCAATTCCATGATTTTTGCAAGTGTCTTAGAATCAGAAAAACACTGCAGAACCTCAGGAGTGCCATTTACAAATGTGAATCACATTCCCTGGAGTTGTGCGATACATGGTCATATTCAGCAGCCCTGCTGATAACCATCAAGGAATTTTTCATGTGAAGAGAGCACGACTGGCTTGTTCACTTAGCAATGTTAGCATTCAGTTTATGGAGGGCAAAATAGTGGGTGTGGTTTCCAAAAAAATCAGGGTGCTGTATAAGAACAGAAAGTTACGTTCCGTGACCATAGACTCACCAGCATGGTAGCATGGGCCAGCCATCTCAAGTGTGGGGTGCCAGCAGCAAAACAGTGCTGGCAAGGCCTATGAGAGGATGAAGGGCATTGAAGGATTGAAGGCTAGACACAGTCATAGCAGAGAGGGTTTAATGTGTCATTCAGGTTCTCATTCCCGGGGTCAGCAATAGAGATGAGAAGAGAATCCTAGTTTTTACTCTATGATTCTGCTTATAAGCAGTAGTCTATTCAACCTTCCAGTCATATTCCAATGCTGGGGACCCTCAAGTCACACTGGACATACCACAGCAGCAGGTCTGTCAGGTTGGAAGGGAGATGGACACCAGAACTTCCACTACCACTGGTATCGTATGAAGAAGTCTTTTATGTTTTGCAAGCCTCAAATTACACCTCAATAAAACAACATTGTGGAAGTCCATCATGCCAGGGGTCATGGCCGGGCCTTCCCAGGAAGGGCTTGGAAGAGGCTGCTACTACAGCCCTTGCCTCTGTTGGAACTTACTCAAGAATCAGGGTAGAATAATGTGGAAGTGATGAATAGACTAAACTTTATGAAGCAGAAGAAAGAGGGGCAGGGCCAGAGTTCTACATACAAGGTGCCCCACAAAGAAGAATGCACATTCTCCTTCTAAAGGATTTTTTTTTTTTTTTGCATGGTACGCGGGCCTCTCCCGTTGCAGAGCACAGGCTCCAGACGCGCAGGTTCAGCGGCCATGGCTCACGGGCCCAGCCGCTCCGCGGCATGTGGGATCTTCCCAGACCGGGGCACGAACCCGTGTCCCCTGCATCAGCAGGCGGACTCTCAACCACTGCGCCACCAGGGAAGCCCTAAAGGATTCTTTTTTAAAGGAAAGTCTTCTTTCTATTGTCAGTGCCCCATTCTAGGTCAGTTCAGTGATTCTCAAATTCAGAGAGCAAAAAATCTCTACAGTCTCGTTGTTCAAGGTGTGGCCACACACAGTTGCCCACTTCCACCTGAGAGCTGGTTAGAAATGCAGAATCTCACCTCCACTCCAACCCCATTGAATCAGCACCTGCACTGATCTGAATTGCAACATGATGCCCGCATGGTTCACATGCGCATCACCGTTTAAAAGCACAGACTTGGGGTATTTAAAATGCAGATTCCCAGGTATCGCCTCTAAAGATTCTGATTCTGCAGGTCTAAGGATGAGGCAGGAATCTACACTTTTACCAAGTATATCTGGTGATTTTTATTCTTGAGTTTCCCAGATCACACTTTCCAAAACCTGGTTTAGTTGATGCCCTCACACGCAAAATTTCCCTAACACTGGTTAAAGCAACAACTTATTCTTTCAGCATCTTTGAAGGAGTATGAGAAGGAAACATAGAAAACGATAGTTTCATCCTTTTATGGGAAGCTGATGGTCATGGAAAAACAGTCAACTTCTAATTCTGCCTCTCCACCATGGAATATCTTCTCCTTCTGAGCTAGAACAAGCAGCAGAAAGAGCAAGAGGGAAGACCAAAACATAGGGAGCCAGATATATGGGGAAAATGGTACAGAAAAGGGACAATGAAGTGGAGAACATATGGGAGGCAGAAGGGAAGCAAAACAGATTATTGCCACAAGCTCCATGTTATAACTGTCATTAAGAATTATAATTCAAGGGCTTCCCTGGTGGCGCAGTGGTTGAGAGTCTGCCTGCCGATGCAGGGGACACGGGTTCGTTCCCCAGTTTGGGAGGATCCCACATGCCGCGGAGCGGCTGGGCCCGTGAGCCATGGCCACTGAGCCTGCACGTCCAGAGCCTGTGCTCCTCAACGGGAGAGGCCACAACAGTGAGAGGCCCGAGTACCGCAAAAAAAGAAAAGAAAAAAGAATTATAATTCAAGTAATATGAAATAAGCAGGACCTGTTAGAAGGAACCTTAAAAATCTCCTGGGAGACTTAAAAGAAAATCTGAATAAATAAAAAGTATACATTATTCTTGGATAGAAAGAGAATATTATAAACATATCAGTTCTCCCTAAATTAATATAGAAAAATGTTTTCCAAGTTCAAAAAATGATACATAAGCTCATCTACAAAAATAAACAATGTGAGAACAGTTGGAGGAAAACTGGGGGAGTTATAGCTTTTTCAGATATGAAAATATATTATAAAGCTATACTAATTAGAAACTTTGCCACTGACACTTGTATAATCAGACCCTAATAAACATAGATGCTTGGTATATCATAAGGTAAATAATAGAAAATGAACTTAATAGTATATTTATCAAACAAACTGAATAAATACTGTAAAAAGTATTTAATAGTGTTGAACCAGTTGAAAAGTCATTTGCAAAAATAAGTTGCTGCTTATACAAAAATAAATTGTAGATGGAGCAAAAATCCAAATATATAAATATGAAAGTCCAAAGGTATTAAAACAATACTTAGGTGGATGGGAAAGGTAATTCTAAACATGAAATAAAACCCAATAGCCATGAAGAGATTGCTAAATTTGAATATGTAAAACCTAAAAAATTCTTTTTGACAAAAGTCAAAATAAAAAAAAAAATTTTTTTTTTGGCAGTGTCATGCAGCTCGTGGGACCTTAGTTCCTCCACCAGGGATTGAACCCTGGCCATCAGCAGTGAGCGTGCAGAGTCCTAACCACTGGACCGCCAGGGAATTCCCCAAAATAGTAATTTTAAAACTGGGAAAAAATTTGCAATACATATAACAGACTAATAATATGAAAAAGAGTATAATTCAACAGCAAAATAGGGGAAAGAATAAGCCAGCAATTTATATTAAAAGAAACATAAATGGCCAGTAAATATTTATAAGAAAAGATATTCAATATCACTCATAATTAATAAGTGCAAATTTTAAAGTGGGATACCATATTTTACAGATTAGTAATGGTTTTAATAGTTTCATAATACTTAATCTTGAATCTCATGCATTGTTGGCACGATTACAACTTAGTACAAACTTTTGGGGGGCCAACTTGGCAATATTAATCCAAGTTAGAAATGTTATATATACTCTTTGACCAATGATTTCCACCTACAGGGATTTATTTTACAAAATATTTTGATACCTGAGTTAAGGTATCTGTAAAAGAATATTTGTAATAGTAAAAAAGTGAAGACAATCTTCGATAGTGATAGGTAAGTGCATTACAGAGCATCTATACCATAGACTATTATGCAACCATGAGAAAGAACGAGGTGGATCTACATGTGTTTCTATAGAAGTATGACTAAGAAATACTAAATGATAAGGGACTGCACATTTCAGAGCAAGATAGATAGTATAATCCTTAATTAAAAGCAAGACATCTGAAAATAGATGGCCCCATTTTGCAACCAGGTCTCCTAGTAATGACCTCCATGACTTTAAATCAAATACTTAAACTCTCTGTGCTTTGCTTTAAAATGGGAATAATAACAGTATGTACTGCATACGGTTGCTGTGAAGACTACATGGAAGAGTCATGTAAAGTGTTTAGCACAGCACTTGACACACAGTTAGCACTGTACACAACAAACGATTCACATGGTGATGTCTGGGAAGTGGGGCTGGGCGTGGGGCATGCGTGGGACTTTGATTTTATACTTTTCTATACTGTGTTATTTTCTTCAATCAAACATATCACTGCTTTTAAATAAAAAATTCTCAATTTAAATTTCAAATTAGAGAAGAATATCAGAAATTGATTTAAAAAGACTATATCATGAGTATTTCAATATTCGTCATATTCTCAAATTAAATTCCCTTCAAAATAAATGTCTATCCTCTTTCCTCAAATAATAAAACTAAACAGCAGCTCTCTAGCATCCGTAAATCTCACACTAGCCATGCAGACAGGAGGGATGCATTTGCTTGGTGAAGAGTAACAGCGGTGAGTTGTCAGGCTTTAGTTGACTTATTTGTTGTTATAATAAACCATGATTCATTCATTCCCCAAAGTATATAAGACAGACTGACCTTGGCAGCATTCTTTAGGAGTGAGAAGTCTATAAGCCAAATATCTAATCATCAGAATCAAAACCTGATTTCTGGATCATCAGAAAAATCTGCCTCTTCTGCTGCCAAATGATCCTCCTGCTGACCACATCTTCAGTCAATCAGAATATAATCCTATCATGGGCAGTGAGCGAGCATGAGGATTGCATTTTGTTTCATAGCTGTTCTAAACATGATTACTGCTTTCATCATACAGCCATATCATCAAGTCAATAAGGATTTTCTATACTGACTTTTCATGTTGCACAGACTGTATAGAGGAACTTGGATAATTCAAATTTGCTGCACAAACCCCAGCTCTGCAGAGAATAGATTAGTACCTGTTCACCTTGGCTTGTCCAAGATCAACCATGGTACCACTCAACAGTCCATTATACATTTCTCTTATTCCAAATATATGAAAAACTCATCAACCCTAGTTCCACTTAAAAATAGACTTTTAAGACACTTCTATTACTCAAGTCATGGATGCTGTGAAAAATCACATTATCACATTTCATTCTTTGCACATTCTTCCCTACATTTTTTTAAATCATATGACAGTCTTCCCTTTCAAAGCCTAGAGTTACTGGACACAGTAACTACTAGTGAAATAGGATTTTATGGACAGAAACCAGCAACGTTCAACTGCTAAAATAGTCTTCCAGCCTCAAACTTAAGTTCAGTCCCAAAAGAACATGGAATCGTATCTTTCCACTCAGGGCTGCATGGCCCCAAATCTGGCTACAAAGAGATGATCCAATGTTGCAGGAAAATATTTCCTTGAAAAGTCTTGTAGCTTGTCATGAGAGGTGGGAAACTTCTTAAGGATTTCTAGAAAGAGGAGAAGAGGCATATGTCATAGTTATTTTTATAAAAGAGGTAACTACTTATACAAGAGAAAAAATATCTGGAAAAGGAAAATAAATAGATCAGGAGCCAGCTCAATAACTTTTCTCCTACCACCAATATCTCCCTCCCTCCAAGAAACATACAAATTTCACCAGAAAGAATGCAACTCTTCCATACTGAATAACGAATCAGGGGGTGGTCTGGGCCTAAACGTTTAAGGAGCCCTTAGAAGGCTCCTGCTGGGTCCCTGTACTGCAGAAGCCAGGCAAGAATCCACAAAGAATATGTGGCTCCAGCGTAACTCTTTCTATCTGGGGGGCCAAAAGAAATGATTTGAAGGTGGGAGAAGAGAAATAGGGAGATAAGTTAAATTGCTGCAGTACTGCATAAAAAAGTAAGGATGCCATTGTGAGAGCACCATAATGCAGACACCTGGGGCAGGAGCAAGAGTGTCTCTTGCTATGACTGTCAACTGCACCGTCTCTGTCCTTGTGAAGTGTGTGTGTGTGTGTGTGTGTGTGTGTGCATGCGTGCATATGTGTGTGTCTGTCTGCCTGCATGTTTCAACAGTTTAAATTTTGAGAAAAATAAAGAAGTATGTTTACATCTCACGCCTATGGGACAACCTCATAGTTGACCAGACTTGGTGTTCAGGCCCACTCTGGATTATCTACACAGGCTCAGAATTCTGTGGATATGGAGCTAGGAGTACGGGCTGAGGGGGTCTGTTAGTCCAGACTGAGGAACTCATATTTAAAAACTCAGCATGGGGACTAAGATTTGCCTCTGTGAATAGAAGATTCATAGAGAGTCACATGGTGGAGGTTAGAAGAAAGACGCACTCTTGCTGAAAGGGCTGACTTAGAAGGGAGAACAGAATTAACAAGTAGGGCATCTGCAAGGGGATTCCCTTTTAAAGTTTACCTCCTCAGATGGGTTTGCCACAGAATCTGGGAAAAGTCCTACTTAGAGCACAGTTTAAACATCCCCCCTACCCGAAAATTCCTTTTAGTTAATAATATACCAAATGTACAACCCTGCGGAATGGTACTGTGGGAACAAGAGATGAACCAGCAAAGAAAGTGTGATTGGCCACATTCTTCGCTGGCTTCGTGGAGGGAGCTGCATCCCAGGCAGGTATCGTGGAGAGAGACCCTGAGCAGGAATTGCAGGTAGGGCAGCTCAGGGCGGGTATGGGGCCTGGGAGGGATGGGGGCAGTGCGTGATGATGGGGTGGACAATTTGGGAGCAGGTGGGAAACAACCCCTCTTCTTTCCTATGTCTTCAGAAGAAGGGAACCTTATAGGAAAAGGAAAAGTGGACACTTGAGTAATCCAACCCCCTGCTCATATTTGAAACAAAACTTTACTTGCCATCTACTTTGGCCCCTCAGCCCAGGGTGGCTATTCCTTTGGCATACAGTTATTGGGTAAGAAGTCAAATATTTAAGCCCACTGCTTCCCAGGGAGAAAAGCTGTGCTCGGGCCTCCAGCGTTGGCCACTGCGTGGAGAAGCCCACCCAGGGGAGAGCAGCAAGGCGGCCTGAGGAAGCTTTGCTCTCCAAAAACACCTTCCATTGTATCCAGGCAGGAAGAAGGCCGGTAATTTACAGCTTTCCCTTCTACAGTATGTTTGTGCATGTGAGGGCTTTTCTTCCATGGTTTAGTCCTCTCCTGTTGAGAACGTAACGGACTCAGTCCAGGGGCTTTTAAGGATGGCTTTGCTGACTCTGTTGTTGTCGCTAATGTACACACACCTCATTATTTGCCAGTGGTGCAGTGACCACTGCTGCGACTCACAAGTCCCTGATACTTAGGAGTGGGCCCACCTCCCACAAAAATATAGTAACAATGGAGAAGTAACCATTCACAGAGCCTATCAGCAACACGCGAATAACCTGGAAGCAGAGCAAATTGAGACTCCTATATATTAGTATTATTCTTTTTTCTACAAAGGATTCATACTTATGTTCTGACATCTTGAAGATTCATTCTCAGCTTCCCTGTTCCAAATCAAACCCTGCCACATCCTACCTAGAGCCTTACACTCATCAGCCTTCAGGGCCTGTGTGTCCTCGTGGGTCCCCTGTAGTGCCAAGTGCTCTGGTGGCATTCAGTGAAAAACATCACAGCCTTAACAGTGGTGCCTTAACAGTGGTTAGGTTTTAATTTCATTCCTTTGGACTTTAACCTGCCCTCTAATTAGACAATGAACAGAAGAAGATCTAATTACTTTTCCAATATTCCTTCATGTGGCATTCTTGATTATTGCCATGTCACATGTGAAAAACTCACAGAAGCTCCCTGAATGTGGATAACAATCATCCCTTTCTAAACAAAAGATGAAGTACTGCCCTTAATCAAAGAGTGGAAGGGTTTTTGGTTTTGTTTTATCTTTTCTTTTTCATTATTAGAATGGGCTATGTAGGTCTCAACCCTACCATGAGATTAGTCAAGTTTAGGCTACTCAAGGAGCCAAAGGCATTTGAAACGTGCTACGGTTGGTCTCAGTCTTGTAACAATTCTCTTTTGTTTTACAAGACAGACATATGACCTTTCCTGAATTCAGCCAGGAACAAGTGGGTAAATGGATTACTTGACTGACTGGGTATGATACTGCTGTTGAGAAATGTACTTTAAACATATTTGGCAAATTAAAAGTGGTGTGGCCCATCAGGATACTATTATGTTAATTTGGGCTGCCACCTGCATAGGGAAGTAGTTCTGCTATAATGGTGCATTGTAAAGAACTGCCTGAGTCCTTCGAGTGGAAATGGGCTTATCGTGATGAGGCCAGCTAGATGATGTGGAACCAGAAACAACATAATGGGCTATGCTACTTACTTATTTCCTATGACCGCCCTTATGAGGAAGGCAAGAAAAGAGACCAGGGTCCCCTCCTGTTGCTTGATTGACTACCACTGGCCTTATGGATATGGACAAATGAGAGAAACAAGGAAATCAATAGCCTAGGTCTAAGCTCTTACCCTCTGCCTCACAAGTTAAGTCTCCCCTACTCAAACTCACCACTGTCACCACAACCACTGGAATGAAAACTAAGGTCCTTGTGCTTCTTTGCATCAGATTTCTGGAACAGATTTCATAAGGAGCCAAAGAAACAGTAACAATTACAATATTATGGAAGATAAACACTATTAGCCCCAACCAGAAATTTTAATGGCAACTAGGGGAGCAAAACAACAAAAAGAACAAAATTTCTCACCAAATGTTTACAGACATTTCACAGCCCCAATACCTCATTTGTATTAAATGATTTAATGTATTGGATTTACTTTCAGAGTGTCAGATATGAAATACCATGCATTTGAAGTCTGTGATGCTCCAACAAACAGAGACTGTAGCAATAGGTTTTTCTTGTGCAGAACAGGAAAAATGCTGAGCAAGAGATGCTATCCTACCTGGCGATTCAAAGATCCTTCCCCTTCTCTTTTCCTGAGATGCAAGGTGACTCTTCTGCTTTTGAGAAGGTCAAAACACAGAAAGGAAACAAGTCCAGAGGAAGGATTATCTTGGATACAGACTCTTTTCCTGGGATACTACATAATCCAAAGTGCAAGCTGGTGCAAGACAGCTAAACATTAGTCTCTCTCCTCTTTGTGTCTGTAAATGTAGCTCCATGCTAGTGGCATGAAAGAATTAAACCACAAAATCCCAGTAAGACAAAGTGCAGACAATTTACAACCCAGATACTGCAGCAAGGCAGAAATCTCTGATAGTCTTACCTAAGAAGCAATTACAAATAAAAAAGCTTCTCGGTGGTGGAGAATTTCTTCAGGAGGCACTCAGGAAGTTTTTCACCAAAAAGCAGAGAGATCTATAAGACCTCTTCTTTCACCATGGCATTGATGGCTGAAGCAGGCTTATTTGCAAAACGAGGGGAAAGCACATTTCCAGAATTCACAAGGATCTATGCAATGAGAACAAATAGACAGAACTAAAAATACATGGTTGATGAGTTCTGTCTCTTTGAGGTCCTTTATCAAAGGACAGCCTAGTGAGTGCAAAGACTATTAGTTTCAAAGCCAGGTGAATAAGAATTCAAAATGGGGTGCCACCATTTACTATCTACAGGATTTGGGGCAAGGTTTTTAACTTCTCTGAACCTCCGCTTCCTCAGTTCGATAAAGAGGATAGTAGCACCTGCACCCCAGAATTATTAGGAGCCAGTGCATAACAGATGCTCAACAGATATCTTGTCCCTGATCCTTTTCTGCACAATTATAGACTAAAAATAGGAATAGCAAAATTTCCCATTTTCTATAGAAGCCAGTTCATGATAAAAATCAAGAAGAGAGAACGTAATGTCATTGAAAAGACAACGTCTTGGGAAGGAAAACACCTGAATTCAACTCCCGGCTCTGTCCATTTCTACCTCTGTGACTCTGCTCTTCCCTCTCTCTGGGCCTCCAATTTCTCATCTGAAAACAGATATTTGACTAGTTAATCACTATAGTTTCTTCCAATTTTGAAATTCTTTGGTTTCACTAATGGTTGTTATTGTTGGTAACGTCTAAGTCACTGAAGAGATCATTATTTAAAGTCCAACACTATTGTATTAGAAGCAGCAATATGTAATAGCAACATGTGAGGGCTCTAAAGTGGTACTGCTTTGGGTTTGAGTTCCAGATTTGCCACTGACTGCTTCAGAGACCTGGGAAATTTAACCTCTCTGTTTCCTTGTCTGCAAAATGGGGAAAGTAACAGTTATTACATCACACACTGGTTGTAAAGATTTAGTGAGTCAGTCCATGGAAAGTGCTGAACAGTTATCTGACACAGAGTAAGCACTCAATAAATGACAGCTGCTCTCTTTATTGTTGTTATTATTGTGTTATTATTGTTATTATTATCTATTAAGGGGAGCTGCAATAAGCACTAAATACAGTGGTTTTACCCACCATGGATTTAAAATGTCATGGTTGAGTCTTCGCATGAATAAATTTGCAATTATCTTTTTATGTGCTCTCTGGTGCATTCAGTCTGCACTTGCTTCATTATAAACACCCAGAGCAATGACTGCCCATACTAGCCCAACAGGCAGATCCAGGAAGTGGCTCTGAGTGCAACAGAGATCTCTATATACAGAGAAGACCAAGTGCAGAAATATGTACCGAAGAACCGCCATAATTTGTGAAAAGGTCAGGCAGTTATGCAAGCATTTTGCTGAGACCTGAGAAAACCAAACAAAGGAATATACAAATGAAAAAGACATATGATTTCAAAGCAAGGGACACTTTGAAAACTTTTTAAAGAAGCACATTCTGAATACTATGACACTTGAGAAAAATATGCATCAGCATGTATAGTAGGGCAATATTATTTCCCAAACTGATGATTGGTTGAAAGCAGATTTTTATGCCAACTAACCTAATTTAGATTAGTAGCAGATGCCTTCTAGAAGTTTTATTTACTTTTAAAATACATTTAATGGCATTTTAATTGCTTACTCTGTGAAACTTTGACCTCACCAACCATCATCAGCCACAGAACAATTCAGTAAGGTGAACACCAGAGATTACTACTGCACTGGACACAGTCTCTGCCCTCAAGGGACTTACAGTCTAATGTATGGACAATTATAACCCAGCCCACGATGTAGTCAAGAGCTGTGTGATTCAGACATTAAGAAATCAATAAGAGCTTGACTAGATAAGATAGGATAGCAATCTTTGTGAATGTGCTTCAAGTGCTTACACACTGACAATGTTTTTCCCTTTAGTTTCACCTAAACTTGCCCTCTAATTCTACTTTTATTTGTCTCAGCTAATTCTCCCAGCCTTAGCTGGCTCAAAGTCCACATATAAAGGCAGCTTGCTACTGATTCAGAGAAACCCCTTCAACTCTCTCACACATTTTCATTGACTTTTATCACTCAGTATTTTATTTTCTTAAGTTTAATTATTTAGAATATTATCTTTTAAAATAATTTCCTAATGTAACCTTTCCCTATCTCCTGATAAAATATTCTTGAAGTTAACAGAGGAAATCCAAACAGAAACTCAAGGATATCTAGAAAATAACTATAATGAAAACACAGGACATGAGATCCTATGGAAAATAGCCAAAACAAAACTCAGAGGGAATATAGTAGCCTCAGTACTTCTTTGAAGAGAGAGAGAGAGAGAGAAGTGTGAAAATTGGGCATCCACCTTAAAAAATACAATATAAGCCTTTAAAAAAGAAGCAGAACAGTGGAATTAATAAGAAGTAAAATGAATGAATTAGAAAATGAATGAATTAGAAAAGAGAAAACAATAAAGCTTAAAAATAAATTTTAAAACTGGTTAAAAACACCAAAAAATAGAAAACAAAGAAAACGGAGTAAAAGCACATAAACATACAAAATAAGAAAAAAGGGAAAATATCTCAGATTCAAAGACAATTTGAAGAATCGTAAAAGACTCTTTTTTCTAATTTCACATGATGGATAATTTTCTAGGAAAAAATAACCTACTAAGGCTTACCAACAGAGTACTCCTGAAGGCCTGAAAAAAATTAGAAAGGTGTTTCATTTTTCTCCCACTATCTTCTACCCTCAAGCTCAGAAATGGATGGTCTGTATCAACATGAAAGCTAAGCCATGGACTTTCTAAGCATGGGTGCTCCTACAGCATGCCAAGTGGCCAGAGCAGTAACTCTCTTTCTATATCCATGTGGAGCCTACAACTTCAAGCAAATAATGTATTAAGTCTAAGGTACTGAAAAGGTGAAAAAGGTAGCAGTGGTTCACTACATTCTACTGAGCAAAGCCCTTTAGATGGTGTAGAAACAAACAAATGAAGAATAATCCTGGCAAAAGTACGTGTGTAGATTTTGTTTTTACACATTCCATCATTTCAGAGTACAAGAAAACCAGGAAGATCAGGTACAAAAGGATTCCATCCTTAGCTCTGCAGTGACACATTATTCCCAGGATCAAGAAGTTAGAGTACATGAAATTTCCCACTTCCCCCAAATCTGAGAAGTTGCCATCAGCACTTAGAAGAAGATCGAAGTGGGCCAAGGACACTCCAACATTGTACTGACAAACATCAGATATGCATGTCAACCTCAGAAAGCCTCTGAGCTCAACATCCATAGATCCTACACTAGGATCAGGTCTGAGATGAAGGAGATCAATTGAAGTTCTGCTTCCTAAGCAAGAGAACCCAGAGCAGAGACTACACTTACCTCTAGAAACTCTAAATGCTAAAATGTTCTAAGTGTTCATATCTCTCCTCATTATAGCCCCCTAAATTTTATTTACTGATTACT
Source organism: Mesoplodon mirus (assembly GCF_964341445.2). Classification (NCBI taxonomy): domain Eukaryota; kingdom Metazoa; phylum Chordata; class Mammalia; order Artiodactyla; family Ziphiidae; genus Mesoplodon; species Mesoplodon mirus. The sequence goes on along the minus strand of NC_138978.1, from coordinate 90,830,395 downwards.
GAAATTAAAAAGTCACTAGTAATTTTTATTTGTGTCTGGAAAGATGCCACTCCTACTTCTGTCACATGTTTCACCAGATTAAGTAACTGTATTTGTTCCACTTCAGGATGTGGGCCCTAAAATCCAACTAGTTTCACCCTGCTATACTCATACTCCAGGTGATCTCTGTGACATATTAATAAAGTGTAGCATCAGATTCGCCCAAAGCTAGACGGCCCTTTAATTCATTTCTATCTCCAGTACACAGCAAAAAGCAGCTTCTCGTGTCAAGCCTTCTCAAAATATATGGAAGCCACAGGTAAGCTTCAAACAATGCAGACCTATTGTGCTGAATACTTTCCATTTGCCCTGCCAGGTTGCCTCTCTGCCATTCTTCACCCTAGTCTCTGTCCTGGGAGCTGGTCTATGTACACCATATCAACTCATTCCCATGCTCTCTGGCTTTCACCTGAGTTGAGCCAATGTGGAGCACTTGTAAAGATGGAAGGGAGGAAAGTGGTGACTCTTTCCCTACAAGGTCACTGACAAAACTTCCCTGCCTTGATAACTTTGGGTCTCAGCATGGTGACAGCTCAGTTGCCACCAAGACACTGAGTTACTGCACCATTTCTTATGGTTTCCTTATACCCATATCATTGTAAACAGTTCTTTCATAAGTAAACCTCCTCTAAATATTTTATACTGAGGGTGCCCTCTGTTTCCCATGAAGATGGACATATACACAGTCTTGATTAGGGAGCTTCTAAAACCATACTCAAGACAAATTTCATCCATCAAAATGCAAGTTAGCACCTGCCTGGCCAAGGAAGAATGTAGGCAGAGTGTTCACTCCTAGATCAAAACAGATCTTCTCTAAAGAAATTGAATGGAAGGGAAGAGCAAATTTTACAGCATGTTCTCTGGTGTCCCTGAGAAAAGACCTTATTCTGGCATTTGGGAGCCCACAGCCTGTGAGCTGCTTCCCCCACCTCATCATAAAGTAAATACATACTGACAAGCTCTGCCCTGCCTCATCCACTCCACACAAAGCTCCCCTTAAAACTCCCAGAGAAGAGACCTCAAGGAAACACTCCTACCTCTACAACAGGAGACGAAATCCACCCCAATATCCAATCCTACTTTCTTAACCATTGATGACCAGCAACATGAGGAAAATGAGAAGTATGAAGGCGAAATTTTAAAATTTACATTAAAAAAGTCAGAGAAAAGAAGATAATTTTTTAAAGTCTAATCAATGTAAATAGAAAGAGTAAAATGTCTACCACATTCATAAAACAAAATCAGGGTGCTGTGAGAAAGTAATAATTAGTGAAAATTACAAATTAAGATATTAGAAATTTTAATTTATTCTTAAAGATAAAATTCATAGAAGAAAACTAGAAAATTAAGTCAAAGAAATTTTCTAAAATTGAAGCAAATGAATTAAAGACATGAAAAAAATGTCTGAAGGTATCAGTATCAAATTAATGGGTGTCCCATAAAGAGAAAACCAAAAACTAAAAGGGAGGAAATTACTAAAGAAATAATACAAGAAAATTCCCCAGTGCTAAAGAAAGTCATGTGTCTTCAGACTAAAAGTACAAACAAAATGCCTCATGTGATGAATTTAAAAAAAAAAAAAAAAACCCATACCTAAACACATCATTGTGAAATGCCAAAACCGCAATAAAACAGGAAACCCAAAAGACCAACAAATATATAAAGAGCTATTTTTTAAATCTGTAAACAGAGACATTCAAGTTGAGATATCATTTTATATCTATTAGACTGGCAAAAATTATAAAGTTAGTAAGAGCATAGATTGATGCAGACATTCTGGAGAATAATCTTGCAATCAAAATGATTATATACATGACTCAGCAATTTCACCTCTGCATCTTCATCTCAGAGTAATTCTCACAGGTCCTTAGAAGTATGAATGAGAAGGCTGATTTCAGGTTTTTTGTAGAGAGGGAACTGGAGGCAATCTAGGTGTCTATCACTGAGAGAGGTATGTTAAATGTGACAGAGGTACACCATGGAATAATATACAGCAGCTAGAAGCAGTGGATTTGACGTGCACATAGCAACATGGTTGGATCTAACAAATAGAATGCCTAGTAGGAGGAAAAACAAGTAAGAAACAAAATGAAACATATAATTATGTCAGGAAGGATCCTTCCAAGAAAGCAGAACTTATTCCAGGTAGTTAAATAGAGGGAATTTAATATGGAAAATTAATTTAAAATGTTAGAAGAGCTGAAAGAGAAAACAGGGGAACATAAGGCAATGCAGAAATCAACAACTGTTGCAGTACTTCTTAACATTTTTTCCTTATCATTCCTCTGAGACTTTTTAGATATATTTTTCCTAATCATCCCCCTATGATACACTGTATATCTGTTTATGCACTGTATGTATATCTGTGCTTTCTACGTTAAAGGTAAGACTCCCCTCCCCCAAGAACCATTTTAGCTCCCTTGGGGGTAATATTTCCTCCATTGAAATGCATGTGCTAGAGGAATAAAGAGGAAAGGTGTTAAGGGGATGTTACTTGGAGCCTAGAAGCCAGGGACACCTGGTTGGTGTTGGAAGCACAGTGGTAGAGGATGACATAGGAACCATAAAATAGTGGTACAACCTAGGAGAGTAATAATGAGGGATTCCAGGATGACAACTATGCAGCAAACTTAAGAAAAGACAAGTCCAGATTACAGTAGGAAAACAGAGAGTTGTAGAAGGAAGGATTCCAGAAAAATTAAAATGAGCCCTCAATAGGACTGAAGGCAACATTAAGAATTTTAAAAAGAAATTGAAGCTATCTTAAAAGAAAATGGTGCAAGAACAACAGAAAGCCAATGGAAATCCAGGAAAACAACAAAAAAGTACACAAGGAAGTGAGGCTCCAAATATAAAGTAAAATGCATCACATTTCAATTAATTAGTGGAATGAAAGAAGGGGGGATACATTTGCCTTTGATCTTAGTGCTAAGAATAGTCTGCATTGAGTGGCTTAGACTTGTAACACAGAGATCAAAGTGTTATCCTAGCACACTGTGACCTAACATTGACCAATACTGACTAGTGCTGACTTATACTCATAGTACAAGATGTAAACCTTAAACAACTTGACAAATTAAACATAAAAGGACAGCAGCTAACAAAGACAGATGGAGGAAAGCTGGGAGGAAAGTTGGAAGAAAGTATAAGGGAAAGGTATCCATTTTATAAAGTGGTAAGACAAGAGATACTATCAAATTTGACTGGACAAGAGCCAGAGATATAAGTATGCTATTAAAAGTTATGACAGTAATTAATAAAGTAATAAAGTAATTAAGAAGAAATAAAATAATCACAGCACTGAGAATAACCAAACTCTGAGAGCAGAAGAGAAGGAGTAAAGGACAAAAAGCAAGTTAAATCATTATCTTTTACCTCTACGTATTACCTAAGAGTGATCAAACAAGAAATATTGATAAAAGCTGAACATCTTATCTGGAATATGAAGAAAACCACATGAAAGAGAAAGAAGAGAGGAGGAAGAAGAGCTTGCCTATGGAGAGTGAGACCTCATCTGGGTGGGCAGGAGTAGAATTGTAGACTTGTTTTCATAATAAAATAATCAATTACAGTTTACATGTTACCATGTGCACTTAACAGTTTCACAAAACAAATAAGAATTTTTAAAATATTCAGTGAAATTCAGCTTTGCTCAATAAACTTTTACTGAGAGTCTACTCCTGACAATGAAGAATAAGTTTCCTGTTGCAGCAAAAGGCCCAAACTCTATCTTGGTATAAAAGGCTCTGCATGAGCTGACCTGGAAGAACCTACCCCACATTATCTCTCTTCTCAGGGCCTCTTCTCCAGTCAGTCAAAGTACTTGCAAGTTTCCAAAGCCAAGAAGGAAACTTGTACGTTTCCTTCCTGCTTTCCTTTGTCCATGTTGCCTCCTCTGCTTTAAATGGCCTCCTGCCCATGTCTTCTTGGCCACTCTAAGATCCCAGCTAGTGTTTCCTCCCCTCTGAAGCCTTCACACCGCAGGGAGGGATGATCCCGCTCCTCCAACCCATCTGCTATAGGACTTACCACACAGCCTATCACAATTTACTTTAACCTTTTCTAAACGTTGAGCTTATATTCATCTTTGCATTCACAGCAGCAATTATAGTGCTTGACACATAAGAGATGCTCAATAAATGCTTATATGGTGACCACTTCCATAAATGAATGAATGAAAACACTGAAATATTTTAGATGTGGTAGTTCTATGATTATATTGATTTTGTATTACATGTCTATTACTATGCATGAATACGTCCCAAATAAAAATCTCATGGTATATATTTATTTAGCATATTCACGTTTATTTATAGCCATCCTCTTTCTGAAAGGATTTGTAAGAAGGCAAACTATAAAAATAATCTTTATATTGTACTCATTTTAAATCAATTTAACATTTAATCAATTCAAGCATTTATCCATTTAGCTGGATGATTTCAGATTAATATCTTCCTTATCAAGAAAACCCCTCATTTCCAGGTTTTGACTTGTTTCAGAAGATTTTTTTTTTAGTTTGAAGTAATGAAGTCTCCTTTTTGCTAATTCTTTTAGGACAAAGGTCTAAATGGGGGCCAGGACATTGGAAAGCTCCATCTGCCCTCTGGCTGGGCCAGGAAGGGACATCTTCTTTTCTGGGCTCTAATTCTCTCTCTGAGTGGCACATCTTTTTAACAGCACTGAACAGCTGGAATGCTGGCTTCAGGAGGGGGACGGGGAACAGATGTCATTCATTGACTCTGGGTAATGAGATTTCATATTCCGTTGAAATCCTGAATAGGACAGGAGAGGCCTCATTAGTGGTTTCACGACTGAACAGGTGTAGAGGTCCCATGCGCACAGCAAGCTGAGAGAGGCCATTTCAGTTCCATGTGTGGATGTATCTACGAAATTGGAGAGAGGGAAAAAGTGCTCTACCACAACTGCCACCTCAGGAAAACTGCAGCTTTTAGGAGCCAAAACAATATTAATTCTGACCACTGGTACAGATCTCATCCAGGGGCCAGAAAAGTGGCTAAAGGCAGGAGATGGGTGATATTCAGAACTAATGATACCATACAAAGGAGGTCACATCCTTATTTCTTTAGTTCCATATGGCATGTCATAAAATTTCAGTGCTCTATAGCCAACAACATAATAACCCTCTTAAGGTCACCAGTCAAAAAATGGGACTGCAGGGTAGAATGAAATCCTGTCTCCAAAACTAATGGCAGAAACCTCTTTAGAAAACAGGCTACATTGGAAGCAGTGTGTGAATAAAATGTTCCAGAGGATAGATAAGCTTGGCTAGCAATTTGGCAGCTGTCTCCTGGACGAGTGTCCTTCACTGGAGGTAACAATCAAAAAACCGACCCCACTGCCTGTTTGCTGAAAGACATCCACACCTTCCAAGATCCAGGTGATTCAGAGGTTGCATCCCAACTAGGACTGCTACCTGGTACCTAAGACATTGACATAGAGCTCAGCATGTTTAAATGGGCAGTATACTTACCTGAGGAGTCTTCTGAGGCCTTCAAAATGTGGCAGGTATTTAAGACCTTCCTACCTTAATTCCCCAGGTCTTTCTAAGTAGCCCCACACCATGGAATAGCTTCCACATCTCAGAATCCCCTGGTTAATTCTTCCTCGATCAACTTCATTAAATTCAACTCCATAGTAATCTCAGTTGTTTAGAATAACTTAAAGGCAGGTCATTGTAACTATAATATGTATATTTAAAAAAACATTTTGTTACATTTCCCATTGGCTAAGATTTGGCAGTCTTGCTCTATAAACAAAGTCTGGATTCTCCAACCTTTTAAACAGGGGGTCATATATTTACGATGAAACCACCACATACCAGTCACCGGGCTAGGCACGTGATATCCATCCTCACGTCAACATTACAAAGTGCTGAGGATCTGAAAGGTGAAGTCATGTGATCAAGGTTACAGGCTAATGTGTGGTTAAGGCACAGTGGAAATGCCAGTCTCCGGCACCAAAGCCCAGGCCCTTTTCATGGCATGCTGCTGCCTCTTATGGTCACAGGGAAGCGGCTCAAAAAATGTTGAATCAAGGCCAAATACTATCAAGTAATGTGCTCATTGGACCTGTCTTAATAAATAACTGGGAACCATTTATAATAATTATTAGCACATTGTAGCCATTTAAGTGCTTGATGCTAAAGCAGATTGGGAAATATTGGAAAACGATTCACTGCCTTAACTAGACTAAGTATGTCCTCCATAAACTGATTTTCCCTCTTCAGTACTACCTTTTACCTGAAGTAGTATAGAAGGTAAGTTTCAATCGAACCCACATTCACATGATCTCAAAATCTGTATTGCTGAAGTAGTAAATGTGCCTTTTATTGGGTATTACTTTCTATTTATTAGTGTATCATTATTCAGGAAATAAATTCTCCAGTCAGTTGATATATGTGGTCTGATTACTTAACTGGACTTGGGATTCTGAGAGCCTGGTCTATGCACTTTTGCTTTAGTACCTACTTAACCCTCCCCTCACCCACTACTGACCCAGCCTACATGGAGCCCTGAACAAACTCTCTCAACATACTGTCAACTAAATATGAGCCCTGTTTGGAGTTAGTGTATTACAAGAGCAAGCAAAAATATAAGCTATTGAAACAAATGCATTGTGCATGTGTGGGGACACAGGGAACATGGGGACTCATTGTACATTCTGCTCAGTGTTTTCTGTAAACAGCTCTAAAAAATAAAGTTTACATATATACACACACATATATATAACCTTACTATACTAAAAGAATATACAGAGAAATCAAGGGAGTCTGCCCCCATATCATTTACAGACAATTTCTGAGCGGAGTGTTTCCAACTCACTGGCCCCCATCCATGCTAGGGGGAGCCAGAGCCTAAGCCCCATTGGAGGAACCAGTTTATGCATCATAAGACAAGTGTATATGTACTGGACGTCAGGAGGAGCAGCCATCTTTGAACATCCTGTCATAAACTCTGCCCTGTGGGGCTTTCCATTGTTTAATGTACTTAAACCATGCAACCCGAGGGGGTTGGTCTATGCAGAGATAAACAGGCCATTCTGTTCAAAGAGGTCATGAATGGTGGGGTGAGTGAGGCAGGTAAGAGTTCAAGCTCCACAGGATACAGAGAAACATGCACAATCTAGTATATATAAATGATACAGTTTGTGTTTTTAAAAATGAGGTAATATATACTCATATTTATTCATATGTGCATTTAAAAATGCCAAGTGATTATAAAGAAACTGGTAAGAGGGCTTAACCAGTTTGGAGGGGTTGGGAGTGGCAAATGAGGTGGGGACGGAAAGATCTTTACATTTAGGTTTTCGAGTCAGTGAACATAGTACTAACAATTTAAAAGTTTCTATACACTCAATACACAAAATACCTCAAGGCCTGGATTCAATCTATAGGGAGTCTTATCCCCACTTAAAAACTGTGTGACTGTGAACAATCATTTAACTTCTCCAAGTCACTTCGTCTCTAAAACGAAGATAGTATATACCTTACACAGTCACCTTGAAGATTTAATTATATAATCCCTGTAAGATACAGAGCACATAGTAAGTACTCAATAAATGCTCATTATTAACATTATCATTGTTATTGATAGTTGGTATTTAAGAAACATACTGCACATCACACACTTCAGGAAAACTGGTACATCAGAGAACTTCTTTTTATACTCAGTTATTGATATATCCTTCGAGTAACCTTCCACTATTAAGTCAATAAGTGAGTGTTTACTCTTGTCTCCAAAACTTAACCAGAGGGACAGAAAGGTCCCTTCCCAAAAGTCATAATATTATCCATTCTAGTAGGAATGTTAATAATATTAATTTCTTAAATTTCTATAGAATTTCCAAGATCTCATCTTACACCCATGAAAAACATCTATTTCATTTTTATTTTCCTTAGATAAAATTTTGGTAAATAATGATAAAGGGAACAAAACAAAACGTGTGGTTTTTGAAAGGTAGGGGAAACCTGTCAGATTTGATCAAGAGAGAATTGAAGCAATAGAAAATCTCTCTCTGAATTAGTTAGATTATAGGGGACTTTATCTGAAATAAAAGGTTTGTTCACAAGAACAACTAAGCAAACAACAACAAAAAAAAAAACTGATATGGAAGAGGATAAGCAAAACTGGCTAAGTCTGTGAAATCCCGTAAGGAAATTAAACATAACATATAAGATTAAGTGCTCAATATACTATTCAGTAGTTAGGTTTCTTCATTATTTTTGTAAAGTTTCCATATAGCATTCCTCATTTATTTAAGAACATGTAATATGTATTTAAATGCCCCCAAGTCAGTCATATTCTGTGAAAACAAAAAGTAGATTCCCAGTCATGTCTTCTTGGCATGGAGTTGTCCAGTCTAAGTGACTGAGGCAACCAAACCTTCTGGCTAGCAGTCCTTCCACATTTTCTTACCTGGTCAGGCCAGACCAACATGAGGCAAATTTCCTAGGAAACAATTTCAAAACCTCACTAATGAATGCTCCCAATGTCATTTCCCCTCAACACACTCTAGAAAAATGGGATCAGCTCTACCTTACAATGACATACAGTAGCAATAAAAGAAGAAAAGAAATGGATGATCTGATTGCCCAAATAATAGCAGATGGATGATTTAATTTTGCACAATAGAGTATATTCTGAAAAACCTTTCTGGAGTGATCTAGTTTATCTCACCTAACTCAGCAAGCCACCAAAAATAAATAAGGCATGTACATACAAATAAGTGAATGAATTAAATCATTTTATGAGTCAGAACAATGGTGGTTATATTTAGGTTTTATTTTACTAAATATCACAAGTAAATTTTCAATCCATGACAACAATAAATATGTATCCACTGTTTTATTACAGACATTGGAGCTACAAGAGGTCAGTCCAAGGAATCATTAGGAAGATTTTCACCTGCTCTCAGTTCCCTGGAGGCACACTTTGGGAACAATCTTAGACTGGTTGTTTTCCAATTTGTTTATAAGATTAGTCTTATTATTTGATGGCAATTTTTTTCTAACCACCTGATTGGCACTCTAATAATCTTTTTTTAGAACAATCAAATTTGGTAATTTTTTTAATATAAAATGATTTAATTCCAGAGGTTCTGATCAAGTTATACAGAATCCTAATTAACTAGTAATCAAATTGTACAACAGGTGATGTTGAAGTTACAATATGAAATATTAGTAACACTTGGTAATAATAGCCCCTCTCTAAGGACTTAGAAGCCTTGTTGGGATTGCTTAAAGGTCTTAAAGGGAAGGGTCTTAAAGGTTTCAGGACTTACTAAAAAGAAACTGAGGCACCATTCTGCGTTAAGGATGTGGCAAATAAGGCTAAATTTGAATATTATTTGCTTAAGTACAGGTAGAAATTTCATAGGGGAAAACAAATGTGAAGCTAAGAAATGAGACTGTTCATTCCTCCTGGGCTTGTCCTCACCTCCATGCTTGCCTAAAACACTGAAAAGTAAAACACTTTATTCACAATCAGAAGTTAAAATAATTTGAGGTCATGCCTCATTCTCTCTGTAAATCCAATTCAATTCAGGTCAGCTAAATGCACTGAATACCATGTAATTGCAAGGCACTTGAAAAATAGTATAAATAAATAACTAAGTAGGTGACCTTTGGGCACTGATTCATTCAAAAACTGTCCCAGGGCCCACTTCCCAGTCCTCTCTCTTCCATAGCCCCCTCCTAGGCTCTATTTCACTAAGACCTTGCTGTGACACAGCTAATATCACCCATACCTCACTGTTCAGATTTATGCTCTCTCTAGGCTTAAAATGAAGGTTAAACTTTTTTAAAGGTTGGTGGAAATTTATGATGAAATATCTAGTTTCTCAGCACAGGAAAAATGTTGTAATTCATTGAAATCTGTACAAATCAAATGAATTCATCACAAATGACCCTGATCTTCCTCAGATGCTGCCACATTAGCAGTAACTAGCACATAATTTTTGATAAATCTAATCTCACAGCTAATCTTTCACCAAAACTGTAACCAATGAAAATCAGCCTGTGTTCTTACAATAATGGTCAGAATTAAACCTAACTCTGGTGGCACCCTAGGCACTCTTTATACAGTATGAGGACATCTGCCCTCCCATACTGACAGAACTCAACACTACAGTGTCTCAACTTTTCACTCTCTGGGATTAAGGGAGAGTTTTCTACAGCATTCCTACTCTTAAGGAGCCTGCAACGCCCTTCCAAAGTCTGCTCAAATTTGAGCTCACTTATGAAACCACACTGTGGGTGATAGCACTCCTCGGTGGCAGTTCAACTCCTGTCATCAAAAAGAAAAAAAAAAAATCCCACACCTTTTCTTCCAAAGAGTAAACAAATAATACACCAAATGATCCTTTAACCTTATACTCATGGTAGAAAACACAGGAAAAAAATAAAACCTCAGACTCAGAGACCCACAGCTGTAAACCTCCTTGCAACTCTCATCGGTGCAAAATGACAAATGGTGAAGAACTCAGAAACGAGCAGCACTTCACAAGAGCATATTGATTTTCAATAAAGCCATTTACACCTTTTTGCTTGGACTACAAGTAGCATGCTGCTTTCCCAAAGCCTCTGCCACTGAATTAAAAAGTGTGGACAGTGTCCTCACTTGCTACACAGAGTTGTCTTTGGAAATACTCTTGATGAGAAGAATGTTCCAACCTTGATCGGAGAGGAAAAAGGAAACAAAAATGAGCAAAATGACATTTGATATTTTTCCCTGACTGGCTTAATTACTTGGAAAAGAAAGAAACACAGTCCTCCAGAACAAAAAGGCATTTGGTTGAAATATAGTATAGCTCATATTGGCTTTGCACGGGTGAGCCTTCCAACAGACAGAACACAGGAAATTAAGAAGAGACTGCCTTGGGAAAGTATTTTACATCCTAGGTGAATGGTGACTTTTTTTATTGCAGTCCTCCACAGTAATACTTCAGTGTCCATTGAAAAATGAGAGATTTTTTTATGAGGAAATTAAACGGAAGACAGAGCTAACATGATTCACTCTGTTGCTGACCTTCCTTCTGTCTTACTACAGTTTTAATGCCACAAGCCATTGACCCTGCAATATGAAAAAAAAAGAAACCATAATGACTGGGAAGGAGGAAAATATGATAATTTAAAGGTATAAGGAAGAAAGAAAAAACTTTCTGTGACATGATATTGATATGATGGTGGTTGACCACTAGTATTCACTTTGGCCCCCTTTTCGCATGAGTCAGTACTTTAGTTGGAGGAACTGACACCAAGGTGGGCCAGGGTTATTATAAGCCAATCATGACAAAGCCATCCCCCTTGACAGTGATTGGCTTAAAAACCAGGGCCAGTCCATCAACTGACAAAAGGATAAATAAAATGTGACATATCCATAACTCTGGAATATTATTCAGCAATAAAAGCATGGAGTACTGATACATGCTACAACATAGAAGAAACCTGAAAACATCCTAGTGAAGAAGGCAGTCAGAAAGGACCACATTGTATGATTCCGTTTATATGAAATGTCCAGAATAGGTAAATCTATAGAGACAAAAAGTAGATTAGTGGCATCCTAGGGCTAAGGGTAATGTAGGACTTGGGGGGTAATGGATAATGGGGTGGGGAGTTTTTTGGCAGGTAATGAAAATGTTCTAAAAGTGATTATGGTAATGGATTCATAGCTCTGTAAATATACTAAAAGCCAGTGAATTGTACACTTCAAGTGTGAATTGTATGGTATATGAATTTTATTACAGTAAAGCTGTTTAAAAAAAAAAAAAGGCTAAAGCCAAGAGTCCCATGAAATCCCCCTGGCCACTTTCATTCATTTATTCAATCAATAAATATGTATTAGAGGACTTCTAAGTCAAGTACTGTTCTAGACACAAAACAGACAAAATCTCTGCACCAAGATTATGAACAATAAGCAAACAAAGGAAAAGCTAAGAAAAATAGATGGCTAGTGAGATGATGGTAAGTGAACTAAAGAGAAACGAAGCTGCAAAGTTGGGGTTGGGATTTTAGACAAAATGGTCAGGAAGGCCTTACTAAAAAGATGCATTTGAACAAAGGCCAGAGGGAATTATTAGTTTAGACATGGACATGTGACCCAGTTTGGTCCAATCTGATGAAAAGGAAAGAGTCTTTTGTTAAATCACTGGGGGAGAGGGACTTTCTTTCTCTTTCACACACACACACACACACACACACACACACACACACACACACACACCCCAGAAGTGAAAGACAAAGTATGTAGCCCCAAAACTACCAGCTACAACCACAAGGAGCTCCTGTCCCAGTGTGAAGCCAGCACAGGGCTACAGAGCAGAGACATAGAAAGAACCTGGATTTTTATCACATCATCAATTACTAACACTGAAACTTTTCCCCTACCTCTCCATGTCCAGGTGTGTGACCCAATACATTTTATTATTGTTTGGATCACACTAAATGTACAGGCATATCTTCAACAAGAAAACTACCAAGATTCCTTTTGAAGATATTTCTCACTCTTTTGCTCATGGCCCCTTATGGAAAAATTGCTGTCGGACTGCACACAAGCATTGGAGGCAACTCCCCACATCCACTAAACACCAGCGACTACGGGGGAAGAGAGCAGTCACAGGAGAAAAACGTACACAGTGTTTGAACACGCACAACGCCTCTCCTCTTTTATTCATTTAGTAAATCAAAAATTATTATCTCCCTTTGCAAAGCACTTCACGAAATGCCAGGATACAGCAGTTTAAACCCTCAGGAAAGGTAGAGCCCAGAAGAGACAGAAAAGCAAGTAAGCAAATAATTAAATAAAATAACTACTTCCTGTCTCGCAAGTGGCATGAAGGAAAGAAACTGGGAGGTGAGAAACAGAATAGGAAGGAAAACTACTGGAGGTGCCGTAGCAGCTCTGTTAGCATCCCCACTCCCCAGGGATTCCTGTCTCCATGAGACAAGATGAACATTATCCAAGAGGGAAGAATGAGAGGGAGATGCAGTGTTTCAACAATATACCTCCAGGCTCTTTTTAAGAATGTATCACAGAGAATCAAATTCTCCTTTTCAGAATGTTTTAAGTTAGTTCTAGGCCTGCTGAAGAGACAAATATCTCATCGCAAAAGCGGGCCAGTTTTTGATAAGATACCTTGCCAAATGTTAGGGACCAGGTAGGAATAACACTAGGGTGGGAGGCTGGCTTAAGACAATAGGGAGGATGGAGACTGTGCAGTTCACTTAAAGATATAAAAATTCAAATAATTTAAAAATGCTCTGTGGGCCAAATAAAATATGTCTGTGACTGAATTGCCTAAGGAGACTCTTTCACCTCCTCTTCTGAGTTCAATTCAACACCTGAGGGTATGTTATACCTTTGGAAAGCATTAAAAATAATAAAAAAAGATGCAGAGCTATACCAATGAAAATATTGTGAGAATAAGTCAGAAGAGTAAAGTTTTTGCCAGAAGTTGTGAAGGAAAAAATAATAATAATTCCATTTTCCTTTATTAAAAAATACTACTTCAATGAAAAATGATAGGGTGGGACAATAGAGACAAAAAGGACCAGGTGTCATAATTGAGACAGGGGCCCCAGCAGGGGTGGTAATAGTGATGCTTTGCAATGTCTAAGTTCATTCTTAGGGAGAAAGAGCCCAGCAGGTGGTAACGGGCAGTTACTCATGCTCACGCATCCCCCCCGTGGAGTACACTGGCCTCCAGATTATCTCCCCTGCTGTTCAACTTTTAGGAGACAGAGGCTGAGAACATCCTGTCCTGCACAGAGAAGGCAGAACTACTTCTCAGGAGCTACATGCCCAGCTTAAATTTTTACTGTGCTATCAATGTCAGCATTCTTTTTTACCATTTCAATGAAAAATTTTGGAGTTTTAAGCACAAGAGAAGAATGACACAGGACAATGGGGTGCAAGATAGGAAATATCTGATGGTAGATTTAATTCATGCAAGGCACCCTTAGCCCATATTGTTTGATGAACTCTAAACCAATAATTAAATACTCATGGATTGTTAAAGCTACTAATGACTTAAACAGCCCAGTTGACTCTTTTGGGGCTCTTTCTGAGTTTGCCTTTCAGAGGAGCCACCTAAGCCTCAAATTGTAGCAGTAGGAGTCCAGGGTCCCTAAGAACAGAGGCCAAAGTTGTTAACCAGGACTATAATTTTTACATGTCACATTAGCAACTATTTCTATGAACCTCCTATTCTTTGCCTCTGCAAAATCCAGGAAAAAGCTCTAGGAAAGAGAACTAGGGAGAGAGTAAGGAGAGGAAGAGAATATGATAACCCAAAAATACTGTATGATCTGTGCCATAAACAATTAGTAATGTTGTGAAGAATATAAAACTAAGATGCATGAAATTCTTAAAGGTAAACAACAATAAATAATTAAGTGCCTCAACCTTGTTAGAATATCATAACCCATCTCCTCTTCTTCCCTTTACCACATGTATCAAAAATAAACAGGTTCTTTCATGAGCTGAAGCAAAATTCCAGTCATCTCCAGTTCTGAAGCTGGGTGTCAATGATTCAGGATTACTAGTGCCCTAAACCCTAAAATAAATAAGTGCAAATGTTCACTGGAAGAGGATAATATCAGCCTGGGACTCAATTGTTTTTATATTTGTTCTGAACAATGTTCAACACTCAGTCAAAAAACATTGAGAGACATAAGGAGACCAGACAAAATTAACAAAAACCAAGAATGATAGTCAAGAGGAAGAGACATACAGGGGCTATCTGATATAGAGTTATCAGACAAAGACTTTAGTTATGCTTAGTATGTTTCAAGAGATAAAATACAAGTTTGAGAATTTTAGCAGAGAACTGGGACCTATAAAAAAAGAACAAAATGGAAATTCTATACCTGAAAAATACAGTAACCAAAAGTAGGAACTCAATACATGAGCCAAAAATAGCTGAAAAGAAGAACAGTGACCAGGAAGATGGATCAGAAGAAAATACTTAGGATGAAACACAGAGAAAAATAGGATGGAAAATAGAACAAAACAAAAATAATTGCCAACCTAGAATTCTAGATTTATCGAAATAAAGATATTTTCAGATGAATTAAAAATAGGAAAAATCATCAACAGCAGGTCCCATTAATGTAAATATTAAAGGCAATTCTCCACACTTGAAGGGAAATGATCCCTAATGGATGGGAAGAGATGTAGGAATTAGTGAAAAGCAATGAAAACAGTAAATATGTGGGTAAATCTAAATGCATAAACTAATAACCTAATAATAATAATGTTTATGAGTTTTGATGTATATGAAATTAAAATATACAGCATTAATGGCATATAAATTGGGATAGTATTAATATTTATGTAATTAGTGTTCTAAGGCAATACTTCACAAATTTTAATGTGCATATGAAACACCCAAGGATCTTGTTAAAATGCAGATTCTTTAAGTCAGATAGCCTGATAGTCTGCATTTACAATAAACTCCTAGGTAGTACCAGTGATGCTGGTCCTTGGGCCACACTTTCAATAGCAAGATTCTAAGAATCCTGTACTTTGGGGGGAAAAGCAAAAGTGCTAAGAAACAGTAGAATTTGATGAGTCAGTGATGTTGCAGTCTCTAGGACACCCAATAAAAGAATACAAAAAGAGTGAATTAATTTTATTATTAAGTGAGTAGAAGGGAAAATAGAATACTAAAAATAATAAATCTAAAGATAAAAAAGGAGAAAAATATAGAACAGGAAGACAAAAAATTTTTAATTATTGATTTAAATTCAGTATATTAGACATTACATCATATGTTAAGGAACTAAATGTTCCAATTAAAGCACAAAGGTGGTCAGGCTAAATTTTTTTTTAAGTATATTCTGTTTATAAGAGATATGTAAAACACTCAATATAATTAACCAGATAAACATAATAAGGGAGAAAATCATAAGATTAGTTGATAAATGCAGAAAAAATATTTGATAAAATTCAACACCCATTCACAATTTTTAAAACAAAGCTCTTAGACAAACTAGGACTAGAACTCTTCCCTAATCTTATAAAAGCACACACTGAAAATATAGCAAGTGTGACACATAAATATTAAATGTTGAAAACTTTCCCTCTGATAATAAGGAATAAGACATGAAAACCTCTAACATTACTTCTATTCAATATTGATTGGGGGCCTAGACAGTACCTTAAGGTAAGAAAGAGAAACAATATACCAAGATTGGAAAGAAAAAAAATTCTCATTGTTTTGCAGATGATATGATTTTTTGTGTTAAAAACCAGAATGTATAAATAATTAGAATTAATGACTATATCAGGTTTTCTGGATAAAGTTCAATACTTTAACATCAATTTTATTTACATGTATTAGTCACAAATAGCTTGAAAATGGCATATTAAAAAGATACCATTTATAATACCATCAAAATATAATCAATATGAATAACAAAAGATCTGCAAAACTACTACACAGAAAACTATAAAACATTACTTAGAAAAATTAAAGAAAACCTAAACAAATGGGGCTTCCCTGGTGGCACAGTGGTTAAGAATCCACCTGCCAATGCAGGGGACATGGATTCAAGCCCTGGCCCGGGAAGATCCCACATGCCGCGGAGCAACTAAGCCCGTGCGCCACAACTACTGAAGCCCGTGCGCCGAGAGCCCATGCTCCACAACAAGACCGAAATGAGAAGCCTGCGCACCGGAACAAAGAGTAGCCCCCACTCGCCGCAACTAAAGAAAGCCCGCATGCAGCAACGAAGACACAACACAGCCAAAAACAAATAAATAAATAAATTTATTTAAAAAAATTTTTTTAAAAACCCTAAACAAACGGAACCATTTATCACATTAATGAATTAGAAAGCCCAACACTGTGAAGATAATTCTCCTCAAACTTATATATGGATTTAATGCAAATTCAGTCAAATCCCCAAAAGATATATTTTGTGGAAGTTGACAAGAGAATTCCAACTTTTATTTGGAAATGCAATGGATGAAGATTAGCAAAGATATAGTAGAAGAAGAAAAAAAGTATGAGTACTTGCTCTCCCAGATACCAAGACTTATTCTTAAGGCTACACCAACACAGTGTGGTATTAGTGCAAAAATAGAAAAACACACAAAAGAACAGCATAGAGATTCCAGAAACATAACCACACACACAGGATCACCTAATTTATAATCAAGTTTGGCACTGCCGCACAGTAGGATAAGTATGATTTTTTTCATAAATGACACTGAGTCAACTAGATATCCACTTAAAAAATCTTAACCCTTATTTTATACCATACACACACAAAAAAATTCTAAATTTATCACAGATTTAAGTTTGAAATGGCAAAATAATAAACCTTCTAGAAGTAAAAAATAAAGAATATCACCATGAGCTTCAAGTAAGATAAATATTCTTTAAGCAGGATACAAAAGGCATTCACCATTTTTAAAAGAAGTTAATAAATTTGATCACATTAAAATTAATAACTCTATCAAAGTACACAATCACAGAAGTGAATAGGCAAGTAACAAATAAGAAAAGATTTTTGCAACACATGTACCCAATAAAAGGTTTATATTCACAGTAATTAAAGAGACCCTACAAATCATTTTTTTAAATAAGACAGACAACATCAAAGAGATTAACCCCTATGTTTTCTTCTAGGAGTTCTATTGTTTCAAGTCTTACACTCAAGTCTTTACTCCATCTTAAGTTGATTTCTGTGTATAGTGTAAGAATGTGGTCCAGTTTTATTCTTTTGCATGTGGCTGTCCATTTTTCCCAACATTATTTAGTGAAGAGATTATAATATCCTTTCCCCACTGTATCTTCTTGGCTCCTTGATCATAAATTAACTGACCATATAGGTGTGGGTTTATTTCTGGCTCTCTATTCTTTTCCCTTGATCTATGTGTCTGTCTGCTTTTTTTTTTTTTTTTTCAGTACACAGGCCTCTCACTGTTATGGCCTCTCCCATTGCGGAGCACAGGCTCCAGACGTGCAGGCTCAGCGGCCATGGCTCATGGGCCTAGCCGCTCCGCGGCATGTGGGATCTTCCCGGACCGGGCCACGAACCCGTGTCTCCTGCATCGGCAGGCAGACTCTCAACAACTGCACCACCAGGGAAGCGCTCTGTCTGCTTTTATATCAGTGCCATACTGTTTTGATTACTACAACTTTCTACTACCGTTTGAAATCAGGAAATGTGATGTCTCCAGCTTCATTCTTCTTTCTCAAATTGATTTAGCTATTTAGCTACCCAGGATATTTTGTGGTTGTATACAGATTTTAGGATTACTTGTTCTATTCCTGTGAAAAATGCTATTGGAATTTTGATAGGGATTGCATTGAATCTGCAGATTGCTTTGAGTAGTATGGGCATTTTAACAATATTAATTCTTCCAGTCCATGAGCACAAAATATCTTTCCATTTATTTCTGTCTTCAATTTCTTTCATCAGTGTCTCATAGTACAGCATACAGGTCTTTCACCTCCTTGGTTAAAGTTACTTCTAGGTATTTTATTTTTTAACCCAATTGTATAGGGGATTGTTTTCTTAATTTCTCTTTCTGATCACTTGTTACCAGTGTATAGAAATGCAACTGATTTTTGCATACTGATTTTATATCCTGATACTGAATTTGTTTATTAGTTTTAATGGTTTTTTGGTGGAGTCTTTAGCGTTTTCTATATCTTGTCATCTGTAAATGGAGACAGTTTTACTTCTTTCTTTCAATTTGAATACCTCCTATTTCTTTTTCTTACCTAATTGCTCTGACTAGGACTTCCAATACTATGGTGAATATGGTATGGTGAGAGTGGGCATCCTTGTCTAATTTCTTATCTTAAAGGAAAAGCTTTCAATTTTTCACTGTTGAGTATGATGTTAACTGTGGGTTTGTCATATATGGCCTTTATTATTTTGATGCATGTTCCCTCTATACCCATTTTGTTGAGAGTTTTTAATCATAAAAGATGTTGAATTTTGTCCAATGCTTTTTCTGCATCTACTGAGATGATCATGTGATTTTTATCCTTCATTTTGTTAAGGTAGTGTGTATCATATTGGTTGATTTGAGAATGTTGAACCATTTTGCATCCCTGGAATAAATACCTTTTGATCATGGTGTATTATTCTTTTAATGTATTGTTGAATTCAGTTTGCTAATAAGGATTTTTGCACCTATATTTATCAGGAATATTGGTCTATAGTTTTCTTGTAGTGTTTTTGTCTGGTTTTGATATCAGGGTAATGCTGGCCTTATAAAATGAGTTTGGAAGTGTTCCCTCCTCTCCTACTTTTAGGAAGAGTTTGAGAAGTGTTTATATTAATTCTTCTTTAAATATCTGGTAGAATTCACCAATGAAGCCATCTGGTCCTGGACTGTATTTTGTTGGGGTGTTTTTTGATTACTGATTCAATCTCCTTACTAGTAATTGGTCTATTCAGATTTTCTAGTTCTTCATGATTCTGTCTTGGCAGGTTATATGTTTCTAGGAACTGATTTCTTCTAGGTTGTCCAATTTGTTTGTGTATAATTGTTCATAGTAGTCTCTTACGATCCCTTCTATTTCTGTGGTATTCATTTCTGATTTAATTTGTTTGAGTTATTTCCATCAGTTATTCCTAGAAGTTGCTAGTTATTCTATAAAACACAACTGCCCCTTCTAGGTACCACTTGGTAGTCTTGGTAATTTATTCAAGAGTACAAGCCTGTTTCCCAGATTATTTCATGTAAAAATCCCTAAACAAGAGATTTAACAGAGGAGATGACAAAGGACTTTTTGGGAATGCCCTAAGTTACATACACAGCTATGTGAACAGAAATGTTATGTGAGATTCAGTGAGGCAATATATGCAAATGTGCTTTGAAAAGTGTAGTCTACTGCATTAAATATAAGAATTTGTTAATTAAAATAACCTAGAAATCGATTGATAGAAATATTAATAAAACAAGAAGCTGGATACTGTTTCTCAAATAACATTCAACTTATAGTTAGCAAGTCAATATGCTATAGCACCGCATGATTTAGGAAAAATTAAATTTAAGGTATTCTGCTTAATACAAGTGAAAGGTTCATACTACTCAACCCTGTTTGCCCTAGGCCCGAGGACCACCTCTCTGCTAATGACTGGGCAGTGACTCAGAGAAAGAAAATGGAAATAGGAGCCTTCTGGTGTACTGAAACACATCTGACACTGTCCCAAGAACAAGCAATCAAGACCTAAGTCCATCAACAACTCCACACAAAGGTTAGAGAACCACCCTGCCTCCTTGGATCATTAGTTTATAGCTCTTTCCTCTAGGTCTATCCTTGATAAATCTGTTGGTATACAAAGATTTGGAGACCAAAGGGAACTATAAGACTCATAGACATCCAATTCACCTGAATATATTTAATTGAAAGAAAGAAAGAAAGAATAGTACCACTTTCACAAAAACAAATCTTCTATCTCCTCAATCCATGGCATTTGTCATGGCTTGCTGCATTGATTTAAAAATAATAGCACTCATAACAATGAAGCAGTATCCACATGTCAATTACTGTGGAAGTTAGGTATCTGGCTTTTAGTTTTATCTATCTTGAGATAAATAATGTAATTGTTCAGTGCTTCAGTTTACCCCACCTCACTGTGAAAGAAGTTATTTTGTTTATCCTCTATATCCCTCTCAGCAAAGACCATGGTTGACCAAAACCTTTAACTATGGAGGAAAATAACACATTTATTCAAAACGGTATTGACCCATCTATAGCATACACAGCAGTGAATGCTAAAAGAACCAGCCCATGAGAACAGTCTGTGACAACCACATGTGACATCTGTTTCTCCCACTGATTGCCAAGGTCAATTCTCTCACACTGGCCAACTAGTTAGGTGCCCCTTTCCTCTCCTAAATTCCTAGAGCTATAAGCTAGAACCAAGAAGACTTTAACCAAAGAAGCATGAGTGCCTCTCCACTAAATATTTGAGAGTAGCTTCATTTTCCTTGTCCAAGAGAAGAAAGTCAATAATATACAAATACTGTGTTACAAATATATACTAACTCATACTAAAGTGAATTAAAATAAAGTAAAAAAGGGTCAAACAGATTTCTTCCATTTTTACTGAAAATAAATTTAGATTCACTCCCTGACTCTATCCAAGACTCTTACCTCTTACTCTTCATCTTCTCTCAAAATGGAAAAATTTGTCAAAAGAGAAAAACTAATTGCAAAAGTTCCATTCCAAAACATCCTTTTTGCTCTCAGGGCTGATTTTCTAAGACACACCAAGGGAGGGACTCAAACAGTATTTGGTGAATTAACTGAATCCTATCCCTCTACTGGAAGCAATGATGAGGCAGGGTAGGACTGGCAAAAAGAAAGAAAATAGTGTTTGCTAAATGGCGATCTACACAATGACACTAAGTACCAACATAAGCAAAAGTACCAACATTAAACAGTTATATATGCTATTTCTAGATCTGAGAGAAGCATCAACTGGCCAACTCACGAGCTAATAACACTATTTATTGAATACTTAACTCTGTGCCATTTACATATACTATCTCACTTAGTACCTAGGTAGATACTAATATTATTATTCCCATGTTGCCAATGAGAAAACTGTGCGGTTGACCCTTGAACAACAGGGGTTTTGACTGCATGGGTCTACTTATATGCAGATATTTTTTAATAGTAAATACTGCAGTACTACACAATCCATGGCTGGTTGGATCCAAGGATGTGGAGGAACTGCAGATATGGAGGGCTGACTACAAATTATACTGCAATTAACTCCCGTATTGTTCAAGGGTCAACTGTGTTAGTTATCTATTAATGCATAACTAATTATCCCCAAAACTTAGCAACTTACAACAGCAAACATATTATTTCACACAGTGTCTGAGGGTCAGAAATCCAAGAGCAGCTTAGCTAGGTAGTTATAATCTGGGATCTTGTGATGTTGCAGTCGAGATGTTGACTGGGGCTGCAGTCAGGTGAAGATTTGACTGGGGCTGGAGGATCCGCTACCAAGCTCACTCACGTGGCTCTTGGCAGGAGACCTCAGGTCTTTGCCATGTGGGACTCCCTGTAAGCTTTCCTGGATTCTCCCAGAATAAGTGATCTAAAAGTATGAGGACCACCAAGATGGAAGTCTCCAGTATTCTATAACCTAATCTCAGAAGTGACATACCATCATTTCTTCATATTTTATTGGTCACACAAGCCAACTGGTAAATATGAAAGGTGATTACACAAGAGTGTCAATACCAGAAGGTGGGGATCATTGGAGGCACTCTTGGAAGCTGGCTGCCACAAAAATTGATGCACAAAGAGTAAAGTTAGCACTGGAGAAATGAAGATTTATACCCAGATTTTTATTACTTGGAGCCCTAGTCCTTTAGAATGACTAAGCTATTATGGAGCCAATATGGAGAAAAACATAGACTTAGTGGACCACCCTTCTTGTTTGAAAGCCTACACCAGAAAGTTTCTACTCCATCTGACTCCATCATGTCTGGAACACTTATCAGGACACTGGTGTACTTTAGTGCAGGACACTCGGCCTGTTTGCTTATTCTTCTTCCTTCTAACATTGTCAAGGAATTCTGTCCAAATCCAAGTCTTTGTCCAAAAACAAAGATGTGGGGTGGAGCACAGGATAAAACTCAGAGGTTGAACTCACTTTGCAGGTTTAAACAGTGAAACAGAATATTGTTTTCTTAAGGTTTCTTGCAATTCCCCTCCTTAAAAACAAATTCACATGCTCACTTCAGCTAAACACAAAGGGAAGAAATAAGTGTTCAGTGACTTTTTAAAAGATTAGTAGCCATATTTCTTTAACAGACATTCATTTCCTGGATTAGACACTAAGGAATTTATGTTATCATTCTATTTTATTTATTCTATGCATCTGTGGATTATAGAGTAGATCGTGTTAAGTATAACGCTTTGAAAGGACCCTTCAGAGAAAGAACTAAATGAGTTTTCCCATTTATTCTTAATATTCCCCTTACTGAATGCAGACAGCAACAGGAAAATTCAAAGCTATTATTTTTAATGTCAAATGCCTTACTAGTCCAATAAAAGAGGGAAAGATATTAAACTTTTTATACACCAAGAACCAGATAGCACATAGCTTCAAGAAACACATCTTAATCAAATTGAACATAGGAAATTAAAAAGAGGATGGATGAGTGAAGGTATCCATCCTCATTTAATTAAAAAAAAAAAAAAGCACTGGCAATCGTTATGAACAAGAAAGCATGTATTTTTCCCCTTTGTTCCTTTCAAAGGAAAAGTGTGGATTAATTTTGGTTCAGAAGGTCCTGAAAGGAACACCTGAGAAATTGCTGTACTCATAGTCCTCAGATGTAAAGGAAATACCCCTTCTTTGAGGCAAGCCCGTCTTACATTGGGAAGAAACACCAATAAGGAGAAGGAGATGTGACTTGAAACCCACCTCTGTAGCCTTGTCCAAGGGGATAAAATGCCTTCCTGATGACCTGACAGAGTGGCTATAAACTTCAGATGAGATGGCTCATTTAAAGCTACTGAGAAACAAAAAGCTCTGTACAAGTAGCAGGTAGGAAATGTAGTAGTGTATTTGTTCAAGTTATCTACAATAAAATACTCCAAAACTGAGCTTAAAATGAATTCATCCAAACCAGTATACCCCAAGGAAGATCTACGATGGCAAATGTTTGGGGAGTACTCACTATCAGCAAGGCACTGTGCATTCGTATATTTAATCTTCACAAACCTGAACACTATGTTTAGTCCCACCAACAGGTTCCAAAAAGTTAAGCAACTTCCCCAAGATCACATAGCTCTATAGAGCCAGCATCTAAGTTTGAACACAAGTACATCTGGTTCCTAGCCACAGTGTTAGCCTGTACCATGCTGCCTACGTAAGTCTACAGGCGCTTTGTTCTCAAGACCTAAGAATTACTCTGCTCATCTTCAGAGCATGCAGCACAAAAGAAGCCTCACTGTGCTAACACATATACAAACACACATACCACACTCTTACACACATGCAGAGATTTGACATTATATCCTTCAAGTCAGAAATACTCTTCGACACAAAATGTAGTTTAATCATTTACACAGCTAAGCCAGGTTTGAAAATATATGGAGACATACATTCTTTTTTCACATTACACTTGAGCAATCAGGAAAGAAGAATTCAAATTAAAATGGTACTGGTTTGACATGTGTTCTTAGTCCATTCAAGCTGCTATAATAAGAATACCACAAACTGAGTGGCTTATAAACAACAGACATTTATTTCTCACAGTTCTGGAGGCTGGGAAGTCCAAGATCAAGGCACTAGCAGATTCAATATCTGGTGAGAGCCCACTTCCTGGTTCATAGACAGTCAGCCACTGGGTCCTCACATGGCAGAGAGGGTGAGGGAGCTCTGGGATCTCTTTCATAGGAATGGGTCTTGCCTAGAGACCAGCTTTAGCCTGGTCCCACATGGAGCTCAGGCCCACTCACTGCACCACAGTACTGGAGGTTCCCCTTGGGGCAAGGGGGTGATCAGTCACTCCAGTTTGCCTGGGATTGAGGGGTTCCAAGGACACAGGACATTCATCACTAAAACGGACAGTCCTAAGGAAACCAGGATTTTGATCACTTAATAAGACAATCGGTTTTGGCCCCAACCTGGGGATGAGGGATAGACTTCATAGTAAGTCAGAAACCACTTCTCTTGAGAGGGGAAAGCTGTAAGCATAAGAAGCCAACATTCTCACAAGTGGGGAATGAGCTCACCAGCGGGCAAAGGGGATCTAGGCAGGACATCTAAGCACCACTACAGACCCCAACTGACGTGGTTTCCTCCAATTCCACTTCCTGGCTGTTGAATGTGAATATTCATCCACTATGTTTACAGCTCAAAAGTTATAGCCAGTTTCCTCATTAAACTAAAAGATTAAATTATCATCAATAATTCATCACTGTTATTTTTGTTGTTGCTGTTAGTTACCTATGTTCATTCCCTTTGTATAAGACAAAAAGAAGAGGGACCATAAAGAGTGGAAGTTAAATTTGATGTTTTGCAATATCTCTAAGTTTCTAGGTAACCTAAACTCTCTAAACAAAATCTCAGACAACATGTGTCAGCCCCACAAGCAGTGGCTTTTTAGCCAGTGGGAGATGCAGGCTTTGGGGTCAGTGGAGGTGGACTCCAATTCTTTTGCTTAGTCTTTCCAAGCCATAGTTTCTTCTTCTGAAAATGGGGCACAAATCCTGACCTCACAGGATAGTTGAGAGGTTTAATCACAAAGTAAATGTTCCACAAGTGGTGGCTTTTACTGATAACTGTTGAACACAAGCTGAAAGCTTGATTTCTAAACCAATCATCACTGTAAAGTGCAAGAGAGATTTTCACTAATTAAAATCTAGGTGGTGGCCAGAACAGAGTTCTCCATCTGCAGAAAATGTAGATATTTCTATTCGTCCTTGAGTGCACTTGAACAGCCACTCAAAAACATCTATATCTTGGACTTTTATGAAATGATTCTAAAATATTAACTAGAGTAATTACTTTAGAGACAGTCAAAGGTCATTAAAAAATTTTTAAACCTAAAGCAAATGCTGAATTATGTGACTTTATGGTTCGCACATGTTTGTACGTGGGTGAGGCTATTTAAGTAAAGCTACAGTATATAATTCAGTTTGGGAGCAGGAATGAGGGGGCTAAAATTATTCCAGCTGCATCTCAACCAGGCTTTTTTACACTGTGAACATGGTTCAGTAACTGCACTTACACACAAATGGGTTTATCCTTGTAATTCAAATAATTGCCTTAATATTTTCAGCACCAACCATGTATGAAAGCTCTGTGTAAAAGCTGTAGAAAATTCCCAGGGGGAAGGAAAGCATCTATAGATTGGCATATGAAACTGTATACCCTCACCACTTTCTTCGCCTTGTATAAAAGGGAAAAAAATAGATATGCTAAACAATATCTATTTCATGGTTTACCAGAATAAAGCAAGATCGTTATGTCAAAACCTTTGGTAAACTATAAAGACTCTTATAAATGAAGGTTCTACTATCCTAAGTATTATGAAATGCAGAATACCATTACACACACACACACACACACACAGTTGCAGCCAAATGTGCAAACCATAGGAGTGGGAGGGGGAGGCTGGTTCTTCTCAGCTTTTTGACAAGAAGGCAAATTTTCTTCCCTAAAATAAACTTAGTTTGAGATAGAACTGAAAATATTTGGCAAATGCAAATATCCACTAGTAACTAGAAGTGAATTATAAACAATACCTTCTCAGGGTTATAAGCATTCATTAATGGGGTTAAGTGGAATTTCACACTTGAGGAATTTCATATGCTCAGTCCTGACCCAACTTCAGAAAATATGTGGCTTTACTGTAAAATACCCTAGAGACTCCAGAGACACGCTGTTAGTTTGTGGACAACAAGCAGCAGAATTTAAATCAGAGCGGAAAATTAAACACATGGCACTCTCCCCTGGCCTTCTGTTTCTCTCTGGGTGGGGAAGGATCTCACATGACTCCTCCTTCCTCCTAACTCTCACTTCTAGCAAGTCGCCAGCCTGATCCAACCTTGGAGCATTTCCTCTGACCACTCCCTCCTCTCTACCCAATGCCACTGCCTCATGGCTCAACACCTGGACATTCCACTGTCCTCCTTCCTTCCAGACTCAGGTCCTGGAGAATTTCCCCAGCTATGGTCTTTTCCCAAGTCAACTCATCTTCCTGTCTGCCACCAGCTCAATCCTCTTAAAACAGAGGTTCCAAAGAATAAGGGGTCCACAAAACACTCCTGGAAAATCAGAAGTTCAATGGTCAAATCATTGTGAGAAGTGCCACTTATCACATCTCCTTCCTGGAGGATCACTTCAGAAAATTAAAGGTCCTGAGAAGCCTTACAGTAAAGATCCCTACTTAATTTTATTTTCTCCAGGTTCTTCAAACTGAATAATTATAGCTATAGGTAAGTACTATTATTATTGCCATTTTACAGGTGAGGAAACTGAGGCCATGCAAGGTTAGATAACCCATGAAGGTCACACAGTTATTGAATGGTAAGGCTGAGGTTCAAACCAGTAAGGCTGACTCCAAATTTAAACACTTTTGATATCCTACAGAACTATAAATTGAGAAACACTCTCTTGAAGTTTATATTATCTCAGGCTTCTGATCAAATATTTCCACCAAGTGTCTCTACATACCATTTATATTCTTTGACTAGGGAGCCTTGCTACTCAGAGGAAGGAAAGAAAAGAGGGCTATTTTCCAGGTATTTTAGGCAATCAGGAATGAGTTATATTTTCCATCAAACTTCTTGAAACTGTACTGTCAGACAACAAAACTTGTTAACTAACTTTGTTTGGTATCATCTGTCCACATGTAATGATACAAACAGGCAAGCCTTTAGTGGGGTCAAGATCTTCAGATATCTCCTGATTCTATGAGTAAGAATATTATTCAACCATCTCTTGACTCCCATCTTAATGTTAATTAGGAAGAAAAGCAGCACCGGATGGTGATGGTCAAAATTGCAGTCTTATTCTTTTTGAATGCATGGTAAACAGGATTGTTTCCTTTATTTCTCTTTCTGATATTTCTGATAGTTTGTTGTTAGCATATAGAAATGTAACAGATTTCTGTGTACTACATGTGTATCCTGCAACTTTACTGAATTCATTGATGAGCTCTAGTAGTTTTCTGGTAGAGTAGCATCTTTAGGATTTTCTATGTATAGTATCATGTCATCTGCAAACAGTGACAGTTTTACTTCTTCTTTTCCAATTTGGATTCCTTTTATTTCTTTTCTTCTCTGATTGCCATGGCTAGGACTTCCAAAACTATGTTGAATAGAAGTGACAAGAGTGGATGTCCTTGTCTTGTTCCTGATCTTAGAGGAAATGCTTTCAGCTTTTCACCATTGAGTACAACGTTAGTTGTGGGTTTGTCATAGATGGCCTTTATTATGTTGAGGTAGGTTCCCTCTATGCTCACTTTCTGGAGAGTTTTTATCATAAATCGCTGTTGAATTTTATCAAAAGCTTTTTCTGCATCTATTGAGATGATAATATGGTTTTTATTCTTCAGTTTGTTAATGTGTTGTATCACATTGATTGATTTGTGGATATTGAAGAATCCTTGCAACCCTGGGATAAAGCCCACTTTATCAAGGTGTATGATCCTTTTAATGCATTGTTGGATTCAGTTTGCTAGTATTTTGTTGAGGATTTTTGAATCTGTGTTCATCAGTGATATTGGCCTCTAATTTTCTTTTTTTGTGATATCTTTGTCTGGTTTTGGTATCAGAGTGAGAGTGGCCTCATAGAATGAGTTCAGAACTATCCCTTCCCCTACAATTTTTTTGGAATTAAATTTTAAATTACTAAAAATATATTTAGAGAATATGTCACAAGTGTGTACATACATACACACACAACACAAAAACATTTGCTAAGATAAAACAATATTACTCTGTATAAAACATTCTATTTTTTTCTTTGCAATGTGAATTCAGTCCTCCATTCCAGCAAAAAAGAGACATCTCATCTTTGTATGATTTACCTTTCATTTCAGCCCAGCTCACTTTGAGGGGCCTTGGGGCCAACCCACAGACACTTGATAGATGACACTGAGGACTACAGCAAGGATACAGAGCAACAAATAACCCACAGACCTCATTCTATCCTTCCTTCCCCAGTCTCCCTAAGAGCTGCAATTGGAGGTTGAACCCATGACCAATACTGACATCCACCCTATGGTGAGGTGTAAATAAACGGAGAAACACCAAAAAGCAACCTCAGCAGGAGAGAGAGGAGGTCAGTCAAGGGCTTATCCATTCATCAGAAACAGAAATCTTGATGAGCCAGCTGGTCAAGTTTGCCAAACTGAAATGTACTCTCCTCTCACTGAGGACACAACTTGCTGAATGTTCTCTTTCTGGATTTTTTGCCTAAGGTCAGTGCCATAAATGTATCTTAAAACCTTTGAAGAGTATTTACTGGTTAATTAAAGATAGGTACAGCCACTTCTGCTATGGTTTAATGATGTTGTCATGGTCACTTACTGCTAAAGTTCTGACATGCCAAGGGCCACATGTTATTTGGGTGTGTCTACATTTCCATATCTAGCAGAAAAGTACTAGTCTCAAAGGTAAAACAGGGTCTGTTAATTTCTTCATCTGCAAAATGGGATAATTCAGTACAACCACATTATTTCAAATGGAACTGTGAAATATTTCCCCAAAATACAGTTTTGATATGGTTCAAAATGTAGTCTCATAAACTAGATTAACAAAAAATTGGTAAGTACAGGCCTTTTAGGGACTAACTTTAATGAATAATTAAGCGTGATTGTCAATAAGCAGTGTATAGCAATTGTTTGAATGTCAACAGATAGTTTCTACCTGAAAGCAATTTCTTATTTTAAGTAGGCTAAATATTCCCTTTGGATTTTGGTATAGGTGATCACTTTTCTCTCCTAACAAATAGTGTTCTACCAAGTGGGCTGCCCAGTCAACCTAAGTGGACACATCTACAAGCAGGAATGAAGGGACAGGGTTGGTGCCACCTGCCACCAATGGCTTCACTCTGCTCCTGTCTCCCACCCACTGACACAATCACCTCCCCCAACCACCTTCTTCAGCGAGCAAATGTGTTTGCCTCATTACACAGAAACTTTCTTAAGGATGATTTTCTATCACTTAATTAGCAAGAAAGGGAATCCATTTGTATCACAAAGCAGAAGCTCCTCTACCCAATCACAGGTTAGTGCTGAAAGGCTATTCCTAAACCTATTTATTCATAAACACAAAGAAACACTCTACTGCCCTTTGTTGTAATGCCCACATGTGACCACTAAAGTTGTCTGGCTGGAAAAGCTGGAACATCTTTCTTCTGAGACAAATTTTGATCTAATTTCTCTGAAAATTCCTAAAACTCTCTATAAGTTATAAGTAGAGGAGTTTCTGAACTCAAAGTCCTGTTTTATTAAATTTTCTTGCTTCCAATATTTTGGCAGATAGGACTTTCCATTATTTCCACATGCGTGTTCTAACAAGTGGTCTCTCCTAACGGCTACTCATTCTCTGTTGCATTTGATGCTTTGCCTCTGCTCTGTCTACATCCTCTGCCTTTAGGCTGATCATCCCCTTTGGGCCCACAAAGTGCCAGAAAACAGGATCTGAAGAATCAAAGAGTAACATGTCCTGAGGAATGCTTTATACATTTAAGAAGCAAGGTGTGCTGACTCTGTGTTCCAGGGGCACTTCTGAGTTTTTCATGTTGTTGTTTTGTTTTCTGTAGAGCTTCAGGTTAACTGCATGACAAACAGATGAATATCTCACAGATATTCTGCATTTATTTTAGAATTAAATTGAGCATTTTGCTAGAAAATAACATCTGTCCTTTAGATATAATGATACTTAAAACAGTAGCCATTATTTGTGAGTGCTTACTATTCACCAGGCACTGCGCCAAGTGCTTTTCTGACACATTGTATTTAATCCTCAAAACTACCACATAAGATAGATATTATTATTCCCACTTTCAGATAAAAAAATTGAGACTTAAAGAAATGAAGTAACTTGCCAAGATGACAAGTATAAGTGATAAAATTAAAACTAGATCTGTCTGACTCCATCATATGTGCTCTTTTTTTTTAATTTTTTTTTATTGAAATAGAGTTGATTTACAATGTTGTGTTAGTTTCAGGTGTACAGCAAAGTGATTCAGATATACATACATATATATCTATTTTTTTGATTCTTTTCCTTTATAGGTTATTACAAAATATTGAGTATAGTTCCCTGTGGTATACAGTAGGTCTTTGTTGTTTATCTATTTTATATATAGTAGTATATATATGCTAACACATACACATCATACATGCTCTTCATGAATATACTATATTCTCCCAGGGCCTTTGGAAGGTTTTTGTTGATCAACAAATGTATTATTTACCTTCTACTGTGTGCTACTGCAATAGTCTACCAACAAATCTTGTTGGCTCTAAGCTCTTCCCTCTCTAGTCCCTTATCCATCCAGCCATCAAAATAGTGTCTCCCAAGGAGTGATTCCAAAACCACCTGCATCTGAATCACCTGGATGCCTGTTAAGACTACTGCTCCCAGACCCATCTCAGAGATACTGATCTGAATCACTTGCAACACTCCAGTTGACTTTCAGAACCAGTATGTCAATACAGTATCTGTTCACAATCTTCAAATGGTTTCCCCAGACTGTAATAATACTGCTTGTGGTAGGCTAAATAATGACCTCCCAAAGATGTCCACATACTAATCTCTGAAATCTGTGAATATGTAACTTTATAAGGCAAAAGGGACTCTGAAGATATGATTAAGTTAGGGGTCTTAAGATGGGGAGGTTATTATCTGGAATTATCCAGGTGGGCCCAATGTAATCACAAGGGTCATTATAAGTGAGAAGTAGAAGGGTCAGAGTCAGAGAAAGTAAGTAACAAGAGAATGATGGGGGTAGGGGGGCACAGAGCACAAGCCAAGGAAGGCAGGCATCCTCTAGAAGCTGGAAAAGGCAAGGAAACAGATTCCTCACTAGAGCCTCCAGAAGAAACACAGACCTGCCGACCCATTTAAGAAAATACATTTGTTGCTTTAAGCCACTACATTTGTGGTAATTTGTTACAGCAACAAAGGAAGCAATACAGTGTTCAAAGTCCTCCATAGGTCCTCCATGAGCCAACTCCTACTTAGCTCACCCCTTCATCCTTCTCATCACTCCACCTTGAACTTATGCTCCAGTAATGCTGAACCACATCCAATGCTCCAAATATGTCAAGCCCCTTAATACCACACTTGCACATTTTCTTCCCCCAAACTTGTCAGCTTGAGGAACACCAACTTATTCCTAGAAAGAAGCCCAAGTGATGTCACTCCTTAATAGCTATAGATGAAACAAATCATTTTCTCCTCTGCAGTGGAACTTGGAAAAAACCACTATCTATCTATACACATACATATACACACACTGCTATTTGCCTTATATTCTGCTATAAATATCTCAATCCAACAACTACAACCCATTCATCTTTATATCCCCAGGCCCATTCACAGTGCCTGGTCCAGGGTAAACGCTCCATGAAAGTTAGTTGAATTGAACTAAACCATAGTATTTGCCTGGAAAACTATAGATATACTCCCAAATGCTGTCTTTAACGAAAGCATTTAAGAAAGTCCTGTTACTTCCGGGTAAGATGGCGGAAGAGTAAGACGCGGAGATCACCTTCCTCCCCACGGATACACCAGAAATACAGCTACATGTGGAACAACTCCTACAGAACACCTACTGAACGCTGGCAGAAGACCCCAGACCTCCCAAAAGGCAAGAAACCCCCCACATACCTGGTTAGGGCAAAGCGGAGAGATCCCCACACAGAGGATCAGTGCCGAGCGGCACTCACCAGCCCGAGAGGCTTGTCTGCTCGCCCGCCAGGGCGCGCAGCGCTGGAAGCTGAGGCTCGGGCTTCGGTCAGAGCGCAGGGAGAGGACTGGGGCTGGCGGCGAGAACTCAGCCGGAAGGGGGCTAATGTGCCACAGCTAGCCGGAAGGGTGTCCGGGAAAACTCTGGAGCTGCCGAAGAGGCAAGAAACTTTTTCTTCCCTCTTGGTTTCCTGGTGCGCGAGGAGAGGGGATTAAGAGCGCTGCTTAAAGGGGCTCCACAGACGGGCGCGAGTCGCGACTGAAAGCGCGGAGCCCAGAGACGGGCGTGGGACGCTGGGGCTGCTGCTGCCGCCGCCAAGAAGCCTGTGTGCGAGCGCAGGTCACTGCCCACACCGCCCTTCCAGGAGCCTGTGCAGCCCGCCACTGCCGGGGTCCCGGGATCCAGGGGCGGCTTCCCTGGGAGAACGCACGGCGCGCCTCGGGCTGGTGCAACGTCACGCCGACCTTTGCCGCTGCAGGCTCGCCCCGCACTCTGTGCCCCTCCCTCCCGCCCGGCCTGAGTGAGCCAGAGTCCCCGAAGAGGCTGCTCCTTTAACCCTGTCCTGCCTGAGCGAATAACAGACGTCCTCCGGCGACCTACACGCAGAGGCGGGGCCAAATCCAAAGCTGAGACCCAGGAGCTGTGAGAACAAAGAAGAGAAAGGGAAACCTCTCCCAGCAGCCTCAGAAGCAGTGGATTAAAGCTCCACAATCAACTTGATGTACCCTGCATCTGTGGAATACATGAATAGACAACACATCATCCCAAATTGAGGAGCCTGGAGTCAGTGCTGTGCCTCTGAGGTGGGAGAGCCAACTTCAGGACACTGGTCCACAAGAGACCTCCCAGCTCCACATAATATCAAACGGCAAAAATCTTCCAGAGATCTCCATCTCAACACCAGCACCCAGCTTCACTCAACGACCAGCAAGCTACAGTGCTGGACACCCTAAGCCAAACAACTAGCAAGACAGGAACACAACGCCACCCATTAGCAGAGAGGTGGCCTAAACTCATAAAAAGTCTGCAGACACCCCAAAACACACCACCAGACGTGGACCTGCCCACCAGAAAGACAAGATCCAGCCTCATCCACCAGAACACAGGCACTAGTCCCCTCCACCAGGAAGCCTACACAACCCACTAAACCAACCTTAGCCACTGGGGACAGACACCAAAAACAACGGGAACTACAAACCTGCAGCCTGCAAAAAGGAGACCCCAAACACAGTAACATAAGCAAAATGAGAAGACAGAAAAACACACAGCAGGAGAAGGAGCAAGATAAAAACCCACCAGATCTAACAAATGAAGAGGTAATAGGCAGTCTACCTGAAAAAGAATTCAGAATAATGATGGTAAAGATGATCCAAGATTCTATTTCCCAGATCCAAAATCTTGGAAATAGAATAGACAAAATGCAAGAAACAGTTAACAAGGACCTAGAAGAACTAAAGATGAATCAAGCATCGATTAAAAACACAATACATGAAATAAAAAATACTCTAGATGGGATCAATAGCAGAATAACTGAGGCAGAGGAACGGATAAGTGAGATGGAAGATAAAATAGTGGAAATAACTGCTGCAGAGCAAAATAAAGAAAAAAGAATGAAAAGAACAGAGGACAGTCTCAGAGACCTCTGGGACAACATTAAACGCACCAACATTCGAATGATAGGGGTTCCAGAAGAAGAAGAGAAAAAGAAAGGGACTGAGAAAATATTTGAAGAGATTATAGTTGAAAACTTCCCTAATATGGGAAAGGAAATAGTTAATCAAGTCCAGGAGGCACAGAGAGTCCCATACAGAATAAATCCAAGGAGAAATATGCCAAGACACATATTAATCAAACTGTCAAAAATTAAACACAAAGAAATCATATTAAAAGCAGCAAGGCAAAAACAACAAATAACACACAAGGGAATCCCCATCAGGATAACAGCTGATCTCTCAGCAGAAACTCTACAAGCCAGAAGGGAGTGGCAGGACATAATTAAAGTGATGAAGGAGAAAAACCTGCAACCAAGATTACTCTACCCAGCAAGGATCTCATTCAGATTTGATGGAGAAATTAAAACGTTTACAGACAAGCAAAAGCTGAGAGAGTTCAGCACCACCAAACCAGCTTTACAACAAATGCTAAAGGAACTTCTCTAGGCAAGAAACACAGAAGTAAAAGACCTACAATAACGAACCCAAAACAATTAAGAAAATGGGAACAGGAACATACATATCAATAATTACCTTAAATATAAATGGACTAAATGCTCCCACCAAAAGACACAGATTGGCTGAATGGATACAAAAACAAGACCCATATATATGCTGTCTACAAGAGACCCACTTCAGACCTAGAGACACATACAGACTAAAAGTGAGGGGATGGAAAAAGATATTCCATGCAAATGGAAACCAAAAGAAAGCTGGAGTAGCAATTCTCATATCAGACAAAATAGACTTTAAAATAAAGACTACTAGAAGAGACAAAGAAGGACACTACATAATGATCAAGGGATCGATCCAAGAAGAAGATATAACAATTGTAAATATTTATGCACCCAACATAGGAGCACCTCAATACATAAGGCAAATACTAACAGCCATAAAAGGAGAAATCGACAGTAACACACTCATAGTAGGGGACTTTAACACCCCACTTTCACCAATGGACAGATCATCCAAAATGAAAATAAATAAGGAAACACAAGCTTTAAATGATACATTAAACAAGATGGACTTAATTGATATTTATAGGACATTCCATCCAAAAACAACAGAATACACATTTTTCTCAAGTGCTCATGGAACATTCTCCAGGATAGATCATATCTTGGGTCACAAATCAAGCCTTGGTAAATTTAAGAAAATTGAAATTGTATCAAGTATCTTTTCCGACCACAATGCTATGAGACTAGATATCAAATACAGGAAAAGATCTGTAAAAAATACAAACACATGGAGGCTAAACAATACACTACTTAATAACGAAGTGATCACTGAAGAAATCAAAGAGGAAATTAAAAATTACCTAGAAACAAATGACAATGGAGACACGACGACCCAAAACCTATGGGATGCAGCAAAAGCAGTTCTAAGAGGGAAGTTTATAGCAATACAATCCCACCTTAAGAAACAGGAAACATCTCGAATAAACAACCTAACCTTGCACCTAAAGCAATTAGAGAAAGAAGAACAAAAACATCCCAAAGTTAGCAGAAGGAAAGAAATCATAAAAATCAGATCAGAAATAAATGAAAAAGAAATGAAGGAAATGATAGCAAAGATCAATAAAACTAAAAGCTGGTTCTTTGAGAAGATAAACAAAATTGATAAACCATTAGCCAGACTCATCAAGAAAAAAAGGGAGAAGACTCAAATCAATAGAATTAGAAATGAAAAAGGAGAAGTAACAACTGACACTGCAGAAATACAAAAGATCATGAGAGATTACTATAAGCAACTCTATGCCAATAAAATGGACAACCTGGAAGAAATGGACAAATTCGTAGAAATGCACAACCTGCCAAGACTGAATCAGGAAGAAATAGAAAATATGAACAGACCAATCACAAGCACTGAAATTGAGACTGTGATAAAAAATCTTCCAACAAACAAAAGCCCAGGACCAGATGGCTTCACAGGCGAATTCTATCAAGCATTTAGAGAAGAGCTAACACCTATCCTTCTGAAACTCTTCCAAAATATAGCAGAGGGAGGAACACTCCCAAACTCATTCTACGAGGCCACCATCACCTTGATACCAAAACCAGACAAGGATGTCACAAAGAAAGAAAACTACAGGCCAATATCACTGATGAACATAGATGCAAAAATCCTCAACAAAATACTAGCAAACAGAATCCAACAGCACATTAAAAGGATCATACACCATGATCAAGTGGGGTTTATTCCAGGAATGCAAGGATTCTTCAATATACGCAAATCAATCAACGTGATACACCATATTAACAAATTGAAGGAGAAAAACCATATGATCATCTCAATAGATGCAGAGAAAGCTTTTGACAAAATTCAACACCCATTTATGATAAAAACCCTGCAGAAAGTAGGCATAGAGGGAACTTTCCTCAACATAATAAAGGCCATATATGACAAACCCACAGCCAGCATCGTCCTCAATGGTGAAAAACTGAAACCATTTCCACTAAGATCAGGAACAAGACAAGGTTGCCCACTCTCACCACTCTTATTCAACATAGTTTTGGAAGTTTTAGCCACAGCAATCAGAGAAGAAAAGGAAATAAAAGGAATCCAAATCGGAAAAGAAGAAGTAAAGCTGTCACTGTTTGCAGATGACATGATACTATACATAGAGAATCCTAAAGATGCTACCAGAAAACTACTAGAGTTAATCAATGAATTTGGTCAAGTTGCAGGATACAAAATTAATGCACAGAAATCTCTGGCATTCCTATATACTAATGATGAAAAATCTGAAAGTGAAATCAAGGAAACACTCCCATTTACCACTGCAACAAAAAGAATAAAATATCTAGGAATAAACCTACCTAAGGAGACAAAAGACCTGTATGCAGAAAATTATAAGACACTGATGAAAGAAATTAAAGATGATACAAATAGATGGAGAGATGTACCATGTTCTTGGATTGGAAGAATCAACATTGTGAAAATGACTCTACTACCCAAAGCAATCTACAGATTCAATGCAATCCCTATCAAACTACCACTGTCATTTTTCACAGAACAAAAACAAAAAATTTCACAATTTGTATGGAAACACAAAAGACCCCGAATAGCCAAAGCAATCTTGAGAACGAAAAATGGAGCTGGAGGAATCAGGCTCCCTGACTTCAGACTATACTACAAAGCTACAGTAATCAAGACAGTATGGTACTGGCACAAAAACAGAAAGATAGATCAATGGAACAGGATAGAAAGCCCAGAGTTAAACCCACGGACATATGGTCACCTTATCTTTGATAAAGGAGGCAGGAATGTACAGTGGAGAAAGGACAGTCTCTTCAATAAGTGGTGCTGGGAAAACTGGATAGGGACATGTAAAAGTATGAGATTAGATCACTCCCTAACACCATACACAAAAATAAGCTCAAAATGGATTAAACACCTAAATGTAAGGCTGGACACTATCAAACTCTTAGAGGAAAACATAGGCAGAACACTCTATGACATAAATCACAGCAAGATCCTTTTGGACCCACCTCCTAGAGAAATGGAAATAAAGACAAAAATACACACATGGGACCTAATGAAACTTCAAAGCTTTTGCACAGCAAAGCAAACCATAAACAAGACCAAAAGACAACCCTCAGAATGGGAGAAAATATTTGCAAATGAAGCAACTGACAAAGGATTAATCTCCAAAATTTATAAGCAGCTCATGCAGCTCAATAACAAAAAAAACAAACAACCCAATCCAAAAATGGGCAGAAGACCTAAATAGACATTTCTCCACAGAAGATATACAGACTGCCAACAAACACATGAAAGGATGCTCAACATCTTTACTCATTAGAGAAATGCAAATCAAAACTACAATGAGATATCATCTCACACCAGTCAGAATGGCCATCATCAAAAAATCTAGAAACAATAAATGCTGGAGAGGGTGTGGAAAAAAGGGAACACTCTTGCACTGCTGGTGGGAATGTGAATTGGTACAGCCGCTATGGAGAACGGTATGGAGGTTCCTTAAAAAACTACAAATAGAACTACCATATGACCCAGCAATCCCACTACTGGGCATATACCCTGAGAAAACCATAATTCAAAAAGAGACATGTACCAAAATGTTCATAGCAGCCCTATTCACAATAGCCCGGAGATGGAAACAACCTAAGTGTCCATCATCGGATGAATGGATAAAGAAGATGTGGCACATATATACAATGGAATATTACTCAGCCATAAAAAGAAATGAAATTGAGCTATTTGTAATGAGGTGGATGGACCTAGAGTCTGTCATACAGAGTGAAGTAAGTCAGAAAGAGAAAGACAAATACTGTATGCTAACACATATATATGGAATTTAAGAAAAAAAAATGTCATGAAGAACATAGGGGTAAGACAGGAATAAAGACACAGACCTACTAGAGAATGGACTTGAGGATATGGGGAGGGGGAAGGGTAAGCTGTGACAAAGTGAAAGAGCGGCATGGACATATATACACTACCAAACGTAAGGTGGATAGCTAGTGGGAAGCAGCCGCATAGCACAGGGAGATCAGCTCGGTGCTTTGGGACCGCCTGGAGGGGTGGGATAGGGAGGGTGGGAGGGAGACGCAAAAGGGAGGGGATATGGAAACATATGTATATGTATAACTGATTAAATTTGTTATAAGGCAAAAAATTAAAAATAAATAAATAAATAAAAGCAACAAAGTTGCAAAAAAAAAAAAAAAAAAAAAGAAAGTCCTGTTATATAACCTCCCTCAGATCCTGCATCACTGCTCTTTTCCCACATATCCTCAGTGGTAACAAATTCCTATCCTTTTTAAAGGTTTGGATTTGGGAGGTAAAAAACTATAATAAAAAACTAAAAATACTATACAAAGATACCTACTAACCAAGGAGGATAATCAAGCTGTAAAGTATTATTTTAGATCAAAATGAGTCAGAACTATCAAATGTACATGGCTCATAAACTAGCTCTGATGACTCTGTGGGCATACAAGTTCTGGTATTTTACTTTTTTAAAGCCTATGAAGAATTTATGATTATATTATCAAAGTATATTGTTCCCCTAAAATATCCAAAAACATGACTCTTATACAAAATAAAATGAACCCATGTGAAAGAATGTATTGTGCTCATAAATTAACAAAGAAAACAGTAAGATGGTAAACTAACTTAAAGAGCACCAGTAGAAATTTTATAAAGAAATGATAAAGAATATTAAAATAAGATTGTTAAATTAGATACAAACTGGTTGAGTCCTCTAAGGCACTAAATCAAAACTTTTTGGTTACCTTACCTGCTGAACAAAAATAATTTCCATCAAAACTAGATACAAACGTATGAGTCAACATATAACTTCACATAGTTCAAGCCCTCAATTAATAGTAGATAATGTAGGGGCTTCCCTGGTGGCGCAGTGGTTAAGAATCCGCCTGCCAATGCAGGGGACACGGATTCAAGCCCTGGTCCGGGAAGTCCCACATGCTGCAGAGCAACTAAGCCCGTGCACCACAACTCCTGAGCCTGTGCTCTACAGCCCATGAGCCACAACTACTGAGCCCGCGTGCCACAACTACTGAAGCCCATGTGCCTAGAGCCCATGCTTCACAACAAGAGAAGCCACTGCAATGAGAAGCCCGCGCACCACAACGAACAGTAGCCCCCATTCGCCACAACTAGAGAAAGCCCGCGCACAGCAACGAAGACCCAACACAGCCAAAAATAAAATAAATAAATTTAAAAAAATAGTAGATAGTGTATAAAATTAGTAAACAGAAACCTCAATTAAACTGAGTCAGGAGACCAGAAGGGGAGCTCTCATACCCTGCGACAATAGCAGAGCCCAGCAGGAAGAAGAAAGACTCTTCTTTTTTCCTTGCAAGGATTCAGCCAATGAAAAGCCACGGACTCTGTTTACTGTAGCCCTCCCAACTTCCTTTTCCCCTCTATAAAAGAGTTCTCTTTCCCTTGCAGTGGAGGACTTGCACATGGCTTGCCATAATTGCAGACTCTGAATTGCAATTCTCTGCTGATTCCAAAGAAACCCATTTTTGCTGGAGAAATATCTGGCAGTCTATCTGTTTCAGGCCATTAATAACAAATCAATGAATGATACATTCTCTCAGAAAAGTAAATAAACCTAGAATGGATATGTAATTGTCCTCTTAAGTTTAATTTACAGCTTTTTGATAATTTTTCTTAATATTAAAAAAAATTACAAAGATGGCATCTAACTGGTACCACAAAACTTCAAGGGAAATATAGATCACTGGGGAAATTTGGAACTGGGCCCTGAAAGAGGAAAAGGAGAAGCAGACACCAGTAGACTGTAGGTTTTATTTTCTAATACATTAGGACCAAATTTCTCTCCAAAGACATGACTCTAATATTTTTCATAAAAAAAAAATTAGGGCTTCCCTGGTGGCGCAGTGGTTGAGAGTCCGCCTGCCGATGCAGGGGACACGGGTTCATGCCCCAGTCCGGGAGGATCCCACATGCCGCGGAGCGGCTGGGCCCGTGAGCCATGGCCACTGAGCCTGTGCTTCCGGAGCCTGTGCTCCACAACGGGAGAGGCCACAACAGTGAGAGGCCTGCGTACCGAAAAAAAAAAAAAAAAAAAAAAAAAAAAAAAAATTAAAAGAGATTTAGAAATTCACTTTACTTTTGCAGAACATGCCTATTTTGAAAATTAACCTGTGATTGTACAATAGTTCCTGTTCCCATACTGTGAATCCAGAATTTTCTTCTGCGTTCAGTCCAGCTCCCTTGGGTCTTCATCACCTGTACTATCCCCTATATACCTCCCACCCTTTTCTCCCCAGACTGCCCCTGTACTTCAACCGCACCAAACAACTTTTCACTGTCCACACGACATGGCCTTTCTTTATCACTGTGCAAGTTAGTGTGTGTGTGTGTGTGTGTGTGTGTGCGTGCACGTGCATGTGCACATGGTCTGGCTCTGAGAAACTCTAGAAGAAATGCTACTTGAACAGTAGAGAAGTGATCAAGTAGACTGCAACACTAAAATGAAGCTCCAGGGAAGTGAAGATAGAAGACACAAAACAATGATTGAAATGAGGTGTAGGAGGAAGTAAAATACTTGAGGGTAATAACTCAAATAGATGTATAGGATGTAAATAATGATAATTGTCAGGCTGTTATCCACATGGAGGAACTCAGAGTAGGAAAACAGGGTTGCTCAGCAGTGAACTTGTATACTCGCCTCATACTCTACATGCTCTTTGTTCTATCTCTAATCTTCTGCGATCTATCTCTAACTTTAATAATTATGATAAGATAGTCTTCTATTTGGTTGCCTTTTCAGTAACCACAAAGTCACAGGGATAACCTTTTGACAGTATTTGCTTACAGCTTTTGAAAAACTGTATGAGTGTGGACAACTATTCATTGCCCTCTTATGGATTCATTAAAATTAGATTCATTAAGTATGAACTCTGAGAAAATAATGTTAACTGTGTTTATAATTAACCATGTAAATAAATAAAGTGCATTAATATTTTATTAAGGACTATTATGATCTGCTAAACTGGTAGAAACTATACTTCATTTAGCTTAGAATATTACAGTTTTCTGCATTCATGTTTGCTGTCTCTCCCACTCAGTTATAATCTATTTATATAAGTTTGAGGATAACAAAATTTCTTATTTTTGTATTCCCACTGTGGACTTCAATGTCTGAGGACATAGTAGGAACATGCAGGAATTGACAGTTGAAGGAATGCTACATAAATGGGGTAAGTAGGAGATTCTAGGAGAGCCACACCTATATATTATAATTT
Source organism: Mesoplodon mirus (assembly GCF_964341445.2). NCBI lineage: Eukaryota > Metazoa > Chordata > Mammalia > Artiodactyla > Ziphiidae > Mesoplodon > Mesoplodon mirus. The sequence continues at coordinate 90,788,429 of NC_138978.1, read as the reverse complement.
AGAGTCAATATAAATATTGATAGGAACATGTTAATTAAGGGTACCAGAATATGCCACTCCAAAATATGCCACTTTGGTATATGAATTATTTTGAGTTAAAGGCAACTGAGAACCAGCAAATGCAGGTAAAGCTGTTTAGCTTCCCCTAACTGCCTAAAAATAAAGTATAAATTTCCTTTTTTGTAAAGGAAATTTACATTTATAAAGAAAACTTCCATTTGTAAAATGTCTAGGAAGAGAGCTATTGCTGGAGATAATTCTTATCACCTGAAAGACTCTTATCTGCATAAGAAGGTAAACACTTATTTACCATATACTTCCTCCTCTCACCTTTCCTTAACTCACTTCGCCTGCCCAGAAGCCCAAAACCCACTTCTTTCTTTAGCCTAAGATGGTATATAAACATCAATCATCTGGCCACCTCCTGGAACCATATTTGTCTTTGTGAACTCCTGTGCATATGTATGTAATTAAAACTGGTTTCCTCTTGTGAATCTGTCTTTCATCAGTTTGATTCATGAGCCCCAGCCACTGAACCTAGGAATAGAGAGGGGAAAAATATTTCTTCCCCTACACTGTAGCTGGGAAAGAGTAGGGGATAAGAGAAGAGGAAGCAAAGTTGGAACAGGAAAAGGAAAATTTATATCAGTACAAGTCAAGAGTAATAGCATATAATACAATGTCACAATGATGATGACTAAGAGAACTGACAAAACAAAAATTACGTATGAGTACCAAAGAATACAAGGAAATTTCCTAATCGAAGTCCAAATACCTAGAAGGAAAATGAAACATTCGATTTTCCAAATATGTATTAAGCATATCCTATATCCTAAAAGAAGTTTGCTGGATGCCGAAGGTGAAAAAAGAATTAGCATTGTTGAGCACCCACATGCTAGAATTTATTTGGATTATCTCTTATTTGATATTTCATTTAAAGATAAACAAGACCCTGTCTCTGGATTTAAGAACTCAACAGCTAGTGTAAGAAACAGACCTGGTCACAGATAGAAGGTAGAAAACAGTTAAGTGTAGCATAGGGAGCACAAGAAGAAAAGAAATCAATTGCAACTTGAAAGTTAGGAAAAGATTTCATGGAAGAGAGTACATTTGAGCAGAAATTGAAGACAGAACAAGTGCAGTGGTCATTTGCCAAAACAAAGAGCCAGCAACACAGATATGAGTTAACACAGACCTGAGGATACAGCAGACCAGGAGAAGTGCACAAAACCTCAGCACAGGAGGGGCCTCAGCTGCCTTCCCAGTTCTACTGTGCTCAGAGCCAGTTCTGGAAGAATCTGCACTGGAGTCTTGATGGTAACCATAAACTACAGGCTGAGGGATGGACAGGGAAGGGGAGAAAAAATTGCCACCCCAAAATGTGTCTCTTTGGCATGAGGACTCATTTAGGTTGATTATTTTATTTTATTATTTTATTTTTTATTATTTTTTATTTTTTTTGCATTACGCGGGCCTCTCACTGTTGTGGCCTCTCCCCTTGCGGAGCGCAGGCTCCGGACGCACAGGCTCAGCGGCCATGGCTCACAGGCCTAGCCGCTCCACGGCATGTGGGATCCTCCCGGACCGGGGCACGAACCCGTGTCCCCTGCATCGGCAGGCGGACTCTCAACCACTGCGCCACCTGGGAAGCCCTAGATTGATTATTTTAAAGCCCAAAAGGCTCAGGAAAAATCTCTGTGACTTTCACCCTAACTACCTAAAGAATGTTGATAGAGGACCTATTCTGGGAAGGGAGTCATCAGCATAGATAAATATAGTGGGAACTAAGCTAGACAGGAAGAAACCTAGCAAAGTCTGTTTGTTAAAATTCCACTGTGTCCCATTGTCTCTGCATGACCCAGCAAACATTTGTTTACCAAACATTTACTCTTCCTTCTCCATGTCAATCTCCTTCTTCCTTTTTGAAGTCCCAAGCCACTACCCCAACACCATCTTTTGTCTTTAGCTGAAGATGGTAGTTAAGGTGAGGGTTTCAGCCATTTTGGATGAGTTACTCAGTTTTCCTGGGTCTCTCCCATGTATGCATGTTTTTAAACTTTTGTGTGAATTTCTCCTGTTAATCTGTCTCACACCAATTTAATTCTTAGAGCAGCCAGAAGAACCTAGTAGGGTAGAGGAAAATTTCTTCCTCCCTGACAACAGTAAATGATGTTCTTTGATTTTCAAAAATTTTGGGAAAATAGAACTGCTTTAATAACATATCCAAAATCCCAACACATAGAAGAGACAAAAGTGGAGTGGCTCTGAGAGAAGCAGAACAATAGTGCAGGGAATCTTCAATCTCTTCCCATTCTCTCCACCTCCCACCAACTTGGCTCAGCAAAAAAAACCAAAAAACAAAACAAAAAAAACCCCAAAAAACTCTGAAGCCTTTTCATACTTTTTTTTTCTACTTCCATAACAGATTTTAACAAAGTAAAGCAAGACTGTATATCATCTCAAATTTTGTTTGCCAGGCCTATGATCTCTCATGAAAATGTGTCAGAAGTTGTCAATCACTTTGGAAGTGAAAAGTTCAACCAGATACCATATTGCTGTGTTCTTTTTCTTTTTCCTTTTTTTCTTTCTTTCTTTTTTTTTTTTTAATTCATTGGAATGCTCTAAAAATCATTCTTCTATTTCACAGGCATCTGTGATGGAGCAAAAGTACTGAGTTCTGTCAAGTTCACATGAAACGGAAATTCACAGAAGTCAACACTTCCAACTGATGCAAATGATCTTGATGGAGAAATTGACAAGATTTACTGAGGGCTGCATCCTGACTCCTACTCTCATCAAGCCATAGAAGCATGAAGCCTGAAGCCCTGCTGTCTGTCATTAAACTAATTGGGAAACTTGGGAAGGTGTACAGGGGCAAGAGCAGGAGCAGAAGTAAAAAAAAAAAAAAAGTAAGACAGGATAAAAGATCAATTTTAAAGTCATTACTTCTTAACAAGGAACACAGCTATTACTCTGAACCCCAAATCACAGATGTGATAGTCAAAAAGACTAAAGAATAGCAGGGTAAATTGTTGAAACAAATCTCTCTGTAGTCAATAGTAAAAATCTCATTGCAATTCAACAGATAAATGGCAATTAAGTAGTTTCTGTTAAATGTTTATTGTTCACCTTTTATGTGGGTGGCCTTTTAAGTGATTTTCTTTTTAAAGGAAAGGGAAAGTTTGTTCTCTTCAGCTTTTGAACTAAACATGATGCAAATGCATGCAACCATCAATTTTAAAATAATAATCATCTTGATTTTCTAAGCGGATAAACCAACTGCTATACACCACTTCCTTTTCAGGCTATTGTTTGCTTGGCTTATCACAGTTAACTATCGCACTGTGACTCTGCATGAAGACGGTAATGTAATTAAATCCTATTAACACATCAGGAATAAAGCCCTTTAATGGGCACACAAGACTTTGAGAGGCGGCTCGTTCCTGAGCAGATTTAATATCCTTAAATTAAGCAAGTGTGAATGGGAAGATGAATCTTATTAAAAACTTAAATCTGATTATATTTGAAAATTATTGGTTTCTTAATGTAATAAATTATCCAATACAGACTAGAACAAATAATATGTCCTAGCTTCACATAACTCCACTCTATAACAAGTGACAAAAGAAATTATGTGTGACGGTGGGGCAAAAAAGAAAGGTCTTTTCATAAAAGTCATTTTGCATAATGAAATACCTAAATCATTTTAATAAACATTTGGGGGGGAAATCGTGCAAATGACACAGTTGGAGAGGGAATCATTTACCCTATTCAGAAAGGGAATGTGGAAATAGTGATGCTAATGTTTTTTTTTAAATTGCCATTCTGGCCAATTTGTTGTAAATTCTGAAAAGAAAAGCTGCGGCTTATGTTGTTGGTAGCGAATTCCTTCTCCAGAAGGCGAGTGCAAATGCAAGCCATCTGCCAGACATTCTGCTGAGAAAGCTGGAGTCTCCAACAATGGGCCAACAGGCTCTGCATACTAACACACACTCTCACTCCACAGGCAGAAAAGTTTGCATTTTCCCCAAAGGTATACTTTGCGTTGCCTCCTTTCCCATCATCATGGGGACCACCAGGCACCCACCCGCTCTCCCCCAATCCAACTGGCACCAGTCAGGCTTCCACATGATTAGTCTGATGATGTGCGCAAGGAGAACCCCCCAGAGAAGTGTTTTCTGTTGAAACTGAAGCAGGAACGCAAGAACTGTTAAATTATTTAACCAGACAAATGGTTCACAGTGTGCGTTTCTTAACTTAATCCTATTTTAGCAAAACCTGGCGTTGCCCATTGCACTACACATTGGAACACTGTGTGGGTTTTATTCTTTTATAACTGGACCCTTTGGGAGGGCTGGGGAACACTGTCCTCAGCTCATCTGAAAGCCGCCGTCTCACCAGCAGATGGATGTACTCAACAGAACGCACCGGGCAGGCAGGCACTGTGGGAGCCATCATGTCTGAAACCAGGGTCTGCTCCCATACTTGCAAGTAATTCTTCCCGCTCCACTGGAATGCTCAGTTATTTGGTAAGTGTGCCCAAATGGCTCATTCAACAACGTGATGAAACATTTAAAATATTGTTTGGTATGCGGTGATGAGGCAGAGGGAGAGATGCTCTCCAGTGAAAAGCCATCATAGGAACTCCAACTTCACTTCACCCCGGATCCGGCCCCTGCCAGCTTTCATATCCAATCTCTCCTTGCTGATTACCATGCTCCCTCGGGCCTCTTGCTGGAGGTTCCTCAGACTTGCCAGACTGTATCTTATCTTCCTGCCTGTGTACAGCTGCTATCACTACCTAGAAAGCCTTCTCCAAAACTCCTCTGCTCACACATCATCTCGGCAGGGGTCTCCTGTATGCTCCAGAGTCAGACTTCCCGGGTTCAAATCCCAGCTTCCTCACCTACTAGTTGTGTGGCTGTGGATAAGTTGCTTAACTTCTCCAGGCCTCAGGTGACTCAGTTGTAAGATGAGCATAATAATAATATAACCTACACCAAAGACTAACTAGGATGAGACTACGCTTTTAGCATAGTATGTAGGATAACATGTGTTCAACAGATGTTAATTATGATTATCATCTCTTTTGTAGAACCTCAAGGCTCTTGTTTGCCACTCCCTCTCTCTCACATCTAATATTATTCTTTTTTTGTATGACCATGTGCTTCTGCACAGGTACATGCTTATGCTGTTGCATTCATCACACACTTTAACTAGGTGTTTGTATCTGTCTTTTCTACTAGACTATAAGTTCCTTAAGAACTTGTTCTTATCTTTGTATGTACAAGGCTTAATATAGTACCAGGCACATAATAATAGCTTAATAAATATTTATTAACTAAATACAAGAATTAATGAATAAATGAATTTAGTAAGAGCTAGATTAAGCATATAATCAAAGATAGGGAGGAGGTAAATGTTTCCCACCATAACTAGAGCAAGATGGCTAGAGAAGGCTAGAAAAAGGACTTTCAGGTGTTGAGGAACTAGAACTTTTAGTACATTGCTGGGAGAGGGTAAATTGCCTCAATTTATACTCAAATTAATATTCAATTTAGCAGTATCTAATAAAGCAAAATATATGCCTATCCTATGGCCCAGCAATGCCACTATTTAATATGCAACCATCAGAAATGAATGAATATATTCACATAAAGACATGTAGAATGCTGTTCACAGCAACTTGATTCACAGTAGCCTCAAATTTGAAATAACACAAATACCCATCACCAGGGGAGTGGATTAAAAATGTCTATGGCACATTTATACAATGAAATAAATACTATTCTCAAATTTTAAAAAAGGGATACTGATATAGGCAACAATAAGAATGAATCCCCAAAATATTATGTTGAGCAAAAGAAGCCAGACATATGAAAGTATGCATTACATGATTCCATTTATATGAAGTTCAAGAACAAAGGTAATCCATGGCAGCAAAAGTCAGAATAGTGGTTACCTCAAGGGGGAGCTTTCTGGGGTGATGGATATGTTCTATATCTTGATCTGAATGGTGGTTACACAGGTACATATATTTGTAAAAATTAATTGAGCAATACACGTCAAGTTTGTGCACTTTAGTATGTATAAATTATACCTGCAAAAAAATTGCAGTAATTGGTACAACCTTTCTGGAGTTCTGTCTGGCAATGTATGTCAAAAGCATCCCAAAACCACTGACTCAGAAATCACACTTCTAGGAATTTATCCAAAGAAAATAATTAAACAAATGCACAAAGATACTTGTATGAGGATATCTATCAACTTAATAATTATAATAGCATAAATGAAAATAATATAAGCATTTAATGGTGTGGAAAATCACACAAAAGTTTAATAACATGTATACATGGGAGAAACCCAGGAAAACTCAGTCACTCACCCAAAAGGCTGAAACCCTCACCTTAAATACCATCTTCAGCTAAAGACAAAAGAGGAAGTTGGGAGTTAGTTATTGTTTGGAAGTTCAAAGGGGAGGAAGGCAGTTAACATAGAGATGGAAAAGCAAATGTTTGCAGGGGCCATGCAGAGACTATGGGACACAGGAGTTTTAACAAACAGACTTTGCTAGGTTCTTCCCTGTCTACACATCTAGTTCACACAATAGTTATCTATGGTGATGGCTCCCTTCTGGAACAGGTCTTCTATCTACACTCTTTAGCAGCTAGGGGGAAGGTCAAAGTTTCTTCCTGAGTCTTTTGAGTCTTGAATTGTTTTCAGCTCAAAACAATCAGTATGCCAAAGAGACATTTTGGGGTCGCAGATTTTGTTCCCCTACAAAATACTAGGCAGACATTAAAAAAGAAGATGTAGGTCTACAATTACTGTCGAGCGAGGATAACCACAAAATATTATTCAGTGAAAAAAAGCAGATTACAGAGTAATATTTTGGTATGATCTTACTTTGGTAACACACACACACATATATATGTATATATGTATGTATATATTTGCCCAGGAAAACTTAGTATGCCCAAGAAAGTGTATACAAGAAACTCCAAGTATATACAACAAAGTAACACAGTGGTTCTTTCTGGATGGGATTTCAAATAATTTGTTGTTTTGTTTTTGTCTCTTGCTTTTTCATTTTTTTTCTTTTTTTATTTTACTATGGCCATTTGTCAGTTGTGAAATGTAAATAAACACATAGATACATGATAGCTGGATACATACAAATGTGTGTGTGCAGACATCCATTCAGTAGAAATGAGTCAATGAGACCTAAGGCCATATATGGTAAAAGAAGGCTGCATTCCCTTTAAATAAAAAGTTCCCCTTCATAAGGAAAAGAGACTACAGGTCCACCCTCTGTAAGACAAAAGTCCTACTTGCCTGACAAAAACAGGAATAATCCCTGATAGACACCATTTTAAAAGACTTGCTATTCTGGAAAGGCTCAAATAGGAGACTGTCTCTATTTGGGCCCCCTTGGGTACCATGTTTAAGTACCCCATGACCTGCTAGAATCCAAAAAGAAGAGTATCCACTTAGACCCCTAAATTTTACTCAGATAATCAGTCAGATCTCCCCAATTCAAGAATGCAGTTTTTATATACATACTAAATATTTTTTAATTGATATAGTTGATTTAACAGTATTATGTTAGTTTCAGGTGTACAGCAAAGTGATTCTGTTATATACTTATATATATATTATTTTTTATACTTTTTCACAGGTTGTTACAAGATACTGAATATAGCTCCTGTGCTATACAGTAAATCTTTATTGTTTATCTATTTTATATATGGTAATATGTACCTGTTAATCCCAGACTCCTTATTTATCCCTCCCCAGCTCCCTTCCCTTTCAGTAACCATGTTTGTTTTCAATATTTATGAGTTTGTTTCTGTTTTGGAAATAAACTCATTTGTACTATTTTTTTATATACCTCATATAAGGGATATAATATTTGTCTTTCTCTGTCTGACTTCACTTAGTATGATAATCTCTAGGTCCGTCCATGTTTCTGCAAGTGACATTATTTCATTCTTTCTTTTACGGCTGAATAATATTCCATTATATATATATATATATATATATATATACATACATACATACATACATACATACATACATACCACATCTTCTTTATCCATTCGTCAATGGACACCTAGGTTGTTTTGGCTGTTGTGAATAGCACTGCTATGAACACTGGGGTGCATGCATCTTTTTGAATTAGAGTTTTCATCTTTTCCAGATATACGCCCCGGAGTGGGATTGGTGGCTCATGTGGTAACTCTATTTTTAGCTTTTTAAGGAACCTCCATACTGTTCTCCATAGTGGCTGCACCAATTTACATTCCCACCAAGTGTAGGAGGGTTCCCTTTTCTTCACACCCCCTATAGCATTTATTATTTGTAGGCTATTTAATTATGGCCATTCTGATCAGTGTGAGATGATACCTCATTGTACTTTTGATTTGCGTTTCTCTAATAATTAATGATGTGGAGCATCTTTTCATGTGCCTGTTGGCCATCTGCATGTCTTCTTTGGAGAAATGTCTGTTTAGGTTTTCTGCCCAATTTTTGATTGGGTTTGTTTGTTTTTATTTTGATATTGAACTGTATGAGCTGTTTATATATTTTAGAAATTAAGCCCTTGTCAGTCGCATTGTTTGCAAGTATTTTCTCCCAGTGTGTAGGTTGTCTTTTCATTTTGTTTACAGTTTCCTTTGCTGTGCAAAAACTTCTAAGTTGGATTAGGTCCCATTTGTTTATTTCTGCTTTCATTTCTTTTGCCTTGGGAGATTAATCTAAGAAATATTGCTACAATTTATGTCAGAGAATGTTTTGCCTATGTTCTCTTCTAGGAGTTTTACGGTGTCAGGTCTTATATTTAAGTCTTTAAGCCATTTTGAGTTTATTTTTGTGTGTGGTGTGAGGGTGTGTTCTAATTTCATTGATTTACATGTGGCTGTCCAGCCTTCCCAACACCACTTGCTGAAGAGACTGTCTTTTCTTCATTGTAAATTCTTGCCTCGTTTGTTAAAGATTAACTGACAGTAGGTGTGTGGATTTACTTCTAGGCTCTCTATTCTGTTCTATTGATCCATATGTCTATTTTTGTGCTAATACCTATTGTTTTGGTGGTAAGTTAGGCTGTTTATTTGGGATTTTTCCTGTTTTATGAGGAAGGCCTGCATTGCTATGAACTTCCCTCTTAGAACTGCTTTTGCTGCATCCCATAGATTTTGTATGGTTGTGCTTTCATTGTTGTTATGTCTTGAGGATTTTTTAATTTCCTCTTTGATTTCATCACTGACCCACTGGTTTTTAGTAGCATGTTGTTTAGTCTTATGAAATAATTTTTTCTCATTTCTCTTTCTGTGGTTGATTTCTAGTTTCATGCCGTGTGGTCAGAAAAGATGCTTGAAATGATTTCTATCCTCTTAGATTTTTTGAGGCTTGTTTTGTATCCTTGTATATGGTCTATCCTAGAGAACATTCCGTGTGCACTTGAAAAAAACATGCATTCTGGGTTTGAGAGGTTTTTCTGGATATAGTGTCCTGTAGGTATCAATTGTCTAACTGCTGTATTGTGTCATTTATGATCTCTGTTGTCTTACTGATTTTCTGCCTGAAAGATCTGTCCATTGATGTCACTGGGGTGTTAAACTCTTCTACTATTATTGCATTCCCATCAATTTCTCCCTTTATGCCTGTTAGTATTTGCTTTATGTATTGAGGTGCTCCTATATTGGGTGCATATATTAACAAGTTGATATCTTCTTCTTGTATTGATCCTTTTATCATTATACAGTGTCCTTCTTTATCTTTCTTTATGGCTTTTGTTTTGAAGTCTATTTTGTCTGATATGAGTATTGCTACCCCCACTTTCTTGTCATTTCCATTTGCATGAAATATCTTTTTCCATCCCCTCACTTTCAATCTATAAGTGTCTTTCACCCTAAAGTGGGTCTCCTTTAGGCAGCATATTGTAGGTTCGTTTTATTATCCAATCTCCCAGTCTATGTCTTTTGATTACAGCATTTGGTCCATTGACATTAAAGTAATTATCTACAAGTACGTACTTATTCCCTTTTGAAATCTGTTTTCCAGTTGATTTTGTATTTCTTCTTTGTTCCTTTCTTCTTTTTCTTTTTCCTTTTGTGGTTTGATGATTTTCTTTTGTATTATGCTTGAGTTCCTTTCTTTCTGGTTTTATGAATCTATTGTATGTTTCTGATTTGTGGTTACCCTGATTTTCAAGTATGTTAACCCATAACTATATCTACTTCCTTTAGACTGGTAGTCATATAAGCTCAAACACGTTCTAAAAGATCTACAATTTCTTAGTCCTCTTCCCAACATTTTGTGATTTTTTTTTCAATTGCTGGTATATTACTCCTTTATTAGAAATTGTAAATGAGAAATTATTTCAACACCTGAAGACCAAGATACAGCAGAAGACTCCATAGGCTCAAGATTTTGAGACATCCTAGAAAGAGTTTTCTGTAAAGTATATCCTTTCTGTGGCATGGCAACATCATTCTTCTTTAAGAAGGTTACTGGGCAGACATCATTTCTGCCATCACCTATATAAACAATTCGTATATAATTCACTCCTCGTTGTAACTGTTTACCTACAAATTCTACCAAAACTACATTTTTGCAATGACTTTGGGGGCACCTAGTGCAAGAATGAGCATGATAATTTTCCACAGTGAGATGATCATTGCTATAAAAAGCTGCTGGATTTGTAAAGACTTTATCAAACACGTCATGAAAATTGGTAGCTTCTAAAACCCAATCTATGAAGACTGAATTTGAATCTGAAATAATGATCCAGTCAAATTTATCCTTGTACTTTCTTATAAAGTTTAAAAGTTCCACCACCCCTGGTGTGAAAGGCATTGATATCATTGCTCTTTTCATTTCATCTTCTCTTACACCTTCATCTCCCAAATACTTAAAGACTCTGCCCATAAATTCTGTCCACAATCCTTTTTCATAAGAATCTTGTAGTTCAATAGGAGGCTCTTTCTCTGGAGCACACTGTACAATCCAGATGTCACTATTATCATCTATGATTATATTGTCAAAGTCAAAAACCAACAAAATTTTCATGGCTCCAGAAACAGATTTGGGTTACCCCAATTCAGGATTTCCAAGACAATTAATCTTACTTCAGCATGGAGCTTCAGTTAAACAGTCATGACAATCTTCAGTTTTAAACACCAGCCAGTTTCTAACCAACATTACTCCTATTCTATATGCAAGGGAAAAAGTCTTCTAGTTCTAAGCAAAGGAATGGAGACTTCTTAACTCCAGCATTATTACAATAGATCATCTGATAGAAAACCTGCCAGGTACATCCTGAAACCAGAGACAGGGACCTGGTCAGTTGTCGTTCCCAGGGAGGTGCACGTTGGATGCTGATGGGAACACCAGGCCAAACCCGGCCGGGTCCCCAGGGCTCGTCACTGACCCAGGCCAGAGATCCGCAGCCATTCTGGCCTCAGTGCCATCCCAAGGACTCTGTCCTCCAGCCTCCTCCGGGTGCCTGTGGGTGAGGGCCGCCCCACTCACACACTGGGCCACATTTTGTGATTTTGATGTCCTATTTTACATCTTCATGTTTATCCTTTTGCTGTTCATTGTAGTTATAATCACTTTCACAGAATTTTTTTGATTATTTTTTAATCTGTGTACTGACTTAAGTGATCTTCAATCTTTTTATATATTTGCCTTTCCTATTGTAACTTTCCCTTTCCTATAGATTCTTGCTTTTTTTCTATTTAGAGAAGACTTTTCAATATTTCTTTTAGGGTAGGTCTAGCATTGCTATATTCTTTTAGTTTTTACTTGCCTGAGACATTCTTTCTCTCTTCTTCTATTCTAAATGATAATCTTGCTGGGTAGAGTATTCTAGGTTGCAGGTTTTTCCCTTTCAGAACTTTGAATATATCTTGCCACTCCCTTCCGGCCTGCAAAGTTTCTGTAAAGAAATCAACTGATAGCCTAAAGGAGATACCCTTGTAACTGACTCATTGTTTTTCTCTTGCTGCCTTTAGAATCCTCTATTTATCTTCAACTTTTGCCATTTTAATTATATGTCTTGGAGTAGGTCTGTTTAGGTTCATCTTGTTTGGGACCCTCTATGCTTCCTATACCTGAATATCTCTTTCCTTCTTTAGGTTTGGGAAGTTTTCAGCCATAATTTCTTCAAATACATTTTTGATCCCCATTTCTCTTTCTTCTCCTTCTGGGATTCCATTATGTGTAGAATTGGCACACTTTATACTATCCCATAGATCTTCTATGTTGCTTTCATTTTTTTTTTAAATTTGTCTTTCTGTCTGCTGTTCTGATTGGGTGACTTCCAGTATTCTATCTTCCAAATCATTTATCTGTTCTTCTGCATTATTCAGTTTGATATTTATGGTCTTTAGCTTGATTTTCATCTCAGCAGTTGAGTTGTTGAATTTTGACTGGCTTCTCTTTATAGTTTCTAGTTCCTTGTTACAGTAATCTGCATTTCTATCAATAGTCTTTCTTGATTCCTTCAGCATTTTTATTACCTCCTTTTTAAACTTGGGGTCTTGTAGACTGGAGAGGTCTGCTTCACTGTTTGTTCTTCACAGGACTTCTCTTGTTCTTTTAATTAGGAGTAGTTATTCTGCTTTTTTCATTTTACTTATATTTCTTTGACTCTATGAATTTAGGAGAAACAGTTATATACTGTGGTCTTAAAGGGCTGTTTTTATATGGCAGTGTCCCTGTGTAGCCTGCATGAGTCCAATATTTTTGGTGCGAGGACTGTTTTTGGCATGGATGCCTGCCACATCTTTCCTCAGGGTGTGCTGGCTGTTATCCCCTTGATAGGGGGTGTGATCAGTGTTGTGGTGATCACAGCCTGCACTAGATGTTGGGCGGGGCCTCCTCTTTGCTCCGTGGTTGTCATAGCCCTGTCAGGGGCAGAGTCTGCTCCCCAATTGTTGGAGTAGAATCCACCAGATCTTGTTCTAAGCTGTGGTATGAAGTAGCTGAGACTGGAGCTCTCCCGCTGGGAAAGAAGCAACTGCATGTTCTTCCCCAGGAGCTGTCCACTGGGACATGTGACTCTGTGATGTTGTCTTCCACCTGGTGTGCACTCCTACAAAGTTTGCTGCTGCTTGTGCCTGGACCCGCCTCTGCTATGGGAGCACCAATAGTCAGTTCAGGCATTCCTCAGGCAAGCATGCACACTCATAAAGCTACAGACACGAAGACCTGCCACACCTATGCCCCACACCCACTGTGGGAGCACTGGTAATCAGCTCAGATTTCAGCCCACCTCTGCATGTGCATCCACAAAGTTCACAAGACCTGCGGCAGCCAGATCCACGCCCCGCTGTGACCACACTGATGATGCGGCTATGGTGGACCCACAACCTTCCTTTCTCATGTTGACAATGGGGATCCTATGGAGGACCCACACTCAGTCCTGCATGCACTCCCAGTTACAGCCTGGGCCACAATCCAGGCCCTTCGGACTGTCTCCATGCAGCCAAACTGAGTCCTCTCCCTAGGCCTGTCCACTGAAGCCCGAGTTTCAGCACTTAGTTGCTTCACACACCAGCAGGCACACATCTCAGGCTGGGAAGTGTGGCAACATGGTCAGGGCCAGATGTGCTGGTCTCACGGAGATCTTTCTTGCAACTTTGGTTGTATGAGATCTTCTGCAAGCTTTCAGTACATATTCTGTGAGAACTGTTCCACATGTAAATGTATTTTTGATATATTTGTGGGAGGAGGAGCTCCATATCCCTCTACTCCACCATCTTGATCTCTCCCTCAAAATTTTTTTTTTAACATCAGATTTTAGAAAACAAGAAAAAGTTGGAGAGAGGGAATATAGAGATAGACACAGACAGATAGGGATAGAGACAGAGAGGAGACAGAGATAGAGATGTCCATTTCTAGTCATTGCCAGTGAGAAGTAGTCTCATTTTGCACATTTTCATGTGATCATGCTTTGTACTGATTTATTTCTTCTTCTTTCTCTTTGAGTTTAGGTTGATTCTCAATGGTTGGATATAGAGTCACTAAGATTCTTTCTACGTTTTTCTCAGTGTGTAATTATTACAATTCAAGGGCTTGGAATCTGTCCAAGATTCCAACCCATTTAAGCAGCCTTGCCCCATCTACATGCCCCACACTATACACCAATCTCTTCTACTCTCTTTTCAGACCTAGATGTCCTGATCCAAAGCACAGATTATATTCTTTATATAATTATTTTCCATTTTGAAAAAAGAAACCCTGAAACTTACAGAAGAATTGCAAATACAAAGAACCTTTTCTTTGAATGATTTTAGAGTAAGTTGCTGACCTGATGCTCTTTCACCCCAGAAAACTTCTATACATGTTTCCTACCAACATGTTATCTCACATAACCATAATCAGGACATTAACATTGATACATAACTACTATCTAATCCTCAGAACCCCCTTCAAGTTCCACCAATTGTCCCAATAATGTCCTTTAGATCAGAAAGATACAGTTCAGAATCATACATGGCATTTAGTTTTCATGTCTCACCTATCTCCTTCAGTCTGGAAAAGCTATTCAGTCTTTCTTTCACACTTACGACCTCAACATTTGTGACGATCACAAGCCAGTTATTTAGCAAATGTCCCTCCATTTGGTTTTTTCTGTTGTTTTTCATGAAGCAGGTTATGCATCTTTGATAGTAATATCGCAGAAGTGATGCTGTGTTCTTTTCATTGCATCTTATCAGGTAGAACACAATTTTGATTTGTCTCATTAATGATGTTTACTTTGATTACTTGATTGAGTTGGTATCTGTTAGGATTCTCCACTGAAGATACTCTTTCTCCCTTTGTAATTAATAAATTGCTAAATTGAAAAGCAGTCAAAAGAAGAAACAAAAGGAAAGAGATTAATCAGTAATAAGTAGGTGAATTAGAAGAAAACAGTACCCTGAAATCCAATGCAAAAGATATTTTGAAACTAAGAATACAATCAATCATGTGAAATGTTACAAAATAAAAGATCTAAAGAATAGCTACTGTGTTTTGCAACTATAAGGTCAGTAGTAACGATGGCCAGCCAGTTTCAGTAGAGTGGATGTAGTAGCTTGAGGAGTGAGAGGGAGCAGATCAAGAGGACATGGGGTAGGGTGACCTTAGTTTCTAGCCCAAGTCAAGAGGAAAGATGAGGATGGATGGAGTTAGAACAAAGAAATTATGCGAGTTTATACTTGATAGCTTCTATTTTCTCCATGAAGATGTGTCAACTGTTGATGGAAATGGGGCAGGGATGAGGTAGAAGTTTGGGAAAGATAATCAAGGTGTCAACAGTGAACCATGGAGGCTGATAGAGGGAGCTTCCTAGGAAACTAGGCTGCACGTTTGCTCTAAAGAGAACTTTTATTTTTGGTCATTTGCCTTAGGTCTCCAAGCCCACTAAGCAAAGTTTCCCAATTGGAATTTTACTGCCTATTGCTGAATTCTCAGCATTCTATATCTTGAACCTCAGATGAAAAGATGGAGGAAAGAAATGAATTACAACCACAGCCACTGGGAAGATGGTGAGGAGAGAATCATGTAAGAGGTTATTTAAATAGGCCCTCTAGTATTAAACCAACTTCTAGCTTTAGGAAGCACCATGTTAGCTACACCTCCACTGATCACAGATGCTTTAGGGACTTACTGACTTCTCTGGTTATTCTTGCCCCTTTGTCACTGTCCAGACTCACCTCAGGCCAGAGCTGACCTCAGACCGATAGCTGAACCAGGAGTTTGCACTCTCTTCAAGTTCCCATGTGCTGTACATCTCTGCGTGCTGATTTCTCAGCTGTTGATCTTACCCCCGTTGTTCTGTACAAGGAGGAATAGCTTCCAGGCATTGTGCCTGTGGAGACTCTATAGTGTTTCCTGTATTCAACTTTAAATATCTCTTTTTTTTGGTTGAATCATAATCTGATGTCCACACGTAATGAAAAGCTATAAACTACTGGTAGCCAGAGAAAATCCCCACAAACTTTAAATCCACTAACATTTCTTCCTCCCACCCGACTTCCATATTTACATACAACATATATAACTGCATACATACATACATACATATGTGTGTATGCACGTTGCATCATTTCTCCCAGAACTGCTAATGGTTTTGTGCTGTTTCTGTCATACTGAACAATCTGATTACCAACCTTGTATATTTGTAAGCAGTTAACTAACCAGGGATTAGAGCAGGATTAACTAGTGTAATTAATAATTAATATATTATATAGTCTTAAACTAGCTACTCCTGTGCTCTAAACACCTGAGTTCTTGGCCATAGTATCTGAGCACATTCAGCCCTATTAAGGCCAAATTCCCTTGTGGTCTTTAAGTGGTGTCTGAAAATGCTTATTAAACCTTGTCTTTATAGAAATATTTCTATATCCAGTGTCATGATGGGAACTTCTTGGTACATATTTGTATACATTGGACACATTTGGCCACCCATAGATTCTGGGACATGGCTATCACTCCCAGCAACACTGGACATTGTGTGAGCCAAAGACCCTTTATTTGTGGCAGAAACTAAAAACCTCTATAGGACAACAACAGGCCAGAAAATGAGCTTTGAAACATAGCAATTTATACATATATCACCAGAGCAGGCCAGAAACATAATCTATGGGAACCTTAAGGCCTTCAGCCTTTAATAAGACAAGGAACAAGTCAAGTTTTATGTGAGAAATATTCAGTTTTAAAATGTTGATAGGAGACGCTATTCTGAATAGTGAGCACCCCACAGAAATACTATGTGCAGAGGTACCCACAGTTTGCCAGCCAGCAGGGCTCTGTCTGAAAGTTTTCTCTTAGCTGTGTAGCACTCTGGGAATTAAAGTCCACTGGCCATAAAACTTGCTCCTGTCAAAAACAACCACAACTGTCACTAATTAGTTATGGTTTGTAGCTTCCAGACACAAGTATCCAAATACACAATCAGCCCAGTTTCCCCATCTGGTTCTGGAAAATGCAATACTATGACCTTCCATGGTGATAAGAGAAGGCAATCGCACATACACACACACAAACACACACACACACACACACACACACACACACACTTCCTTTGAAGGAGGAAGACACATTTTTCCATATCAGTAAAATCTACTGAAGACTTTACTCCAGTTTTATGACAATCAAACACTAAGAAAATATTAGTTAAAGCAGAAATTTCAGAAGAATAGAGAAAAGCTACTATTCTCATTATAAACACCAGTACATTCTAGCTTTGGCCATCTCAGTGAGTCTAGATCATGATGTCATATAGAGGAGTCATTTAGAGAAATTTAAAGGAAGAGAGAATATCTGCTCCCAATATGTATTTCTTAACCACACTTACCTCCTCCAAGACCACACCCCTGTACTTCTCATATACCCCATTTCACCTTCTTACATTCACTGTCCTACACAGAGCTATCACTGGGAGCTAGTATATTGGCGTGATTCCCCAGGTCCTGCATTTTGGAGGGATTCATAGCCACAGCAGAAAGAGATAGAGATGAAGAACTAGTGTCTGGTGGCTAAGATCTCAGCATGCAAAAATAACCCCTCTATGTCCTTCAACCTTAAGAAGACCTATTCCTGGCACCTACCAAATGCTTTCCTTGATCCTCTTATATTTGTTGATCAAGAATGACCTTTGTGGGACTTCCCTGGGTGGCGCAGTGGTTAAGAATCCGCCTGCCAAGGCAGGGGACATGGGTTCGATCACTGGTCCAGGAAGATCCCACATGATGCAGAGCAACTAAGCCCATGTGCTGCAACTACTGAGCCTGTGCTCTAGAGCCCGCAAGCCACAGCTACTGAGCCCACATGCCACAACTACTGAAGCCCGTGCGCCTAGAGCCCACGCTCCCCAACAAGAGAAGCCACCACAATGAGAAGCCCGTGCACCACAACGAAGAGTAGCCCCCACTCACCGTAACTAAGAAAGCCCGCACACAGCAACAAAGACCCAACGCAGCCAAAAATAAATAAATAAATTTTAAAAAGAAAGAAAGGAGGGAGGGAGGAAAGGAAGGAAGGAAGGAAGGAGGAAGAAAGGAAAGAAAGAAAGAAAGAAAGAAAGAAAGAAAGAAAGAAAGAGAAAGAATTTTAATCAAATTTCACCTGCATAAAAATATGAGGGTAATGGGAACAAATTTTGCTTTGTCCCAGGCTCCACACCTCTTAAACATGAACATCCTTCTCTTCCCTGTGTCCTTCCAACCTCCCCTTTGTAGCACTGACAGCTGGGCTCTCTCAAATGTGCCTCCAACACAGTACCTTCTTCCACATTTTTGTTCTATTCAGACTCTCAAAAGATTGGATGATACCACTCATGCTGGGAAGGGCAACCTACTTTACTGAGTCCACCAAGTCAAATGTTAATCTCATCTGGAACACCCTCACAGACATACCTAGAAATAATGTTCCATCAGATCTCTGAGCATCCCCTGATCCAGTCAAGTCAACACACAAAATTAGCTATCACATTATACAATGAAATACTACTCAGCAACAAAATAAGCTATTGATACACTCAAAAACATGAATGGATCAAAATTATTTTGCTGAATGAAAGAAGCCAGACAAAAAGAGTATGTATTGTATAATTCTATTTATATAGAACTGTAGAAAATGCAAAGTGTTCTATAGACAGAGAGCACAGCAATAGTTGCTGAGAGATGGTGGGGATGGGGGAGTGAGAGAGATGAATAAGTTCTAGGAATATAATGTGACTATAGGTAGCAATACTGTATTGTATATTTGAACTTGCTAAAATTTTTAAAGTTATCGCCAAAAAAAATATTATAATTACTCAAGTGATGGATATGTTAACTAACCTCATTGTGGTAATCATTTTACAATATATGTATATATGTATATCAAAGCATCACATTATGTATCTTAAACTTACACAGTGTCATATGTCAGTTATATCTCCATAAAGCTGGGGAAAAAAGTATTGAGAGAAAATAACTGTCAATTTAGAAGATTTCTATCCAGCTAAATTATTATTAAAAATGAAGATCAAGGGAATTCCCTGGCAGTCCAGTGTTTCAGACTTGGTGCTTCCACTGCAGGGGGCACGGATGCGATCCCTGTTCGGGGAATTAAGATCCTGCATGCTATGCAGCGCGGTCAAAAAAAAAAAAAATGAAGATCAAATAAAATGTTTTAGACTAAGATTAAGAAAAAGATTTTGGTGAAAGAATGACTAAAGTGTGTCCTTCAATAGAAGGAAATCAAACTCGAGGGAAATGAATGTGTTGTAAGAAACAATGGTGAGCAAAGAAACTGGCAAATGTATCAGTAATCCTAAATAAGCATTGATTGAAATAGAGTAAAAATTCAAAACAATGACTAATATTGGACTGTTTACAAATGACAGAATTAAAATACTAGGTAACAATAACATGGAAACTAGGAAGGCAAAGGCCATTAGTACACTATTCTAAATTCCATATACTATTCAGGAGGATCACAAGATGTTGATTAATTTTAGACTTTGTTAAGTTAAGCATATTAAAATTTAAAGACAACTACCAAAGGAATAAGCAGGCAGAAGCAAAGTCAGTTTTGCACAGAAGCAAAACAAAGAAAGCGTTTGCTAAAAAGGTTAAATAGTTATTATCTCTATTTCACATAGCATACCTATATGCTCTTAATATAATGTTATATCTATTATTGAGCTTCATAACTACAAGGATTCTCTCCAGAAACAGAACCACTAGAACATGTAACGGATTCCACAGTCTTAAGACTAAATCCATTAGAGGCAATGAGGCAGTATAAGTGCAAAATTAGGAGCTAGACTTCCTGAGTATAAATTCCAGCTCTGTCATTGATTAACTGAATGATCTTGAGCCAGTTAGTTAATCTCTGATTGTCTCAGTTGTCTTACCTATAATGCTATTATACTTTAAGTGTTGCAATCAATTACTGATCTCTTTCATAAGTGAAGTGCTCAATAAGGTATCTGGTACATAGTAAGCATTCAATAAATGGTGGTTTCTATTATTTCTGCATCTCCGTCTTTCTCAGAATATGTTGATAACTTATGAAAACAATGCTGGGTCAGCTGGTGAGAGGTAAATGTTGGCTTGCCCAAGACTGATCCCCCGCTTATTCTGGCCTCCTAGAAAAAACCTAGCTCCTGCCATTCCATGGATGCTAGCTATGGCCTACTGTTTAAGACAATCAGTCCTGGTCAACCCCAAGCTTGGATCCCACACACAATATGCCAAGGGAAAGGCTGGCATCAAAGAAGCAGATGTGGTGAATCCTTCCCCTAGTTTTCCCTGGTATACAGATCCAACTGCAAGACGTGGAACTCGGCTTCCTGACTCCACAGGGAGAGCCTGGCTCTCCCTCCACTACTAACACTGAGCTGGCAAGATAAGGTTGGAGCCAGGGTTCTGCCATGTCATAGTACTATTATATCCACACCACTGACTTTGTCAAAGGAGGGCCCAGTGGGGCTGTTTAAGTATGACAGCCCCCAGTCTCACCTGGCCCTGCTGGATCTCTATGTGCCACCCTGGAATGCAATGGACAGTGGCGGACCTGCACAGAGCTGCTGCTCCAGCTCGGAAAGTTTTCCCCCGTAACACTGCTCCAGCAAGCTTTGTGTGCATACTGCTTGGCCATTTGCCCTTGTCTACATGACAATCAGCTAATCAGACATAAGATACAGCAACAGGTATTGAACTTCAGTTGACCCTTGAACAACACGGGTTTGTACTGCACAGGTCCACTTGTACGCAGATTTTTTTCAATAGTAAATATTACGATCTGTTGGGTGAATCCTAGGATGGAGACGCGTGTATACAGAGGAAACACAGACACGGAAGGCCCACTATAAATTATACTAGGATTTCTGACTGTTCAGAGGGTCAGTGTCCCTAACCCCCACGTTGTTCAAGGCCCAACTGTACATGGATCCTATTCTCCTGGCTCTACCTGACCTCTCCTGACACACTCCTGATCCACAGCCCTTGTGATCTCTTCAGGGATCAGCCCTGATGTCTTCTTTGTTCTACCTTCTCTTAAGCATGAAGTCTTTAACCACTTTTCCCTCATCTATTCTGCAGCTGCCTAGTCTGTCCTACATCTACTGCTTCCTTTCCCTGGCCAATTTCACTGGGTAACTTTACACCACAATTGAGATTAAGGTCTCATTTAGTATCGAGCAACGAAACTGTGCTCCTGCTTTCTTGTTGGGGAGATTAGGATGCAGTGGTCAAGGTGGGTAAAGAGAGTGAAGCCCCCAGAAGGACTTCCTAACAATGCTGACCTTGGATTGGTTACTGTGTGATCTTTACACAGGTGTTTAATAAGTAAAGCATCATGGAAAGCAGGGAAAGATCTATCAACTTCAACCTGCCAGTCTCTAAGTACCCACTATGTCTAGATGGTGAACTAATTACTGAGAGATCAATAAATGCAAAGTGGTAGTTGGAAACAATGAAATGGGAAATTGTTAGAAATGCAAGATTCATGTCTGCAACAACCTGTATGATTTAAATAATAGGCTAATCAACCTTGTTTTTAAAACCCTGGATGGCAAAGATTTATTTTTTTAATCAAGAGATCAAATGTATATAGCAGATTGGAGCCTTTTTTTAATGCAGATCAAAGAAACATCAGTGATCATTGCACAGATGTGGGTTTCACTCCTCTGCTTTCTACCTCCATCCTTCATTCATTCAACAACTACGTGCCAGGCACTAGACTGAGTTACTCATATACATAGGGTGGAAACTCTGGGATACTGTTTGAATCTCTGTGTGCTTCCATATAAGAAACAGCAAACAATATCTATATCACTGCAAGAGAACCTTGGTCTGGAAATAGTGACTTCAGAGAAGGATTCAGCATAAGGCATGTCTAAGGGGGTTTCATTAGCGAGGTAGCAGAAGGTGCCAAGGTGCGGTGGTCTCAGCCTGAGGCCGCTCAGGGCTGTGGACCCAAAGGCAGAGTTACAGCAGGGCTCTGCTACAGAACTGCCTGGAAGGTCACCTCTCTTCCCACTCGAACCTGAGTGCAAAGAAACCTAGTGGCTATTTCTTCAACTTAAACAAACCTTTGACCTGAAGGCGAGGGGGGCTCTCTTCACTCCCAAACAAAATCTGTCTGTCAGCTTTCAGGGAAACAAATACAAAAGACAAATATGCTTTTAAAAATCAACTAACTCGGGCTTCCCTGGTGGCGCAGTGGTTGAGAGTCCGCCTGCTGATGCAGGGGACACGGGTTCGTGCCCCGGTCTGGGAAGATCCCACATGCCGCGGAGCAGCTGGGCCCATGAGCCATGGCCGCTGAGCCTGAGCGTCCGGAGCCTGTGCTCTGCAACGGGAGAGGCCACGGCAGTGAGAAGCCCGCGTACCGCAAAAAAAAAAAAAAAAAAAAAAAAAATCAACTAACTCATATCCTGAGAAAGATCTCACCTTGATTCCTTTGAGGTCTCATCTATTTAACTCCCCGACCCACTCTATGCTCCTTATTAATTATCAAAACTTACTTATGCACTGGCTATTTAGATAGTCTGCTAAGTTCTTATGGAAACAAGCAAACGCATTTTTTTAATTTGCCAAAATCTGTTGTTCCCTTTCCCTAAGAAGCACGGAGAGTAAGTTCTTGTGGTTTCTTAGATGGATGACAGATTTTGATCTAATTAATCCAGAGCCCTGTGTATAGAAATGACTGTAAAGCAAACATGTCTATTAACAAAAAGCAGTGATTACTGGTTGGCACTGGGCCAGTAACTCTACATAAGCAATGAATGGATGCCTACAACTGTCTCTCTGCCATATGGGTTCTGCTGTAGCAATGAATTTGATCCAATGCAAGGTTAAGAGATGTCAAATTTAACTGGGGTTTAATTGATACTGGTAAGAGGTTCTAAATAAAGAAACAGTGTGTGCACTATCAGAAACAGGCAAGATGGCAGGTTCTAGCCTCCCAGTTTGCTGGCAACTCAGTTACAGCCAGACATTCAAATTACTTTTCAAACTCAACTTTTTCAAATATAACTTTTTTTTTGGAAGTTGGGTTAATGGGTTTATTAGCAGTTTACTGAAGCAAAACACTCTATCATTAATCAGGCTATGGTTACTTCTCTCTTCACCACAAAGTTACTGAGTATACAAACCATGTAGAAAACTCAAATTCAACATGTCCAACATGAACTCATTATCTTCCCTAAACTCACTCTTGCATCTGCATTTCCTGTTCAGATAATGGCCCCTCTGATTACCAAAGTGAAAGATCTTAAAGTCATCTTGACCCCTCCAACTTTCTCATCCCCAACATCCAATAAGCCGAATTCCATCAATTCAACTTCTAAATGGCTCTCACATGTATTTACTTCTCTCCCACAGCCAGCTGCTAAGCCCTCCTCTCTCTCACCTCCCAGCTAGAATGCCTGCGTCTTTCCTCCCAACTGCCAGACACCCTCCTGCTAAAAACCCCCTGATAGCTTGTTTTCTGTATCTCCTAAGACAGAATTCAGACTTTGCTCCAGACGCACTGGATTCCTTATCCTTCCCCAGGCACATGCATGCATCTTTGTCTGCACTGTTCCCTCTGCTTAAAATACCCTCACCTTCTGCCCTAAATTTTTACCTGAAAATTAAGAGGGAAAAGCTCAAATCTTACTTTTCTGAGCCTTTCCCACCCTCAAGCAGAACTCATCTCCTCTTTCTCTGCTCCCACAGATCTTCGTTCATAACTTTATTACAGCACTGAACTGATGCATTAGAGCTGTGTTTATGTCTATCTGTCCACCTCAGTTATGAGTCCCTATGATTCCTACCCATATCAGTTATGGAAAATCATGCCATTTATCTTGATACAGGAGTATCACAGTGTTGGGCCTGACTCTCTGGGGTGAGTGAAGAACACACAGAAGAGCATATTCAAGCCATGTGGATAGTCTTACTGAACTCACATTAACAACAGTACCCATCATCTCACCCATAATGTGACAGGAGATAGCTCTTCTGCAGCAGATGGACTCAAGTTCAACTAGGTGTGTCTCTTACCAATTAGCAATGACAACAACAAATGTTTATTGAACACTACATTTTGCAAAACACTTTACAATCATTGTTTCATTTATTATTCAGAATAGTCCTATAGGGTAAGGATTTTTCTCTGTTTTTCTTCTCTTGTATTTGGCACTTATTGAATAAACCATAAATATTGTCAATGAATGAATAACAAACTCACTATATTATTACACTGATTTTACTGATAAAGTAACCGAGAAGTAGAGAAGTTAAATAACTTACCCAACTTTATAGAATGAATTATGTCCCTCTAAAATCCATATATTGAAGGCCTAACATCCACTATGACTGAATTTGGAGATAGGGCTTTTAATAGGTTAATTAAGGTAAATGACATCCTAAGAGTCCTGTAGGATTGGTGGCCTTAAAAGAAGAGGAAGAGAGAGATCTCTCCCCCTCTCTCTCGATGCACATGTACAAGGAAGGGCCATGTGAGGACACAGCAATAAGGCAGCTGTCTGCAAGCCAGGAAGAGGATCTTCACCAAAACCCAACCATTGTTGGCACCCTGATCTCAGATTTCCATCCTCCAGAATGGTGAGAAAATAAATTTCTGCTGCTTAAGCCATCCAGTTCATGGTATTTTGTTATGAAAGCTCAAACTGACTAACATATCAAGTTACTTAGGGCAATTAGAATATGGAAGAATCAAGATTTGAACCTAGATTAACGGATTCCAGAACCTTTACTCAGTTGCCTTGTAGTGCTTACCAAACTATGTGTTGTGATCCTTTAGTGGTTCCTGAATTCAATCTAATGGTTCACAATCAGCATATTTTTAGGAAATTGAATGGGCAAGTATAGAATACAATAGAACTGAATAGAGACTACCAGAGTATATCACATGTAGAAAGGATGCTTTATTTTATAAGGCATTTGTTCCAAGAGAGTGTGGGGAAGTGTGCAGGGGTATAAGAACTGCAATGTAAAACATAATTCTTACTGTGAGTTATAGTCAAAAATATTTTTTAAAACATTGTGGGTTTCTTCTATTCTGCCTCACAAATAGCTCATTCATCCTACCTCTAGTCAGGCCTCTTCTGATGTAAGCGAAGATCAGAACCATAGGTGAACCCCAATATTCATTTTCTTTATACAGTTTCTTAGTCACAGCTCATCCCAGCATGACATGGTTTGTCACTTAAGCTCTACAAATCACATATATGTGCGGCCCTACTTATTTTGTGCCATGGTTTTTCCTTACAACAGAGCGTGGAAGTGGGACCACAAGCTTGACTGTTCATCCTTACTCCCTGTTTCCTATGACCCTTACCTCACTCATCTCAGGGATAACCCATTATATGTGCACACTAAATGTACATAAAATAAATTCAATTAATTGCTCCAATCAAGTATGTGATATCCACTGGAGAGTTTTCATGGTAGGCATCAGTGACCCACCTGTGAAAGCCAGGAGATTACTAGCAGGAAATTCAGTCCCTAAAAAGTCCAGATTCAGTTACAGGGAAATAAAGCAGGCACTAGCTCTGGTTCTGGAAGACTTGGGTCTTCAAGCCTAGAATCACACCATCAATGGATTTTTTTTAATGCTGAGACAGTGTAAACATTCATAATTTTCTTTCTGGCTCTCTCTTGATTTCGGCATGGTGGTCAGGCCCCTTCACTGTAGTGGGATGAGGGTCTGGGATGTTCACCCTAGTGGGACAGGCTTGGTAGTGCAGGTTATAGTCACCTCAGGGACCATATCTGAGTATGGGCCAAATGGGTAGCTATCACCACAAAATGATCTGTGTGGATCCTGAGCATCGAGGCCAGACATGCTCCAGAAGGACAGGTATAGCATGTGCTGTCCATTGGTCAGCACCATGGACTGTTCTAAAGTGCACCTGTCTGACTGTGGAATAGCAGGAAGCCCTGTGCTCTGGGGTCGGCCACACCGTACTTGGCTTATTGCCTCTCCAATGTGCAGCTGACTCCATAAAGGGAGCCTCACACTGAGAGTATGTGTCACAGTGGCAGAGGCCAAGCAATTCTCCACCAAGGAGTCTCCTTTACCAATTTCTGGAGATAATGCTTCTTCCTCTGGGTGGATATGGGTCCCTCATGTGGGGGTGGGGAGTAGAAGAGTTAGGTTCAGCTCTCCCCTGACCCCTTGTTTCAGCAGCATCCTTTTCCAAGTTCCTATACCTTCTATGACCCAGCTCAGAACCTAACACAGGTTGGAGTTAGGGAAGAGAGTCTCTGGTCTATGTTATTATAATGTAAAATGCATTTGTTGCTTTTTTTCCTGACTGCCCAGCATCTACTCCATCATAATTTAGTAACAGATCCCAATTTCTGACAATCTACTCTCCTCTTGTGGTATATTATGTCTATAAGCAGCCCCATCATCCCCAGCCAAGGGGACAGACATGCGACCCTAACTGGCCAATCAGATACTTCCTTCCTAGAATTTGAATTATGAGAATAATAGTGAAACAGTTAAAATTCCATTATTACTGAGGCAGCCCTTCATTCTGATAAGGCAGTTGGGTAGTTGTTTCTATCCAGAAATACTGGAGCTTCATGTTTCCTGTCTGATCCAAACCTGTTCTCTGATCTCATGTGCAACTTGCACATCTTTCTATAAATATATCTTTTGCTTCAATTAGCTAGCATCAGTTTCTATTGCTTATAACCAAAAATTCCTAACAGTTTCATGTACTAAGGACAAAGATTAGGCTTGGGGTTTGGGGGTTGGGGGATGGAGGGTGGGGAGAGTAATAAACCTACAAGTGGCAGAGAACCAAGCCCAACCAAGAGACTATGGAGCCAAGACTCCATAGGACTTACTTCTAAATCCTTACACACCTTAGTACCTGCCTTATACATAGGTGTACTCAAAGCATACCTATTGAATTGCATTGTAGATAAAATTTACAATAAAGTCGGTATAGCTAGGAGAGAGGGACACATGGTGGTGAATATTGTGAATAGTATAAATTTTGAAGGAAAGAAATTGCTCTCAAAAAAAGTTACTGTTACCGCCTAGCCTCTCTCACTCTCCTTCTATCTCTCTCCTACTCACATTCCCCCCACTTTCAACAACAAATAAAAATTTCAAAGCCTCATCTTGGCCCTCTCATTTGTTAGGGCAGAAAATGCAGTGTCTGTTACACCATGGAGTAAAGCATTGAAGCAATGTAAAATAAAACCAATGTAAAATAAAGACTTTTCAAAGAATTCCTAAATTCTGATCCTTTCTGATATTCCCCTGACTCCAGTTAATAAAAATAGCTACAGTTAATAAAACATTCTATCCACTCCTTTTCAACGCTGCCTATTATTCTCAAATGCTCAAAAGCCCCAGGCTCCCAGCCAGGTCAAAAGGTTTCACAAAACATCCACGAATTATTTCGAAGCAGTGAGACTCCCACAGCATGTCTCCCCGGAAGCTGTAAGGCAAGAAAATCCATCCTCTCTTTCTGATCGAAAGTCAGAATTCACTGGAGGAGATATAAAGAAACCACCAGATAAAGGTTTATTCTCATTTTTCACCTCCAACCTGTAATCCCGGGTGCGCCCCTCACCTAAGTATAGGAGCATTCTCTAACAGGAGAAGAACCCCAACATACCTTCTATGACAAGGTATTTTCAGCTTCTTTTTATAACAACTACAAATTTGGTTTAAAAAACAACAACAACAATTCCATTCTCCAGTATGCTGGAGAGCACTAGTAGTTTTCTCTCCCAAGCACTGAAGGGAGAAAATGCTCCCACCTTAGCCCTTTCGTCTATTCTCTTTCAACCAGACTTTAGCAGGTTCAAGTTGAGCCTGCTGATTAGGAGCCTCTCTTCACTCCCCTGTCAAACCAAACCTGTGTGTACAACCCTTTGGCTTTGCTAGATGCTGTCATAATACTGTGGTCCCTACAAGCAACACAGCATGTACAGTGTGAGCCAGCCACCTTTGATTCCTTATCCAAAACCCTGTTTCTTCAGGTGTGGATTGTGACTTCAGAGTGAGACCCCCTAAACCCCAAACTTCTGGAGCTGCTCATTTATATAATTCCACCCTTATTTGGTCCCAGCCCTTATTTGGTCAGCATTACATTCCCTGCTGACATTGCCAATAGCAAAAAGGCTTTGAAAGTCAAAAAGTAATAGGTTCCAGGGAAGGCCAACAGGGACATGCAAATAACTCTGCTTTAATATTCACATTTTTAAAATCAAATCAAACTTTTTGGTAAACAGACTCTACACTTTCCCAATAATTCAAAACCCTAAATTGCTAGCTTATCTCCTCCTTTTACTAGGATGCCTTCAACAAGTGTGTGATAGTTTTGTCAGAATCAAGTGTCCAGAATCTATTTGCTTTGTGGATTCTTCAAATTATTCTTCATCCTGGTCTGGAGAATCTCAAAAGTTGGAGGAGATAGTGGAGTATCTTTTTGCTTTGTTTCTACTGCATAATCCTAGTATATGACAATAAAAAAGCAATTTTAAGCCAATGGCATATTATAAGTACCACTTCCTGAGCCCATAACGTTTCATATTCATTCATTCATTCAAGAGATGTTCCTTGAGCACCTATTTTCTGCCAGGCTTTGTACTAGGCACAACACAGGAAACAGTAAAGTGGATGATGGATTTTTACATTTTAGCATTTTGAATGTGCCACTGGCCATCTTCACCTTGTGAAACAATCTCCTTAATTAGCATAAAGTCTTTTTTGTAGAGATTGCTTTGCTGTCCTATTTCTAGGTAAAATTAGAACTTCCGTTAGAGCCTGCATTTCCACTTAGGCTTCTATTAGACTTGGGCTTTTAAAAATTATGGTATTTTATTGCAGCAAATTGAGTCCTCAGGCCAGATCCTTCTACAGCAATTACAATTACAACAAAAAGTCTATAATAACAGAAAATATTCCAAAGTCCTGTTGATGGCATATAGAGGGAGTGTTCAGTTGACTTCTAAATGTCTTCCCACTGGCAGTGACTAGGAGCCACATTAGCTGGTAGATCTCTGTGGCAGCTTTTGTCGCTATTGTCCCCTCTCCTCACCATTGCAATGTGCAGGCCTCTTCCTGGAGAGATTTTTACTGTAACTAACATCCTCTATAACCCCTGCCCAATTTCTACCTCAGGGTGATCTAAGACATCAGGGAACTGAAAATTAGCTCCTTTTAACCAAAAATAAAGGAGGAAAGTAGTTCTCAACTCTCCAAATACAGCCTAGTCTCCTTCACTGGGTGATCAGAATGCTGCTAAATCAGGCCCTAACCCAACTTTCCCATCTCATCTTCCTTAATGGAGAATTCTGGTCAACTGCTCAGCTCAGTACCGTCCAAAAGGGCCCTATGCTTTCTCATCATGAGTCCTTCACTCAAAACATCCTCACCACATAGAATACCCTTCAAAATTCTAACTATTCTTTAATACTTAATTCAAAAACCACCCCCTTAAAAAAGCCCTCCCTTAACTTCCCCAGATGGACATCATCATACTCACCTTTTCACAAATTACAGTAATTACACAGCTGAAAGACACTGAGGGTCTGAGTTAGAACAATGGTAGCAGGAATGCACAAAAGAGAATAGATTCAAAATCCATAATGGTGATCAAATGATCAGGGCTAGATGGCTGATGGTGGTTGTAATTATGGATGCTTCTTGCCAAAAATCTGTTTGGGAATGAGGCTGAGGCCATGGAGAGAACCTGAAGCTTTTTCCTTACAATTCCTACTAAGGTACAATATTTAGAATCTGAGGCAGAAATGACAACTGTTCTGACCTAATGGGAAAATTCTCAAGATTCTGTATTTTCCCAAAGGAAGTAGGAAGTAAAGAAACATCTTCATAGCACAGAGATCTGCTGCTGTCTCTAATTACAATAATCTCTCATTCTGAAGTTACTTTTTTTCCTCCTCACTGGTTCTTTTATCACAGACACCCATTTTGAAATCAAAGATAACTGACATCACCTCTGCCTTTTTCATTACTTGAAGTATGGGAAATGGAGGATATACCTTTCAGGGCCCTTGAGCCATACATGTGCATGTCTCAGTCTGTCTTGCCTGAAATAAATTTGCTACAATCACTGTTTTTACAATATGCTAAAGATATATTACCAAAATAAGCTTGCTCCTCCACAGAGAAAGTGAGCCGAAGGCATTGTGTTCCATCTTTATGGTGAAATGCAGATTTCTCATTGAAAGACTAATCTTCAGTTTCAAAAGACTGAACAAAATGGTGCTTAAAAAGAATTATAGTTGGGTTAAATATAAGCTGCTAAAAACATCAAGGACGAGAATATTCTTTAAGTATCCAAGCGTTTTCATCTGCTTATGATTTAAACAAAATTTTTTCCAGCAGATCTTGTCCCAGTATTTTCTTCTGAGATCAGCAAACAAAAATCAGTTAAGTATGATGACCCAGAGCCTTCTTTACCTAAATGGTCTTATTTCTCCATAATTGTGTCTATAAGAGATTGCTTGATAGTGGCAAGATTGGCCCCTCCCTTGGCCTTGACATCTCACTAGCAGAATTGAAGGGCCACTGGTAAAAATTCCCCTCCCCTGGCCTGGACCCACTTACAGCAGAATTGAAGGGAGTCCTGGTGTGACATTCATGCTCACATTCACTCAACATCTCCTCTCAGACCACTGTTCACTGACAGAGACCAGTTCAAAGAGACTCTGTTTAAAATTAATTATCCATCCCTTCCTTAGAAGACGTAGGGACCAATTTCAATGCCTTTCATCCTTGTCACCTACCCAGCCTCATATAGTTTTCTCTATCCCCCAATCTATCCGATCTCCTTTCCCTTCAACACCCTCCAAACCCTTCCCCTGGGTCCTCTGGAACTCATGGTCTGTCAGGAGTAAAAACAGCTTCTACTCAACTTCTCTGAATATACTAAGTTCTCAATCCAACTGAAATCTCAAGTAGATTTTCAAGGCACTGCTTCTGCTGCAGCTCTCCCAAGTGGTGGATGTTTGTTCTCTGATACCATTTGTCCTGAAGGAGGTGGTCAGTCTCTTCATTGCTCATTGCCACTTCCAGACCAGTATTCTGATTCTGCCCTACAAACTTCAGCTATACCACCCATACTTCTC
Organism: Mesoplodon mirus; assembly: GCF_964341445.2. NCBI lineage: Eukaryota > Metazoa > Chordata > Mammalia > Artiodactyla > Ziphiidae > Mesoplodon > Mesoplodon mirus. Next base: position 90,757,311 of record NC_138978.1, on the reverse strand, counting down.
CTTGCAATGATCCACTTTCCTCTCTGACAACTACTCTCATTAAATGAAAGGATTTGTCTCTTACTCGCTGCCTTTCTCTCCACTTCTATTTCCATAATAATTTTTGGTGGATTCAATGGCCACACAGATCTGTCAGATCCTTGATCTTTTCACCTGCCATTGACATTATCCTGTATCCCACCTCAGCTACTTACTTTCATAATCAAACCCTCTCTCTTTTCATCACCAATAATTTCACTCCTTCAAATTTTCAGTTTCAAGTATTCCTCTCATTATAAACCATGATCTTTTCAGCTTCTCTTTTACCTCAACTCCAACAATGCTTTGGCTCTCCCAGAATATCCAAATCATTGGTCTTACCACTCTTGTACTGCCTGTCCATCAGATTCTCACTTCCCCCCTTCCCCAGCTTAAATTCCACTTCTAAAATCACTCCCTCATATACACTCTCAACTCTCCTGCTCATCTCTCCCACCATGTACTCAGCTGATAAAACTGAAGTCCTGGTTAAATTCAGCTACTCTGTGCCTACACCCAAACCAACACTAAATGCTAGAGAAAAACACTCAATCCTTCTGACTAATCCCATTTTAAAATCATGACCACAAACTTCAGCTACGTCCTCAACAGTAACCAGGAATTCCAACATATTCTCCTGGCCAATTCATCCTCCTGCCCTCTAAGACAAGTATATCTCACACACTCTTTGCTTAGAACTCCAACATTTCCTATACATTCCTCTCTCAAGTGATAACATCGTTTCTTATTTTATAAATTAAAAAGGAACAGGCAGAAGAGAACTTTCTCATCCTGCAACGAAATCTGGCATCCTATCTGCTGCTGTGCCCACACTTCGGCTGTCCTCCTATCATGGTGGCTGAGCTGTGTGTCCTTTCTGAGGCCACCCCCTCCTCTTAGGAGGTGGACCAATCTCCCCTTGCCTGCTCAAGGACTTTGGCACAGCAACAATCTTGTCTCCTGAATAAGCATTTTGAGTTTGCTACCAGATCACACATATCAGCGAACAAAATTGTAATATTCTCCTTTTGAAAAAAAACAAGCCTTCCATTGACCCCACATCTTCCTCCTCTTCCTGTTAACTCTCCTCTCCATTTCTCGGCTCCCATTCACAACAAAACTATTCAAGTGTCCATGCTCTCTGTATCCAATTTCTCATTCCCATTCTTTCTTGAACCCCTTCCATTCAGGTTAAGTCCCCTGAATGTTAAGCATGTTACTAAAACTGCTCCTTTCAGGGTCTCTAAAGACCTTCTGAATTGCCAAATTTAAGCCTTTTCTTAGTCATCATCTAATTTGGTTTTTCAGCATCGTTTGATAACTTCTCTCTCCCTCTTTCTTGGAACACTTTGTTTTCTTGGACTTGAAATATCAGATGTTTCTGGTTTTCTTCTTACCTCACAGTTACTTCCAATCTCATTTACTGGATTCTTCACTCCATCCAAGACTCAGTCATCAGATCTCTTCTCTCTCAACTTTCATATTTAATCCTTCCATTGCTTTTGATACTATGTGTTGATGGCCCCAAATTTATATCTCCGTCCCTAAACTTCTCCCATAAACTTCAGTAAGCCCAGACTCTTTTTTTTTTTTTTTTTTTTTTTTTTTGCGTTACGCGGGCCTCTCACTGTTGTGGCCTCTCCTATTGCAGAGCACAGGCTCTGGACGTGCAGGCTCAGCAGCCATTGCTCACGGGCCCAGCCGCTCCATGGCATGTGGGATCTTCCCAGACCGGGGCACGAACCCGTGTCCCCTGCATCGGCAGGCAGACTCTCAACCACTGTGCCACCAGGGAAACCCCCCATAAACTTCATATACATATAACCAACTCCCTACATGACATCTCCACTTGGATGTCCAACAGGAATCTCTGCAGATATACTGCAAAACAATCAAAGATTGTTGGGTCACAGGGTAGTTCTATTTTTACTTTTTTAAGGAAGCTCTATACTGTTCTCCATAGTGGCTGTACCAATTTACAGTCCCACCAGCAATGTAGGAGGGTTCCTTTTTCTCCACACCCTCTCCAGCATTTATTGTTTGTAGATTTTTTGATGATGGCCATTCTGACTGGTGTGAGGTGATACCTTGATTTGCATTTCTCTAATAATTAATGGTGTTGAGCATCTTTTCATGCGTATGTCTGTATGTCTTTCCATTTGTATGTCTTCTATGGAACAATGTCTGTTTAGATCTTTGGCCCATTTTTTTGATTGGATTATTTGTTTTTTTGGAAATTGAGCTGCATGAGCTGTTTGTATATTTTGGAGATGAATCCCTTGTCAGTTGCTTCATTTGCAAATATTTTCTCACATTCTGAGGGTTATCTTTTTGTTTTGTTTATGGTTTCCTTTGCTGTGCAAAAGCTTTTAATTAGATCCCATTTATTTTTGTTTTTATTTTCATTACTCTAGGAGGTGGATCAACAAATATCTTGCTGCAATTTATGTCAGAGTGTTCTGCCTATGTTTTCCTCTAAGAGTTTTATCGTGTCCCAGCAATCCCACTCCTGGGCATATACCCAGAGAAAACCATAATTCAAAAAGATACATGCACCCCACTGTTCATTGCAGCACTATGTGCAACAGCCAGGACATGGAAGCAACCTAAATGTCCATCAACAGAGAAATGGATAAAGAAGTTGTGGTACATATATACAATGGAATATTACTCAGCCATAAAAAAGAACAAAATAATGCCATCTGTAGCAACATGGATGGACCTAGAGATTGTCATACTGAGTGAAGTAAGTCAGACACAGAAAGACAAATATCATATTATACCACTCATATGTGGAATCTAAAAAAAAGGGGGGTGTACAAATGAACTTATTTACAAAACAGAAGTAGAGTCACAGCTGCAGAAAACAAACTTATGGTTACCAGGGGATAAGTGGGGAGGAGGGATAAATTGGGAGATTGGGATTGACAAATACACACTACTAAAATAGATAATAGGATCCTTAATAGGATCCTGCTGTATAGCACAGGGAACTCTACTCAGTACTCTGTAATGGCCTATATGTGAAAAGAATCTTAAACAAAAAGAGTGGATAAAAGTATAGGTAAAACTGAATCACTTTGCTGTACACCTGAAACTAACGCAACATTGTAAATCAACTACTCCAATAAAAATTAAAAAAAAAAAAGAAATCAAAGAATCCCCTGCCATCAATTACCAATAACCATGAGAAGGTGGTTAACTTCACTAGTAATCAGGTTGTGGCAAACACAAAGCACAATGCATTTTTCCCATCACATCATTATTACCAGTTGGTTGTGTTGCTATGAATATTCATGTGCATGTCATCGGTGCACGTGCACACACACTTCTACTGGGAACTGTGGGGTCATAGGGCCCACAGAAGTTCACCTTGAGAAAATGCCAAACATTTCTAAAGCATTTATATATTCTCAGCAGTGTTTACAATTCCCTATTTTTAACATCCTTGTCACCACTACCAGTCATATTAATTTTCATCATTTTGCTGTGTGTTTAGTGTTATGATGTCATGTTTTTGATTTGCATTTTCTTGATTAGTGATGAGGTTAAACACTTTTACCATTATTGGTCATGCAAACTAAACTATAATATTTAGGGATGCAAGCCTAGCTAAGTAGTTAAATTATAAAGAAAACCAATGAAAGGATTACCATAAAAAATTACCACAAAAATTGAGGGAAATGGAAGATAAAATACTAGGAAACATGCAGAAGGTAAGGGGCTTTCTGAATGCTGGCAATACTGTCTTTTTGCTCTGCGCAGTAGTTTACACAATGTTCACTCTGTGATAAGACATTGGGTTATAAAGTCTTGTTTTGTATACTTCTCTATATTTATTTTATTTTATAGTAAAAATTTCAAATGGAAGGTTAAGTAAGCAAAATGAGTATTATCTGAGTACTAACTAAGTGCTAGGCTGTATGACAAACACCGGGAATTCAAAGATTAATGAGGAAGGTTCTTTGCCTCAGGTTACTGTGAATCACACAATGAATTGGTGGCGGCATGAATTGTTCCTGGAGTACTGAGAACCTATGAAAGATGCCAAGGAGAGGGGGGATTTGTGATGGGCCTTGAAATGTAAGTGGGACTGAATAAGCAAAGAAAAGGAAGAGGCACCGTGGACACCTTTTGATTTGTAACTAGGGCCACCTCCCAGTCAATGCACACACTGACACTCAGATGCCCACAGTCACACACACACTGTATTAGTTGCCTAGGGCTGCCATAACAGAGTACCACAGATGGGATGGTATTGTCTCACGGTTCTGGAAGGTAGAACTCTGAAATCAAGGTGTCGCAGGGTTGTTTCTTTCTGAGGTCTGTGAGGGAAGGATCTGCTCTAGGCCTCTCTCCTTAGTTTGTAGATGGCCATCTTCTTCCTGTGTCTCTTTACATGTTCTCCCTTCTATGAGTGTGTCTGTCAAAATTTTCCCTTTTGATAAGGACACCAGTCATATTTGATGGGGGTCTACCCTGATGACCTCATTTTAACTTGATTACCTCTGTAAAGACCCTATCTCCAAATAAGGTCATATTCTGAGGTACTGGGGGTTGGGACTTCAAAATATGAATTTGAGGGGGGACACATTTCCACCCTTAACACTCACATGTACACACTTACAAATTCATACATACATGTATTCCCATGCATATACACAATCACACATACACACACATATTCACACACAGACTCACTACACATACTCTCACCCACATCCATATATATACAAACACTCCCACACTCACACTCATACACACACTCACATATTCTTGAAATACACTTAGATACTTGCACACTTGCACACCCAGATTACCTTTCTTACACACGTCTCACATTTGTAGGGGATCTGTCCTTTCTCCCACTCTGCCTCCCAAGGACCCTGTCACCTTAGGCAGGAATGTGACCTGAGCCAAGGAAAGCAGAGCCTTCACCTAGGATGAGTCAGACTAGAACTAAGGAAAGATCCCCTTACTCTGTGGTGGAAAATTTGGGAAGATGCATACCACGGCACTGTTAGAAACCCTGTCCCAGGTCATCTGTGGGAAAAGCCTGACTGCCTGATGAAAATGGAGACCCACATGACAGAAGAAGAAAGTGAGCCTCAGTGACCCTCACTCCCAGGTTCCAGCCACCCATGGGGTCAGCTGTACCCTGACTGGCTCACAGTTCAGTAGTCCCCTTTCCTGACCACATTAGGTGGGTTGGTTTTCTGTCACTTGTAATTTATAGAAGTCAGATTCCTTAAAAGGTTTTTTTTTCCAAAGGAAGCCTAGGAGGCCTGAAAGATACTGTGATGACAGAAGTGACTGACCTAGAGGGAACTTGTCACCATGCCTGGATTTTCTTTTCGTTCTTTTTTTTTTTTTTTTTTTTTTTGAGGTACGCGGGCCTCTCACTGCTGTGGCCTCTCCCGTTGTGGAGCACAGGCTCCGGATGCGCAGGCTCAGCGGCCATGGCTCACGGGCCCAGCCGCTCCGCGGCATGTGGGATCTTCCCGGACCGGGGCAGGAACCCTCGTCCCCTGCATCGGCAGGCGGACTCTCAACCACTGCGCCACCAGGGAAGCCCTGTTCCTTCTTTTTTTAATTGAAGTATAGTTGATGTACAACATTATTGGCTTCAGATGAACACCACAGTGATTCAACACTGAAATACATTACGAAATGACTGATCACCAAGATAAGTCTAGAAACCATCTGTCGCCACGCAAAGCTTTGTTCCATTTTGTTTTATTATTCCAGTGCCTGTAACCACACTGCTTTCTTTCAGCACCTCACCAATCTTGTTTCCCCGTGAAAACTTTGCAGTCCTCCCTTCCCCTTAACACGGAAGGTCTCTATTTGCATGCCAATCTCTTCAAAAGCATGTAATGCCCACCCTATGAAAAGTAGTTTACCATCATTTTATCCCCTAACTCAGAACTTTGATTGTCTTTCTCATAGCACATTATCACAATTTAGAATGATTTTATTTGTGTGCATTTACGTAGGTTTATCTCTCTTTCCTACTAGCCTATACGGCCCGAAGGACAAAAACTGGTTGTCTATTGTTCCCCATTTTATCCCTGGAACCCAGCACCTTGGATCAGTGTGGTGATCCAAGAAGATCAGTGGAAGAGAAGAGAGAGAAAGGAGGGAGAAGGATGGATTCTCCATTCCTGCATTAACTTGCCAGCTGTGCCCCCAAATCCAGGCCTTATGAGAAGACTGTTTTCAGTTGGCAATTTCACCACTGCTACCTATGCCTCTTGCTCACTGAAGGCTGTGCTGTGTTCAGCTCCTCCGTGACTCTTCCCCTTAGTCTCCCAGGCTGCACCCCAGGAACGGCCCTGCTGTGTGACCTGCTTGCTTTAAGGGCATGGTGGCTGGGCCCTTAGTCTTAGCACAGTCACAAGTGGGTCGCTTACCAGGCATTACCTTCTTCTGGTTTGAGCCAAGGAGAAAAACATGTTGAAGATTTTTAAGCTACTGAACAGGTTTCAATCACCCCACCCCTCCATTTTTGTGATTTCTTAACCCTTAAGGCCACAGGCAATGATGGATTTCTTGAGACAGAGCAGTGAAGAGCAATATCTTGCTCATTCAATATCTTGCATGTGAAACATGCACAGTGACCAGTAACAGCCTGGAGAGCCTCTTTGGGGCCGAGGACAGAGGATTGCTTTAACGTCCCTATTCACAAAATCCTGTTGCGGGAGATGGGGGCTGTTTTTCAAAGTAACATATGTGGGAAAATGACTATGGTTTGTTAACATTCCAGAGTCTTCGATACCAAAGCTCTCATTTACCACAAGGAGTCCTCCAGGGGGAAAAAAATAGTTGGCTGTGGTGTTTCTAATGCACCTGCAAACCACATTCCCTCCTCCCTTTCCTTTCAGATACTCAATCTCTGGAAAACCAAACTGGTAACTTACCGGCAATTCAGTACCATGTAGTATCACGTGTCAGAAATTAGTATGGAATGTTACACTCACTTTGCCCGTAACTTTTTACAGCCTTTAAATTGCCATCTCTCTAACTACACTTCTTCAAACAATATTGCCATTTGAGTGGTATCAATCAGACAGGGTTGCCCTTTGATGTCAAAATTCTCAGAATCAGCCCATGTGAATAAATTCTGATTACTTATGTATTCCAAAGAGAAAATGTATTTTTTTAGATCATGGTCATGAGCTCTGAGTGGCATTTAATAAAAGATAATATTGACTTCTCATCTGCAGGTGTCTGAGGCTAAAATGAGTGTATTTTGCTAACAGAACCACCCCAAGCCTAGCTCCTTCTTAGCCGTGCCCTTAACACTCTATTGCTTTGCCTAATTCCTAATTCTAAGCAACTCTCATGACCTAGTTTGTTTTGCTGATTAAAAGAATGCACCAGTTTAAACTTCACATTTCAGGTTTGATCGTTGTGGGACAAACTGGCTCATAAATCTTCGCTAGGCTACTAGTAACTAGGGAGAAGTCGCTTTCTTCAGTAAACATCCCCTGCTTCTCAGTAATAGGGTGCCTTCCATCACCCAGAGGTTTTTTCCTTTTAATTGAGTGTTTGTTGAAGCATGACTCTGAGATAGGAGGCCTATTCAGGAATAGAAATTGCAACCCAAAGTGCCCATTACTTACCTGAGACAGGGCCTGAGACCAGCTGTGCTTTCCAGAGCCTGGACACGCTGGCAGGTGGATTCAGACTGTGGAGCTGGCTGGTGGCATTGCCGAAAATCATGGAGGTACAGGAGGATGAGGGGAGCCTAGGTCTGGCTACTCTCCACCCCGTTGCAAAAGCTGAGGGGTAAAAATAATGCAGCCACTCTGTCTTTGCTCTCTACCTTAAAAAAAGAAAAAGAAAAAGAAAAAAATTCAACTTCTCTGCACACCAGAACAACACATCTGTGGTTTTCCAACCCATTTTTCCTCTCTAGAAGTCAGGAATCCATTTTCAAAGCTTCCCATGCTTGTTGAAAAGAGAAGAGAACTAATAGTTTTTTGAATCCCATTTTGAGCCTGGCATTATATTAGCTGCTTTCAGTATATCATTGTCTTAATTCTTTCAACAGGGCAATTTGGTTGATCCACATATTATGAACAGCTATGAGAAGGACCTTTACTCTGTCTTAGCTCTCCTTGTCCTGACCTCCTGGGCCCCATTTTTCCTAACCCACAGCTCTTCTTATACATCAACATGGATGAGGTTTTACTTTGAATTGTTCATCCTTCCAGGAATGACAGATGTCGGATTAAACTGCAAAATCCCCCAACTTTATATTCACTGCCTTCACCTCCAATCAATAACCGCGTTCTGGTGCTTCTCAGCAGGAAGACTCCTCATTACCGCCCTCCTCAGCAATGCTCTCCTCCCGGCCCCTCAGAGCTTACACTGTTTTGCACATACACTTCTCACCCCTGATGTGAAGCAGTATAGTGTCTTCAAATCTGATTTATTTGAATTCTAGCAGAAACATCTGAGGTGCATCTGGGTGGTCCCCTGTCTGGAGCTGAATCTTGCCAGTGCTATAGAAACGGGTTATTACTGATCCCTAGAATAGTTAACAGCTTGTCTCTTGGCTGGGATGATTTACGATGACCTCTCTGTGGTATCCAGCATGTTGTGAGCCCTCTGCCTTCAAACAAAATGGCTCCAATGTCACAAATCTCTGCCCACACAAATACTTGAAGGTTGTTCTTCCCTGTATGCTCCAACACAGCAAGACCTCTGCTTTGATCCATGTCCTCGCTATCCCTATGCCCACCCCTTCTCTGTCACTGGGCTCCTGAAAGTCCCTGTCCTTCTCACCATCACCTATACACTCTTCAATAACAGCTAAAAACCCTCCTGAGAAGGGCATGGCTGCTGAGCTAGGTTTTCAGAGGATGGGAACACCCAGTGCACTGCCCTCAGGAGAAACATGGGCCCAGGAAGGAAACGTGTCTGTCGATATCCTGATCAGGAATTGTTTCTTGATATGAAGCAGACCCCAACTCTAAGAAAGTCTAGTGAAAAGGAAGCTTATTATTAGTATTTAAGGGAATAGTACAGAAACCAATTTCAGGCAGTAATGCCAGAAACTAGTGCCACACTAACTCTCCTCTCCAACCCAAACATCTGCCCCATTCTCCTCTCTCATAATCAGCTCCCTCTGCCTGCTGTTTTATGCCTATTCTCATAATTTTGACAATATGAGCACATGGGTTGGGCTACCTGGAAGCATTAGCCTTAATTCCACAGGCCTTAAATCTTCAACACTTCAATATATTGTCAAACTGTATATAGAAAAGTAATCTGATTGGTTCAGCTTGGGTCAGGTGATCACCCCTGGTCCAATCAGCTGTGGCTGGTGCATTCGACTATGGGTGTGGCTACTGAAGTCTACTTCTGCAGCAGCAACTAAGGGTGGAAGGCACCTCCAAACAGAGGAAGTAGGCAAATCAATTGTGTCTAGAACAGGAAACTCTCAGTAGCTCAGTATTCTTGAAGCTTAAAGAACAAGGAAGAGAATGCTGCAAAAGAAGTCTGGTTTCTTGCTGACTAATTAGTATTCCTAGACATGGCTCTATAAATTGTTGTCCGGTGTTAAATCATTTAAAAATATTTTTATACTTTCATACTTTTTAAAATTTTACTAAAATTTCCCCCCATTATTTAAAAACATTATCAACTGATTGGTGTCTCAGGTGGGGGGAAAGAAAGAAATACTCCAGTCAAGCCTTTCTGCTCAAGCATTTCCCAATGACTCTCTCAGGACCTCTCTCCCTACTCAAGGTAGTTATTTTTGTCAGTATTCTCTACACCAAATATCTAACAATTTCATGTAGTCTTTTTCTACTTATCTGTACCATGGAGTCTGCCATAGGTTTATACAGTGTGTGCTTAATTCCCAAACTAGTTTGCAAGCTTTTAAATGTCAAAACCTGCTGTTTTTATTTTCTTGCTTCTGTATTTCCTTGACTGTCATATTAGGTATTTAAATAGTTATTGGAGATTGATTTTTTGGGCATCTATTACGATGGACTTCAACATTTTATTACAATTCAGTAAATAACCTCCTATGACATGTATTATCTACTACTCTTTTAGTTACAAATTGTAGAAATCAGCAAAAAATGAGAATTTCTTGGAAAGATGTTAGAGAATGTCGCATCTAAAACATGGAAAGGGCAGAGATATGAGATGGGTAAAAGGTCAAGAGGACTCAGAGACTCAGAGTCTTTCTCTTCATCTCCCCCTCTCCCCTCTCTCCTTCTTCCCCTCTCTCTGACTTTCTCAGTCTTGGTTTTCTCTCGCCTTTACTCCTGACAGTTCCTGAGTTTAACAGCTACATCTTCTACTGCTGGAGCAGACCTCAGTGACTTTCTTGGTTTGAGTTTTAAAATGCAGGGATAGGACACTAGTTGGCTCAGTTTGAGTCAGGTGGCCACCCTTGAATCAATAAAGTGTATCTGGGGATCTGGATGAGCGGTGGGCTTTAAGAACATGGCTTTGCCTACATGAACGGAGGAGAAAAGCTGGTCCCAAAATAAAAGGTGTTTAAGTTAGGGTAATACTAACTACTGGAAATTGATAAGCCCCTAAACCTCTGTGGTTTAACATGATAAAAGTTTCTTTCTCACTCATACACAGTTCTGGTCAGATGACCACAGGGCACCCAGGAGGAACAGGGAACACGTTTCAGTGGACATATACAATCTCTATCACAAGAGGCATAATGTTTCCTCAGGAAGGGGATGGAGGAAAGGGCATTCTTGGTCTCCCAAACAAGGGGTGTTCATTACACTGGACATGATAACGTCAATCCATAACACAATTGCCAGGGAATAATTATCTATGAAAAAATCTACAAACAGGCAAAAAAGATATAGATACACAAAATTGAACACGAAATTATGAAAAAACTCCAGGAAAACAGGAAAAATGGGGGTTTCAAGAATATGTTACAAACATTCATATGGACCATCCTGAGAAATGTTCTTGTTTGATGATCTATGATGTTACAGAGTTACAAAGTAGCAGGTTGTTTTCCTCCTCCACTGTTCCAGAAAATGATAAAATCACTTTATTTGTATACATATTCCCTCCAGAAATCTTAATTGGTGCCAGAGGTTGTAATGAGCTAACACAGTAAGAGGCTGGAATCAAGACCTTTTCTTCTTCCAATTCCTTGATCCCAGGCTTAATTATGGTTCCTCTTAGGATCTTATTTGCCAAAAAGAGACTGTAGCCAGTTCCAGCCCAGACCTCATCATTTCAATTAAGCAACCTCTTTGAACAAAACATACCACAATCTTTATCAGTCTCTCTTAGTTACCTCCAGGTCAAAGGGCTGACTCTCACCTGAAGGTTTCTATGATGCCTCTGTGCCCTGCTCCCCTTCATCTTCCTCTTCCCCTCCTTCTGATGGAAGACCAACCAGCTCTACCATTTCACTGTGTTACTGATGAGAATCCATTCCATACCCCATCCAGCCAGTGCCGTTGGTTGCCTTTTATCACCTTTTTTTCTTATAGCCTACACCAAAGTAATTGTTGGGCCAGTCCTTGGAGAGGGTGGTAAGAGAGTCAGAACAATCACAGAGGAAGCTAAAATCCGCAGGAGAGAAAGAAAATCTACCCATGTACAATGACAGCTCCAAGGAAGTTTTCAAGACTGATGAATGGGTACAAACATGTGTAATTTAGGGAGAATCCCAAGTTAAACCTTTAAACTCACAAAAGCATCCCAAATTACTGCCTCTAAGTCACAGTTCATCATCAGGACTCTTAGAACTTGAGCCCAAGCTGAAACGGCACAGCAAGCATCACACAGCATTCCTCCTATAATCATCTACATTCCCAAAATGCCTTTATGAAAGTACCTGCCAGATATATCATCCACTTGCCTCTCCTTGACTGGAAACACTGAAGCACAGTAAAAGTTGGAGCGAACCAACCTCCATGTGACAGAGTAGCAGAGAGAGTCTGGGGAATAAAACTCAGGATTACATCCCTGGTGCCTGCCTTAGCATGCAGCCATTCTGCTGCACATGTTTTTCATAATGTACCTCAGGGGGTTGAATTATTGCTGGGTTTTGCTTTTTTAGGTGGATAGGGAGAACTCAAGTGGAGAACACTAGTAAAATGCAAGAAGTTAAAGCATTATTGGTATAACAAATAGAGAATGTTTTGTTCCAGTTGAAAGAGCTCCAATATTTCATCCCGAAGTCATCTTCTGGGAAAACCAAAATGTAAGGAGTCTGACACACACTGAATAAGATTCAGTAGACACATTTCCAGGGTATGCACAGAGCTTGTGTTTTGCTGATTTTATACTTCCTCTTTAACCACAGGTCTACCTGGCCAAGTATCTACAGTGACTCATTTGAGCAAACTTTCAGGACAATGTAGTCAATAGGACACAACATTTCTATTATATATTAGTTTCTCTTTTCAGATGCTTGTAATCATAGTCAGCTTTCTCCTTTAAAATTAAATTATGCAAAAGAAGTTTCAAAGGTATTTTTCCCCATGAGAAAAAAGACTGAAAGAAAAAATACCCAGATATTAATAATGATTCCTAGATGAAGGTATTATTATGTGTGATTTTTTTTCTACTTCTGTTTTCTATTCTCTCTGAAATCTCTGCCATGAGTTCAGATTACTTTTTTAATCAGAAATGAAAAATTAAGTTAAAACCGAGGCAGGAAATAGACAGTTCTATGTGTGTTTGTGTCACCTCTAGAGGGCAGGTCAAAGCCCTGGAGTGGCAGGTGGAGAGCAGCATCCTGAGGCTGCAGCAAAGAAGCGGTGTGGTGAAATGGCCAACCCGAGCACCCACCTGGGTTTAAACCCGGGACAGCTCCGCACTGGTTATTTGACCTTGAACTGGTTGCTTCATGCCTCAGTGCTTCAGATTTCTCATTTTTCATCTTTAAATTGCGGCAAATGATCCTAATACCTACTCAGAGTTGAATGAGTTGTAAGGACTAAGTGAAGTAAAATTTTAAAAATTGAGATCAATGTCTGGTACATGCTAATAACTTAAAAAACACGAGGTACTGCATCAGCCAAGATCCAATTAGAAAGAAGAAACTACTCTAGGTATTCCAGTTGAAGGACATATAATATAGGGAATTGATGACATGGAAGACGATGGAAAAGATGAGGAGTCAGAGAGGGCTAGAGAGGCAATTCAGAGATAAGCCACAACAGGAAGCGCTACCACCTCTAATTTGAAGGGAAGAGACAGGACAACATGGCAGAAGGTAGAACCACGGTGGGTGTGCTGAGTGGGAACCCGAGCCACGGAGGAGACCCAGTTGCCACCAGAGAAGCTGCCCAAAGCAGAAAGGGGAAAAATACTGGCTTCTCTCTCTCCCTGCCCTCCAGTCTTCTGCTTGTGTCTCCCATTGGCCAAACCTCTTCTCAAGCTAAAAGGCACAGGAGCCTGGGAAATGTAGGTCAGGGTTTGGAAGGGCAGGGAATGAAGTTGACGGTAAATGGGCAAATGATTAGCATAGCCTTATCCTTATTTCCCAAGAAATAGCTCTTTAAAAGAGCTTCATATTTGCTTAAAGCCATGTTAGGTGGTATTCCATATTATCACCTTTTTTAGCTTCCTCCTAAGCAAATTGTGGGAATATATCAGCCCAAGGATCAGCTGTAGTGACTATCCCCAGTCAAAGAATGTCATCTTCCATCCCCAAACCAAGATTCAAGCCTCTTACTCCCTTGAAGCGCCGCAAAGTACACTGACTCTCTCTTGGAAGGGTATTCATAACAAGTTGCTAATTTCTTCATGTGGCCTTCAAGGCACGAATAACACGGACATTCTTATGCATATTAAGACTACCTGTATTTCCATTTCTATATCTGTGTAATGGAATGCTATTACCTACCATATCCTGAAGCCCAAATTTTGCTAAGGTACATTACAAACTGTGAAGCATTTTACACAAATGACTTGTCATTACCTTTTGATTCCTGCTTTTTTGCTACTCCACGCCACTCCTCTTACCAAGGACGACTTGGTCATTCTGACATGTTGAAAGACATCATGAACGTGTCCGAAAAAAGTAGTCACCTAGTAGAATAGCTTCTGCTAAACTTCCATGTGGTCCCAAACTAAATCATCCTTAAGGCATGCTGAAATAGAAAACAAATTTGATCACATATTAGAGTTCTCAGCCAAATGCAGTCATATTTGGGAGTCAACTTCTAAAATATGACAACTGATGTGTCTAAAAGCATGCTTTTATTTCAGAAGCATACATAAACACATTTTAAAACCCAAGGTATTGAGCAAACAAAAAATCTAGTCAACCCTAAAACAGAATCACAAACCGTTTCCCATTATGGAATATCTGCTCTGTGGTAGGCACAGTACAAGACATCATCTCATTTTGCCCTCACAGCATCCTGCAAGATCAGTGTTATCACCCCCATTTTACAGATAGGAAAGTTGAGGTTCAGCGATCCAAAGTATCTTTCTCAAGGCCAAGCAGCCAGTAAACAGCAGAGCTAAAAACCGGATCAGTAGTAAGGAACTGACGTTCTTTCCACCAAGCCCACACTAACCCTAATTCTACGTGGTAGAATGTGTACATCTTCAGAGATGTGTTTTTCCCTTCATCCTCCTTTGGCTACTCCAGACACCACTGTAACCATAGCAGCTCCACTCCCCACCATGTGGCCCACACCCAGAAGAGCTCCAAGTGGGCTCCACTGACTATAGGAACCACAATGGCCTGACCATGCACCCCTCAGATCTCTGCTGACAAGGTGCATGCCTGAGCGACAGCCCCACTAGCCACTCTCTGAACTTCATCACCACATTCACACAGAGGCCACACTCCCTACCGCCTACTCCCCCATACAAGGACGTACCACAGCAGGGACACTAAGATGGGGCCATTCCTGGAAAACAGGGGACTGACAGGCACCCCTGGCTCCTTATCAACCTAAAACTCTTCCACCCAACTTTCCTTCCTTCTTTCTCTCATTCACTCGGGTCAGACCTGCATCGTGATCTCACAGCTCTCCCAGCTCCCTCCTTGTGTTCTCTCACAGGCGTTTCCTCTAATAAATCTCTAGTTTGTCTAATCCAGCCTGGCATATGCTTCTCAGAGGACCCAGCCTGGACAGCATCCTAGCTCTTGTTCTTTCTCTCACCTTACACCTCCCGAGCTCATGTTGCAGACCTCAGGGTCCCAGTACCCAACTTCACCATCAGTGCACATAACCAATCAACCTATTCCACCCGCAGTACTACTCCCAGGCCCAAAACAGGGGTGGGACTAAACGCTTCCCCCATTTTCAACACCCCCATTGCAAGCATCAATTCAAACCCCCTGTGCTTCCTGAAAGGCCCCTCTCATCAGGGAATAAAAAGAAAGTTGTAAATCTACTGCCTCTAAGGTGTAAATATTAACAGCTTAATATGCTATCTCTCCAGGCAGTCTGCATTTCTTGAGTATCCAAGTCAGAGAGCTTGAGAGAAGCTGGATTCAAATTTAAAGAGTATAGCTCTTGGGTGGAATTTAAATAGTCTGCCCCTTGGGTGGGAGATCTTACCTCATCAGAGCAACTTCCCCTGTTCCACAACACTTCAAAGGCAATCCTGGCTAAAACCTTCTCTCCCCCAAACATTATATTATTTTTCAAAGGGTGACCAGACATGCTCTTGTTCATGCAGGGGATAGAGGGGTTTCAGTTCAGCCTGAAGCCACCCAAACTCCAGCAGGTTGGCAGGAGTCTCTGGATAATTCTCTACCCTATCTTCCCTGGCCTCCTTCAAGTTACAGCCTTTTAGGTACAACAAGCCGGAGAACTCTCATGTGGCATGTTCTATCAGAGGGTACTCCATCCTGGGTCTTACAAAGCACTGGCCAGTCCCCTCCCTGAGCCCCTTGGGCAAGTTGTTTCCTTTACCTAGGGCTTGCTCCCCTACACATAAGAAAATAAGCAACAGCACGATGGGGATACTCCTTTATCTTCCTAAACACTGAGAGGGGAGAGTAAGTTAATACCTTCAGAATACTTTGATATATGACAGTAAATAATTTCCGATTGTTGGCTGGAAGATGTCATGGATGTTCAATATTAAAACAAAATAACAACTTCAAAGCACTTAATAGACAGAGTAATTATGGAGTCATTCAAATGAATGCACTCAGTGTGAAACCCCCAAGTCAAGCATATTACACACATGCAGATTTCTTTTTTCACTCAGAAAAAAGAAAAACCCTCACACATACACACACATGCACACACATACACAAAAGTAACAAGAAGATTAACCGTGTAATGCAAAGTTAATGCATCATTACTTTCCTACATTTTAAACACAAAAGTCTAGAAATGTGCAATTACTGTAAATCAAGGTCTTTGGTTCCATGCTAGCTAGCACAGTCTGGCAGACAGTGCCCCCCAAGTTAATAATCTGAAGGTCCACTTCCACTTTGGTCATCAACTTAGCATGTGACACTAACAAAGGCATTTAGGTGTTAACTCCATTTTCATCTATTAAAGCAAAACAATGCATTCAAATAATTTCGAGTTCCCCCGTAGTTTCACAGGAAGGTTGCAAATATTCACGAGAGGTAACTCAAAACTCTTCCTCACCCTCAGAACAAAAATCCCACTGCAATCCCCAAACCAGAGGGATGCCATGTCCCCTGAGATAACTCACCCACCTGAGTTAG
This sequence comes from Mesoplodon mirus, assembly GCF_964341445.2. NCBI lineage: Eukaryota > Metazoa > Chordata > Mammalia > Artiodactyla > Ziphiidae > Mesoplodon > Mesoplodon mirus. The sequence goes on along the minus strand of NC_138978.1, from coordinate 90,740,621 downwards.
ACTGCTGAAGAACCAGTTAAGTATTGGTTTAACTCTTGGTTGAATAGAAAAGGACATCCCAACCAAGAAAGAAGGAACTAAGCCAAGAAAGGGCTAAGTCTGGTGACCATGTCCCTCCTGGGTGATGGGACCCAGGGCTGCTGTAGCCTGGGCTGCTCACAAGGGTCTTCAACAGTTTTTTTGTTTGTTTGTTTTTGTTTTTGTTTTGGCCGGGCTGCACGGCATGTGGGATCTTAGTGCCCCAATCGAACCCTCGGCCTTGCAGTGGAATTAACTATAGTTCTCTCCGAAGAGCTATGCCAAGGATCCAGCAAACTGCTTCTTCAGTTTTCAGAGCATCAGAATAGAGAATTCCTGTCCCCAACCACAGATTCCCATGTCCCTTCCCAGAGCCATGGGTCTATATCAGCTGATTCTCTGAGTTTGCTCCAAGAAAATAACTTCTGGGAGATAGTAATAACTGTTCTGCAAGAGGAGGCAAGGGAAAGAGGCCCTGTGATCAAAATATTTTAGGAAATTTTTTATTAAACAAAATTAAGGGAGGAATATTTTGCTTTTTTTTTTTTTTCACTGCAACACTTTTCAGGGACTAGATTATACTGTCATAGTGACTCTCCAGTGTTGTACAATATGCAGGATTTCCAGAACTTATTTGATTTTTTTTTTTTTTTTTTTTTTTTTTTTTTTTTGCGGTACGCGGGCCTCTCACTGTTGTGGCCTCTCCCGTTGCAGAGCACAGGCTCCAGACGCGCAGGCTCAGTGGCCATGGCTCATGGGCCCAGCCGCTCCATGACATGTAGGATCTTCCCAGACCAGGACACGAACCCGCGTCCCCTGCATCGGCAGGCGGACTCTCAACCACTGCACCACCAGGGAAGCCCTATTTGATATTAATTATGAGAATTTCTGAGAAATTCTGTACTGTAGTGGTCTCCTAACTTCCAAGTACTGTGGACTCTTAATCTGAACATGGATATGATAAAAGCTTCAAAGGACAGTTGTGAGAACTAAAAAAAAATAATCCACAGCAGCACATTGAACAGTACCTGACACATGGTCAACACTCAGTAAATGTTGGCTATTGTCCATGTCCAAAAAATAGAGTTTTCCCACCAATTTAATGTAATACCTTATAGTTATGTTTATCACTCTTGTACTCTCATCGACCTAGGGAAATGTCATAAAGTGCCAGAATAAACAGGGTTCATCTACTTTGAAGTATCAATTTTGCTTTAAGATTTTGGAGTCAAAAAATGAAGTAGTTTAACTTAAAAGTAAATTTAAATATATGGTTTTTTTTTTTTTTTTTTTTTTTTTTTTTCTTTTTGCGGTATGCGGGCCTCTCACCGTTGTGGCCTCTCCCGTTGCGGAGCACAGGCTCCGGATGCGCAGGCCCAGCGGCCATGGCTCACGGGCCCAGCCGCTCTGCGGCATATGGGATCCTCCCAGACCGGGGCACGAACCCGTATCCCCTGCATCGGCAGGCGGACTCTCAACCACTGCGCCACCAGGGAGGCCCTAAATATATGTATTTTAAAGAAACTATTTCAGGGGCTTCCCTGATGGTCCAGTGGTTAAGACTCCACACTCCCACTGCAGGGAGCACGGGTTCAATCCCTGGCTGGGGAACAAAGATCCCGCATGCTGCACAGCCAAAAAAAAAAAATAAGACAGAAAAAAGAAAATATTTCAGAATAAAATGCAAACTCTTGTGAAATTCAGAAAACACAAACATTCAAAATATTTCCTGCCTGCAGGAGGCAGCTTTGAGCAAAGCCCCAGAGCCCTTGAGCCATCCTTCCCTTTCCTCTGACATGAGGGGTCCTTTGACAGAACCTCTGAGAGGCACTGCTCACGACTGAGCCCTACGCATAAACTAAGCAAGGAGAAAAGAACATGTGCTATCAAATATGATTCAGGATTCAAATATATTTTAATATCTTATTCTTTTCATACTCCGCGAAACCATCTGATAATGTGATTGTTTTGTAAAAGAATAAAACTCTTCAGATAATATAAGGATTTTATAGCTATTGCACAGATTTAGTAAGCAAAAGACTTGCTAGCATGAACTAGGTTCAACCCAAACCACTGTACAATTTAATTCAACACAATATTCCTCTGTTTAAAGTGCGTGTAATTGCCAATTTATGTAGTCACCAAGACCAAAGATTTACTAAATAGAGTTCTGCAAACAAACATAGTACGGAAAGCTTTATCCCCAAGTACCATACACCAAGAATGAATGAAACTAATCACTAATCAATCATGTATCTAATTCATTCCAAGAGCTTCTTTCAACTGTACAATTATTCAGTGAGTAAAATCAAATCCACTTCTGTTACTATTTCTCTAGATTTTATCACTATGAAGTTTTTAAAAATCCTTACAAACTCAAGAGAATGTGTAAAATGAAATTGACATTATCTTAAACAGTATTAGATCGTTATTCCCTCCTCTTTTATAAAGATTTCCTTTATGGAGAGTTATTCTTAAATATCACTGATTTTTCTGAAACTTTCCCCAAGCGCTCTTTTCTACTTAAAGAAGTCTTTATTTAATGGACGAACAATATATAGCACTGCCCTCTGGGGGTGTGTTTCAGTTAAAGACATTGTACTGTAAAAATTCATTCTGCAACCTTTTCTCAAGGTGAGATTTTTAAGATGCACATTGCTACATAGAGATAGATCTATTTCCACTGACCGAAAGAAAACGTTCATGATAGAGGTTGGTTCTGGGAAGCTGGGAAGGGGACTAAGACAGGGCGTGGCAGACAAAAGGCATGTGAGCTTTGTTTGCAGTGGTTTATTTATTGTACTAAGTACTGAAGTAAATCCGACAAAATGGCAACAATTGTTCATTGTGGATGGTGATTTCCTTGTGCTTTTCTGCAATTTTAAAAATTTTCAAATTTAAGTAAATATACTAAAGATTTTAAAATATATTCTTATTTTCTTACCTAATAAAGACAAATTTTCCCCTTTTTATAAGAAAATCTGGGTTTACAAGATGGTAGAGCCCTTGATTCAGCTCCCTCATTCCCTCCTTTCCTTCAACAACTATTTTTTGAGTCTGCTCTATGGTTGGCACTGTCCTACGTGCTGGCAAATACAGGAGTGAAAAGGTGGAGACCCATCCTCAGTTTACACTCCAGAGTGGGTAGACTGACAATGAACAAATTAAATAAGTAATTACCTGGTATTTTAAAAGGTGATAAATACTACTATAGAAAGTAATAGAGGCAGAACGCTAGGGGTGATCAAGAAGACATCACTGCAAAGGTAACATCTGAGAGGCTGAGAAAGAGAAGGTGTGAGCCATGTGGTTACCTACGAATAAAAACATTCCAGGCAGAAGGGAAAGCACATGCAAAGGCTCTGAGGTGGGAGTGTGCATGGAGTGCTCAAAAAAACAGCAAGGAGGCCAGTGTGGCTGGAGTGGAATAAGCAAGGGGTGTGTAGCAGGAAATGATGTCAGATGCATAATATGAGGGATGGGGCAGGTGGCTAGAGGGAAGCCCAATTGCATAGGAAATTCAATGCAAATTTGAGCAGTAAAGTCCACTCGAACCTCTATGTCAGTGCTACTCAACACGTAGCCAGCAGACCAGCAGTGTCAGCATAACCTGGGAGCTTGTCAGAGATACACAGTCTTAGATGTCACCCCACACCTACTGAGTCATAATGTCTGAGGGTATTTGAACTCTTAATGTGATTCTTATTCATGCTACAGTTTGAGAAACACTCTGTAATAAATAGAAGAACCCGTCAGGAACTTCCCTGGTGGTCCAGTGATTAAGAATCTGCCTTCCAATGCAAGGGACACGGGTTTTATCCCTGGTCGGGGAACTAAGATCCCACATGTTGCGGGGCAACCAAGCCCGCACACCACAACTAGAAAGCCACACACTCTGGAGCCCTCACGCCACAACTAGAGAGCCACAACCTCTGGAGCCTGCATGCCACAACTAGAGAGCTTGCACACCGCAACTACTGAGCCCAAGCACTCTGCAGCCCGCGCTGCAACTAGAGAAGCCCACATGCCGCAATGAAGCGAAGATCCAGTGTAGCCAAAAAATTAAAAAACAAAAAATTTTTAAAAATAAAAAAAAAGAACCCATCAATCTTAGCTTGAAAACTCCTGAGCTAAAAATTCAATTCTGTTCCTTAAGAATAGTCTAACATTAAACTAATTGCACAATCTGTCCAGTCCTCAGCTTTTCTCGTCTGTAAAGCAGATAAATTCATGTCTGTCACCTTTTTAACAAGAGACTTCCTTTGAAATGTTTTAAATCAAATTTGATGGTAAATGTTAAAGAAATGTGGTGACTGTGAATCTCTTGACAAATGCGAGTTTTTGTTATTACAAACCTGAGCCTCCAAGCCCATCCACCCTCAGGGATTTGCTCTTTTCCTTGGGACCCCCCAGTGAGGTTGGGTAGGTTAAGACTTGCACATGAAAGGTTTACAGTGAGTCTGGTCTGGTTTTGTTAAACCTGGCACGGAACCTCAGCACTTGAGACTGCAGCTGGTGTGGTGCTATAATGAAATATATGGTACCTGTCCTTATTTTGGCAGGCAAGACCCTCTCATCCAAGCATTTCAGACTAGGATAATGGGACAACAGAGATGCTGTGGGATACTTAGCCCAGAACATTCTATCACTCTTTTTACCCCAAAGTATTTGCTAGGTTTTATGCAAACAACATTTGTTTGCTGTGACTTGGTATAGGTTGTGGGGAGGACATTGAATTTGGAGTCAAAAGGGAAGGGCTCAAGCCCCCAGGTTTACAACTTATAAGCTAGGTGACCCAGAGAGCTCACATCACCATGCCAGCCTGCCTTCCCTGTCTGTCCCCCAAGTTGGTGGGAGGTTAAGCAAGATGATGTACATGAAAGCTCTCTGAAAAAAACAAAGCAGCATAAAAGAGAATAGGACACTGCTATCATATCCAGTCCCTCAGTCAGTCAGTCAATAAACATTCAACAAATATGTATAAAGTCCACAACATACCTGGCTCTCTGCTAGGCCCTGGGGCACAGCAATGAATGACAGACTAAAATCACAGACTAAGTGCCCCATGTGGCACTTATATTCTAGTATGAAAAGAGAGAACAAAGGGCAACATAAACAAAAATATAGTTTTTCAAATGGTGATAAGCACATTAAAGAAAAATAAAGAAGAAAAAGGGGAAGAGGAAATGTTGCTGGGGAAGGGGTTATGAAGTCAGAAACTGTGGTCTCCTCACTGAGAAGGCAAATTTGACCAAAGACCTGAGGGCACGGGGTCCACCTTGGAAAAAGAGCATGTTCAGACCTATCCTAGACTTAGTTGGTCTTTATGCATCTGTGATTCATTCAGAATCCTTGCAGAGTTTTCCTTATTTGTTAATATTTCTTCCCTCTTGCATCATTTGTAGTTAGCTATTATCTGTGCCATGAGTAACTCACATAAAGGCACAAACTCAAGCCAGGTGAACAGCTTATTTGAGAACTTATTTGTTTACTGAGGTGTCTGGGACAGTGCCTGGTTGTTAAGTGAGCCCCTCTTTGCAAACCCCAGAAACCAGCAACTTTCCCTCAGTGTAAGAATGGGAGCCACGGGGCCTCCCTGGTGGCGCAGTGGTTGAGAGTCCGCCTGCCGATGCAGGGGATACGGGTTCGTGCCCCGGTCTGGGAGGATCCCATATGCCGCGGAGCGGCTGGGCCCGTGAGCCATGGCCGCTGGGCCTGCGCATCCGGAGCCTGTGCTCCGCAACGGGAGAGGCCACAACAGTGAGAGGCCCGCATACCGCAAAAAGAAAAAAAAAAAAAAAAAAAAAAAAAAAAAAAAAAAAAAAAAGAATGGGAGCCACATACTCTATAGATCAGAGACAAATTCCATGTCTGCCTTGTTTTTATTGTTAATATGATTGTTTTCATTCTATAATTAGCCCCCAATTTGCTGAACACCTATTATAGATTTAGTATTTTGCATTCGTAACAAGAAGAGGAACAATTATTGTTTTATAAAAGAAATTACTATAGCACTTTTACACAGTAGGGGAGGGACGGAATTTATGTCAGGATAGATAGATTCCTAAGTGCATTTTTAGATTCAACAAAGGTAGACTCCAGAACCTAGTGTGAAATGGAAGTGTTAAATGTACAACACAATCAATTAAGAGAATGTTTCTGTTTCTAGTGGCAGATGTGCAGACTTGGGTTCTTGGACCGGGAAACATGAGGATCTCAGAGAAGATGGAAGGGACTGTGGGAGTGAATGATCTGAGGGGCTGCCAGAGTTGAAGAAGCAAGACAGCAAATGAGAATCCCCTGGGGCCAGAACGGGCAGGGAGTTTAAGAACAGTAAAAATAAATATTTCATTTTAAATGTTTTTTAATTCCATGCTATAGCTCTTCTCCATTGTCTGAGTCTGCAGTAAAAGCAACCTTCCGATATTGCCTTTAAAGACTGAAAAATGAGGGGCTGCATCTGCAACAGCATCTATGGAAAACAAGATGGCAAACAAGGTCTTAGCAGAAACCACAGTTGAAAGCAAGAGACAACCAGGCAAATGAGAGTCCCTTCCACCACACCCCCAGAGAATCCTTGGAAATTTGAAAAAGGTATGGGTCTTGCATCAATCCAAGGGATGGTAGCTCAAGTTGTTTTACATTTACCTTAAAGTTGAGGTAGGTCTCAGATTATTGGAGGGGGTAGTGACCATACTGTCTCATTGCACAACTCCAGGGGCCACCATTCACATAACTGTATCTGTGAGATGGCAGCCTTGTTGGGGACTCTCAAGTTACACATACATCATCTCATTTAATCTTCAAAACACTCCTGGAAGAAAGGTATTATTATCCCTGCCTTTCAGATGAGGAAACGGAGACTCTGAGAGATAGTCGTCATTTGTCCAAGTTATCATGAGTATAGGTGAAATCAATATTGAGATTCAGTTCATCCCAACCACAAAATCCATTCTAATTCCATACATCATCTAGTTCCATGAAGTGGTGAATGGAAGCAGGTCCTCCATACATAGTGCTTTGTTGCCACTTTAGAACTACGCTCCTCCACCTAAAGCAAGAACCTACAGAAACTCAAATGGACCCAAAAAATCCACTAATTTTGAATCATAGCACCCCAGTTAACACAAACTTATGCAAACCTGTACACATCATGTCTGAAAAAAAAAGGGCAAAGGTAATAGGCAGAAGTGTAGAGAGTTAATAAGTGAAGGGAAATCATGGCATATGAAACACCCCACTTGCTTCTGCCTTATTTCCAAATCTAAACATCATTCCACTTTAAATATATAATGCAGTTTCCTAAGGCAACTCCAAAGAATCAAGTGTGCTCTCCTGTTTCTCTTTCCCCTAAGAAAGCCACAAATGCAGTTCATTTTAAACATCACCAAGGTTTTAGACTGACTGTAGCCAATCAACTCTCAGCACCAAAGTAGTTCTGAAAGCAAGTCAAGTCTTATTTCCCTGGAGCTTTTCCACCTTCTCCATTACCTTCTCACCAATAATAGCCCTGATATCTTCCATTTCACCTCACAGTCAGCGCGTCTGGCTCTGTACACCAGGAAACCAAGCCTTCTCTGCATTTCCATTTTCTTGTTTACATCTTCATTTTCATCCAGTCTTTAGACCCTCTCTATGTAACTCAACCTTCAATCAGACACACTTTGCTCTGCTTCTTTGATGCTGTGAGTCTAGTGAAAATCAAGTGGCTACAGACAAGAGTTCTATTGTCTGTCACTCTAGTTGACCAGCAAAGAATTTAGGCGTGTGACAAGTTGATTCCTTAGGATAAATGACATCATGCCATGTTCCAGAGCACTCACTCTAATGGACTCCGTGACCCTGGTTCCAGGGAAGCTTGTCCAGACTTTAGTCATGATCTGGGAGATTTTATCAAGGAAAGACAGGAGGCACTATTAGTGATAACTGAAAAGGGGCAATCCTTTTTCCCAGGCTGGTTCTCAGTTATTCCTAGCCCCCCAAAATGAAAGTACCAGATCTTACAGTAACTCTGATGCCTTTTGTTTGGTGGGAAAAATCTGTTCTGAGAGTTTGTTTCCCCCGTTAATATCTGCAACATAAAAAAAAGGAAGGAAGTGGGAAGAAGAGCAAAAGGATGTTTTTCTTTTCTTTCACACAACTGTTGTTGACAATCTAGGTTTTCCTCTGCTATAATAATCCAAGCCATGAAGCTCCTCCCACACTATGGGGACATGCCTGCAGGGGTTCTCACCTTGATCACCCACACAGATCTTTTCTATTTTAGTTCAGGTTGACAGAGAGGTCATTATATCCCTCTTCTAACTATTCTCCACTAGAGCTGGCTAGTGAAAAATACAAGAAGCACTTTGGAGGCTGAGAGTGTTCCTGTCTCCGAAATTTACTGGCCCTCTATTCTGTGGAGTGCAGTGATCCTGGAGCTAATCAGAACTCGGTGGTGGGTAGATCTGTTAGAATCCAAACTGCTTAAGGCAAAAAGGCAATGTATTGGTTTGTGTCAGTGAAAAGCCTGGGGTAGCTCTGGACTGGCAAGGCTGGATTCAGGTGGTTACCTCTCTCTAACCCCATCTCCCCACTGCGTGGCAAGAAGGCTGCCAGCAGCTCCACGTCCATTTCTGTTATCTCATAAGACCTACTGGAAAGAGAGTCTCTTCCCAAAAATTTCAAAGAAAATCTTAGGACTGTATTTCATTGCCATGACCTGAGGGGGTAAAATGTGTAGACCATGTGCCCACCCAGGAGCTGACAGTGAGGTTATAGACTGAACCACATAAACTGTGAATCATGGAGAAATGCTCCCAAATGAAATCAAGTTGTTGTTACCAGAAAAACAGTGAGCAGGTACTGGACATACAAAGACAATAAACCACTACAGGGAGATGAATGAAGGTGAATAATCAACCCACCAACAAGCATTTGCTCATTTCCAGCTGACCCTAGAAGTTGTCAAGTGCCCCATACTCAGGGTTTTGGACGATGCGCAGAACCAGACGGTAACGAGGGGAAGGGAACAATGTTAGAAGAGAAAGAACATTCTTTGTTGAGGAGCACAATCACACACCCAGCCCGAAGCCTACCACCTTTCGTAGAAAACCAAGTAGAATGACTACTCTCCCTCTTCCAGCCACCATTGTTCATCCTGAGACTGCAGAATAGAGCTTTTTTATTGCTACCTTCTTTTCCCTTCCAAGTTGTCCTTGATGATTATCTAACATTCTTTTAAAGTAAATCCCCTCTTTATTGATGGTGGGTCAATCAAAAAGACCACAGGCAAGTTCAGCTATACCAATAACTAACAGAATTTTAAATTCAGAACTATAGAATAAACACCTGAAACCAGTCATGTCAAAACAAAGTCAGCAGCACCAGAGCAAAGATCAAAAATCAACTGATAATCCAGATTTCTCACTGTATAAAATTGAAGGAGGCAGAAACAAACACTGCAATTTGCCCCAGATGTTGCATCTCCTTAAAGATGACTTTAGGTCCCACACACTCGGTGGGGGATGGCCCCCATGTCCACAACTGCATTGAATAAAAAAGAACCGCAAGATATGGTCCCAATCATATACGTGTTGAATGGTTATTAAGAGATCCAAAACCTAAATTGATAGAAAAATAGAGTTGACAATTATGGTGACTATTCTAGAAACCTTAGGCAGTCGATGAAGGAAGAGTTATTTTAGGGATCCTCAAAGTGATCCAGGAAGGTCTGTCACACAATATGGGATGAGTGTCAGTGTCATTAGTTACATCTGATAGGATTCTTTCATTATAAACTATTGAAATTCGCTCTGGCTTGCTTAACCAGAAAGAGGATTCATAGAAAAGCAGCTCACAGAATTGAAAGAGTAGCTAAAAAATGGATGCAGAGGGGGCAAGAATAAAGATTGCTCCAGGGATCAAGGCAGCAGCAGCAAATTGATATCCTGACAGGGCACAGCTGGGGTGAATCATCTCCAGCTGCTTTTCAATCCAGGTGCTATTCTGCTCAAGTTTTGTGTCTCAAGAGAAAAACTGATTAGCCTTGATTGGGTCACATGTCACTACCCGGCTACAAGGGGGTGGTAGTATGGCGGGGGAGGAGGGGTGGAAGACCTCTAGATTAGCTTTCCCACCAAGGCTGCACCCAATGTGGAAGAGATAATTCCAGAATGCCATCAGAGAACTATTAGCTGAAGAAAAGGGCAGTGGTGCTCAGCAGAAAAAGAGAGAGAAAGGGAAGGTAGGGAGGGAAGAAGGGAGGGAGGGAGGGAGAGGAGGAGGGGAGGGGGAAAAACCCTGCAGCATATGTAGTCCTTTATTCCTACTCCATAACCTCCCTGTTTACTTTTTCCACCTCTGTAACACAGAGATAATCACACTACCAACCTCCCAAAGTACTGGAGAATTAAATGAGATAATATCTTGTATGTAGTAAGAATTACATAAATTTCAGCTTTTTTTTTTTCTTTTTCTTTTTGCGGTACGCGGGTCTCTCACTGCTGTGGCCTCTGCCGTTGCGGAGCACAGGCTTCGGACGCTCAGGCTCAGCGGCCATGGCTCACGGGCCCAGCCGCTCCGGGGCACAAACCCGTGTCCCTTGCATTGGCAGGTGGACTCAACCACTGCGCCACCAGGGAAGCCCCAGCTTCTTTTTAATTGTTGCTATTATCAGTATCTCTATTCATTTAATCACATGAAGTTCAATTCACAAGTGAGCAACGCCTTGGAGGAGGAAGGGGACTTTGGGGAGGCAAGTGGAAGGGAGGCATTCTGGAGAGTGTGGAAAATCAGGAGGATGGTGATCTGGCTGCAGGGAAGGGGTGGCCAGGGGACCAAAATCCTTTGCCCTTCAGGGTTCTCTGATGGCTGCTGTTGAACACAGCTGCCTCCACATGAACCCTCCAGGTGATCTTAGGGAACTCCAGAGCCATCAGGCTGTGGATGATGAAAACACTAACTGAATCAGCTTTTGTCTAGAATGGCTACCATCACATCACAGTCAACAGCATGGGCTTGGGAGTCAGACCTCAGCTTGAACCCCAGCCCCACCTCTAAATGGCTGTGTGTCCTTGGGGAAATTACCAAATCTCTTTAAACTGTAGTTTCCTCAATAGTCAAATGTAAAAACAAGAGTACCTTTCCCATGGGTTATCGTGAGAATTAAATGAGATAATGCAGATGTTGTATTAGCCATATGATTAGTATTATTAATAGACTATCTGTTGTTATGAAGAAGGTAGGAACCCCCAACCAACCCTTAGAATGGAGCGTGGATAGAAGAATAACAAACATATCTAACACCCAAGTCTGGGAACTCCAAGTTCTGCTGAATTTGCTATGCTTTCGTTTGCCCTGGCATATTCTTATTCTTTAGTCTAATTTGCCTTTGGGTGAGTTCAACACACATATATTACCTTCTATAAGGTGCACACGGGCCTGGGCACTGGGGATACAAGGACGAGCACCACACACTGTTTGCTCTCAAGTAGCTCGTGGTCTTTCAGGGTGGCATACAAATGAAAAATTATAAAGGCATGCTAAGTATTCAGACAGGGACAAAGGGAAGTCCAGAGGAGGGGCAAAAATTGGGTCCAAGCAGACAATCTGAGAAGTTCTACCACAGGAAATGACCCCTGAGCTGAGTCTCAAAGGAGGAATAAAAGTTGGCCAGGTACCAACGTTGGGAAAGGATGTTCCAGGCAGGAGAAACAAAGGCCCAGGCACAGAGGAGTGACACTGCATGGGGTCTGGGGAATCACAAGCAGTTAAGCATTGTGTCAAGTGCAAAGCACCGCATATGGAGGCAGGAGAGATGGGACACTTTCATGTCCTTCTTAAAGACACTCCTATGCCACAAAGCCCTGTGTGGTTTGCTCCTACTCATCCCCCGGCTCTCGGCTCTTGTCATGTCCCCTCTACTCCTCACACCGGCACAGTGACCTGCTTTGTGGTCTTTGAACACAGCACACATATCCCCACTCATGGCCTCTGCCTTTGCAGTTAGCTCTTTCTTCCCACAAAATTTCCGGCTCCTTCTTATTAAGGTCCAAGTTCAAATACCATCTCCTGAGAGAGACCTTCTCTAACCACCCGACCTACTCTTTCTGTTTCCCACCAGTCACTAAAGTACCTGATCCTCATTCTTTATACTTTCTTATTCCTATTTAAAACCATCTTTTTTTTTTTGCTTGTTTGATGATGTCTGACCTCTTCCATATCAATAGAATGAAGGTTCCATGAGATATTTTACCTATTTTAGCTATAACTCTTAACACCTAAATCAGAATCTAGTACATTGGAAGCATGTGAAAAATATTTGTTGTGCCTGATAAGTGCCAAGCCAAGGAACATCGAGTAGAGGATAAGAACTCAGACTCCAGGATCAAAATGCTTGGATTTAAATCCCTCTCTACCACCGGCAGCTGTGTGATCTTAGACAGGTCACTTAGCCTCTCTATACTTTAGTTTCCCTTCAATAAAATGGAGATCATTATTGTATCTACTTCATAGGAGTGTCATGAGAACCATGTAAAGTGCTTAGCACAGCACGTGAAATATAGTAAATGCTCACTATATTTTAGGTATTTATCCTGTATGGAAAGTCACTTAAGGAACTATTATCAAGAAGAAATAGAAAAACATCTGCTTTTCTGAGGTAATTGCTAAATTCTCTGTTTGTATGGACTTAACTTACTTAAAATAATCAATCAATTATCCAAGATAAACAGTGGATCAATGGAAAGAGACACATAATGCGGAGTGTCCCCAAAATGGAAACCCTCAGAAATGCCAAGGCATGTAAGGAACATAAGTTGACAGGATGCTGTCGAACTATGAACATGCAGTAGTTATTTATAAGGTCTGAAGCTGAGTTTTCAGCAAGCATTTTAACACAATGGTGAATGCTTAGCCCAGGTGAAGGTCCCAGATCACTGACACCCCATCCCGGATACACTCAATGAACAGGTGCACATTTCATCACCATATCTTCTCTGCACTGCCCACTAACATGCTTTCTCTTGGAATTCCCTGGTGGCACAGTGGTTAAGAATCCGCCTGCCAATGCAGGGGACACGGGTTTGATCCCTGGTCCGGGAAGATCCCACATGCCGCGGAGCAACTAAGCCCATGCGCCACAACTACTGAGCTCTCATGCCACAACTACTGAAGCCCACGCGCCTAGAGCCCGTGTTCTGCAATAAAGACAAGCCACCGCAATGAGAAGCCTGCGCACTGCAACAAAGAGTAGCCCCCACTCGCTGCAACTAGAGGAAGCCCACACGCAGCAATGAAGACCCAACTCAGCCAAAAATTAATTAATTAATTAATTAATTAAGGGGAAAAAAAAAAAAACATGCTTTCTCTCAGCTACGCCAGCACAAGTTTCCCAGATCTGTCACACTTGGCTTCTGCCTAAGTCTGCTCAGAATGATAACAATCAAGGTTCCACACTGCCCAGCAATCCCTTCTGCATAGCCGAGCTAAAGGAAACCCCCAGCAGAGTAGGGGTGTTATCAGAGTCAAACCAGCCCTCGATTTGCTCTGTTCTTAGATGTCAATTACTCACAACCCAGAGTCAATTTTGACCAGGGGGAAGGAGAGATATTTCAGGTAAGAATGCTAAAATAAATATACCCACCAAGGAAGCAAGCTGTCATTCTAGGAACTGTGTTCCTATGCTGGTACATAAGTGACACAGACTGTCGACTAGCCAGTCTATTCTACACACAAACATATGCATGTACACAATAGCAGTGAGTTTCTGATGGGCATTTCTCAGCGAGCAAATGTATTACTGAAAAAATAGATTTGGGTTGAGATGAAATGGGAAAGGGGGAGGATCCCCATGAGCCTGCTATGTTTTCATCACTAGTATCAGCTGCTCTGTTCCATCCTAAAGGGGAACTACTCTCTTCTCCATCATCATGTCATTTTTATTATGCCAACAAATGATAAGGCAAAAACCCATCACCACAAACCAGCCTGTGAAAAACCAATTAACAATATGAAGTTGAAAATGAAGAAGAAAGTCTTGCATTTCCTTTCACCTGTAGGGGAAAAAATGATGAAACCCAAGGCAAACCCCCATCACCATTCAGCAGTCCATCTTACTTTAAAATATAGAGCACACAGACTGAACAGGAAGATTTCTACTATGCATGGCAATTGTTCCATTTTCTGTATTTCATAACCTGCAATTTTGAAGCCATGCTTGGTACACATGCTTGTAAAACGGTCATATCAGATAAAAGCAGAGGGATGCTAAACTATTGGAAAATAAATCAAATTCTCAGCAAGCAGTTATATCCGTCATGTTGCAGCAAGCACACATATAGTTTAAGCTCTGCGCACACGGTCTATCCATTGTAATGATTTGGGGTCAGGGTCCTGCCACATGCACTTAGCATTCACTAAGAAGTAAGCCCAACAGTGCAGCAGGGAAGAGTGCAAAGTTGTAACTCGTGGTCCTGGAAGTTGCCCTCAATGCATTTCTTTGAGTACAGCCATTGTATCTAACTACAAGGCAGAGAAGAATTAACACATGCATAGAACCTGACTGTTTACAAGGTGCTTACAGGAGCATTATCTCACTTGATCCTTAAAGGAACCTCAGGAGATAAATGGAGAAAAGCATTCCTGTGTTACAGCAGCAAAAGGACATTTGGAAACATCTGTAAATGTTGAGAAAAAGTCTGAACACCCATCCACATCCACTCCCTTTCAAAATTAGAGTGGAGTCGTGGGAGGGATGTGTTTCAGCAATATCTTGCCCTAAACCCAACATATTTGCATTTGACCACAATAAATATTCCCTGTCTTTGACATTTTTTTCTTTTAATACAAATAGGCTAGTTTATTAAATTAATTAAATTAAGCTAGTTTATTAGATGATTGCACAAGACTCTGTGATGCACCAAACATGAAAATTATTCAGAGAGAGGAACCAAAGCTTGTAAATACCATGAAACCAAAGAACAGTGTCCAATTATGAGGTCTTAAAAAATATTTCATAATGTTCTAATGTAAAAAAGAAATTGAAAATCCTTAGGTATTACTTAGAAAAAAAAACCACATAAAGCTTCTAATTCCAAATCTGAATATCACAGTAAAGCCACTTTTACTCACAATGCTACACAATAACAGCCTTAACCTGCTCAATACTGTGCTCTCCCAGACATGAGCATCCAATAACCAGCCTCCAGTTCTCTCAAAACTCCACGCCCTCCCAAGACGAGCTCTTCTTGACTCTTTCCCTCCCCCATAGCTTGGACTCCAAATTTGATATCTAAATCATTGTCTCCCTCCTGCCTTCAACTTCATAGTACACTTGTCCTTCCCTTTTACCATATGATGAAAACTCAACCGTGGAGCCATGCTACAATCCACATTTTTCACCTGTGAAAAAGATCACAGAAATGCATAAATTGGCCCCTGTATTAGTCTTCTCATGCTGCTGTAACAAAACAGCACAGATTGAGTGGCTTACACAACAGACATTTTTTTCTCACAGATCTGGAAGCTGGGAAATCCAAGGTCAAGGTGCTGGACAATTCAGTTTCAGGTGAGGGTCCTCTTCCTGGTTTTCAGATAGCTCCCTTCTCACTTTGTCCTCACATGGAGGAGACAGCTCTGGAGTCACTTCATCTTCTTATAATGGCACTAATCCCATCATGAGGGCTCCACCCTCATGACCTCATCTAAATCTAATTATCTCCAAAAGGCCCCATCTCTAAATACACATTGGAGGTTGGGGTTTCAACATACGAATTTGGCGGGGGAGGGTGCACAATTGAGTCCACAGCAGCCCCATTTCTAACATTTGATGTATATCCTCAGCAGTGCTCAACAGCAATTCTTTCACTCAGTCTTGTCATATACCCCCTATCTTAAACTTATATATAAAGCCAAAGAATTGCCCTGGTAATAGCTGAGATCATATATATAAGAATAATGTTACCATAAACTTGTATAAAAGAACAGAAAGACAAAAGCTGATGTATTAAAGAGCCCATATAACAAACCCTTTTAATGACCCTGAAAATCCCTTCAAGTGTTCCCCTAACATTTTAAAACTTCTCTGCTAATTAAAATTGTTTTTCCCAACATCTAGCAATTAATATATTATAAATAAATATTGGTTTCTTTTTCAGTCTTCACATATTTAGTCTTATTTGCTATTTTAGCAATTGTTTTTCTCTTTACTTTTCTATATAAATATACATTTCAGGTGCATTATGGATGAAAAGAGTTGTGTGGGAAACTAACCATTTCATAATATTTCTTTGGGAAAAGTGCTTTATGAGTTCCAAATAAGCAATTTTTTTGAAAAATAAACTTATAGGGAAGAAATTACCTGTAAGTTGGGGACTATCCTGTAAAAGACATCACATTTACCAACATAATATTTAAGATTTGAGGCAATATAATTAAACTTAGACATTTTTACAAAGGGAGAGAGAGAGATACACAAGGGTCAGATGACAGCAAGTACCAATGTATAATTATTGGATTCTACATGAAAGTGGAAAACTTCATTGTAATGCCAGTGTTTCCAAATACGAATTGAATAAATCTATCCTACTTCTTAGAAAAGTTGACACTCATTCAAAACAACTTTTTAAAAAATATATCCTAGGAACCAACACTATTTCTGTAACATTTAGAACCAAGGACAACCAACCAAAAGGAAAGATACAAGAAAGCAACCACAGAGACCTAGAGATCACTTTCCCCTAAAGAGAAGATGTGTTCTGCTCAAAAACCCCTAGTTCTTAATCTGAAACGATAAGGCAATTCCAAGGACTCTTGCAGTCCTAGAGCAGACCCTCCCCTGCCCAGAGCTAGCCTAGATATGTCACGGACCATCTGTCACACTAGAAAACTAAAGGACACATCAGGTCCTGCTGAAGAGGATGTTCAAATAAATCTATTACTGTTTATTACCCTACTCCTTCCAACCCCACTTTCAAGTTCTTAAAAACTACTAGCATATCCAAAGACATCTTTGGAGGAAGTGTCCAGCCCTGATCAACAAATGATACATGATCGCTACTCACCATGCTTTCTATTCCTGCAAATTTCAACTTCAACATCTAGAGAGAAGCAGAACCAGGGTATGGGCACGACGAACTGAATCTTCCCAGGATCCTGACCAATTATCATCACCCATTTTGAAATCATCTTTCCCAAAAGCCTCATATATAAATCAAACAAGGTCACTGAACTGGGAAGAAAACAAATCAAAGAAAAAGCCTGTGATGCAGGACAAGCAGGAGATGCCCAAACCCTTTCAGCTACTCCATCACTTGTAAGCCCTGCCCCACTGGACTAGCTGCATTGCCACCTTCCTGGAGCTTTTGATCCATTACTCAAGACGGTGAGAATCACTTATCACTGCCCTTTCAAAAAACGACATCAGGGGGTGGTCATGGTAACAACAATAAAAAGGTAATTTGTATAGCCACTTTAGTCCAACGAGCTCCAGGATCATACTACAAGTCACTGGATTTTAGAGTTTGGGGCTTTTTTCTTTTCTTTCTTTTTTTTTTTTTTTTTTTTGCGGTACGCGGGCCTCTCACAGCTGTGGCCTCTCCCGTTGCGGAGCACAGGCTCCGGACGCGCAGGCTCAGCGGCCATGGCTCCGCGGCATGTGGGATCTTCCCGGACCGGGGCACGAACCCGCGTCCTTTGCATCGGCAGGTGTACTCTCAACCACTGCGCCACCAGGGAAGCCCCGAGTTTGGGGATTATTGATTTTATCCCTTTGTGTGTGTGTGGGGGGTTGTTTTTTACAAAAATTGTGGTGCATTTTTAATGTTATGCTGAGCAAAGCATTAACTCCCGCCCTCCCAGCCCCAATACACCATAATCATGCTGTGACAAGACAACTGCCAAGCGTTCTCAGACTGTTACTTCAAGCCGCACACCAGGTGGCGCGGGGTAAGGCAGCGGCGGGAGTTCCCCAGGTGGATCTCAGAAGGGCCAGCTTCTGGAGCCCGAAGAGGACGCCCCCGGCCCAAAGCCCACGCCCCTGGGACAACCCCTCTCCACACCCCTCCGGCCCGCAAGCCTCCCTCCACCCACCCGCTCACCCTGCTGGGGCCGCTACCCACCGGCCCCTCCGAGCCAATCCTCTCCCTAGGAGCCTGGGGCCGCCCGGGCCGCTCCCACTGCCAGCCATGCCCATACCCAGGAGCCTCCGCCCGACCGGTTCTCCAGCCCGCAGCGCCCCCTGGGAGCGGAAGTCCGGAAGTGCGATCCGGCGGTGACCCCCGCCGCCCGCCTGCCCTGACGCTCCTGCAGCGCCGGCTTTGTGGAGGGGGGTTCGTTTGTTTTTAATTCAGTTGTGAAGCATTACGCCTACAGACTTAAAAATATGCCATATAAATTATGTTAAAACTTAAAGTAAATATATGTACTGGAAGGAAGAATCCGTTCTCAAAGAAATAAGTGCCTGAAACTTAGGAGGGACTGAATAAATACATTTCAAATGATTGAATGAAGTGTTATTTAGAGAGCGTTAATTAGCGCCAAACCCAATGATGTGCCCATGCGCATTATCGCATCAGTTTGGAGTCATTCTTACTTTATGAATGAGGAAAGAGTTACTTGCCCAAGGACGCAAAGCTGATAGATAGTGACACTGGAACTCAGGAAGACACTGGATGTGGTTGGGAAGTCAACCGACTGGTGTCTGGACTGGTGTCTAGGAAGCTAGGTTCTAGCCCTGGCCATGCCACTAAAGTTCAATGACCTTGACTACGATTCTTAATTCTTTTGGTCCTTGGTTTCCTCGTATCAGGTTCCCTTCTCTAAAATCCTACAATTCTATAAATGCATGTCATCCCGCACCTGCATTTCGGTTAAACATTCTTTCAGACAAGTGGCTGGATGAAATTCTCCCAGATGTGATGTAAAACCAAACAGTTCTATCGTGCAGCACTCTCGTATTAGTCATGCCTTGAGTGCACTACCTCGATTTTCTAATCCATGCAAGTGCTTAATTTGTTGTATGTAATTTGTTCCCTTTCAAGTTAATATCCCTGTATTATAAAAATCAATAAACACACATTGAAAATAATTACAAAGATATAAATCTCTTACTTTGCAAAAATACGTGGTGATGCATGCATTTTTCTACCCAGCAACATTTACTGTGTGTTAAAATGATGTTCTATGCAATCTTAGGCAGAAGAAAATGTTTCCTAGGGAAATTTCAAACATCTACACAAGAAAAGAGAATACACATAATCAACATAACGATCTCAAGAATGGAATCAACAGAAATAAAATTGCCTCTTTTGGGTCTTCTGGGAGAATAGCTAGTTAAAGATAAAAATCAGTGCTAGCAAGAGGGGTCGTTTTGTTAGCAAGGATCAACTTATTGCTGTTCAGTGGGTGCATTTGTTTATGGCTTTGCTACTAAAGCATTGCAGGATCAATGAAGTTGCCCCAGATTTCTTACCCTGTACAGCTACTAATACCAGCCCCATGTGGGCTGGTGAGGTAGACAGCATGGAAATGCAGGCCCCTCATGGCAGGAGCTTGTTTCCTGGGCTCTGACCACTGCTTCCAAGGAGACCTTAAAGCCAGAGTAAAATGGATTCAGGTATTAGGATTCAGGCATTTTCCAAAGTGTGCTTTATGAGATACTCATTCAGGTCAATTAAATTTTAGAAATATTGCATCTTTATCCGCTTTTTGAAGAGTCACAAGGCATATTAGCATATTAAAGTCTCTAAGAAGTCTTTTGTAAAAATATATGCTTAAACTGGTTTAAGTCATAATCTCCAGATTTATTTGCCCAGAGGACCCTCCCCATATCTATTAACACCTCACAAAGCATTCTAGGGAACACACTCTCTTTAGCCATTTCTAGGGCTACTGATTCTCTGACATGAAGGTTAAACAAGAGACAGGGAAGAGGGACTCCATTCATGGATCACCTGCTGTGGGGTCTAGCTTTGCTCTCTGGGCTTTCATGTACAACTTCATTTAATCTTCACAACAATCCTGTGAAGTAATATCTTGTTATCACCATCTAACAGATAAGGGAACTGAAAAATATATGTAAAATTGACTGAGAAAGAAGCTCACAAATAAATGAAAAAAATCAGATTATAAATATATATATTTATAAATATATGCATATATTTATTATATATAGTCTAGAATAAAGATTGTTAACTAGCAGGCTATAGGTTTTTTGTGTTTTTTTAAACAAATTTATTTATATTTTATTTATTTATTTTTGGCTGCGTTGGGTGTTGCTGCATGCAGGCTTTCTCTAGTTGTGGCGAGCGGGGGCTACTCTTCGTTGCTGTGCACGGGCTTCTAATTGCAGTGGCTTCTCTTGTTGCAGAGCACGGGCTCTAGGCATGCGGGCTTCAGGAGTTGTGGCACACAGACTCAGCAGTTGTGACTTGTGGGCTCTAGAGCACAGGCTCGGTAGTTGTGGCACACGGGCTTGGTTGCTCCACGGCATGTGGGATCTTCCTGGACCAGGGATCGAACCCGTGATCCCTGCATTGGCAGGTGGATTCTTAACCACTGCACCACCAGGGAAGTCCCTATAGGTTTCTCTAATTTAAAAAAAAAAAAAAAAAGCTTTAGTTGTCAGTATTTAAAACCCAGGAGATTTCAAATTAAAGGGAAAAAAAACAAACCAGAAGCTTTAGCAATGAGAGGTCACTTCCTTTGGGTAATGTCCTACTGAGGCTAAGTAGCAGCTGCCCCCTTATTAAGGCCTGCAATCTCTACTTGCCCAAATCTCAGCTGACTGGCTTGACTCACCTATGTAAACTGTCTGGTTCATACAAACATTCAGGTGTGTGATGTCTGGTCTAAAAAGGCATACCGAAATGCTCTTTTTTAAAAAGTACTGTGAATGGTCCTAGGTTACAACCAGTCAGAACAGTTCCTGCCCTCTCAGAGCTCATACTGTAGCAGGAAAGACAAAAAATTATATAAGAAATTTCATAACTGCTTAGAAAGTATTAAGTTGGAAATATTAAAATGAGAAAACAAAGGGATACCTTGGGCATTCAGGATAGGAACACACAAGGGAAGTGATTTTTAAGCAGAGAACTGAAAGATTAATAGAAGATGTCCAGGAAAACAGAAAGGGTAAAGTGTATTATAGGCAGACTCCATCAATAAATATTTATTGAGCAACCGCTACAAGTTTATAATCATTTGCGAAGACAAGACAACAGGCCATCAGTAAGAGCACACGCGACGTTGACTGGTATCAGGGTTAATCATGTGAGCTGGGTACTGAGGTAAGGCGGTGCTCTTCCATAACAAAGTCACTCAGACCGGCAAGAAGAAGGCTGAGAAACAATATAATATGATAATAAGAGCAGACTGTTCCCATATGCACTACAAATTCTGTTCCCATCATGCACAGGATCCTTGTGTCCAAGCCTCACACCCACAGGGAGCTTGCGTAGAAAGAATGTCCCAGGTGAGGCTGTGGTGGGGAGGTCACAGGGCCATGGGGACAGGTAGGCCAGGGAGCTTTGATACATCAGTGAATGATGTATCTGTTCCACCACAGCTCCTGAAAAGTTAGATCCTCTGATCTTTCAGTTATGCCAAGTCTTATCTTCCCAACCAAAAAAATAAAAATAAATATAAATATATAGAGAGAGTGAGAGTATATATATATATATATATATATATATATATATATATATATATTTTAGATTAGTATTCAATCCAATTATTTTTAATCTCATTATTCAATTATAAAATAGGAAATTAGGTAGGAATTAGTAACCCATTTTATAGAAGAGATAACAGACTTGGTGATTACACATCTTACTGAATGTTACATAGCAGTAGTAGGTGGAGAAGCCAGGACTAAACGTAGGCATTCCAACCCCAAAGCTCACACCCTAAGTTATGGTTTTGCAAACTGTAGGTTAAGACCCATTATTGAATCATAACATCCAATTAGTGGCTTATAATAATTACTTTTAAGTGAAATAAGATTAAATAGAATAAACGATCATCCTTCACCTACAGTAACACTAAATATTATTTCATGAGGTTTTTCTGATTTATGTGTCTACTGGGTCCCAGTGTAAAATTATATCTTTTTTTTTTTTTTTTTTTTTTTTTTTTTTTTTTTGCGGTACGCGGGCCTCTCACTGTTGTGGCCTCTCCCGCTGCGGAGCACAGGCTCTGGACGCGCAGGCTCAGCGGCCATGGCTCACGGGCCCAGCCGCTCCGCGGCATGTGGGATCTTCCCGGACCGGGGCATGAACCTGTGTCCGCTGCATCGGCAGGCGGACCCTCAACCACTGCGCCACCAGGGAAGCCCCTAAAATTATATCTTACTATATATCATGGTTGAAGAGTTTTAAAGCCATTGTTCTGAGATTTTATAAAGGTATATAAAAAAGCAAATCACATTTAGTTTCTTTTTTTTTTTGCAGTACGCGGGCCTCTCACTGTTGTGGCCTCTCCCGTTGAAGAGCACAGTCTCTGGACACGCAGGCTCAGCGGCCATGGCTCACGGGCCCAGCCGCTCCGCGGCATGTGGGATCTTCCCGGACCAGGGCACGAACCTGTGTCCCCTGCATCAGCAGGCGGACTCTCAACCACTGTGCCACCAGGGAAGCCCTCACATTTAGTTTTACATCCAGTAACTGACCCTTTTTTAAATAATAAAATTACCCCAAATCAGTTCTGTCCTGAAAATTTAGTGTTTTTATGATCACTATGTAGAGGAGAGGGCTAGAGATAAAGTTTTAGGAATTATATCAGTTAGAATAGTAGGCGATGGTGTGGTAACAAACACCTAGCCTAAAATCACAAAGGTTTATTTCTCAAAACCGTGCAAGTTCAGGTGTTCTGTGTCATACTCACTAGGGCCCCTGGCTCTGCCTGGAAAAATACTTTCACAATCACTATGACACTGAGGAGGGAACATGGAACATATTTTATTGTCTCTTAAGCTGCCACATTGAACTTACACATGTCATTTCCCATGTTTCATTAGCAAAGCAAACCATGTGGTCACATCTAGCTTCAAAAAAGCAGCAAGGACAGTCCTATGATGTGGCTGGGAAGCAGAATCCAAAGTATTGGTTGAACAGCACTAATGATGGCCATAGGAATCACAGTCATGAAGACAATAGTTAAAGCCAAGAAGATGGATGAGGTCTTATTCCATTCTCAATGAGGAAAAAATACCAAGACACCTTTTAATATTGGGCTGGCCAAAAAGTTCGTTTGGGTTTCCTGTACAATGTTAACGAAAAACCCAAATGAACTTTTTGGCCAACCCAATAATATGGTCCCCATACTCATATTTCCAAACATCCTATTAGTAGCTTAAACTCAAAATGTCCCAAATTAAACTCATTACCCTCACTACAATATGAATTCCTTTTACTACATCCTTCATTTTGATTAATATCATCACCATTCACTCAGTTGCCCAAATGAGCCACCTTGGAGTCATCTTCAGTTCCTCCCTGGCCTTCACTGGCGTAGCCAATGAATCACAGCCCCACCTCCAATAAATATCTCACAAATCCATCCTTACTTCACTATTCCCATACTCACTGCATTGGTGACAATCCACATCATCTCAACCAAGGCTAACTATCCTAAGTAAGACTATATTTCTTTCATATAATTGTCAAATTTGGAAATCTATCTTTTTAAAATTAACTATTCTTGTGCCATATAAAGTTTCTACAATTTTTTTTTCTGTTTCTTATTGGAATTTTGCAAATATCTTTTCTTGAAAATGCCCCCTATAGTGGAAAAACCCAGGTATAGGTATGATTAAAGAAGAAAAAAACATTTCAAGAATCCTTAAGAGAAGTAAAACAGGAAAAGAGGAGCCAGAAGAGTCAGGCATACATACATGGCTACTCTATCTTTTAAAGTTCTTCTTTCTGCCTCTAACCTGGAGGGTTTATAGTTATATATTAAAGAGAGAGGCTGATTCCTTGTAGAGAATCTTCTAGTGTTCCAGGAGTTGAGACTATAAGACAATAAAATCTCCAAAGAAGAAAATGACAAAAAAAAGAATAGAAAAGTGAAGATTTAAATAGACATTTCTCAAAAAAAAAAAAAAAGACTAGTCCACATTAATAAGCAAAATTTCTACGTGATATTTTTGGTATGGTTCCAAACTTTGCCCTCCACCCCCCAAATAAAAACTCCACCCTTTTATCAAGGTATATTTTGAAATAATAATAATATTAGCTAACATTTATTTCATTATTATCATGGGTCAAAACGCTTGCTAATTATTAACACCAACTTAATGAGGTAGGTGTTACTAATGCTCATGGAAGAAAAAAATGAGATCAGAGCAGTTAAGTAATTTACTGCACATTTACTTCACTATCTAAGTGTTCTTATCCACTATAGTGTAATGACTAAGTTAGCAATTTATTATCATATGTAAAAGCTACTAACAACTTTGGAATTTTGCTGGCTTCAAAAATAGTATAAAATCAAAAAGAAGGTACAGAGGGTTTTTTCCTCTTTTGTCAGCCATCGAGATGAGAATCAAGTAGAAGTTACAGAATTTGTGTGCTTTCCTATTACCTCTCAAATAACATTAAATAGTATCAGCGATAATGCACATCTTTATCATTTCCCTGTCTCTAAAAGGAATGCCTGTACTGTTTGCCATTCAATTTAATTCGGCTTTTCCACTGAGCCTGATATATCTAATCATGTTAAGGAAATATTCATCTATTCCTATTGAGTACAGAGATATCAATAGCTGTTTTTTTAGACTATAATTTGGATCCTTTAACACTGTGGCATATTAAAAACATGGCCATAAATTCTTCTACTCCCTTCCCCTAAAGAAGTGAGGTCTCTGCCTCCTTCTAGGATCTGGACGGATAGCAGAAATGACACTGCGACTCCAAGGCTAGCTCATAATAGGCCAGGCAGCTCTCTCCTTGCTCCCTGGGAACATTTGCCCTTCGATTGCCATTGTAAGAAGTCTGATGATCCTGAAACCACCATGCTGTGAGGAAGCCCAGGCAGCATGGAGAAATCATACATAAGGGCTCTGGTTAACAGTCCAGGTGAACCCAGCCTTCAGTCATTCCATTCCATGCACCAGCCATGTGAATGAAGAATCTCCCAAATGGTTCTTGTTCTCAGCCATTTAGATGAGGTCCCAGATAGTTTGAAGCAGAGACAAGCCACTTCTGCTATGCTCTGTCTAAATTCTCACAGACTCTGAGAATTTGATAAAATGGTTATTTTATACCACTGTTTGGTACAGTTAGTTATGAAGCAATAGATAACCAGAACAAATGTAAATACCTTTCTTTGTCTCATTTTACACTTTCTGTCCTGAATTCATCTTTGATATTTAGATTGCAACCCTTAATTTCTTTTGTTCGAATTTGCCTCTTTTGCTTATCATGCTATTTTCAACCTTTCTGAATCATTTTATTTTGTCTCTTTTAAATGCAGCAGAGTGTTAGGTTTTTCTTTATACTCCAATCTAAAAATCTTTCTCAGTTGATAGTTGAGCCAAACTCATTTATAATTTTAATATGACAGATATGTTGGATTTCAATTCAACTGTATTATTTTATATTATTTTTTATTTTCTCTGTTTAAGTTTAGTGTAGTTTTTCACCATGTGGTCAACTTTGAGAGAGAGAAAGATGATGTGTGCTTATGTGTGCGTAGTTATTCTGCTCTTCAGAAAAGTTTATGTTTTTATTCCATGAGTTACATCTATAATTATAACTTTATAAAATACTCTCAGTCTTCTGTTTTTAAATAGTAGCTATTAGTTTCTTCCTTTTTCTCTCTCCTCTTCTTCCTCCTCTTCATACCACTCTTTCTCTCTCTCCTCTGCCACCCAGTGGTAAATTATTATCTTTCTAATTTTTATCTCTGTAGTGCTAAATAAGCATTTCATTTTTATTACTTCATTTGGCAGCTTTATATGAAATCGTTTGTCAGTCACTATCAATGAGGATTCAGCAAACTTATTCCACCTCTTACCTTCCTTGCCCCCTTCTTTTCTGCACTGTAGTTAGGCATGTCACTCCTGCATAGTCATACATATAATACTTGCATTCTGTTCTCTCATCCTAATTTCCACAGTTGTCTTAGTCTTGGCTCCATTTTTAAATACATTTAAACTCACTACCACAAAAGAATGAAGTAGGACCCTTACATTGTACCACATAGAAAAATTAACTCAAAATGAATCATAGGGGAAACATAGGGGCAAAGCTTAGCAACACTGGGTTTGGCAATAATTTATTGTATTGGATACAACAGATAAATCGGACTATATCAAAATTTAAAACAATGCATCAAAGACATAATAATGTAAAAAGACAACCACTGGAATAAGAGAAAATATTTGCACATCACATATATGATAAGGAGTTGATATCCAGATATAGAGAACTCCTAAACAACAACAACTAAAAAACTAAACAACAACAAAAGCTCAATTTTAAAATGGGCACGGAATTTGGATAGACATTCTCCAAAAAGATATACAGACATACAGGTCAATTTTCAAGATACACATGAAAAGATGCTCAACATTACTAATCACTAAGGAAATGCAAATCAAAACCACATGAGATACCACATCACAAACATTAGGATGGCTACTAGCAAAAAACAGAAAATAGCAAGTGCTTGTGAGAATACAGAGAATTTGGAACCCTTGTTGCACTGTTGGTGGGAATGTAAAATGGTGAAGCCACTGTGGAAAAAAGTGTGACTGGTTCCCAAAAAATTAAAAAGAGAACTACCACATGATCCAGTAATTTCTCTTCTGGGTATATCCCCAAAGAATTGAAAGCCACATCTCTTAGAGATATCTGCATATCCATGTTCATAGCAGCTTTATTCACATAGCCAAAAGGTGGACATAACCCAAATGCTCATCAATGGATGATTGGGTAAACAAAATGTGGCATATACATACAATGAAATATAGACATACCTCGGAGACGTTGCAGGTTTGGTTCTAGACCACTGCAATGAAATGAATATCATCACAGTAAGCGAGGCACAAGAAATTTTTGTTTCCCAGTGTATATAACGTTATGTTTACACCATACTGTAATCTACTAAGTATACAATAACATACATCTAAAAAATAATGTACTTACCTTAATTTAAAAATACTTTATTGCTAAAAAACGCCAAAACAATTACAATAAGTAATATCAAAAATCACAGATCACCATAACAAATATAATAATAATGATGAAAAGTCACACAAAGACATGAAGCAAATGCTGCTGGGAAAATGGCTCCCATAGACTTGCTCAGCGCGCGGTTGCCGCAAACCTTCAACCTGTAAGAAACGCAGTATCTGTGAAGCAGAATAAGACAAGGTATGCCTCTATTATTCAGACTTAAAAAGGAAGGAAATTCTGACACATACTATGACATGGATGAACCTTTGCACAGGTACAGTCTATGGTCCACGCCTGCGCTATGCTAGGCCAGCTCGGGTTTTTTTGTTCCCCGGCCTTAATAGGGCACCTTGTTGCTGCACGGGGTTCTTCCCCTGGACATGAAAGACCTAGGCAAGGAGTATGTGAAGGATGAATTTAAGAGACATAAGACCTTTGGTTATGACAAGGCTCAGTGTTTCTTGCAGGAAGGGGAGGTATATGCCACAGTGCTATGGCAACAAGCTAAAGAAAACATAAAATTCAACTGAAAAAGCATGTTTTGGAACCATCCTCCCAGAAGAAAAACGTAATGACTTTGGTGATGAACAAATTGGACAGTTGCAGGAGCTGATGCAAGAAGCCACTAAATCCAATAGCCAATTTAGTATCACTGACTCTATGAAATCAAAAATTTAGTCTATTACAATAAAGCTTAACAAAGCATTTAAAGTTCAAAAAAATTACTATGCTCAGTGAAATAAGCCAGTCACAAAAAGACAAATACTGTACAATTCCACTTAAACAGAATACCTAGAATAGTCAAATTCATACAAAGTAGAATGGTAGTTGCCAAGGGATGAGGGAAAAAGAAATGGGGAGCTGTTTAATGGGTATAGAGTTTTAGTTCTGCAAGATGAAAAGAGTTTGAGATTGGTTGTACAACAATGTAAACACACTTAACACTACTGAACTGTACACCTAAAAAATTGGTTAAGATTGTACATTTTATGTTATGTGTATTTTACTGCAATTAAAAATAAAAGTTTTGAAAATAGAGGAAAAAAACATGTATATGAAAAGGAACTCAAAGACATATCAACTGCAATGTATAACCCCTATTTGGAGCTCAATTTGAACATATCAACTATTTTTTAAATTTATTTTTAAAAATCTATGAGATAATCACAAAATATGAACACTAGATATTTGATGGCATTAAAGAATTACTGTCATTTATTTTTTGGTGTGATAATGGTACTGGGGTTGTATATTTTAAATATTCCTTACATCTCTTTTGTTTTAGAGATTCTACTAAAATTTTTATGGATGAAATGACATAATGGATTATTTCCCAGCTGGAGGATAGGGAGAAAATGATTAGGGTTATAGATGAGACAAGATTGGCCACGATAACTGTTGAAGCTGGGTAGTGGGTACATGGGAGTTCATTATACTATTCTCTTTACTTTTGTTTACTTTGAAATTTTTCCTAATAAAAAATTTCAGTTTCAGAAAGAAAAAAAAAAAGTTCACTGCCAGTACTTTTGCCCCAGACATGCCAGCCATCGCTTGATTGGCAGAACTTCTCCCATGAGTAGTTTATTCAATAAAGGCTCGTGGGCTTCCCTGGTGGTACAGTGGTTGAGAGTCCGCCTGCCGATGCAGGGGACACGGGTTCGTGCCCCGGTCCAGGAGGATCCCACATGCGGTGGAGCGGCTGGGCCCGTGAGCCATAGCTGCTGAGCCTGCGCATCCGGAGCCTGTGCTCCACAACAGGAGAGGCCACAACAGTGAGAGGCCCGCGTACCGCAAAAAAAAAATTAAAATAAAAAAATAAAGTCTCGTGGCAACAGTCATCCCTGAGATTTTCTGCATGCTGTTGAGGTGGATATAACATCCTTGGCTCACACTTTCTTTCCCTGAGAATCTGAGAGGTACTGCCCCTCCGGCTCCTAGTGTTCAATGTGGCTGTGGATATGAGTATGAAGTCAGCCTGATGTTTTTCCCTCTCTAAGTCATTGTACTTCAGCCTTTTACTGCCGGAAGTATTCTTCCTTCATTTTTAGAGTTCAATCTCACCAGGATATTTCTGGTGAGATTTCTGGTTATGATGAGCTGGGTCAATATTCCCTGATACACACGGTTTTTCAGTTTGTAGAGTCACATTTTATTATCAGCAAGTTTCCCTGAATTATATCTTTAAATGTTTGGGTTTTCTTTCATTCTTTATGTTTTTCTCCTAGAACTCAATTGTATGTAACCAGGATGTCCTTTTCTTGTCTTTTATGTCCATTATTTCCATCACTGTTTTTATCATGGTTCTTTTCCTCACATTTCTTCCAATTGTGTCTTCATTCTGTGATTATTTATTCCCTGCATTTCAGCTCATCTTTTATATTTTCCACTTACCCCCCCCCCCACTTCTCCTCTGTGTTCTTCAGTTTTTTCTTTGTGGTCTTCATTCATCAAGGTAATTGCGTCGTCAAGTATACTTTTATTTTAATTCATAGCAAATTGTCAGGATGAGATTTTCATCTGCTTGGGAGTGTTCTCCATCTGCCGGGTAGCTTTGCTGCTCCTTCCCACATTTTTTTCCAATAGGATCTTTCTATCAATGCCTTCTTTTTTCAACTTGTCATCCTTAAATGAGTTGCACTTTCCCAAACCAGCTATTTTCAAGCAGTTCTCTGACTGGGGAGTGGCCAGAGTGGCCTTCCAGGCTATATTCTCCTCTGCTGCCCCACGAATTAGATTGTTCCCTGCAAATACAGCTCATCTTCGGATTCTTGGTTCAGCTCGTTACTGTATTTCTTGGCGCCAAACCAGGGAAGGCACCCTCCTGCACCAGCCCTGCTAACCTGAATTCCTAGGCAACTGTGTTCACTTTAGCACTTCAGGTGAACCCTTCCCCTTCAGGGTGGTATTTTCACAGACACTTGCTGTGATCTGCCATCCCTGACTCTTTGCGCTCTCTGTGCTACTTTTTGTTTCCTCCTCTGCAGCTGCTACACAGGTTCAGCTTCTCTTGGCAGTTCTTACAGGTGTTACAGAGTCTGTGGTTTATATTTGTCTCCTGGTTTTTCTGAAAATGGCAGAGATTCTTCCTTTTCTTTTTTTCCTTTTGTATGATCCCTAGGACACGAAGAGGGCAAATGCTCTCATGCACAGCCTCATGCATACCAGAAGTCTGATGACATTATTAGGGTGACACTCTTGAGAAGCTTTATGCCTCCCATTTTATTGTGGTTGACTTTGGTTTTGTTACTCTGATTTTAATGAATTTACCCTCTATAAAAACAGTTCGCTTTCTTCTCACTCCGTGTGTGTATAAAACGTGCTTAGTTTTATACACACACTGAGGCTTTCTGAGCAAGAGTAAACCATCTCATCTGGGAAAGCATAAAAATAATGTAAAGGGAATGATAAGCCCAGTTGCAACAGAATTCTTCCACTCAGTCAATCCTGAAATGGAAGCAGGATTATTGCAAACCAACTTATGATGCCTTACCAGCTGCTGAACTGGATCCTGCTTTAACTCTGCAAGATGACAGAATGAACTTATTTTCTTTCATATAATGAAACCAGGATCTTTCATGGTCAGTAAGAGTGAGGAAGCATCTGGATTCATTGACTGCAACAGACCTTAATAGTGTGTAACTCGCTGGGGGAAAATTGTGTGTATCGTATTGTCATTTTGCATCTGTTACTCTGATTAGGATCATTGTAATACATTCAGATTCATTAATGATGACTACTTTGGATCCCTAAATAATTAATGGAATCATAGGTGTCTCCCTCAGCAACAAACTGCTGGCACTGTGTATTAGGCAGTATTGTGAGCTCTGAATAAAAAGCTCTGACACAGCTCCATCTGTTTTTGCCAGGCACCTCCTCTTGCACCAGCTTTCTTAGCCAAGCCCGGAAAAATAGGCAGAGCCAAGAGTAGAAACCAAAGCAGACTCCATGCATCGCGATGGTTTTAAATGCAAGATGCCAGGCTCCAACACATCTTGTGAATCAGAATCCCTGGATGGTGGCACCTGGGAATCATCATTTTGATAGGCATCCCAATGTTTCCTATGTGCCCTAAAGACTGAGAAGCTCTGGATGGAGACCTCTTGCCCAGAAAAAAGTCAGCAAGATGGGGAAAATATTATGTTGTGAATCCTAGTCCACTAGAACTCTATCACTTTGTGTATGGATTTTCCTTACCTCACATGCCTAATATGATTCCAAGGCTTGAAGGAAAGAATTTCTCCTACCTCTAAATTACAAAAAAAATCTCATCCTCCTCCAACTGATTTTGGTGCTTTTGTTGCCCTGCCCATTTCAGCGTGCACTCTGAGGATGAGCAGGTGACCACATGTGAAGCAAAAATGTTAATATTCTGAGATTTTTCTGAGAGCAAATCTAAAGGAATAAAAAAGAAAAGCCAATTTATTAGGCTATGATTAAAAACACACACACAATTAACCATGGAAGTGCTTGTTTCCCAATACCCCAAGGACAATGATTCTTGGTAGATTTTTCAATTTATCTGCATTTCATCAAAGTAGAAGACTATACAAATAAATGGCAGAGGCATATCCTGAGGCATTGCAGAGGTCATGAAGAGATCTATAATCCACACAAATTGCAAACATTAATAAAGATAATGCCCTAGTCAGGAACTGTGGAGTTAATGTATATTTGTAAATGTCTCAAGACTAGATGGAAAGAGGAGGTAGGGAGGGACCCATGAAAGTAGATAATGAAGGTGGGGGAGGGGACCAGGAGAAAATACCAAGGAACTCTGACGCAATTTACATCCCGGAAACCATTCTGCTGCGGTGGAGGGAAGCCAGCCTGGCCTGGCTTTCTCCCAGGCTGCACCTCAGGACATCCTCCAGAAAGTTTCCACAGATGAGCTCAGTAGCCCTACCCATGGTTACCACTAGAAAATCAAACAATTAGCAGCATATCAAAGTAATCACAGGGAGCCAGAGGATTCGTGCAAACTCCAGATGCCTAAATTACTGCTCAAAATGTCATGGGCACACAGGCTAATACATGGCAGACAAGAGGCATCACTTGCAAATGGAAATGGGTATTGAGAGAAGAGCAAATTTTAGCAAGGTGTTACTAAAGTAGCGCAAAAGTAGCCACCATGTGCCAGGCCTTATTGTCAAGCATTTATTTATTTAAATTTAATCCTCACTGCAACCTTTCCAGATGACACTCCTTTTACTGATGAGGAAACTAAATATGTAATAAGGACACTCATCTAGGGAGTAGTGGAGCCAGGCAGGATACGAGCCATACACATCTAACTCCAAAGTCCATGCTTTAAACCACAATCCTACTATGGAAGACGCTGGATCCCTTTAGTGGTATAGGCTTGAAAGTTGCCATTCTGGTAAGATACACAGGAGGAAGAGTCTGCATCTGCGAATCTACACTCAATTTGGCTAAATGAGAGACGCTGTGAGATCTAAGGAAACTAACATGGCTTTGGACATGGCAGCACAGTTGACTTTCTGGATGAGGGATGAGATCAGAAGTCAAGAATTCCTGGGACTTCCCTGGTGGTGCAGTGGTTAAGAATCCGCCTGCCAATGCAGGGGACATGTGTTCGAGCCCTGGTCCAGGAAGATCCCACATGCCGCAGAGCAACTAAGTCCATGCACCACAACTACTGAAGCCCGCGTGCCTAGAGCCCATGCTCCGCAACAGAAGAAGCCACCGCAGTGAGAAGCACGCACACCACAATGAAGCACAGCCCCAGCTCGCTGCAACTAGAGAAAGCCCGCGCGCAGCAACAAGACCCAATGCAGCCAATAAATTTTTAAAAATAAATTTATAAAAAAAAGAATTCCTGGTTCCATCAGACTTATACATAGACAATGGATATTCATTCAATTAATTATTTAATTTTGACTTTGTCAATCTGTATTCCCAGTGTTAAACACAGTATTGCCTGGCATATGGTAAGTGCCCAGTAAATGCCTGATGAATGAGTAAATAAATATATGAACTGGTGAATGGATGAATCAGTGTTCAAAGAAATACGCATCCCCATATTCACTTGTAGAAAATCAATGCACACAGACCAGCACACTAACCCCACCATCATCAATCCTTTTTGCCAGACATTGGTCCCCAAGCTTCTGTACAAGTAAAGAGGGTATAGTCATAGTCACATCTGCTTATGTAACAGACTGTGGCAAGAGCAGTAAATAAATGAGGCTCAGGCCATGAGCATTCCCAGGCTGACGACTCACACAGCACCAGGGTTTCTGTCCATGGCCATTATTTTTTAGCATTTCTTTGCACTGCCCTTTTACTACAAGAATCAATCTGAACTTTTAATCATTTGCTCTTTGACCTAAAGTATATGGATTTACAGCACACTTTTCAGGGCTATGGGATCTTTGTCTTGGATTTTCCATTGTTTAAAGTTTAATCTTAATTAACTGGAGCTAATTTGAGATCAACAAAACCTTCCAACCTCTATCCAGGGGCCATGAAAGTATTAAAAAAAAAAAAAACATAAAATTTTCCAGCTGAGTTGAAGTTCATTTCATGGGCAAGCATAGGAAGGACTCACGTTTAATAAATAGATTCTATTTATTGTAGCTTTCAATCGACAGATGCCTTTATGACGGAAAAAACAAAAAGGACAAGAAGTTAGACCTCCTAGGTTTGAAACATGTTTTCACCACTATTAGATGTGTGAACTTGAGTAAATCACTGGATCTGTTTGTCCCATTGAAAAATGAAGTGTTGAACTCTCTGCTAGATCTATAAACACACACATGACATTTATTATAGTCTATCTTATTCCATAAGTTCACCTTGTTTATCATTGAGGTTGTGAGTTACTTGAAGATGTGTCATAAACTTTCTTCTTTCATCTCTTCCATTGCTTCCAGACACTATTAAACACAAAAAGCTAATCAGCAGTCAACTGGATTGAAGTAAATCAAGGTTCCCCACATTTGCCTTTCAAAAACTATCAACATGAAAACCTTTCCAAATTTATGTAAAGAAACACTTCAATAATCAAAACAACATGCTGTATTTGGTGTTTTTTTCTTCTTTTATTTCTCACATATGTGTGCTCCCTTGTGTGTGTGTGTGTGTGTGTGTGTGTGTATTTAAAATAATCCATGCTTCTTTCACTCTTGATTAAAACTTGTAATGGTTTTGTACATGATTTCCCCAAGTGAAATTTTTATTGAAAATGGAAAATACTCAATTTCTGTTTTCACTAAGTGGTTTAAAACACATGACAATTAACAAATGAGTCACAGGCAGCCTCCTCCTGTAACTAATGCACTGCAAGCTGGATTCATCAATTACAGCAAGGATAGAATATCCACTTTACCAAACACCCAGGTTTCCTAGACTTTGTGCCTTTTTTGTTTGTTTGCATTTCTCTTTACTTTCTACCTGTTTTATTCATCAATTGTCTCCAGCAAATTATAGCAAAGGTGTCTCCCTTCTCTATTGCCACTCTGCGATCTATACTTAACTGCAGAGTAACAGCAATAGAAGCCATAACTAACAGCCCCAGCCTTCTAAATCTGCAAGCTTGGGAAGAATCTCATATCAGGGCATTACGTGCTAGATTTAATGTGGATGTTGTAGTCTGAAGCGAAAATTATTTGTACAGCTGGAATATAACATTTGCATAAGTTACAATTAAAAGAGAAAATATAATTACAAATTTTCAACTTAATTTGAATGGTTTTTAAAATACTCATTTGGCATAGGCAACAGCTTGCAGGGAAACAGAACATGCTCTCGGAGTTGCATCCCTTTGTCTGAGTATCAGTAGTGAACTCATTTTGAATGGCTTGCTTTAACCCCTGAATCCCAACACTAACCAGCATTGAGAATCTAAGGTACAAGGCACTGTTTGTTTTGAATAGGATTACAACATACACAGCAATTCATAAATATTTGCATCTTTTAATTGTTTCTAAAAATGAAGTGGCAAGTGACATCCAACAGTAATATTATTTCTCCCATGGAGCGAATGAGCGGTGGAATTTTAACTAGTTTCATTCCCTTTCAGCTC
The DNA here is from genome assembly GCF_964341445.2 of Mesoplodon mirus. Lineage (NCBI taxonomy): Eukaryota > Metazoa > Chordata > Mammalia > Artiodactyla > Ziphiidae > Mesoplodon > Mesoplodon mirus. The sequence continues at coordinate 90,705,401 of NC_138978.1, read as the reverse complement.
TCAGATCTGAGATCTTTGGTCACATCTCCTGTATAATGTTTTCCTCATATCACAGTCTCTTTAATGGCTCCAGCTTCTGATTTTTTTTTCCCTCCTTAATTACATGTCTTTTTCTTGTAGCGACTTCATGCTGAAGGCATGTCATTCTTCTCAGACACAGGCTCGGCTAGGTGTCCATGCACCAAGTCCATTTGTTCATTTGTTTTCAGGATTTCTTTTCTAAGAAACAAAGGAATCCTTTTATTATCCTCAAACATGAGAATCAAAATTTTCATAAAATATTTTGTACAGCATGTTTACTTGAAACCCTGCTTCCCAAAAGTCGTGATAAATGTGATTATTATGTAACGTGCATTGTGTGGCATAAACGAGTTTTGAAAAAGAGACAAAAAAGAGAAAATTATTCCATTCAATCTTTCTCAGAAAAAAAAATGGATCGAAAAAGACACATAAATGGAAAAAATTGCTATCATTTTGAATTACACAATTAACTATGCCTTTCTATTTTCCTGATCCTTCTTTTCATGGCTATCTCCAAATAATGAGACATCAGAACATACTCTTGGGAAAAAAATGAATTATAAAAACTGATCCTTTGTTCTATTTGCCCTGGAATCTGAAAAGGAAATTCTATGGGAAACAGAAAAATATAGAGTAATAATATAACCTTATTTCACCTTTTTCCTGAGAAACCACAAAGGTGCTCATTTGATTGAGAGTGTTATTACATAGCATCATTTTTTTAAATCACAGAAACCCTGTTTATTTATGGAATAAAAATACAGGACAATGAGAGCAGCACCACACCACCTTCAGGAAAATGCACTGCTGCTTAGAATGACTTGCTGAAACTAACAAGAAAACTACCTAAATGATGGCCCTGTGGATAGTCATCTTTTGTGCAACAAGCCTACAATAACTTGATCATTCAAAACTGGGATATAAATTGAATACATATATATGATAAATACATATACATTTTATTTTTATTGAAAAACTTCCAAGATTTTAATAAGCTTTATCCTGGGGCCTATAGGCACCTGTCAACCTCCTGGCCCACCAGCGTTCTCATTTCTTTTCTCTTTGATGCACTGTGGATAACTGTATCAGACCCTAAGTTTACATTCAGAGTCATAAGCCAGAAGCAGACCATTTCCTAGAATAAATGGTATTTCCCAAATGGTGGAACATTTTTACCACTGGTGAGATAATTTTAGTTGCCATATTCCAAATATTTTCATTGCTATCTATTTATTTAAAAAATATAATATTACATCAAACTTGTGATCTCACCAATTTTATTACTTAGAATTATATTGAGGAAAAATATCACAGATGGTATGCAGGCATAGCAAAGTCATGAAAGAGGTACAGAAATGACTAAAGTTTAGGAAACAGTATCCTAAAAAAAATCACTTCTCTATATTAACATATCCTCACAGTAGCGGTGTGAGATTTTTTTTTTTAATGTTTATTGGAGTATAGTTGCTCTACAATGTTGTGTTAGTTTCTGCTGTACAGCAAAGTGAATCATTTTATACATATACATATGTATAACTCTTTTTTAGATTTCCTTCCCATTTAGGTCACCACAGATCACTGAGTAGAGTTCCCTATGCTATACAATAGGTTCTCATTCGTTATCTACTTTATACATAGTAGTGTATATATGTCAATCCCAATCTCCCAATTCATCCCACCCCCCTTCCCCACTTGGTATCCATAAGTTTGTTCTCTACATCGGTGACTCTATTTCTGCTTTGCAAATAAGTTCATCTGTACCATTTTTCTAGATTCCACATATAAGCAATATTATATTTGTTTTTCTCTTTCTGACTTACTTCACTCTGTATGACAGTCTCTAGGTCTATCCATGTCTCTGCAAATGGCACTATTTCATTCCTTTTTATGGCTGAGTAATATTCCATTGTATATATGTACCACATCTTCTTTTTCCATTCGTCTGTTGATGGACATTTAGGTTGCTTCTATGTCCTGGCTATTGTAAATAGTGCTGCAATGAACAGTGGGGTGCGTGTATCTTTTTGAATTATGGTTTTCTCTGGGTATATATGCCCAGGAGTGGGATTGCTGGGTCATATGGTAGTTCTATTTTTAGTTTTTTGAGGAACCTCCATACTGTTCTCCATAGTGGCTGTATCAATTTACATTCTCACCAACAGTGCAAGAGGGTTCCCTTTTCTCCATACCCTCTCCAGCATTTATTGTTTGTAGATTTTTTGATGATTGCCATTCTGACTGGTGTGAGGTAATATCTCATTGTAGTTAATATAGGTAAAACATTTAGACAGGTGTCTAACACTTAGTAAGTACTATACAAATGTTTCCTATTATATGATCACTGTAGATCTAAACAAGTGTGGCTGGAAATCATGAATAATTTAGTTCCTTCAATTATGAAGTTATTTTAAATGTGAATATTACTTTGATGCCTTAGATATCTTACTAATTAAATAGGATAGTAACTAAAGAGGTTCAAAAACTGGTAGGGATGATATAAACAAAGATCAAAATAAACATGAAATAATATATTATCATCTGTCTCATTCCTTATATTGGTGTTTAAACATATTTTAGGTATTGAAGTAAAAATCTTAAGAAACAAGTTTTTCTACTCTTTGTGACTACGGTTGTTAACCATTTGCAGTAGAGAATAACACTCCTTGGCTCATATTTTCAGTTACAGAACCACTAAATCTTTGAACTGGAAAGACCTTTAAGGTGAAAGGCCAATCCTGTCATGGCTTACATAAGTAAACAGGTGGATTTGTAATGGGCTTTTAGGGTCTTAATGAGCAACTCTGTGGAGGATGGGAATTGCAAGCAGTGAGAACAACTGGTCAAAAGTACTAAAGCAGGGGTTCATGACTTATTCTAGGTGTTCAAGGTATGTAGTAGGAACCAGTATTAGGAAATAACACTGGAAAATGCTTTTTAATCATCCAACCTTTAAGGTTAGTAATTTCTGAAGTCGGTACAAGTAACCTGACCTGCAACTTTGAAGTGAGACAGATCTAGGTATGACTCTCCACTTGTTACATAAGCAAAGTTTTTGAGCCTCAGATTATGCAACAGGGTTATTATAGTGATTAAGTGATTGTACATAGAACTCATAGCTGAGATGCCTGGCTGATTGAAAGTATACTCAAATGTTTGTCTTTCTGACCCTTGTCATCATATGAATAAAAATCTGGAAAAAAAATCACCTTTCCATCAGGGACTGAGTTCTTAATTTTTTAAGAAAAAAATGAATTTCCCAAAAAAATTTTTGGAAGGAAATTAAAACCCCAAGGAAGAGCGAATTAGTTTTAATTTTTACTCTTCTCCTTGATTTATGGAAGACATTTCTCAAAAAGAGTAAAAACACCCCAGCACAGTGGCTTTCCTTGAATTCAGAGAGTAAATTCAGAACAGGCACTCTCAGGAAAATGTGGGAATTTTCCCGAATGGACCTCACCACAAGCCAAGACCTGACGGGATAAAGAAGAGCTTGTGCCGAGCTGTGGACATGGTGCGGGTTGCTCCTCGAGGCTCAGGCCACATCAGGGCAGGAACGCAGTGATGCTCACCAGCAGGTAAGGGCTGCCCCAGAAAGACACCCTGAACGGAGCTCCCAGAGGTGGAGGCAAACACTGGAGCCTTGGAGCACCCCTTCCCTCCCCAGCTCCGGCCGCTCCACATCTCTTGCTCTCCCCTCCCTTCCCCCCACACCTTCCCTGCCCTTCTTCCTTCCTCTTCTCTCTTTCACCAACTGAACTAACTATGACAGCATGGAAATCGGTTTTTTCATTATTGAATATCTTTATATACACCTTTTTGTTCTCTCTTGCATTTTAAATGTGTGTGATTTCAAAGTTTTATATTTCCAGTTCCCCAAAAAGGCTAGAATCAGACTTAAAAAAATAGCCCTAGGTTAGTTTTCACTTGTATGTGGTTCTAAGAGAGATAGTTTGTATGATTCAGTGCCCACTCCCACCACCAAGATTGAAAGTAGAGCAATAATCAGAGCTGAAGCAAAGGGACCAATTTTCCCCTCTTGGTAGGAAGAGTAATACATGTAACATAAGAATAACTAATGGAGTGGAAGAACCATTGTGTTTTGTTGCTCTTTGTAGTATCCTGAAGAAGTCATGCCATTTTGAACAGTAATCAAGGGAAGTCTAGTGTAATTCACTATTAAGAGAAAATAGATCATGCTTTAAAAATGTTTCTTTATACCCTTTTTCATGTAAACTATACCTCCTAGAGCAAATGTCAGAATGAATAAGTGGGATAGAGCAGGGGTTTTTACACTAAATTCCTCAGAGCCCTGCAGGGCTGGGGTGCAGGGTGCGGAGCTGAGGGGGAAGGGAAGGAACATTATGTGGAAAGTTCTCCAGGCTCCTCCACCCCCTTCACCTACAGCAGCTCTGCTGTTACCTGTTTTATATATGGGAATCATTGAAGATTTCACCTAAAAAAAAACATAAAAATGTTCTTAAAATTTGGAAAGTCATGGGAATAAAAAAATTCATGTGCCTGCATTGACCCTGGGAAGATGGAAAAGGGTATAAAGATGGTGAACTCTTCTTCAGACTAGCAGTTTCTTTTTAATTCTTCAAAAGACTCATTAAGTTATATCCTGCTCTTCTGTGACCTTGGAAAGTACTCCCTACTCCTCCTACCTCCTACTCCTTGTGGTGGGGAGGGAGTCACAAAGATCAGATTGATTGGGTTACTCTCCCTCTACAGTTTTATGTAAATTTGTCAAATAACTAAGATCTCTGTCCTGACAAGAGCCAGGTAAGTCTAAACACTTCTTACAGACAGAGCTGACAAAATTCACAAGTAGTTTGGGTAAAAGAGACTCATTAATTTCAAACGGGCGTTTGACTCCCAAAGGGAAGACATACATCATCAGTCGGAGCATTGTGATGTCACAGAGGAACTTCATTAGTCTGCCAATTAGAAAGGAGTCATGAGAGTTAAGTAAAATGAAATGTAAATAACTGCTTAATTAGGTGTGCATGAAAACTGGAGAGTCTCCAAAGTCATTAGATATGAGCATGCTTGGCTGGCAGCTTCTTAGACTGAGGGTTAGTGCTGTCATAACCTTCCATAACAGCTGGAAGGTGGCTGGGAGACTCCACATAGGTCCCCAGAAGACAGGTTGACCTGGATGAAGCATTCAAGACAATTAGGTGTAACTTCGTCCACATGGTTGGGGTCCTCTAGAGCAGTAGTTCCAGAACTTCTTGGGGCCACTCCAGTAGAACAAAATATTTAGGAATCACCTCTACTTCTGCTGAGGCAAGGGGTGGGAGCAGGCATAGAGAGAGAAAACTTTATCAGAAGGAGTGAGGAAACTGGACAGCTACATATACAACAATGAGATTAGGACATTCCCTCACACCATATACCAAAATAAACTCAGAGTGGATTAAAGACCTAAATGTAAGACCTGAAACCATAAAAGTAGAAGAGAACATAGGCAGAACACTCTTTGACATAAATCGCAGCAATATTTTTTGGATCTGTCTCCAAAGGCAAAAGAAATAAAAGCAAAAATAAACAAATGGAACTTAATTAAACTTTAAAGCTTTTGCACAGCAAAAGAAACCATCACCAAAACAAAAAGGCAACCTACAGAATGAGAGAAAACACTATGACCTGCAAGGTCATATATATAAACAGCTCATACAACCCAATCAAAAAATGGGCAGAAGACCTGAACAGATGTTTTTCCAAAGAAGACATACAGATGGCTAAGAAGCACATGAAAAGATGCTCAACATCGTTAATTACTAAAGAAATGCAAACCAAAACAATGAAATACCTCCTCACACCTGTCAGAGTGGCTATCATCCAAAAGGGTGCAAATAACAAATGTTGAGGAGGATGTGGAGAAAATGGACCCTTCCTATACTGTTGGTGGGAATGTAAATTGGTGCAGCCACTATGAAAAACAGTATGGAGGTTCCCCAAAAAACTAAAAATATAACTCCATATGACCCAGCAATCCCACTTCTAGGGATATATCCCCAAAAACCCCCACTAATACGAAAAGATACATGCACCCCAATGTTCATAACAGCACTATTTACAACAGCCAAGATATGGAAGCAACCCAAGTGTAATATGTATATATATAAAATGGAATGTTACTCAGCTGTAAGAAGGAATGAAATTCTGCCATTTGCAGCAATGTGGATGGACCTAGAGAATATTATGCTTATTGTAAAATGTCAGACTGAGAAAAATGAATACCGTATGATATCACTTATATGTGGAATCTACAAAATAATACGAGTGAATGTATATACAACACAGAAACAGGCTCACAGATGTATAAAACAAGCTACTGGTTACTGAAGGGGGAGGGGCAAATTAGGTGTATGGGATTAAGAGATACAAACTACTATGTATAAAATAGATAAGCAACAAAGATATATTGTATAGCAGAGGGAATTATAGCCATTATCTTGTAATAACTTTCAATAGAGTATCTGTAAAAATACTGGATCACTATGCTATACATCTAAAACTAATATTATAAATCAACTATAGTTCAATTTCAAAAAAAGGAATGAGGGGGCTTCCCTGGTGGCGCAGTGATTGAGAGTCCGCCTGCCGATGCAGGGGACACGGGTTCGTGCCCCGGTCCGGGAAGATCACACATGCCATGGAGCGGCTAGGCCCGTGAGCCATGGCTGCTGAGCCTGCGCGTCCAGAGCCTGTGCTCCGCAACAGGAGAGGCCACAACAGTGAGAGGCCCATGTACCACAAAAAAAAAAAAAAAGGAATGAGTAAAATGAAACATTTTAATATAGGGCATTGTAAGTATTTAGTTCATATTAGAACCATGAAGACAGAGTCCTGTCCCCATCAATATTATGAAAAGTTAGTCAGCAAAATACCCAGAGGCTAAGCAGACATCAAGTAGACTTTGAACCACACGTTGAAAATCTCCACTTGACAGGAATATTAGAATGCTCTTTGCTGTCTAGCACTCACATGTTTAAGCTGCTGCTAGTTCCCCCTACACTTTCACCCCTACCCTTGCCTACAAAAAACATCCAAATTCCTTAACATGCATCAAGGCCCTTCAAGATCCAACCCATTCTCCTTTCCCAGCCTTACCTCTCACCACAACTTAGCCTGTTCCGTCTTACAGGCCAGTCTGTACTGGCCCTTTGGTTTAGGAATGTCCTTTTTTCCAAAATCTCTGAATGGCAAAATCATATTCATCGTTCAGAATCCAGTTCAAATTTCACCTCCTTCTCTGATGAATTCATGACTCCTCCTTTGTATTACAGACACTGTTCGAGCATCTACTTTAGCATCTTACTTGGGGAAGGATGTGGGGAAAGCAGTTCTCCCGAGTCTGAGGTCAGACATATATGCACAGATCTAGAAAACCAATGGTGTGCATCCAGGAATCTCTGCACACAGGGCACTGAAGGGGTAGCTGACTGGGTAACAAGCCCCACGATGACAGGGGAAGGGAGATTTGGAGTACCATATGGTATTGGTCTCTTGCATTTGTCCCCAGTCTAACCCCATGGACACACGTCCAGATGTTTATAGACTGATGATTAAGAGCATGAATTCTAAAGTTCAGTGTCTGGATTCAAATCTCAGTTCTGTCACTTACTAGTTGCCTTGAACGAGTTAGTTAACCTCTCCAGCCTCAGTGGAGATGATAACAGAGTTCCTACCTCATGTGTCTATCATAGGGATTATACAAGTAAGTGTATATAAAGCTCCCCAGCAGTACCTGTCACACAATAAAGCATCATATAACAAGCGTCAGCTATTATACTTAGGGAGAGAGATGGCAGTTAAGTAAAAAGTGAAAATGCTGTAAGGCCTTGGGGCACATGTAGCACTAATTCAGAACCTCTGGGTTGAGAGAAAACAAAAAGAGGGTGTTCTTCCCAACTTCACCATGGACCAGAGGCAGGGTGGTGGCATCTAGAGGGACTAGAAGCAACTGTAGCCCCATCAGAAGGCTTGGGTGCTTGACTGAAGCAGCAGCACTCAGAGAGGTCCATCCTCTGTCAGAGAGGTCCATCCTCTGCAGAGACGGCAGCAGGGCCAGGCATGAGCAATGGTTGTCGCCACGTGGTCTCTGTGGTACCAAGAAGCGGTGTTGCAAGACATCCAAGGTGTCTAGAGGGTGCAGAGCAATGCAGTAGATGTGACAGAGGAGCCTGGTTGAAGTGAGGACATCCAGTGGACACGGTAACAGTGTCAGCAAAGGCAGTGATGACAGCATAAGAGGAGTCATATTCAGTGGACGCCTCGGGCTGATGTCTGTGGAACACATTCCCTGAGGTTGACCAGGAATATGGGGGCAGAGGGGTGCTTTGCCAGGGTGCAGAGACCCTCTAGGAGTCCAGTGTGATGAGTCAAATTGTCATTGGCATGACCACTTTTTTTCAGAAGGGGAATAGTGAGACAACATGAAAAGTACAAGCTTTGGTTTCAGACACGCTTTTGCTCCATTCAACTGAAGATATTTACTGAGCATCTATTTGCGCCTCAGGCTCCGCTCTCGTTGGTGGAAGTACCACAGTGAGCAAGGCCAAAAAATTCCTCCTCACACAGAGCCTACCTTATAGAGGGACTGTAGACAATAAACACATAAGAAATCAAGTTAATGAGATCTTTCCTGTTTGAGAGCTGTGAAACAGATGATCTGGCGTACAGGTGGGGTAGAGGGAGCTCCTTAAATATGGCAGTCAAGTAAAACCTCTCGTTCAGAGTGAGGGCTGATGGCAGTTCAGGGGAGATATGGAGACAGAGAATGGGACCCTAAGGTTTGGAGACTTGGCATATTGGAGGAAGAAAAAGTAGCAGAGTGAGTCCCAAACGGGGGTCAGCGAATTCTGGTCTGTGGGCCAAATCCAGCCTGCTGCCTGTTTATATAAATAAAGTTTTATCGGAACATTTGTTCATCTATTATCTGCAGCTGCGTTTGTGCTGTAATAGCAGAGTTGAGTAGTTACAACACAAACTGTATGGCCTGAAAAACCTATAATATTTACTATCTGGCCCTTTCCAGAAAAAGTGTGCTGATCGCCGGTCTACAGCCTAGCCAATGAGCTTGAGAGAGAGCAGTGGGAACTAAAGTTAAGGGGTGCTGAGGGGCAGCAAACTGTAGGACACCACAAACCATGGCAAAGAACTTGGGTTATATTCGACGTGTAATGGAAAGCCATTGTCCAAGCAAGGGAGACATGCGATCTGATTTATATTCTCCACTCTGGGAGCTGTGTGGAGATGGACCGTAGGGTTGACGTGGCAGCAGGGAAACCAACTAGACAGATGCAGTAGAGCCCAGGGAGAGAGGAAGGTGCCGTGGCTGAGGATGGCAGCGGTGCAGATGGGGACAAGTAGTCAAGATGTATTATCTCAGGTATAACAGGTTCAAGGATCCCAACTCAGCTGTATAACCTTAGGCAAGTTACTACTCAAATTCTTTAAGCCTCAGTTCCTTGTGAGTAAAACCCTCAGAGCACTATTGTGCGGATTAAATTACAAAATGCACCCGAGGTACCTGTCAAAAAATGTGTTCAATAAATGTTGGCTGTTATTGTTGCTGTTGTTGGTTGTCGTTGACAGGTGAGGCCCACAGAGAACTAGGTCACAGCACATACTGCACTGGGTCAGTGGTGCCCTTCTCTCTCTGACCAGATTGGCGCATTCCCTGGAGACAGGGAAGTATTTATTCATCTTTACGTTCCCAAAACTGTGCCTGGCACATGGCAGATGTTTAATAAATTTGTATTGATTTAACTATTAAGGTTTTTTTGAAGAAAGGAAAGGTATTACTCATTCTGCTATTTTTCATCAGAAGTGTTTTGTTTTTAGGATTGATATGGAACATTTTTATGACACATCATTCTGAAGATACAGAGGTAGTTGTATCTAAGGAGAGCTAGTACCCTGCATCCTGTCTGTTGCAAAGGGAAACTGAGATGCTGCTCCCCAGGAAACCTCTAACCTGATAAAATATGTCAGTGATCACAATTATATATTAAATCTAGACTAAAAAGTCACCACGCACAAGAAATTCAATCATGTCAGATGCTTCTACATATAAAAAAATCTTTGGATTGTTTGAAAGTGTTAAGTTGTTTTTAGACATTTATTTCTAACTAGTTGGACATTCTGATCCCTTGTCCAGCCATATTGAAGGGTACCCTATTTTTTATTATTACCTTGTTTCTTTTATTGATTCACTATTCTACCTATAATTGAGATTTCAGAATTTTTTGCAACTCTCTTATTCTTCGACACTACCACTTAACAAGAAAGACTGGAAACCTCCCCTTCATAAAGGAGTTCAATTTTCTCACCATAAAATGATCAATACTGTCTAAACAATTATTTCAAATGAAATTAAATATGACATGCAAATTTTCAAATGAAATATGACATCCATAAATAGGTACATATTTTGTGACATTTTAATTTTTTTAGAAGAGATTAAATACCATAATGGTTTCACAATACAAAATTATAAAACCCTAAATGGGCCAACTCAAACAAAATGTTACATTACCTGTTGTATTCACAGTAGCTACATGGGTCTTTAATATGCACTTGTTGCTATATCTAAAAAATTAACCAGAATTTCTTTAAAATTAAAATAAGACTAGATGACAAAATATCTCAGTGGTGGTCACCAAATCATAGCAGTACTCTGCAAACTTATCAATTTAGCTGACAAACTCTAAAAGTATGGGAAACTGAAAATAACAAAAATATTTAAAATAACAGGACATGAAAGAAGAGAATCCCTTGTAATGGTAAAGAAAAGGTAGAAACCCCTGAAACATCAGAGAGCAGCCATGAGGAGGGAGATTTTTTTTTTCTTTTTGCAACATGAAGCCTGGCATCTCACAAATAACGTATGTTCCATATTATGTGGAGTTGCTATGGTAACAACCTTTATTTTCTGAAACAGTACACAGATGTGTACAACATACTAACTTGTTGGTTATAAATTACAGCTTTTCCCATAGTTCAGTAACTTAAGAATTCTACATTTTCGAAATCTCCGAAGTTCTGTTGTTATTAAATTTCTTTATGAGATAATTCTCCTTTTATGAGATAATTTTTATGAGATAATTTTATGAGATAATTTTCCTTGTACTTTCAAAATGAGAGTGTTCCCAAACAGGCCAAGAGAACGGAGGCAAGAGAAAACAGGGCATATCAGAAAGTAGCAGCAGACTGAGTACAGTTTTCTACAAAGAGTCTGGATGAAACCCACTGAAAGGAGGAGAAAATTATTTGAATTAATTAGGCGTCAGGTACAACAGCAATGAGAAATAAGTCACTAGTAAAATGATGTTATAAATAAAGTTATGAACTGATTTCTTATTATAAGGTGCCATATTTGCAGTTTTAAAATAAATGAAGATTATTTCTTAGAAATGTAACAAGCATTAATATAATTTTACAAGCTACAATGGTGGGAGTGAATTCACCTGGTTACTTGACTTCAAATGAAGTTTTCTGAATCTCGAAAAGGCCTGAGTCTGGGAGAAATTTTATATTGCTATATTTAACAAGGAATTAGCATCCCTTTGTCAGGTTACAAAACAAAAGACATACTTACTGATTGGAATTTTTTCTCTTTAAATTTTAACCTTAGGGCTTCCCTGGTGGCGCAGTGGTTGAGAGTCCGCCTGCCGATGCAGGGGACACGGGTTCGTGCCCCGATCCCGGAAGATCCCACATGCCGCGGAGCGGCTGGGCCTGCGAGCCATGGCCGCAGAGCCTGTGTGTCCGGAGCCTGTGCTCCGCAACGGGAGAGGCCACAGCAGTGAGAGGCCCGCGTACAGCAAAAAAAAAAATAAATAAATAAATTTTAACCTTAATCAACAAATATTTATCAAGTGCCTTCCACGTGCAAGGAGCTGACTGTCCATACTTAGGTGCGTATAGGTATGTACCTACACAGAAATCATAGAAAAACTGAGTTCTGTAGATGATTTTTTTTCTACTCTGAAAGCTTATGTAATGTTTTCTACATGCGGGATCTATTTTCTTTGAATAGACAGTTCAGTTTGCAGATTCTTAAACCTTATCAAAAAGAGTCATCTCTGCAGCATTTATCAGGCTAAAGTTTATTACCTGAGAAACACGTTTGAAAACAAGGTTATATGTTCAGCGTTTACAGTTAAAAATCCATATATCTAAAATAAGAAAAATATTTCTAATTATAAGAAAAGATGTAAGCACCCTTATATAAAAGGTAACAAAGCACCCTTAATTTAGAAAGTCCAGAAATTAGTCTGCTAAAGGATTTTCCTAACAAACATAAAATACTTGGAAATGCTATTTCAAGTCACGATAGCATTACGTTCAAATGCAAAATTGTCTTATAGCAGCAAAGACAGAATGAGAAACAACTGAACACCATGCAGATAAGAACAAATCATTTTGCACCATTAAGTGGTTGTTAAAATTTTTTCTAACGCTTTCCACACACACTCTTCTGTATCTTCCCAAGGTATATTAAAAACAGGAAGATGACTAATCCATTCCAATTCTTACGTTATCAGAGAGAGTTATCACCTAATGGGGCCTCAGAGGCTAGAACTCAGAACCAGTAGAAAAAGAGTACTTCACTGCTAGTTGCATTTTTAAAGTATTACTTAAATTACATTTAAGTCATCTGATAACTATGAACTTTCCTCTCTCTTATATTTATATTGCATATTTATTGAATTGCACAGTATGCTTTTACAATAAAGTGCTTTTTACGTTGCCGTCTTTGTTCATCCAAAATAAAATTGACAGTTATCCTTTTATAAGCTATTCCGAGAACATTTTCTCTTCTTTGAAGCTGATTGATGCACTACTTTAAATGTTCCTACAAATATCTTTTCAATTCAAGTTTTTGCATAATGTAATAAGAAGATAAAAGAATTCCATACTTCAACAAGAGACATTACAATGCAAGTAGAGACATTATCAAGAGCATTAACATGCTCCTAATAGCAATAAAACCTTTTAACTGTCTGATGTAGAACATGCTCCCACCAAACCACCACATATTATGGTAATTGGCTCCAATTTCTGACTCTTACATTGTAAAGTTACAAAGAGTTAGGTAGAACTAAAAAACAAATCTAGAATACTCATCTTGTTAGCGTTCCCATTATCAAATGTTTGCTTTCTACCTCGAAAGAGGACTGGTCTGGTCTGTTGCACGGCTCTTCCCTGCACTATCATATTTTTGCATCCTGTCTCATTTTATTCCTACTGACTGATATGAATATATATTTTTTCCCAAATAACCCTTTTCTAACGCCAAAACATCAACAGTAACACAAATAGCATTTTCCTCAGAATTTCAGTGTAACAAATGTGTTCTCCGTGCATGCCTGTGTCACATCTCATTCACTTTATGTGTTCTCTCGTCACAGGAGATACAATGGGGAAAATATTCCATGAGGACGCTTTGATTTTTCTTTACAACACACTACTAAATTACGTGAGTAGCCTGTCCATCCTGGCTGAAAATATTATTTCAAACTAAAGTTGAGCCCAGATTCTGTTATATTAAATAGCAAAGAAACAATAGTTCTTGGTTTTATTCCTCTTAGACGGGGAGCAGGGCAATAGGGAATTGACACAAGTTGGTCCTTAGTGATTAACCTGCAGTTTATGGTTGTGTTTCCAGGTGACGTGCCCATCATGCAGGAATCTTCTCGGAGGCTGTCGAGAGCAGCCTGTCTGCTTTGAGAAGTGCAGATCTATCAGGATCCAGAATCGGGCTCTGAAAAAGCTGTCATTTCATGTCTCTAAAACAGCCTCTGATTTAATGTACAAGATGTCAAGAAGTAAAGGACAATAAAATAAAAGCCAAAAAGGAGAACTATTTCAATTAAGAAGCATTTCTATAAAAATTCTTGGAAATCAAGTAAAATAAAAGCTGTCAGAATCAATCTGTGTTTAAAGGTTGATTTTTGTGGTGCTTAAATGCAACTTGCAAGGCAGGAAAAAAATACAGATTATTAACAGAACAATTGAACCTTAAAAATTCCTTTCTCACTAGATAGACATTTGGTTATTAAATGTTCCTAATGGATCTAGGAAAAGCACTTATATGGTGGATGCTGGGATTTGGAGAGAGAAGGCAAGAAACACATTCAAATACATTTAAAAAAAAGTCACAAATGTAAGCTCCAGTCCTATAAGGAGTTTCATGCATTTCCAAGAATTTAATATTTTGATTGTCATTAATTAAAAGCTTATATAAGACTCTAGGAATTTACCTTTTATCGCCATGGTTTTCCAATGGTGTTTGAATGTCCTTTCCAGAGAAAGATAAATATTTCTTCAAGAACTGCCCTATCACCCCAGTAATCAAATATCTTAAAGGTGAATTGAGAAAAAAAATTGTTATGAAATTTGAGGCAACCTTTAATCTAAGAGTATAATAATATTAAATAAAGATATAAGCATCGCCAAAAATAAATAAAATTCTTCCCAACATGACTTCTTATTATGGAAGACATAACTTTCATTTCCATTTGTTTAAAAAAGATGCTGTTTAAGAAACATGCATCATAACTTCATCTTACTCCTATCCTTAGAATTTTTATGATGGTGTGCTTTTTATTCCACATTTTCTATTAAGAGGGATATTGGACAAGGAAAGAAGAGATTTATTCACTTGCTGTCCCCATCTGAATTGTATATTTCAGGGATATGCCCCTTTCAATGGTCCATTTCTGGTTCCTTTATATAAAAATGAAATTCACTTTCTCTGACGGGAATACTTTAAAGAAGAAAATTCACTCCTCATCATCAAATTGAGAAGTTTTCTTAAAGTAAGTCTTCCACACGCAATAAGAGAAACAGCCTAAGTACTGCCTCCAATCAAAAGAAGAAAAATTACAAAATCAGCTCACTCATGATTTCCTTAATATACTTAAAAGAGAGAAAATCCCACTGATGCCTCTAAAAATAAAAATGAAGGAAAGGGCAACTTTATTGATTCCCTACAAACCAATGTACATGTAGCTTATTGATAACACTAAACCTTTAGTGATTTTCAACTGAAAGTCTGCCTCTGAATGAAGGTTTAAATCATCATATTAATATAGTAGGGGGGAAATTATCACAGGACACACTGGAAATTAATTAAAAACCCTGCACTCAGTTTGTTTGTGAGAGAAGATAAATATCACTCATGGGAAAAGATGCCTGACAACCGCCATAGTTTTCAGATCCAAAATTAGACCCTGACAGCTATGTCTTTGTATGACTCTCCTTGGGGTATGATATGCAGAGATTTAGAATATGAAGATTTCTGAGAGAAGTATTTATTACTGACACTTCCGAAACATTCCATGTGTGGCATCAGCAAAGCATGCTCCACCTCAGACAGAAATGTCAGGTTTTCTTCCAAGCCTTCTTTTTTTTTTCATATTCCTCTTCCCCCATTCCCATCCCTCCCTCCCCATCCACTACCACCCCCCTTCTCCTCCAAAATATGGGTTTTTTTAGAAGTTCAACAGCAGCCCCTGGTGGAGCTCAGCAGTTGTTTCAGCCTGAGCACAGTTGTTAAAGAAACTCCATCCATTCTGTCAATAAAAAGAAAAGTATATCCATGTGTATATTACCACATCTGCATGCTGTTCCCACGGGTCAGAGATCAGAAAAGACCCTGAATGTACAAATGCTGTGTTTTATGATGGTAATTTAGGCCAATTTCAGTAGCTGGAGTTTTGAAAAATATATATATGTCACAAACAATAAACATCTGTCTCAAATGTCACATTCATTTTATGCAAGAAGACCAATAATTAACTGCTCGTGAATAATGCTTACCACAGAGTGCGTGCGTGAAACGAAGAGGCTCCGCACATGCAAGCCGGCGATCACCATTTTGTTTGGCTCCTGTTGTGACATATTCAGCCTTGTCACTTAGCAAAATGAGCTATATAAAGTGACAATTGTATGCAAAGGAAGGAGTTCTCTTGGTAGGAGCTCATAAAGCCACTGTCTGGCCCCATCAAAATGCAAGCTGGACTTAACAAGAAAACCCAGAAAATGCCCTTCAGAGAGACCACAATATTCCTTTTCCTGCTTAGTTGGCAGCCACAGATTATCACTTGCGGGCCAAGGGGAGCCAAGTGGCTCCTTGCATAGGCAGGGTAAGTCTTTGCTTCACAAAGGTACCTGATAGAGGGGCTCAAATCCGGCTCCCCCGGGCTTCCCTGGTGGCGCAGTGGTTGAGAATCTGCCTGCTAATGCAGGGGACACGGGTTCGAGCCCTGGGCTGGGAGGATCCCACATGCCGCGGAGCAACTAGGCCCGTGAGCCACAACTACTGAGCCTGCGCGTCTGGAGCCTGTGCTCCGCAACGGGAGAGGCCGCAATAGTGAGAGGCCCGCGCACTGCGATGAAGAGTGGCCCCCGCTTGCCACAACTAGAGAAAGCCCTCGCACAGAAACGAAGACCCAACACAGCAAAAATAAATTAATTAATTAATAAACTCCTACCCCAACATCTAAAAAAAAAAAAAAAAAAATCCGGCTCCCCTTCCTGTGGGGCCCTCTGCCTAGAACACTGTCACCTTTTCTTAGCACAAAGGCATGGCTCTGTTGCTAAAGCCCTGTGCCTTTGGGGCTGCATCACTGCAGAGAGGTTGCTTTTTCCTAATTCACACAAAGATGCCGTAACGGCTCCAGGTGGCCCTGGTGCTAGGCAAGCAGAGGGAGAACGATATCCTGAAGAAGTTTGCATTCCTGGCTGAGATTCTCAAGTGTGCCAGGGCTGGGGGACCTGGTGAGCATTCACCCTCCACGAGGCTCATGTTAGGACAAAGGAACAATTGGAAATTAACTCAAAAAACCCAAAAGTTTACTTGAGTAAATTTAGTCAACATCTGTCACTTGTGTATTTTGACTTTTCTTAAATGATGCAGTTTATTAAAAGGAAAAGCAAATAGTATTATTAAAGCTTAAAATAGCTCTATGATAAATACTGGAATAGATAAATATGAATTTATATGAAAAAGTGGTTTTTAAATATTGAAAGTATTGTACTTCACAGTAGCCTGTCACTTGTCCCTGAGGTCACTTGGATCTCTGGGCTGATCTCAGGTGAAACTGAATGAGTGAGCTAATGTGTTAAGACCGTAGATCATCCCATGTAGGTCACTTGATGACTACCTAATGGACTCCAAGCACTGTATTTGACACTGGGGAATAAGAGGTATAAGAAGAAATAATACTTGGTCTCCAATGAGTTACAATCTAGTGAAGGAGATAGATCTACCTAGATAATTTTAACATATTGTGGTAGCAGCATGCAGAGTCCTAAAAGACACAGTGGGGCACTTAGCTGGCTTTCCATAGGAGTGACCCTTGCATGAAATCTTACAGAAATATCAGAAATTAGCTACAGAAAAGAGGGTTAGAGGGCAATGTTGGAGGAGAAGCACTGACCCAAGGGTGAAAGTGTAAAACTCTGAGGTGTATTCAAAGAACTACGGGCAGCTTGATATTTCCAGAGCATAAAGTACAAGGTGGTGAATGACAGAGTAGAGGCTGGAGAGGAGGGTGGGTAAGGACAGCCATGGAGAGCCTTGTCTGCCCTCCTAAGGAGATTGGAATAGTCCTATAGGCCATGGGGAACAATGAAAAGACTTATTTAAGGACTGACATAGCTGGGGGAAGAATGAGACTGGTCAGGGATTTGTTCTGATTGTCCAAGAGAAAGAGGATAAAGACCTGAATCCTGGTGGTGGAAATGGGGTTGAAGAGGAAAGGGTCAGAAATAGTCAGAGGCACCAACAGAGAGCAATTAGTGACATTGGATATGGGCAGTCAGGGGGAGGCTTGCATCACTCCCAGGGCTCAGGTGTAGGAGACAATGTAGACTGAGGCCACCAAGTGAGTCACAGACACCGGGGCCAGGATAAGTTTGAGGGTCGAAGACGACACGCTAAAGAAGTACTTCTCAAAATATGTCCTCAAATACCCTCCACTGGCCTCCAGATGCTATTTGTAACACTGATTATTAACACCGCCCACAAATGTCCCAGCTGGAGAGGACAGGTCGTTAAGCCCAATCGCTTTCAAACTGTGTGTGGTGGGGGTCTTGGTGGGATGGGGGGCAGAGCAGGCAGGGCTCCAGGCTACCATCCCTGATTCAACCCAAGAGGGTCTGCTTTTACCTACTGTGTATATTAGAATTCTTCAGAAGACGTAATTTGAAAAAAAACCACAGGTTGAAAACCACAGACAACCTCTTCCTTTTACAGAGAGGAAAATGAAGCCCACGGAGGTGAAATAACTTGTCTACAGACACACGTCTGTAGCAGAGGCTGAGCTAATCTATGACACTTAGTTCAAGTCCACATGTTCTCTACACTGTGGTTTCCTACACAAGTATTTGTCTACTTTTTGCTGTGCTTTACAGAGTTAGCATCACAAACCTAATCCCCAGCACGCAGTTATCAGTTTCTTCAGTTTTATTCTGTCAGTAAATATTTATTGACCATCTTCCGCATGCCAAGACTTCTTTTACTGAGATCACCTGTGCATTTTTATTGGATCCCCAGTTATAGCTTTTGATTCTTTAGTAGAGTTCTAATGGTGTCCCCAATTGGTATTCGACTGTGACTGGATGTCTTATGACCCAAGAAGTAGATAGGTATACTAGGGTTTATTTTAGTCCCAAGTAAACAATATTATCAGAGGCATGAGTTTCCTAATTTACTGGAGGTTATACTTAATTTACATTTTTAATCTAATTTTTAAAAATCCACTTTTTAAAATCCATGAAGCTCCTAAAGTACAGTAAGGTGCTAGTCATAATTTTTAAAGAATTAGTTTTCAGATGTACACTAATTTTTCCATACACATTCCAGTGCTCACTGGAAATAATTATGCAAAAAACTCACTGATATATGAAATAATTACGGGATAGATTGCTTTCAAAAAGTGAGAATTCAAGCCAATAAACTCAATAACCCCTCCTCCCTGTCATACTAACTTGGGACCAATAGGGTAATTCATAAAATAAGGAAAAGCAAATCTTTGTTTAACCTAGAGGAATAAATAAATAGAGGCAAATGTTAGCTGAGGGGTTACGGCAGCCTACTGTTCCCTTTCTCAAAGATCATCCCATCTTAAAAAATTTGTCCCAGGCCACCTAGAAGAGAGCAGTGGGCAGCCCCTTTGTCAAGTGTGTGAGTCCAGGTGGGGAACAGGAACCAGCTGGGGAACGCCCTCCAGCTCAAGGGCTCTCAGAGATGAGATGCACACAGGCCTTTCCAGAAACATTATGTAAGATCCTGGAGGCAGAAAGGAAACCATTGCTCTGTCTTTCCTGTTGGGGAATCTATTCTTCACGTTATTAAACTCCTTATAATAAGAGAACAGGGAATCAGTCTTCCTTCAACTGCCCCTTTATACTTCACCACCTAACCCAAATCGATCTCTCATTTGCTTTCTCTACTCCTTCCATTTGCAGATAATTTTAAAATCAGAAACTCTGTATACACCAACATACACAAAACCCAGTTAGTGAAGGTGGGTTGCAAGCAACAGAAAAGGGTAAAGAAAGGAGAAAATCCAAGATTATAGCTCAAAAAGATTTCAAGGCTCACCTGTTACAACCCCATTTCTTTCCAGGTGAAAAATCCAAGTCAAGAGACTTCTCTAAGATTATGCCACGTGACTGTTCCCATATAGTGGTATTACTGGGTATAGGACAAACAAAAAAGTTTTAAGGATCAAAACAAAAGCCTAATTGGCTCTACAGGCACCTATTATACCAGCCTCCTTCATGTTGCAAAGTACGCTAGTGGGTGTACACACTGAATCCAGACAGAGCAAACATTTGGTTATAGCTTATCCCCTTTGACCTCCCACTTCTCATTTGCACAAGTAAATCCAGAGTTAATGGTCTTCTGAGATAATCGTGTTTATGGTATTTTGGTCTAGTGTCCTAAAACGTCTCCCTTCATAGCAATTGCTTTCATTCACTCAACAAAAGTTATTGGAAGCTCACTGTGCACCAGCCCTAGATAGTACTAAGAAAGAGCATTCTTTTGCTCTCTTGCTTATCTGCTCACCACTTTGTCACTGTGCAGTCATGATGCAGGAACCATATTTCTTTCCCAAATCCAATAAATTCGTCTATCAGCTTTTTCATACAAAGAGGTTTAAAATGGTTTAAATATCCCTTTAAGCCCATTCTCTCTGGTAAATTAACAATACTGGTTTAGTACCCCTCTATGTTCCTCTATGTTGGGGTGTTCTAGCTTCTTTCTTTCTGTGAATTCCTCTGACTGCCCTCTGGACTGGCCCTGTCTGAATGGCATGACATTGAGTTCCAAATTAATGGAATTCCACATAGCACATGAAGGCTCACTGGGAACATTTAACAAAATGAAGTGTCTTGATGAGCTCTTCAGATTCCTCAGAGTCCAATGACTGAAGATGTTCTGGAATGGAGAAATGAATGTGGCTTAGAAACACAAGGTAGATGTTAATATGACTATGAAAATTAGCATAGGCCCACATACCTAGGATTGAAAGAGATTAAGCTGGGCCTAAAACATAGCTGGTCCCTTTATGAGAAAGCAAACTGTTGAATAAAAAATGGAAAATGTGAACAAGCTTTAAAAGGTAATACTTCCAGTGGTTAAGATATGGCTCATCTAAATAGTCAATAAGTATTAGCTGTTATTACTATTTCTCTTCTGAACATTTCAACTTACAGCTTATTAGTGTGATTAAAAATATTATACAATGCCTCTAATAAGTCTGTAAAAATTTGCTTTAATTACCATGTTAGATATAATTTTACTTTTAGAAATAATAATGCATTTATGTTAAAAAAGTTGTTTTAAATCTATTCTTGCCTCCCCTGCTTCTCAGACCTTATATTAAATTTAGTTAGGATAGGGTCAAAAACCAAAGCAAACATCCTGTTAGCTAGTTGCATTCTACTGACACTAGGAAAGTTCTACTGTTATGAGAAGTCAACTACAAGTCGATCAGCCTAAAGATTGTGTGAAACAATCCATCTTTTTCAAAATCATCAGAATGCTCTGGAATACCTGAGAAGTATTTCTCTAAGAAATATAAATCAGTATATTTAATCACACATTCAATGAACATTAATTTTGCACAAAATATCATGCATGTTGCTCTGAGAGAAGTTAGGAAGTACCATGCGGGTCCCTGTCTTCATGGAGCTTGCTGTCATAAAGAGTTCACTTCTTCAGAAGGTTTTGATTACACACTTCTTCCAGACTATTCTGAACAAAGATGAGGAGAGCCAATTTTTTTTTCTAAACTGTAAGAAACCTTTGGTTGAATCACTGTCGTATACCGTAGCTTAAAGAATATATTTTCCTTTGTGCATTTTGATATTTGAGAATAATGAATTCAAAAATTATTGGGAAAAGTAGGTCTGTAATTGACCACCTAGGGAAACTATGCAAAATCCCTTCAAAATTCCCACCCGGAGTAGAAGAGAAGTGGATTCAGATACAGCACTCTGAAACCTTCCCAAGCTTTCTCCACTGGAATTCTAATTAGTAAGATCCCTTTAAGCAATTTTAAAGTTGCTTAATTTAAATATAGGAAGTGCTTCCTTGGGCTCTATAATAACTTTGGCAGAGCTGATCCTATTTCCTGAGATTAAACAGAAGAAAATTCTTTCCTCAGGAAATTGAACCACACACAATAAGATCATTCATTAGAATGTTCATATAAATTCAAAATATGCCACAGGAAGAGTGTCTTCTTCATAAAAAGTAACACCCTAGAAATGCTAAGGAGAGCCATGACTGGTTTTTAGTCTTGAGTTTTGGCCTTTGTGTGTTACAGGTTCTCCAGGAAGAATTACTGAGGTGATAACTCATTTTGACAATGAAACCAAGAGCAGGATAACTTAAAAAAATGAAATCCTTTTTCCTAAATAAAAAATATCTTTCAGTATTATTTGCTTTGTCAAAGTTTTGATTCTATTCATGAAATAAAGCTGTACCTTCTGTAACCTAATTTACTCCACTTTGTACCACTTAAGATTCAGCAAAAGGAAAATCTCAGAAACTTTGTACCAAAACCTGCTACTCAAAAGTCCGACTGGTAAGGGGACTGGGGAGGCTATGCTTCTAAAACTTTTTTATTGTCCAAGAGCACAAAGAGGAACACTCTTCAGTTTCTTGCCACGCTTCTGTAAATTTACGTCACCTCACTAAATTTGAGAGCTAACTAGTGTTCTGACAGTGTTGTTGAGACTTGCATGTCAGACTTAGAAATGTCATTGTGAAGGCTTACTTGGATGGTGAGATTTGAGAAGCCTATTTCCCTGCTAAACACATGTATTATAGAGTGATGGATAACGGAGATTCAAAGGATTGCAGTGAGAGATAAAGGAGTTCACCTGTAACATCTATCGCATTGACAGCCGACTTTATTGAAGTTTCACCATATTAACTGCCTCTCTGGACTGACTTAGCTGGCTAGGTGATTATCAATTTATCGCCAGTCAAAACACAAATTGCAAAAAAAAAAAAAAAAAAAAACCACAGATTGCTTCAGGTACAGTGTCTGTGGCATAATCATGTACCTTGAATCCGATCAAACTGGAGTGACCCTACTAGGACGATTCTTGTAAGAGCAAGGCCGAAACATCAGTTAGGAACTTCTCTGATGAAATTGTGTCTAATTTGTGGTTTGATAGAACATTTTTCCTAGATCCTAGATCAAGAATGCACCACTCCAAAAGGAAATGAAGTCAAAGCCTGAGAGGTAGAATGGGGAGAATATTAGAGGCTATTCACTCCCTCTTCCTGAGCTTTGCTGACTCTAACCACCCCTGAAGTCCACTCCAGAGACAGCAAGTAAAAAACTGACCAGTTCTTGAAATAGACTTGCACCTTGAAACTTCACCTAGCACTGTGGGAACTGACTGAATTACATGTAGGAAATGATCTAAGCTAACCATAGACCAACACTGAGATACTTACATTACCTCTTTGACTGTTTTCAATATAGCAAGAGCTTTTAATTCTACCCTATTTTCTGATGCTGTCCTCTAACAAGGTCTAATCTTTCTCCACATATTGAGTTCTACCAGTAGCCACTCCAATTAATATTTGTTAAATGCAGTAACAGAAGGAGATGATTTTGGCCTTAGGCAAGAATTAATACCTACACTAGCAAACACTCAACAGACACTTTCTATGTGTTGGGTACTAGTTTAAGTACTTTTTATATATTAACTCATTTAATCTTCTTAACTATGCTGTGAGGAAAGTACTATTATTTTCCTTGTGCTATCAATGAGAAAATTGATGAACAGAAATATTATAAAACTTGCCCAAGATTATCCAGCCTGCAAGTTGAACCCAGGCAGATACGATAGAACCTTAATAACTCTGAAACCCAGACTTTTCAGTCATATACTGATTGGATTGAGTTGTTCTGTTCCTATTCTAGCTGCCTACCATTTTATAAAATGTATTTTCCTCTAGAGAAAAATGGCGTTATCCAGAGCCTCTACAATTTTTCATGCAAAATGTCTGGCATTCAATAAAAAAATTACCAGATATACCAAGAAATCAGATCAAAAAAAAAAAGAAAGTAAAAATAGGCCATAGATGATCCAGAAACATGGATTAATATGTTTTTAAAAAATAGATGAAAAGGGTTTCCCTGGTGGCGCAGTGGTTGACAGTCCGCCTGATGATGCAAGGGACACGGGTCCGTGCCCTGGTCCAGGAGGATCCCACATGCTGTGGAGCGGCTGGGCCTGTGAGCCATGGCTGCTGAGCCTGCGCATCTGGAGCCTGTGCTCCACAATGGGAGAGGCCACAGCAGTGAGAGGACCGCATACCGCAAAAAAAAAATAAAATAAAAAAGATGAAAAGATACCCTTACCAGAGAAATAGAATCCATAAGAAGAGAATCAAGTGGAAATTCTAAAACTGAAAAATACAGTAATTAAAACTAAGTACTCAACAGATGAGCTTACTAGCAGATTAAACACAAATAAGAACAGGATTAGTACTGTAAGATACTAAATACTAGTATTCTCTGTTGGCAGAGAATATTCAGACCAAAGGACCAAAAAAAAAAAAAAAAAAAAAAAAAGGAAATATAGAAAAAAGTGAAAGAGACACATGGGAGATGGCAAAGTTCTAAGTGTAACGGGAGCTCCAGAAGTACAGAAATAGATTAGAGGAGAAATGGAGGCAAAAGCATTGTTCGAATAGGTAATGTCTGAGAAATTTCCAAAACAGATGAACAATATAAAATCCCAAGAAGGATACAGACATTACTAGTCTCATCATAGTAAAACTGCCAAATGACAAAGAATAAGCCATAAGAACAGCCAGACAAAAAAGCATAGTACCTTCAAAGAAACTACAACAATGATAACTAAGTTCTCAACAGAAACAATAGAAGCCAGAAGAAAACAGAATGATATCTTGAAGTGCTGGAAGAAATTATTAACGACTTAGAAGTCTATACACAATGAAAATATCCTTCAAACATAAAGGCATCAAAAAAAGTTTGTTGTCAGCAGATCCCTATTAAAAGAAATGCTGAAGGAGTTTAGACAAGAGGAAAATTATCCCAGATGGAAAGACAGAAATGCAGGAAAGAATGAAAAGCAACAGGAGTTAAATATATAAATGACAATAATAACATGTGGTGAAGATTACATACATATAAAATTAAAATAAATGTATGACAGCAGTAAATCAAACAGCAGAAAGGGATAAATGGATTTAATGTGTTCTTAAATCCTAGCATTGTCTGGGAAGTGGTAAAACTATAATTTACACTAGACTTTATTAGGTTAAGACTGTTGTTATATCCAGTAAATATAATTCCAAATATATCAGTAATTATATTAAATGTACATGGACTAAATACTTCGAATGAAAGACAAAGTTTGTCCAACTAGATGAAAAAATAAAAATTTAATTATATGTTGCCTAAATAAGGACATCTTAAATATAAGGATACAGAAAGGTTGACAGTAAAAGAATGGAGATATATCATGTAAATACCATGATTAAACATAAAAAAGGACATTTAAAACTGATGCTTAAAAGTTAATCTACTAGATATGGAGATGAAAACTGGTAAAACTAAACAATAATTTAGGGATGCTTATATTAATGAAAAAGTCTTTAAAAGCAAGGGTGAGTAACAAAAAATTCAGGATAGAAGTATGAGAGTGGACTAGGTAGCAACACAAATGAGGAGATTAAGGAGCTTCTGTATCTTTAAGTTGTACAGTGCTTGTTTTTCTATTATTTTTTTTATTATTGTTGAAGCTGAGTAATAGTATGGGCTTTATTATACTATTTTCTATACTTTTGTAGATGTTTGAAATTAAAAATAATTCAATTACAAAATAAATGACACAAGGAAAGATATATTGTTAAAACATGGTAACATGGACAAAAACAAAGCTTTAAAATACATAAAGCAAAATGGATAAAAATGCAAGGAGAAATTGACAAATTCATAATCAGGAGAACATTTTACAATTTATCAGCAATCGAAGGTCAAGTAGGACAGAAATAGTAAAGATACTGATGATCTAATTATACAATTAGCAAGCTAAACACTTATTCACACTCACACACATTCACATGTATTTGCACCTGACAGGCTACATATTCTTTTCAAACACTTGAACATCCCCCAAATTGGCCACATATTAGGTTACTCTATATGCTCAATTATTGTTTTTTGTTGACTCTTTTACAATTAGAACATATTTACGTGATACCTGTATTCAATACAATAAAAAATATGTTTAAAAAAATGAAAAGAAGCATTTATACTTTACTCAGTTGTGGCAGGCCTTTTAAACATATTATCTTGTTTCATCTCACACAAAACAAGGAGGCTGGTATGAAAGAAGGAGGGAGGTTCAGCCACTGGCCTCAGGACACTGAGATGATGAGTGGCAGTCAGGATTTGCATTCAGTTCCACTGGATGCTAGAGCCTGGTCACGTGCCTTACTGCACTGCCTCACACAATGCCAATTCATATTTTCAGCATGGCACGGAATAACTCCGGGTTATTGGAGATGATCCAGCCAATATGAATGACCGGTTCTTGCTGAATGACCACCTCCCACTCATCATGGGTATTACACTTGTAATAGATGATGTTCTTAATCACTCTTGGAGACAAAGGATTAGCGATAACCTCTTCTTCATGTCCAAAGGCACCCAGAGTTACCTGTTGGCCCTGCACTAAAGCATTAGTAATGGATGGGGCCAGGCTGTCCACTAGTTTACTTAAAAGGCTTGCTGTATGGCACGCCACCAACCGACATTTTTGGCTGCCAGCTCTTCTATAGACTCTCTCAATGTGATCAGAAACAGTACCTTCCTTTGTGAGAAAGTTGGGTCCTTCTCTTTTGAGCAGTATACCCAGCAGGATGGCTTGGCTAGCCAGACAACTACAGTCATTCAGTTTTTGAAGAATTTCATGGGTGGGTTTGTTTTTCCATTCAGTAATGGTAACATCTGGCTGCTGTTCTTGTTCAGGAGCATTGGAGGTGCTGCTTTGTCGTTTGACTTTTGAATGTTTGGGAACTTCTAGTTCCTCAAAACTCTTAAATTCTGGAAGCTCTTCTGTGTCACTGATTCATAAGAAGTTGTTCTACCATAGCTCCAGATATTAGTGTCTGTAGACGATCAACGTGAACTTTGACTCCTCCAACCGCTCCTTTCTTAAAAGCTGCCAGCACATCTAATACAGGATTGAATCGGCTACCTCTTATACTGTCTTCCTGGATGAGAACAAGGAAAAGTGGATGTCCATGCATTTTCCAGTATTGCTTAATAAACTGTAGTGCATTCTTTATGTCATCTATCAGCAGTAAAACACCTTGAGACATTTAGAAATCACTTAGGTCAAAGATGATAGGGTAACAAACCACAGTCTTTCCTAGAATGCAATAAATCTTTGATGTATGAAGGTAGCCAATGGGCCTATCTGGCCTTCCGCAGAGTCCTAATTTTTCATTGTCCCCCAGATGGAAATAAGCTTTCACAAGCTCCTGTTGGGCCCAGATCTGAATGGGTTCTACCTGTTGGGGAGTTTGAGTCTGAATACCATATGTGTTGAGAGAAATCTTGAAGGCATTGGCTTTCTGCTATAAGCGCTACATAAACAACCAAATCATTTTCCAGTGGGCCCTGACTGGAAAACCTCATGCTCACATTACATTGATTCTGTAGTGGGACATAACGCTGAACAGGACCCATGTCTTTAGGACTAATTAATTCATCAGCTAGGAGTTTCATGATGACATAAAGGGCTTGTCCCCAAAGTAATAGTTTTCCATCATGGCCACAGTTACTAGGAAATCGCTTCTGACTACCAGGGTTTCTTTTTTCATATTCTACAAAATCAGCTGGAACATAGTAGTACTTTGGTATGACAGGATAACCTTCTGTGGTCTGATGAAGTACTGGAGTCAGAAGATCCTGATATTCTTTTACTTGCTTGGGATTGCCTCTAAAAACACCATCAATCATCATGTAAAGGAAAAATATGGGAAATTCACATTCAATGCCATCAAAGAGCTTAATTTCAGCTGGTCTGCAGTAGTGTCTATTAGGATCTTCCAATGATGTTCTATACCCATCTCTCAAGAAACGCTTAAATCCATATTTTCCTTTTAACTTTCTAACCACTTTATCGAGTGTCTGGCTAAACAGAACCTCATCATCCAAGGCAAATGTAGGATAACTGATGCAGGGAAGCAGGGCAATATCTGTGTTATGAGATCTTGATTCCCTGGGTAACAGTGGGCACAAAGTTTGCCAGTTGAGATTGTGGGCATCAAGATCCACAAATATAACCAACCAAGAACAGCCCTGGTTGCCAAAGAGGTTGAATCCATTAATTGCTTCTACAGCTGTTTTTGCTAAGCCAACAGAGCTCGAATGCAGCTCTGTGCGGCCATTATTATACTTGCTTCCTCTTTCCCAGACACCAAAGTCAGGCACACAGTAAACTCTTTCCACACAAAATACAAGGTTCTGAATAAAGGAGACCTCATCAGTGTTACAGATAATCTGGAGTCTGAGGAAATCATTTCCACAAGGTAAAGGAGATAGAGTGATGCTGCATTTATCTGAAGATGAACATAATCCTCATAGGAGAGAATCTCATCCCTGTATGTACATTGAAAACAGAGTGAAGACGTTGTCGGGCATGGATCCTGCTTAAACTGCTGGACCTCATCAGCCTGACGCATATAGCAGTAGACAATTCCTCTCATATATTTTATAGCCGAGTGCTCCAGCTCATGGGTCCTTCCCTTGTCATCATCAATGAGAGTGTATACAAGAGCCAAAGCCCAGGGCGCAGCAGTGCAGTATACACTGTCATGGATCTTGGCCTCCTGATCATCACCACATGTTTTTGTGGGAAAGAGACCTGTGGTTGGACTTCGATATAGCAGCAGTGTTGACTTGACAATTCTGTACTAGTGACCCAATTTATCCTACAGTTTCATTATCAGGTCTTGGAAGATTAATGCTTTTAAGAGGTTCATAAACTGAGCCAGACATTAAGAAAGCTGGTGGAGAAGAGACAACTGCAACAGGTGAGCTGGCCATTTCAAATTGTTGACTCTAATCATAAGCTTCACAGGCTAAACTATAGCAATTGGTCCGGGCTCTTCATTCCAAGCCCTTCCAGCTCACTTCAGCCATGCACCCTGCCATTGCACTCGGACCAACGCCTTGGTCTCCGCAGGGCCACCTGTCAGCTCCTCCTGGCCAGCTGCTATTATTCTTTAAACTGAACACATTTGTGATACATTATCTCTCGTTGGCATGTATGCTTTATGTTATAATAAAATCACTTTGTAAATAGTAAAAAAAAAAATAAGCCTCTTAGATTGACTCATCAACCAGAGGGCAGAGAGCAGAAGCAAGAAGAACTACAATCATGCAGCCTGTGGAACACACATCCACATTCACAGAAAGACAGACAAGATGAAAAGGCAGACAGCTAGGTACCAGATGAAGGAACAAGATAAAACCCAAGAAAAACAACTAAATGAAGTGGACATAGGCAAACTTCCAGAAAAAGAATTCAGAATAATGATAGTGAAGATGATCCAGGACCTTGGGGAAAAAAAGGAGACAAAGATCGAGAAGATGCAAGAAACATTTAACAAAGACCTAGAAGAATTAAAGAACAAACAAACAGAGATGAACGATAAAATAACTGAAATGTAAACTACACTAGAAGGAATAAATAGCAGAATAACTGAGGCAGGAGAACGGATAAGTGACCTGGAAGACAGAATGGTAGAATTCACTGCTGCAGAACAGAATAAAGAAAAAAGAATGAAAAGAAATGAAGAGAGCCTAGGAGACCTCTGGGACAACATTAAATGCAACAACATTCGCATTATAGGGGTCCAGAAGGAGAAGAGAGAGAGAAAGGACCCGAGAAATTATTTGAAGAGATTATAGTCGAAAACTTCCTTAACATGGGAAAGGAAATAGCCACCCAAGTCCAGGAAGCGCAGCGAGTCCCATAAAGGATAAACCCAAGGAGAAACATGCCAAGACACATACTAATCAAATTGGCAAAAATTAAGACAAAGAAAAATTATTGAAAGCAGAAAGGGAAAAGCGACAAATAACATACAAGGGAACTCCCATAAGGTTAACAGCTGATTTCTCAGCAGAAACTCTACAAGCCAGAAGGGAGTGGCATAACATACTTAAAGTGATGAAAGGGAAGAACCTACAACCAAGATTACTCTACCCAGCAAGGATCCCATTCAGATTCTATGGAGAACTCAAAAGCTTTACAGACAAGCAAAAGCTAAGAGAATTCAGCACCACCAAACCAGCTCTACAACAAATGCTAAAAGAACTTCTCTAAGTGGGAAATGCAAGATAAGAAAAGGACTTACAAAAACAAACCCAAAACAATTAAGAAAATGGCCATAGGAACATACATGTTGATAATTACTTTAAACGTGAATGGATTAAACGTTCCAACCAAAAGACACAGGCTTGTTGAATGGATACAAAAACAAGACCCATATATATGCTGTCTACAAAAGACCAACTTCATACCTAGGGACACATACAGACTGAACATGAGGGGTTGGAAAAAGATATTCCATGCAAATGGAAATCAAAAGAAAGCTGGAGTAGCAATACTCATATCACATAAAATAGACTTTAAAATAAAGAATGTTACAAGAGACAAGGAAGGACACTACATAATGATCAAGGGATCAATCCAAGAAGAAGATATAACAATTATAAATATATATGCACCCAACATAGGAGCACCTCAATACATAAGGCAACTGCTAACAGCTATAAAAGAGGAAATTGACAGTAACACAATAATAGTGGGGGACTTTAACACCTCACTTACAGCAATGGACAGATCATCCAAAATGAAAATAAATAAGGAAACAGAAGCTTTAAATGACACAAAAGACCAGAGATTTAATTGATATTTATAGGACATTCCATCCAAAAACAGCAGATTACACATTCCTCTCAAGTGCACACGGAACATTCTCCAGGATAGATCATATCTTGGGTCACAAATCAAGCCTCAGTAAATTTAAGAAAATTTAAATCATATCAAGCATCTTTTCTGACCATGACACTATGAGATTAGAAATGAATTACAGGGAAAAAAACACAAACACATGGAGGCTAAACAATATGCTACTAAATAACCAAGAGATCACTAAAGAAATCAAAGAGGAAATCAAAAAATAAGTAGAGACAAATGACAATGAAAACATGACGATCCAAAACCTATGGGATGCAGCAAAAGCAGTTCTAAGAGGGAAGCTTATAGCTACACAAGCCTACCTCAAGAAATAAGAAAAATCTCAAAAACAATCTCACCTTACACTTAAAGGAACTAGAGAAAGAAGAACAAACAAAAACCAAAGTTAGCAGAAGGAAAGAAATCATAAAGATCAGAGCAGAAATAAATGAAAGAGGAACAAAGAAAACAATAGCAAAGATCAATAAAACTAAAAGCTGGTTCTTTGAGAAGATAAACAAAATTGATAAACCATTAGCCAGACTCATCAAGAAAAAGAGGGAGAGGACTCAAATCAATAAAATTAGAAATGAAAAAGGAGAAGTTACAACACACACCGCAGAAATACAAAGCATCCTAAGAGACCACTACAAGCAACTCTATGCCAACAAAAATGACAACCGGGAAGAAATGGACAAATTCTTAGAAAGGTATAACCTTCCAAGACTGAGCCGGGAAGAAATAGAAAATATGAACAGACCAATCACAAGTAATGAAATTGAAACTGTGATTAAAAATCTTCCAACAAACAAAAGTCTAGGACCAGATGGTTTCACAGGTGAATTCTATCAAACATTTAGAGAAGCGCTAACACCCATCCTTCTCAAACTCTTCCAAAAAATTGCAGAGGAAGGAACACTCCCAAACTCATTCTATGAGGCCACCATCACTCTGATACCAAAACCAGACAAAGATACTACAAAAAAAGAAAATTACAGACCAATATCACTGATGAATATAGATGCAAAAAACCTCAACAAAATACTAGCAAACAGAATCCAAAAGCACATTAAAAGGATCATACACCATGATCAAGTGGGATTTATCCCAGGGATGCAAGGATTCTTCAATATACTCAAATCAATCAACGTGATACACTATATTAATAAATTGAAGAATAAAAACCATATGATCATCTCAATAGATGCAGAAAAAGCTTTCGACAAAATTCAACACCCATTTATGATAAAAACTCTCCAGAAAGTGGGCATAGAGGGAACCTACCTCAACATAATAAAGGCCATATACAACAAACCCACAGCAAACATCATTCTCAATGGTGAAAAACTGAAAGCATTTCCTCTAAGATCAGGAACATGACAAGAATGTCCACTCTCACCACTATTATTCAACATAGTTTTGGAAGTCCTAGCCACGGCAATCAGAGAAGAAAAACAAATAAAAGGAATCCAAATTGGAAAAGAAGAAGTAAAACTGTCATTGTTTGCAGATGACATGATACTATACATAGAGAATCCTAAAAATGCCACCAGAAAACTACTAGACCTAATCAGTGAATTTGGTAAAGTTGCAGGATACAAAATTAAAGCACAGAAATCTCTTGCATTCCTATACAGTAATGATGAGAAATCTGAAAGAGAAATTAAGGAAACACTCCCATTTACATTGCAACAAAAAGAATAAAATACCTAGGAATAAACCGACCTAGGGAGACAAAAGACCTGTATGCAGAAAACTATAAGACACTGATGAAAGTAATGAAAGATGATACCAACAGATGGAGAGATATACCATGTTCTTGGATTGGAAGAATCAACATTGTGAAAATGACTCTACTACCCAAAGCAATCTACAGATTTAATGCAATCCCTATCAAATTACCAATGGCATTTTTTATGGACCTAGAACAAAAAATCTTACAATTTGTATGGAGACACAAAAGACCCCAAATAGCCAAAGGAGTCTTGCAGGAAAAAAACGGAGCTGAAGGAATCAGACTCCCTGACTTCAGACTATACTACAAAACTACAGTAATCAAGACAATATGGCACTGGCACAAAAACAGAAACATAGATCAAGGAACAAGATAGAAAGCCCAGAGATAAACCCACGCACCTATGGTCAACTAATCTATGACAAAGGAGACAAGGATATACAACGGAGAAAAGAGAGTCTCTTCAATAAGTGGTGCTGGGAAAACTGGACAGCTACATGTAAAAGAATGAAATTAGAACACTCCCTAACACCATACACAAAAATAAACTCAAAATGGATTAGAGACCTAAATGTAAGACCAGACACTATAAAACTCTTAGAGAAAAACATAGGAAGAACATTCTTTCACATAAATCACAGCAAGATCTTTTTTGATCCACCTCCTAGAGTAATGGAAATAAAAACAAAAATAAACAAATGGGACCTAATGAAACTTCAAAGCTTTTGCACATCAAAGGAAACCATAAACAAGATGAAAAGACAGCCCTCAGAATGGGAGAAAATATTTGCAAATGAATCAATGGAAAAAGGATTAATCTCCAAAATATATAAACAGCTCATACAGCTCAATATTAAAAAAACAAACAACCCAATCCAAAAATGGGCAGAAGACCTAAATAGACATTTCTCCAAAGAAGACATACAGATGGCTAAGAAGCACATGAAAACCTGCTCCACATCACTAATTATTAGAGAAATGCAAACTAAAGCTACAATGAGGTATCACCTCACACCAGTTAGAATGGGCATCATCGGAAAATCTACAAACAATAAATGCTGGAGAGGCTGTGGAGAAAAGGGAACCGTTTTGCACTGTTGGTGGGAATGTAAATTGATATAGCCACTATGGAGAACAGCATGGAGGGTCCTTAAAAAGCTAAAAATAGAATTACCATATGACCCAGCAACCCCACTACTGGGCATATACCCAGAGAAAACCATAATTCAAAAAGACACATGCACCCCAATGTTCATTGCAGCAGTATTTACAATAGCCAGGTCATGGAAGCAACCTAAATGTCCATCAACAGACTAATGGAAAAAGAAGATGTGGTACATATATACAATGGAATATTACTCAGCCATAAAAAGGAACGAAATTGGGTCATTTGTTGAGATGTGGATACATCTAGAGACTGTCATACAGAGTGAAGTAAGTCAGAAAGAGAAAAACAAATATCGTATATTAACGCATGTATGTGGAACCTAGAAAAATGGTACAGATGAACCGGTTTGCAGGGCAGAAGTTGATACACAGATGTAGAGAACAAATGTATGGACACCAAGGGGGGAAGGGGGCGGGGGGTGGAGATGGTGGTGTGATGAATTGGGCAATTGGGATTGACATGTATACACTGATGTGTATAAAATTGATGACTAATAAGAACCTGCTGTATAAAAAAATAAATAAAATTAAATTAAAAAATTAAAAAATATAGTAAAAAGAATTTAATCTACCAGAAAGATATGACAATTTTAAATTCATATTCTCTCGTTAAGTAAAGCAAAAATTGACCTAATTAAAAGTAGAGTAAGTCCAAGATGATAGTAGGAGACTTTAATAAACTTTTCTCAATTACTCACTGAATAATCATACTAATAATGATATATTAATAAACTTGCCTTAATTGACATATATAAAATTCTTCCTCTAATGTATTAAAGGGACATAAGACATTTACCAAAGCTGACTATATGCTGGGCCATAAAACAAGTCCCCACGTTCCCCAAAATTTCAAAATATTGAAACCATTATTCTCTGACCCCAGTGGAATTAAGCTAGAAATCAGTAACAAAATAACTAGAACACCCACCAAATATTTGGAAATTGGTTAAAGAAGAAATCAAAATGGAAATTAGAAAATATTTTGAAATAAATAATAATGAAAATATGACCTATCAAAACTTGTGAATACAGGTTCAGCGGTGCTTAGTGGGAAAACTCAGCGACAGTGGTTACACTGAGAATGAGGGGAAATGACTGAGAAGCAGCACAGTAGAGGCCTCTTGGGGGCTGGTAATGTTTTAGGTCTTACTGGAGAAGGTGATTACTTGAGTCTTGTCCCTCTGTGAAAAATTCACCAAGCTGTACATTTATGATTTGGGCATTTTTCTACATGCCTGTTATATTGTAAAAAATTTTTACTTAAAAAATAAACAAATTATTCCTGGCTCCTCTTTTTCTCACACCTCACATCTAGATCATCAGCATTTCCTGTTGGCTTTAATTCAAAATTAATACAAAATCTGGCCATTTCTCACTACCTCCCAGCTGCTAATCTTGTGTAAACCAACAGCATCTCTTTCTTGATTTATTTCAGAGTTTTATGTCAGTCTTCCTGCTTCTGCCCTCGCTCCCTATAGTCTATCGTAAATTCAGTCACCACAGTGAACTGTTCAAGCTGAATCAGATCATGTTACTACTCCACAAAATTGTCCAACTGCCTTCTCATTTCATTCACAATAAAAGCCAAATAATTGTCATGACCTTCATCTCTGAATGATCTGGACTACCATCCCCTTACTTCATCTCCTACCCACCCCCACCCCACCCCTGATTCACTCTACTCCAGTCTTAACCGCCTCTTTACTCTTCACAGAACACACTAGGGACATTCCTGCCCCATGACATTTGTACTCGCTGTGTCCTCTGCTTGGATGTTTCTCCCCCTAGATTCACATAGCTCATTCACGCAGGTCTCTGCATAAAAATCACCTTCGTCCCTGACCATTATCATTGCAATTCCCTCCACCAACAACTTCCAATTCCTCTTCAGTCAATTCACCAAACATGAATCCAGTGTCAATATGAGCAGGTACTGGTCTAGTGCCAAGGGCAAATTAGTAAACAAAATAGGCATGATTCCTGCCTTCATGGGGCTTACATTCTAGCAGGAGGCGACAATAACAGATTGAATGAGGAGTGTAAGAGAAAGAGGAAGGATAACTTCCAGGGTTTTGATCCAAACAACTAGAAGAATGGAGTTGCCATCTGCTAGGATAAGAGAGACTGAACATACAGCAAGTTCAAAGAAGAAAAAAAATCAGTTCCGCGTTAGGCATTTTCTGCTTAATGTTCCTCCATAGCTCTTATCAACATTGACATACTATACATTGTACATATTTACTTGTTTATTATCTATGTTTACCCACTGGAATGTAACCTCCAAGAGGGCAAAGACTTGTTTATTTTGTTCACCACTATATCGCAGGTATCTAGAATCAATTTATCTGTTCCATAAGCATTTATGGAGTGCCTTCTAGATGACTGGAACTGTGCTAGGCTAGACCTTATGTTTTCTACCCGTAAGGAGCTTAGAGTATAATGGAATATATAGACAAATAAACAGTCTGCATACAATAACTCTAGGAATCCAGGACACCACGGGAGTGTGCAGGAGGGGTATCACACATAGACTCTGAAGGGGAATTCGAGAAGCTTCCTGAAAGAAGTGATATTGTAATATTGTAACCAAGAGTCAAGTTATCTACTTGAAAAGGAGAAGAGCATTTCAGGAAGATGGAACAGCGTGAGCCACGCTTGGAGGCCAGAGGGACCATGGACTACCCAGGAAGTTGCAAATTCACCTGGTATCTTAGCTGTACCCTAGAGAACATATCTGTGTAAGATGGGAATTGAAAGAGTTATGTCACCAAAAAACACACTTGGCTGAGCAATTACTCTACCAGAGATCCCAGCCAAGGCCAGCAAACGCAGGCACCTGCAGCCAGCAGCAAGAGCAGCGATGGCCACCATCCTCCCCACCCACCAGACAGCTGTGGTGGCAGCAACAGCAGAGGGTTCTGAGATTCACTACCCACCAATAGCACTTCGTCAGGCTTGACCATCAAGACCAAGGGCAAAATGGAGGTCAGTTCCTCTACAGTTCATCCTTGAAGGTAGTGTCTGTGTTCCCACTTCGCCTGCAGGCAGAAACAGGAAGACGGGACAAAGACTAATTTCATAAAAACAGGTAAACACTCCTGAGGAGTTTGAGGAGGGAAGAAATTGCATAGAAAAGACTGGAATTTCTGTTCACAGAATGGGAGGTTGGTGCCATTTGTAACTTTGTTTGAACCCACAGAAGACCGGGAGAATCTGGTGGCATTCAAGTTCTACAAGAGCATGCATTCTCAACAGGGGTGATCTTACCCCCAGGGAGGTGAAATTGGCTCTTGGGGTGAGAATATCTTAGATATTATAATGGTTTGTTGCCCTCCAAAGGCTGCAATACATAAACAGATGTACAGTCTATCTATGGTACTAAAAGTACACCAGAAGATGGGGAGTGGGCACGGGGAACAGCCAGGAGAGTTTTAAAAGTGTCTAAAAAGGCTACTTAGGAAGGTTGGAATTTTTTTTTTTTTTTTAAGGATAAGCACTGAACTAGAACGAAGCTCTACTTGAGAGATGGAGGTTTAAAAGATGTGTTCTTCTGGAATAAGAAAGGGTAGGGGGCAGGGATAGAAAGGAGCAAAAAGGAAAGCATTCTGGGTTGATGGAAACAGCATATGCACAGGCTTCGAGTAAAAGGAAAATGTGAGCAACACAAAATGCAATAGAGTGGCCGAGTAAGATAAGGTCCGTGCAGGCTTTATTGGATTTAGCAATTAGGAGGTCACTGATCATTTAACCTCTTTGCACTTCAGTTTCAATACTTGTTAAATTAAATTGAAAAATAATCTCCAAGGCAACTTACAGCTCTAAAGACTCTCTCACCTGGGCTGGGTCTCTTTACACACAGAGACACACACAAAACATATCCATACACTTCTACATACTCCCAACACACATGTTGATCTATTTCTATAATCTAATTTTCCTATCTCTCTGCAGCTATATTCGCCTTTGGAGATTAACAGTTCTCTTTGTTTAATTGTAACAATCCTTTTAAAAATCAGCTACAAGAGTGTACAGTTCCCTGATAAGCTGAGCTGCTGGACAATAAACTGGTCAATATCAGTTCCTATAAACATTCCTAATGCCTTGTGAATACCTTTTATAATGCAATAAACTCTTTAGGATGTGGATACCAGATTTTATTTCATGTGAAACAAAAAAAGAGATTTTAAAACCCAGATTCATTCAAATGGGGCAAAAAAACTATCTCCTTTTGAACTATCATTCGTTCATTAGACAGTTACTAAGTGCCTACTGTGTGTCAAACAGTACCATATGTGCTTGGGAAATTATCAGTGAATAAGACAAACAGTTCACAGCTTGCAGGAGTCTAGGGTAGAAAAGCAGGGGAGTAACTGAGAAATTGATAATGTTAGCACACCTCAGTCACTGCTAGCATCTGGCCATGTGGGTAACATGTTTGAACCTTAGACCTATTCCAGACAACAGAGTCTGAGGAATAGGAGAAGGATGGACTTAGCAGGGGGAAAGAGGGCAGCACAGACACAGTCACTCAAAAAGGGGGGTTTTCTTAACCGTTTGGGGGCCATAGACCCCTTCTCAGAATCATGTCTAAAATAAGATTATAAATGAAACCAATTATATTAAAACACAGTTATCAATTTTAAAATTTGTGATATAGTAATATATGTGTGCTTCTTTACTAACACAGTAAATAATCAGATGGAGTGGCTGTCGTAATAACGACTGGTAACTCTGAAGCAGTGGGGAGCATAAATGACATGTTGAGGTACTTACAACCTTATAATGTGTTATGAAAATACCTGTGGTTTCTATTGATGACAAAGTCACAGCTACTATTAATAATACTGTGGTCTGTTGCCTATGTTTATAATTGAACAGAATGTTAAATTTCAGTAGAGGTTAATGAAAGTACAGAATTTTTTTACTATCTAAATTCACAGACTCCCCTGAATTCCATCCAGAGACCCCTTGCAGACTGCAGCCCCCTGTTCTGGAACATAAAGCTAAATCAGGATTTCTGCTTTCAATCACATGGCTCCATAGTCACTTCTAGAGCTACAGCTCCATCACTGGGATTTCCCAAAGAAGTAGCTCATCCATTATTTGGAGCACACTGCCATCCCATGGCTCCTCCTGAAGAGTTTAGCATTAATAACATCCACAACAAAGCAGCCTTTTAGGGCATTAGACCAAACCTGCAAATTAATGCACTGGCTCATCACAATTCATTAATCAAACTCAGACTGGATTTAACAACAGATTATTAAAGATCAAAATTATACCCACAGAAAAAAAAAAGGCAGCTCCCAGAGGGTCAAATGTAATGTGAATGGTTTTGCATAAAACCATAAACCTGCTATTAAATTAAAAACAGGAAAAATTATGTCCACTGCTTATCTTCAGTCTTTTTTTTTTTTTAAGGAATGTTACGCTAATTTATTTCTTTGCTGTTCCTGGTTACACGGTAAAAGACTAAAAGGTTAAAATGCAGTGGTTCTTTTGATGTTTGGTTGAGCAACTTACACTAACATCTACTGACTGAGGTAAAGAAATTAATGAAATTACTCCCATAATTCATTACGAATGGAACACTGTCGATGCTTTCAACTGACAGTTCACACAAATCCGCCTCAGTCACCGAGACACCTCATGGTGACTGACAGTAGGGCTCACTTCTGATAATGCTCCACAAAGCAGAACTCAGCTGCCTTGTCCTACAATTTCCTGATCCCTCACCTCTGTGCTCTTGCTTTTCATGAGCAGGTCTGTTCTGTGAACAAAAGCAGGAAGGGGGAAACAATGATTTGAATTTTTCTCTCTCTTCAGGGAATTTAGGCAGACCTGCTGGGGATTCCCAAAGACATAAACATTCAGAATGCTCTAATTTGGCAGATCACAGTGCTGCAACCAACTGTGCAATGAATTTTTTTAAAAGGTTAATATTTTAGAGCAGCAAACATAGATAAAGAGCGTAACAATAATAAGAAGGATGGGAAAAACTCATTTAAAGAACTGTATGATTTTGTGACATCTTTTCTCGTTCCCCATTAGGACTGAACCATTAGTTCTTTCTGTTTTTGCAGAAACAGAAGCAAAAATTACTAGCACACATGCTGATTAAGGTAGGTAAGTAACATTTCTGGAAATACAAAATGTTTTATTCAATGTAGGTACCCGTTTGATATTTATAGGGTGTTTTGGTCTTAGTAGTGTCTATTTTAAACTGTAAATTCCTAAAGGGAAGGGACTATGTCTTTGTTGTATATCTGAAGGTAATGAATAACTTCTCTTTGAAGTTATACCAAGATGGTACAGAATGATGTTATAGGTGAGACAAAATATGCCAAATGATCATATATGTATAATACATTATTATATGCATATATAATAAAGTCCAAAAGAGTCAACGTATTCAAAACACTTTATAAATACAGGGAGTGTCTAACGCAGCGACTCAAGTGTGGATTTTGCTTGTGTTGTTGTAGTTACATCCTAAGCAGCTCGTACACATTCCAATTTTGTCATCCCCCTCTCTCAATCCCTGGCAATCTTTTCTGCCAGCTCAAGATCACAGTCCATCTTAACACAGCATTACAAACGGCCTCCATCAATCACTCAGTGATCACTTAAAATGAAATCTATTCCCTCTACCCAGGTACAGTACCTGGCACATAGTAAGTACTCCGTACGTATTTGCTGAAATGAAAAAATGAAACTCCCTCTCTTCTTTCCAAATGAAAACATGCTACATTAGGACTGTTTTTCCAAAATCAATTTAACCACCACTAATTCCCACAAAGTGTGACCATAGAGATTAACTACAAATAAGTGCCTTATAAAAATATTTTTTATTTTTGCAGTGAGCCTCCAATGTCATGCAGATGCTTATTACTCTCTCACGTGGGAAAATGGATACACCTGCAGAGAAAGCGATATTTATTTGAAAACACGTTGTAAAACCCATATCATAGAAACTAGGGACATTGTAGGCCACCAAGATGAACAAAAATGGAGCAGAGCTTAACTTCTGAGTGGGAGTACTTTGGGCAGAAGAGTTCTGCTGAGATACCATACTTCTCTAAGGTGAAATAAGTGGGAAAATTGTAATAATAACTACAGTGTAGAAAGCCCGTGCTCTGGAACAGGCATCTGCTTTGTGGGTGGCATGAAACAACAATCCCGTCATGTAGACATTAGCATCACCAGTTTACTGAGCAGGAAATTCAAAGCACTTCAGCAGCTCACCTGAGGTCACGCCAGGGAGTCACTGAGCCAACGCGAAAAATCATGTCTGACTCCAAAGCCCCTGGGACATGACTATGCTCTGTGCTGCCGCTCTTCTCTCAGACCCTTTCCCTTGTGTGCCCTCCACTAGCACCGCCTCAAACCTAAAAATTAATCATTGAAGAAAAGATCTGAGTCCCATACATATCCTTGTACCAATTCTCCTTAGGCAGGCCACAAAATATAAGTGGCAGAATAGCAAAGAAGTTAACAGTGTAGGCCATGGCATCGATGGCTTAGATTAGCTTCCCTGTTCTATACTTTTCTTGCACGGGCAATTTTCTTACCTTCTTTGTGCCTTGGTTTTCTTCTAAATAAAATGGAAGTGGTAATAATGCCAATATTGTGAGGCTATAGTGATAATTAAATGAGTTAATACTTGTGAAGTGCTTGGTGCCTGGCACACATAAAGTGCTGAATAAAGTTGGCTGTTATTTTTAGTTCTTTTGGCCATAATGCAATGGACATTTGGACATTGCACATCCACAGTTCAGCAAGTTAGTTGACCAGCTTCCAAACACCAGGTTTTATTGAGCATCTAATACTTTGCAACCTAAACAACAAAAGAGCCTGAAAGTAGTTCTCATCCAAGACATTAGGTTGTAAATTCTTTGACATAATGGACAATTTGGCAAGTCCTCCCTAAGTCCCTTTGGTATAACTCTGTGTTCCATACCCCACAGATGAGCAAGTGGTAGTGAAAACAGAATAAGAGGGAATAGTTGTCATAACTTTTGTCTATAAAATCACTAAAGCTTTCAAATTAATCTATTCTTTTAACATTGAGGAAATAGGGACCTCATACTTAACTTTGCAACCCAGATCACCCAGGCAGTAATTACAATTTTGAGATTTGAACCCACAACAGATGCCTGCTATTTCTATAGCTTTAACCTGTCCTTCTAATAAAAGAAGAATTCAAACATCCTCTTTCATTGCTATTATTTCTTAGATACAACTCGTTTTAACACATTATAACTATTTGACTCTTTTAGCCGATTATATAATAATAATAAAAAATATTGATAGCATAGAAATATCTAAATTTTGAGAATAGCTTGAAACGCCACCTTCCATATGGGCTCCAATATGATAAAACTAAGTACCCAAGTATTTTATAGTTTTTATTAGAACTGATGCAATGCTGAATTAAAAATCATGAGTCATTCAGTGCCCACACCCATATAACCTGAAGTAGTCCTTTGAAACATGATATTCATTGAATGAATGTTGAATAACCACTTGCATTCCCTGCCAAGGGGAAACTTTAAAATTACTACAAGATAGAGGAACCCATGAACTCTGTAGATACTGCTGGCGATCACTCTCTTGATTCTTTCCTCTTGGTTGGAAAAAGCAAGGGGACTTAGTTTATGGAAGAAGATAATAAGGATACACAGCAATCTAATGTAAACTGAATAAAGTATACATTCATTCTTTTCTGAGAAGCCCAGCTATTCATATCCTAAGTCACCCCCAGGTGAAAATGTCTAAGTGACACTCTGACCACAAGTCAAAAATCCATATGACCACAGGTGAACTGGGCTTGTTGAGCCTTATCCTAAGCTATATTTCATAAAAATACTCTCTCTGGATCAATAAAATGCAAATGCTAAAATTATCTTGTAGTACCATCAAAATAAAAAGAAACTTGAGAATTAAGTTGTCATTCTTAATTAAAATGAGCTTTTTAATTTCTTTACTCTAAATAACTAAAGTAGATATTAATACTATAAACACTTAACTGACTAAAGAAAGATTCTACCCACACCCCCAGTTAGAGAACACTTAATTTATATATGAGGCAGCTTATAAGTATTTAGCAGTGTGGCTGGGGTTAGCTCTTTGGTCCACTTTTTAAATGATTAAATACTCTCCATCCAAGTGAATAGATGACTTCGGAGTTGCATTTTGCATGCTAAAACCTTCTTTAAACACATAAGCCTTGTTCAAGATTTAAGAGGAAAAAAAAATCTTAGTGACAGTACATTCATTATGTCTTTATTAAAGATGGACTTTTCCATAGGGTTATGTGCAGCTGAAAATGAGGCTCAGTTTAATAACAAAGCAAGCTTTCCTAGTACTACAAAAATTATACAATTTTAATGTTTGATGTGTTCCTTAATTATAGAAAACTCTGCAAAGAATATCATCCTTGAAATTTACTATGCAAATGCTCTTAATTTATGACAAATTGCTCCTTAAAACACAAGTATTAAATCTCTATTAGATTTGTCGAGGTAATGTACTAATATGCATCACTAAGATCTTAAATTTATAAGTAGCAATGCTGTTTGTTAGATGCAAATAAGGATTTCCTTAATTAAAACACACTATCCCCAGATTCTCAGCAGATTTAGCTCAGTCTTTATATAGGACAGGTTCATTATCTACCTCAAGTTAATAGAAGTATGACCTACTGTGGTTATTTCCTTTAAAATTTAATTTTAATTACTATTTTGTTAATGGAAATAAAGCACTAAAGAATTGTGAAGATGATCCAAAAGCAATTTTGAAAACTTAATTAAAATACCTCTTGAAATCTTCAAAAGAAATTTAGCACTTACATAGTTTGATAACTGATGGCCTTACAAATATAGCATTAGATAACCAACTCTATAAAAAAAAAATCTTTGGATGAAGCATACTTTACAACTATAGTGCTTCCTTAGTCTGCATCTTGAACTTATGGTCCAACTAAATAGGTATAAACTTAAAACTTGTAATTCAAATTTTTAACATTAGGCAAGGGTTCTTAACAAAGAAATGAAATGAATAACCATTACACAATGGCTTCACAATACATAAACCTTAAATGCATTCAGAGTTTTTGCATAAAACCATCATGGTTTAATCCAGATAATTGCAGATGTGTTCAGTTTGTCTTTTGGTCCTTTGGGACCTGAATATAAAATTAAAAGGCTGGTAAGATGTTGTATAAAATTCAGTAGCAGAGTTTTATTAGGCAGCTTCCTCTCCAATCTAAATTTCAAAGGTTTACACATATATTATTGATCTTATCTGTGAAAATATTGGTTCAGTGAGTAGACTTTAAACATAACACAATCCATAGATTTTATTGAGATTCACTACTCCTCATGAAAAAGATAAGAATATGAGATGCAGAGTATAACAAAGAGCAAGCTCCAGGCAAGAAACACAGCCTTTGTGATGTTCAAAATATATTTAGCAGCTCTTATATTAAAAACCTTGCAATGTTATGGTTCATAATGCAATGTGCATTTTTGTACCAGACTACTTAACTACT
Organism: Mesoplodon mirus; assembly: GCF_964341445.2. Taxonomy (NCBI): domain Eukaryota; kingdom Metazoa; phylum Chordata; class Mammalia; order Artiodactyla; family Ziphiidae; genus Mesoplodon; species Mesoplodon mirus. The sequence continues at coordinate 90,661,359 of NC_138978.1, read as the reverse complement.
TCCAGTAAGTAAAATCCCTGAATTCATTAGCAATAATGACTTTTTTTCCTTATAGATCTATTTAATGGAAAAGGCATTTTGCCAGACACCACCCCCTACCCTGTCAAAACAAAAAACAAAAAAGCAAAAACCAGTATGCCATTCCATTAGCATAAAATCATGGATTTATTCTCTTAAACACTGGAATTCCAACTTCAGAAATTAAAGAAATTTTATTAAAAATGAAAAACATATGACTAAAATGATGGGAGAGAAATTAAGTTGAAGTACCAATGAATTTCTCTAATTCTGTATTAACCTAGAAATATGATTTAGATTCACACCCCCAAAATTTGACCTTACTGAACTAACAAAAGAAATTCTATAAAAATAGGAAAGTCCATCTTTTGGTTTTGTTCTTTTTTTTTTTTTAATTCACCACACAGGAATTGCCAATTTATAAGTGAGTTATTTTCTAAGACTTTATTTACATGTCACTTTTTTTTAAAACTAAGGATGAATATTACCCTAGAAGCAATAAATAGGGATTAGGTTTATCCTAAAAAAATCTATAAAAGCTTAATTTAGCCTTATAGCATAGCTGAAAGACTTATAATGAAATATAGCAGGAAGCAATACTGTTTCAATACTAGTAATTTAAGAAAATGGAAAGTTAAATTGAATTAAAGATAGTTTATTATTCTTAAATGCTCTGAGAATAATAGATTTAAGTCAAAGAGAAAGCAAATGTAGATGAGACATTTATCAGAATTCTGAAGGCGACTTCTGAGCTTTTTCAAGGTCTTTGGAGGTTGTTGTCATCAATTCTGTTTCAGGGCTTAATTTCATGTGAACACGTAACAACATGTATTACTTGGGCAGTTAAGATGAGTTTAATAACGAGTGCCTTTCCCTTCTCTTGTTGCAGGTATTCTTTAATATTAACTTGATTTTCATCAACAACAGTAAGAGTAATTTTTAATTAATAATCGGAATGGAAAAAGAGCAATGATGGAGAAAGATTTTTCTGGAGCTAACTAAACATGCATTGGAAGAAAGGAAAGGAGGGAGTAAGGAACAATGAAAAAGTATTGGAGAGAAGGAGTAGGGGGCCAATAAAGAAGCATGGACATTGTAAGAAAACAGTAACTTGAGGTCTGTTGGTTCTTGGAATTTTTTATTTGTTTGGTTGTTTGTGTATATGTGTATGTGTGTATAAAACACACACAGAGAGAAGAAAGAGAGGGAGAAAGAGCAGTATGATTTCCTGATATCTGTCCTTCCATTTAAGTTAGTTTTTTAAATCTCAATTGTTTCTTCTGAGAGCAAAACATGTCAAAGTGGAGGATGAGTCATATGATCCCTTAAATACAAAATATAGTGTGGCTTACGTATCTAGACTAATAAGCATTGAGCCTTAGAATAATTCAGAATTTTTACATAAAACCACAGTGGTTTAACTATATTGTTACAAAATATTTTGTTTGTGTTTTGGCTCTCCAGGACCTATGCAAATTATTGAGCTGATAATGAACTGCATAAAATTCAGTACCAGAGGTATATTAAGCAAGAACCAAAACCAAAAAGACGCAGAGCCCTTAACACACTCAGATGCACTGGGACTCCCTAAGAGCGTACAATGCTTCCCGCATGAGTCTGAACTCTCCTCAAGGGGTATCCATCAGTGATAGAGTTCTGTGAAACACACTCTGGGTTAGAGTCAGGAATCAGACAAAGATTCGCACCACCGCCACTATTGTTCAGTAGTGATTTGGAGGATCTAGCCAATGTAGCAAAACAGGGTAAAGAAATGCAGCATAAATCAGAAAGGAAGATATGGCATTATCATTCTTTGCAAATGTTATTGGAAAATCCAAGAGAATCAGCTAAAATCCATTAAAACAAAAGAGTTCAGAGGAATGGCAAAATACAAAAGCAATAATTTTCATTCACACTAACAACAATCAGTTGGAAAATATAATAGAAAAAATATTTCACTCAAACTAAGAATTTAAAAGGGAGGGGGGAGATCACCCAAAAGAAAAATGGGCAAAGAATGTTAACAAGCAATTAAGACAAATATGCAAATAGCCAATTAACATGTGAACAGATGTTCAAACTCAATAATAATCAAAAATATATAAATTAAAACAAGATATCATTTTCCCCCTATGAGGACTGAAATAATTAAAAACACAGGTAATACCCTATCTTGACATGAAATGTGGAAGGAAGAGCCACTCTTATACAAGTAGTATTACCCAGAATCCACACAGGAAATAAACAGCACGCTCAAATTGGGAAATTTGAAGAGCATTTAATAAAAGGATTATTCATAAGGGTGTGGGCAGGGTGGAGGGAACCCAAAAGGGATAAGGCAGTCCCCAAGGCTGGAGCAACAAAGTTGAGCAGAGAGGCTCACCTACCAGAACTGTGACCTTGGGTCTAGGGAGGCAGCCATCCCTCAGCAACCCCACAGGGAGGACCAGGAGAAGCAGTACCTCAGCTGAATTCTCCTTCCCTCTCACCTCCTGCCAGGGCCCCACCCTGCAATCCTTCCATCAGTGGACCCAGCCCTACCAAAAGCCACAAGCCAAGGGACCTGTACTCCCAGGTCAGCCTCCTAGAGCACACAACAAGGGAGAGAGAGGTAGAGTGTGTACTCGAAGGGGCAACAGAAGATATCTAGCATATAAGTGTTCAGAGAAATATAAATTAGTGAAGCCAAACTGGATGATAATTTGACAGCACATATCACACATTTAAATACTCACACATACAACAAAGGAAGCAAGAATCTACAATGAAGAAAAGACAGTCTCTTCAATAAGTGGTGCTGGGAAAACTGGACAGCTATATGTAAAAGAATGAAATTAGAACATTCTCTAACACCATATACAAAAATAAATTCGAAGTGGATTAAAGACCTAAATGTAAGACTGGAAACCATAAAACTGCTAGAGGAAAACATAGAACACTCTTTGACATTAATCATAGCAGTATTTTTTTTTTTTTGGATCTCTCTCCCAAAGCAAAGGAAATAAAAGCAAAAATAAACAAATTGTACCTAATTAAACTTAAAAGCTTTTGCACAGCAAAGGAAACCATCAACAAAACCAACAGACAACCTACTGAATGGGGGAAAATATTTGCAAGTAATATGACCGATAAGGGGTTAATATCCAAAATACATAAACAGCTCATACAACTTAACATCAAAAAAAAAAAAACCTGATTTAAAAAATGGGCAGAAGACCTAAATAGACATTTGTCCCAAGAGGACATGCAGATGACCAACAGGCACATAAAAAGACTCAACATTGCTAATCACCAGGGAAATACAAATCAAAACCACAATAAGATATCACCTTACACCTGTCAGAATAGCTATCATCAAAAAGAACACAAATAACAAATTTTGGTGAAGATGCGGAGAAGAAGGAATCCTTGTACTCTCTTGGTGGGAATGTAAATTGGTACAGCCACTGTGGAAAACTAGCATGGAGGTTTCTCAAAAAACTAAAAATGGAACCACCACATGACCCAGCAATTCTACTCCTGGGGATATATCCGAAAAAAACAAAAAACACTAATGCACCCCAATGTTCATAGTAGCTTTATTTACAATTGCCAAGATAGGGAAGCAACCTAAGTGTTTATTCAACAGATGAAAGGATAACGAAGATGTGGTGTATATATATATATATATATATATATATATATGTATATATATATATGATGGAATATTACTCAGCCATTACAAAGAATGAAATTTTGCCATTTGCAACAACATGGATGGACTTGGAGGTTATTATGCTAAGTGAAATAAGTCAGACAGAGAAAGGCAAACACTGTACAGTATCACTTATATGTGGAATCTAAAAAATACAACAAACTAGTGAATATAACAAAAAAGAAACAGACTCACAGATATAGAGAACAAAACTAGTGGTTACCAGTGGGGGGTGAGGGGGAGCAAGATAGGGGTAGGGGATTAAGAGGTATAAACTGTTACGTATAAAATAAGCTACATGGATATATTGTACAACACAGGGAATATAGCCAATATTTTATAATATCTAAAAATGAAGTAAAACCTCTAAAAATTGTGAATCACTATATTGTACACCTGTAACTTATATAATATTGTACATTCACTACACTTCAATTAATATATATATATATATATAAATATTCACATATACTATAATATTGGTTTAGTCGTTTAAAAAAAGAAAAGAAGTTGGTAAGAAAAATTCAAACTATTAGCTGTGTTTCTCTATGAGGAGGATTGGGAAGAAAGCTCAGGGCTCCAGGGTCAGCCAGGTCTGGGTTTGTATCCCATTGACTTGCTCAGTCAGTGTTCTTTTGACTGAAATAAACAGAGAGAAAATCAAACTGACCTGAGAAAAAAGTTTTGGTCAAGACTCACACCACCAAACCATGAGGAAGCCTTCAGAAACACCTGGATCCAGAGAATGGAACCTCATCAGGTTCTTTCTTTCTCTTCCCCTCACCTACCGACTGTCCCCTCCCAGAGTCTACCAGCTCTGCTCCTTAGAGTTGGTTTCATTCTCTCAGGCCCTCTGTTCCCACAAGTTCAATCCATGGTCACTGGCAATACTAAAAATATATTCTTCAAGCTTCATGGCCAGAGAGAAAAGAGCTTCCTGGTGCTTCAATTGAAACTGTCTCAGGAAATGGCACTGGTCAGACAAGCCTGGATCACATGGCCAACCAAGAATGAATCATCAGGGCTTCGCTGGTGGCGCAGTGGTTGAGAATCCGCCTGCCAATGCAGGAGACACGGGTTCGATCCCTGGTCCAGGAAGATCCCACATACCACGGAGCAGCTAAGCTTGTGCGTGACAACTACTGAGCCTGCGCTCTAGAGCCCATGAGCCACAACTACTGAGCCCGCATGCCGCAACTACTGAAGCCCGCATGCCTAGAGCCCGTGCTCCACAACGAGGGAAGCCACCTCAATGAGAAGCCCGCGCATCGCAACAAAGAGTAGCCTCCGCTCACCGCAACTAGAGAAAGCCCGCGCGCAGCTACGAAGACCCAATGCAGCCAAAAATAAATGAATAAATTTTAAAAAGAAAAGAATGAATCATACAGCAAGCCAGGGCAACAGGGCATGATGACTGGCCCTGTCTGGCGCAATGTCCACTCTGTGGCCAAAGGACAGAAGTATTCTGTTTGGCCCTAACCGCAACTACAGGTATCAGATAGAGGAAACACGATCTCCCCAAAAGAGAAATATTCTTCTGGACAATAAAAAGGTAAATAAACACTACATACATAGTAACCTTGGACAAATTACTTAACATCTCTGGATCTCAGTTTCCTCATATGTATGGATAAAATGAAGGAGGTGATGGTACCTATATCATAGGTTTGTTGTGGGATTAACATTGTGGGTTAATTTTATTCTTATTACTTTATCATTCTCTTTATCTTTGTATTTCCATATTATTTTATTTTTTAAAAGAACATGTAGTACTTTTATTTATGAATAAGAAAGCTATTTCCATTTTGAGAAGAGAGTTCAACAATATAATTAAGGAAAAGCCAACAGGCAAGTTAATCATTAATTATTTAAAATTTGCATAAGTTTTATATCTACCATTTACAATGTAACTGTCATTAACAGTTACCACATTCTGTGTTTTACATTATCAAGTTTAATTCTCACAATCACTCCATGAAGTAGGTACAATTCCCATTTTAGTGACCAAACTGAAACTCAAAGAAGTAACTTACCCAAGTGTTGGGCTGTACCCCACAGTCCTACAAGGCTTGTACTTGCCCAGCTTCAAGATGGAAGAAAGAGTGGGGAGTCAGTGACAGAGACATCAGTGGTTTAAAGGATGGGGGAGCTTACACGTCTGAAGCAAGGTCCTGGAGCAACACCCCATCGTGTGCAGCAGACTGTTGTCAGGATATGGTGGCAGCCTTTGGGGAAGAAAAGGTTACCAGTTATAGGGGCAATTGATGTCAGGTTGGCTTATCAGTTACCAGGGAAACCAGCAGAGGGGCACGCCCCTCACCCCCACTTTGATAAGAACAATCACTCACTGGGGCCTGGGGCAAGTACTCAGGAAGGTCAGTCAGGTGCATAGGGTGTAGGCGCAGCAGGCGCTGGTCAGGCAGGCGATGCACAGAAAGCAAGAGGACTGCCATCTTGAGTGGCCTGACCATATACCAAGGACACAGACCAGTAATTAACAGAGCTGCTGTGTAAACTCAGGATTGTCTAAAGGGGTCTGCAAACTACAACCTGTGGGCCAAATCCCACCTGCCACCTGTTTTCCTATGGCCCATGAACTGAGAATGGCTTTTCCACTTTTTAACTGTCGAAACAAATGAAATAAATACTTTGTGACATATGAAAATTAAATGAACTTCAAATTTCAGTGTCCATAAGTAATGTTTTGGTGGAACACAGTCATACCCATTTGTTCTCACCTCTCTATGGCTGCTCTAGTGCTGCAGTGGCAGAAGGAAGTAGCTGGGACAGAGATCACATGGCCCACAAAGCCTAAAATATTTACTATCTTGTCCTTTACAGAAAAAGTGTGCCAACCCTGGTCGAAATCCAAAATCCACTGTCTTTCAAGTACATCTCACTGCCTCTCCTTGATAGTGCCTAAAAATTATCGGTTGGATGCTGTCATTAGGAATCTCTGGTGGCCCAAACAAGAGAATTTCAGTGCAAGAAAACAGAAGAGCATGAGCAATTGTGGGGAATGCAGAGAGATAAAGGAGGCAAAAAATTGTCTGCAGCCATACCACCCTAAATGCACCAGTTCTCAAAAGCTAAGCAAGGGGGGCCTCCCTGGTGGCGCAGTGGTTAAGAATCTGCCTGCCAATGCAGGGGACACAGGTTCGATCCCTGGTCCGGGAAGATCCCACACACCAAGGAGCAACTAAGCGCGTGCAACACAACTACTGAGCCCGCATGCTGCAACTACCAAAGCCCGCGTGCCTAGAGCTCATGCTCCGTGACAAGAGAATCCACCACAATGAGAAGCCTGCACAGCGCAATGAAGAGTAGCCTCCACTTGCCGCAAGTAGAGAAAGCCCGTATGCAGGAACGAAGACCCAATGCAGCCATAAATCAATCAATCAATCAAATTTTTTTAAAAAAAATTAAGCAAGGTTGGGGCCTGTTAGTACTTGGATGGGAGATAAAAACTGCACCAAATGATGACATCTGCTTAGGACAGGGTAGGGGAAGGAAACAAGGTTACCAGTTCCCACATGGAGTGACCGTCCACCGACAGGACGCTGTCAAGTTGAATGCCTGAACTCAATATCACATATTATTCACAACACCTAGTGGGGTAGGAAATTTTTTGTAATAAAAAATTTAGATGTAAACCCTGCACTATTATAAATTTACACAACCCAAAAGCAACAAAAATAAAAGGGGTGGGGGTAAGAAGTGATCTATTAAAATTCTTATAATCAAAACTAAAAAACTTTGAATCAGTTTATAAATATCAGAAGATAGTCTGCTTTTCACTATACATAAAAAATATGGACTTCCAGATGTAAAGCGATCCTAGGGGGTTTTCTAATATATTCTCTGCTTCATTATACCATCCTTGGAAAATAATTATCTACTATTTTCTCAAAAATCTCTTAAGGCTGTACAACCACATGTGTTCACACAATCTTTTCTCATAACCTTTATACATAAGTGATGTTTCTGATATAATCAAAACATCACCATTGAGAATAATTTTTAATCAGAGATGGAATAGTAAATCCATGACTTTCTTTTACTTCTTCACTGATCTACTGTGTAGCTTAGATATATATGACTCTTACTCAGGCTCTAAGTTCTTTACTTATGAATCTAAGCTACTATGGAATATTTAAAGACTTAGGCTTACAAATTTTATGAATTCCCTTACAGTTTCTGACAATAGATGTCAAGTAAGTACAAGGCATTCTCATCATGGTATCACTAGACTCTATTTCTCAAGGTTAAAAATCTGAGTTCCCCTAAAAGAACTAAGGAGCCACTGAGCCACCAGAGAAGGAGGACTAGACTGAAGACACAATGAGAGGGGTGACCACCACTTGTTAGCTGCATGCTTAAGCAAATTACTTAATCTCTTAGCCTCCACTTTTTTTACTGTTGAGTGGTTGTGTGTATTAATGTCTCTTAAAGCCCTTTGCACACTACTAAGTGCTGTAAGAAATGTGAGTTTGTATTATTGTCCTAAATAATTGTCCCTAGGATCTCAAAGACTACTGATTTAGAAACACAGTACATTTCATACATAGAGACAGATCATTTTTAAGCTTCTGAGGACTGCTTAGGGTTAAGAAAGCATAGCATATATTTCATGAGCAGCATTACAGGTAGGAATTAAGTAGGAAAAGGTTGATGGTTTGAGAAAAATAGAGAACATTTTGTTCTAACTCACTCATATTTTCTTTGTCTCACTGGGCTTCATAAAGCTACAGTGAAGTCTTGATTGGAGATTGCATATTACCTGGCAGGTTAACCTTTCTCTTCTACAGGATTTGGGTTCAAAAGATGATGACAAAACCACCTGTGTCTAAAAACTGATCTTTTCAATTCTACTGTGTAAGCAGGTTGAGACTGCTATGCCTGTTAATTAACCCCTGAATCCCCTCAAGGTAATTGAAGCATAAATTTAAGATAAGATTTATACGATAGATAAAGAATCCAGAGCATGCTTCTCCCACCCTATGCCCCTTCCTATCTCAGTTTGACAAAAAGCAGATTCCACAGCCTGAGCCCAGATCCACTGAGAGGGGTGAGGTGTGCACTTTGAAATAAAATAAAGTATAACACTTCACACAATATTGTCAAATGTATATTTTATAAATGTCTGGTCTTACAGAACTTTCCTGTTCTCCTTATGTATATTTTTGTGTAGAGAAAGGATAAACAGATCCCATTGTCTTTTCTCATTTTGTTAAACGTAGTATTAGGCCAATTCTAACATATCAACTACTTTAACTTAGAAATTATTTTAATTACAGACAATGATCTGTTTGGCTTTGTTCAAAATCAGCTCCATGATGATCCTTCTTATATTTCCATTAACTATGAAATTAAATAGAGGAGGCAATTTTTAAAAGAGCAATATAACTTTTAGCCTGAAACCCTAAGTGTTGAGTTTTGCCTGCAGTGGGTTTTTTTCAATTAAATTATAAACCATGGGTAATAGAGATTTATAATGGGAGTGCTGATACAATCTTAACTATAGGGAAACCATCCTATGTGCTCTATGCAGTATATGGATGGATTATTTGCATTAAATTATCTTTAGGAAATACAAACAAAACAAAGAAAAATGTAAAGCTTGTTGCATTATTAGCATAAAATTAAAGTCCTTGAATGCATAACTGTTCCACCCAAAGCACTGACGAATTTTATTCTTAGAGTTCAAAGACCTCCTGATTAATATGCAAAATAGCCTCATTTCATAAGCAGGGTTTTTTTTCCCCCTCTCAGAAAAGAGACAGTTCTTTCCTGGAGGAAAATACTATGAAGTTTAGAAAACACTAACTAATATTGATATAAAAGCCCACACATCTACATAGCCAAAAACAATAACAACTAGGTGCTATTAGAATATTTATATTTCTTCAGTCTGCGTATGACTATAAATTGTATGTTTAACCAAATAATACCTAGCCTAGGAAGATTAAGTTTACAAAATAAAAAGGGAAAACACTGTCTTTCTCTAGAAAGGTTTACCTATTTGTATAGTAACTTTTTAAAACTATTTAAAAGAAAGAAAATCCAATAAAAAGAGAAATTCTGGATCTAGTAGTATAAATTTAAATTATCTGATTCCAAATTTAAATTTACAAAGCAGGCTCCCTCCAATTTACATGGCCCCAGTCACCAAAGACTTGTAACAAGAAAACAATAATAAAGTTTAAATAAAGTTAAAAAGTACATCAACAAATAAATGATTCTCCAGAATTCTAATTTTTTCTTATTTTTCTCTAAATAAATATCAGAATACTTTAATCCTTGGAAGTGATTTACTGGGTTATCTTCTTTAATAAATTTCTTTCCAGTGTAGACAGTACAGAACAACTGATTTTTATTCTGAATATTTAAATAATTTTAAATAATTTATGTTCTTTAGAGTATCAGACCCATGTTGCAAATCAAACTATAACCACCATAACACATTGTCAAGTTCGAGAAAATGTAGTAATTTCTTTCGACCAAGAAATGTTTCTTAAAAAGAGATATGAGGTCTTAAAATTCAGTGCAGTCCCAAATGTGTCCCATTCATTTGAACAATGGCACATCAGTCTATGGAACTCAACCTCCAGCTGTAACACCGGGTTCACTACCTGATTAGGAGTAATACTCTCTTAATATGCAGTATTCATACGGCAAGTACTGATTAAGAATCTAGTATGTGCCAGGGAGTGTGTTGGGCTTCCCAGCATTACCATTATCCCATTTGGGCCTCATATTTATATTTCACATTCATATTCACCAAATATAACCTGATACAGCTAGTTTTGAGATTATTCTATCTAGCAGTGTGTTAAATTCTTAGTCAGAATGTTCAGAGTATAAACTCATGCCAAACACACTAGGTAAAAAGTTACTCTTTTCAAAAACTCTTCTAGAGTTAGTGAAGGAAGAAAGATAAACAATTCATCAATGTCTTTTTCAAGTCCTTAACATGTAATTGATACTCAATAAGCAATTGAGAATAAGCGAATGGTTAGATGACAATATTAAACCATATTCCCATTCTACTCAAAATTCATAAAATTCAGAAATGCTTAAAAGTATACTTTGAAATGGAAGGAATACAGATTACATATTTAAAACTCTACTTTGAATGTGAAAATGGTTTTACTTATTAAGTTGTCTTGTCAATAGGAGACTCTGCTATTGCCTCATTAAATAAGTATGTACAGACATTTATTATATGATAAAATGTCATTACATTTATCATATGAGTCAACAAAAAGCATGTTCCAAAAATGACTAGATGATTTAAAACTCGTTCAACTCAGAAAGGGCCCAGTACTCCAACATGATGGCTGAGATTAAAACTGTTTTTACATTTTTGCCACAAGGAAAAAACATCAGCCTTTTTGCTCACTCTACTAATTTTGCTAACCTAAAGGTTGAAATCAGCATTGTTACTGGCAAGAAAAAAACCACACATTCTTTTGTTTTTTATATTTTTTAAGTTTTTAAATAGAATATAACAAAGTATTTCATTTATAAAGTACTTTACAGTTTACCAAGTGTTTTCATACAAGCCACCTTCTTTTAAGGGATTTAAAAGAGGCTTCCCTGAGAAATTACTACCCACAAATCACTACCTATGACAGTTCTATTCTATTTCTAGCTGGTTAAACCACATCTGTAATATAGAATTCAATTTTAGGTGCCACATTTTCAGAGGGACATTGACCAATTAGAGTGTAATGAAAAGCAAATGTCCAGGGGCATCCCTGGTGGCTCAGTGGTTAAGAATCCACCTGCCAATGTAGGGGAGATGGGTTCGAGCCCTAGTCTGGGAAGATCCCACATGCCGCGGAGCAACTAAGCCCATGTGCCACAACTACTGAGCCCACACGCCAAAACTACTGAAACCCGTGCGCCTAGAGCCTGTGCTCCGCAACAAGGGAAGCCACCGTAATGAGAAGTCCGTGCACCGCAACGAGGAGTAGCCCCCACTCGCCGCAACTAGAGAAAGCCCACGCACAGCAACCAAGACCCAACGCAGTCAAAAATAAATAAATAATTTTTTTTAAAAAAAAAAGCAAATGTCCAGGTGAATAGGGGAAGCTATAATTTGTTTTTTGTTTTTTGTGTTTTTTTGCGGTATGCGGGCCTCTCACTGTTGTGGCCTCTCCCGTTGCGGAGCACAGGCTCCAGACGCACAGGCTCAGCGGCCATGGCTCACGGGCCCAGCCGCTCCGCGGCATGTGGGATCTTCCCGGACCGGGGCACGAACCCCTGTCCCCTGCATCGGCAGGAGGACCTCAACCACTGCACCACCAGGGAAGCCCGGAAGCTATAATTTTTGATAAATTATTCAAGCAAATTGGGAAGTGAAGAATAAGGAAAGGCATAATATCAGCTTTCAAATATTCAAAGGGCTGTCATGGAGAGATGAGTATACTAATTCTGTGTTGCTCCAGAGGCTAGAATTAGGATAAAAAGCTGGAAGTAAAGGAAGGCAGATTCTGACTGAATGCAAGAAAGAACTTTTAATCTGCTTGTGCTGTCCAATAACAATAACACCAGCCTCATGAGGGCAGTACAAATCTCTGGAGGTTTTCAAGCAGAAGTGGATGTCTGTCAGAGTTATAATTTTTAAAAATTACTATACCAGGTGGAGAATTAGGCTAAAAATCTCTAAGTTTCTTTCTAAATCTCAGATTCTAATTTTCTTGATAAAATGAAATACATAAACACAGTACAAAATGAGATTTTTATTGTATGCTCATTTCTCTAACAGCTAAATATCTTCAATTACATTTTTAAAAATAAATATAAGATTCTATGATACACAGAATGCTTACTTCCAACCAAAAAGAATCACTTGGTCTTTAAAACATCCAATGTATGAAACAAGAAGTATAACAAGTTTCAGGCAACAGGCCCTGTATGTCCTATTCACACATAAATTAATGCAATCATAAGAAAATATCTTTTATTTGTGAGGAAGCCATATAAAATTGACTATGAGTAAGTGTAAACTTAAGTATAATTTTATGAATCAAGAATAAAGGAAATTCTCTCTCTTCTCTAACATGCCAGAACAGAATGGAGCAGATGTTTTCCTAGGAGACTGTAACAATTGGACAACAATTGTTCACTTGGCTCCCTGAGTCCTCCTTGATCATATATAAGACGAAAGAGCTAATACAATTCTCTTTCTTTTTTTTTTTTTTTTTAATTTATTTTTGCAGTATGTGGGCCTCTCACTGTTGTGGCCTCTCCCATTGCGGAGCACAGGCTCCGGATGCGCAAGCCCAGCGGCCACGTCTCACGGGCCCAGCCGCTCCGCAGCACGTGGGATCCTCCCAGACCGGGGCACGAACCCGTGTCCCCTGCATCGGCAGGTGGACTCTCAACCACTGCGCCACCAGGGAAGCCCATTTTTTTTTTTTTTTTTTTTTTTTTTGCGGTACACGGGCGTCTCACTGTTGTGGCCTCTCCCGTTGCGGAGCACAGGCTCCAGGCGTGAAGGCTCAGCGGCCATGGCTCATGGGCCCAGCCGCTCTGCAGCATGTGGGATATTCCCAGACCGGGGCACGAACCCATGTCCCCTGCATCGACAGGCGGACTCTCAACAACTGCGCCACCAGGGAAGCCCCAATTCTCTTTCAAAGGAGATTTATAGACCTAGGTCCTAGTCCCAGTTTTGCTACCAGATACATAGCCTTGGGTAAGTAACTTACTTCAGTTTCACACTTTAAAAAAAAAAAAAAAAAGCAGTTGGATTAAAATCATTTTAGCTCTTTCTGGTTCTAAGGTCTATTACTTCTGCATATATGATGCCCCACTTATGCAGTCAAGCACTGTCGACCTTCAGGAACAAACTATAAACCTAAAAACAATGTTTAAAGCCTGTAATTGCGAGTCCCAATGGAAATAACATAAAGGAAAAAGAGATAAAGTTTAAGAGGACACATTGTGATCAGTTGGCATACTGATGGAAAGAAAATGCACTCTCACTGGATGATGATGGCTATAAAAGCTAAGCCCTGTTACCCTAAAGTCATAAAATTTGGAAGAAGTGGCAAGAAAGGGAGAGAAGAGACCACAAAGAAGAAAAAAAGCAAAACAGAGGGAAGAAAAGAGAGGAAAGGAATCGATAAGCAGCCAATCTCTTCAATGGCAGGACTTAAAAAAAAAGCATCAGAAATGGTGAGCAAGAAAAAGAGAGAGAGAGAAGAGAAATAGAGCAGAGAGAGCAAAAAGAAAGAAACAAACACTTGCTGGAGCATGAAACAACAGGGTTCCCTTAGTAGAAGTGGAAGCTGAGGCTCATTCACCTCCACAGACCAGGAGAGGGCTTCCTTCCACCACAGCAGAGTGAAGTTGTGGTGTTGGTGACAACCCTGATACACTGAGCTTAGTATGTGTTCAATCCGGTCTGCTTATCAGATGAGTGTACAACAACTTTAAAATGTTTTCACCTCTAGAATGTTTCCAAAAGAGTCTTGTTAATTAAGGAACTGACCTTTGGATTGTAAGGAACCTCATTCATCCAAAGTTAACTGAGATGCTCCCTGGTACGTGGAGTGAATTTATGGATATATATATACATGGATGATTTATAAATAGATATAAATAACTTCATACTTGAGGGCTTAGAACAAAGCTCTAGCCATAAAGAACTCAAATACATTTTGCCCTTCTCTCTCTCCTCTTTCTACTTGGATTTCTTGGGAATTCACATTTGTGTGGGCTGACGATGTAAATCCAGCAATGGGCTTAATGAAAACCATGAAGTGCACATAAATTAAACTCACAGCAGATTTCTCCATTTTTTCCCCTGTGTGTTATTTTCACAGGAATCTGTGTTTTCAGGAGAACTCTAAGCAAAAAGCTTAAAGTCATTCTAGGTCTACTGGCTACCTTAGCACCATGCAGATTTCCAATAATTATTAGTAATAAGTCTGGGAAACAGAAGGATTATAATAATAAAAATAAAAGCATGCCAAATTAGCTCGTACTTAATTAGAAACACTGGAACATAAACTAAGAATGTGATAAGTTGCTATTCCCCTACAAAGAGTCAAAGGAATATTTATCTATAGGATATGATGTGAGATGGTATTTAGAAATACTAACTTACATGTCTTCTCCCCTGGCATTTTCTTGTATCCTTTCCTCAGCCCAAACAATTAGAGTGTCCCACTTTCTCTGCAGTAGAGAATGGCTGTTGAAGCTGGACACAGGTAAACAAAATAATTCAATTCTTAGACAACATGTTTTGAAAGCTTACTTTGAATTAAGAAAATCTAGAATTCTAAGAGCTCCAAGAAAAAGTTTAAGCCTTAAATAATAGATTTCAGGGCCTCCCTGGTGGCGCAGTGGTTGAGAGTCCGCCTGCCGATGCAGGGGATACGGGTTCGTGCCCCGGTCTGGGAGGATCCCATATGCCGCGGAGCGGCTGGGCCCGTGAGCCATGGCCGCTGGGCCTGCGCATCCGGAGCCTGTGCTCCGCAACGGGAGAGGCCACAACGGTGAGAGGCCCGCATACAGCAAAAAGAAAAAAAAAAAAAAAAAATAATAGATTTCAAATAATTCATATTCTATGATTTATACTAGGTATCAAACTTCATATCCATCAGGACGGGATTTGATGACATATGATAGAAAACTTCAAATGTGGCTTAAAGCCACAAAGGTATATTCTTTCACATAAAACACGTTCAGAAGGTAGCTCCTATTCTCTGCTCCACCTTTACCCTCATGCTCACCTCATAACCCAAGATTGCCACTGGAGTTTCAGCCCTCCTGTCCACGTTCCAGGCAGTAGAAGTGAGGAAAAGGCAGCAGCTCCCAGTGAGTCAACGCCTTCAAGAAGCCCTTCTGGAAACCACATACAGTACCTCCATTTACCCAGAATTTAGTCTTATGGTCATACCGAGCTTCAAGGAAAGCTGCAAAATATAGTTTTTATTCTAGATAGCAATGTACCCAGGTAAGAAATTACTTGGAAATTACTAATGAAAAACTACTAAGAAAGAAAGCTAGAATAGAAATTAGGTAAACACTTAGTGATCTCTAACACCACTAGCTTTTCTCTCTCTGGAGGACATAATATTCTCTGGGCTAGGGGTTAAAGGGGCTTTAGAGGAGATGTTTGGAATGTGTGAGAGAGAGAGTGGAGACTAGAGATAAATGGAACCAACCTGAAAGGACCAAGTGGGCAAAAGCAAAAGTGGTGTTCAGAGACCCCTCAGAGTGAGCCCAGGAACAGACCAGTGAGCCCCAGGGAACAATGTGGGAGCATAGTCAGGGCTTTCTCACTATCCAGGTTCCATGCAAGTGAGCACCAAACTCATGAGTGCAGAGGAGCTGTGTTAGTCACCCTGCCCACTGGTTTCTGGCAAGAGCTCCCCAAGAGCTCAATGGCCTATTAATGCACCAAAAATAAATGTGCTCCTCTAGGCTCTGAGACTTGCCATGGTCTGGGTAAGCAATCTCCCTTACAATGGCTTAGGACATCCAGAGGACCACTGAAGCAGAAATTATGCTATTTAGCATCAAGATGGGTCCTGTGATCATAGTTTTTTTCATTTTGTTTTAAGTTTTTAAATATATATTCCTATGTACACAAACCAGTCTTTCCCAAATCCACAGGGGGAGTTGAAATTCCTCAAGTAACACCATTTGTATTCATTTCGCATAACTGAATATTTACTGAGCTTCCAATAAGCAAGGTTCTATCTTCAAAAACCTTTTATCTAGTAGTGGGGACAATAAAAGTACTTTTACAACTATAACATAAAGTACAGTATATACTAAGAAAAAGGAAGGGAGGAGGAGGAGAGGAAAAGGAAAGAACTAACCTCAATTAAGTTCCTATTATATATCTCACACTGTGCTAGGTGCATTTGTACATTGTTTAATCCAGTGACAAGTCTAAGAGGTAAGAAAGTGGTATTATTCTTACTTTACATATGGGACAACCGAAGCTTGCTACAAGAATTTAGACCAGAAAACAACTACTGATCTCAAAATGGGGATCAGAGGAAAAAGTTCTGGAAACAGAAAAAAATGTCAACAGATAGCTGACAGAAAAATGGACAAGAGGAAAGGACATTTCAGCGAGAAGGATGAATCTGAGTATATGCAGAAAAAAAAAAAAGAGTATCCAGTTTAGCTAGGGCAAAAGTATATATAGCGGATGAGTGGAAGATTAATCTAGAAATAATGGACTGTAATCAAACTGAGAAGGCATATGAAAATAGCAGAGTGAAGAGTTTGCAACTAATCCAGCAGGAAAAAGGATACGGTTATTTGAGGAAGATTTATCTAGTTCAGGTCTACCAATCCTTATCCACAATTCCAAAGTCTAAAAGTTCTAAAAATCAAAAATATGTGGTTTTTTAATAATGTATTTGGAGACAAAAGCCAATCTGATCTGAACACATTAGGCATTAAAGTTTAACATGAACAATGAGAGACCATTTATTTATTTATACCAATTATACCATTTATTTATACCAATTATATCATTATTTATATTACTTAATGTGAGTATTCATACATTTCACTGAAGAAATAACAGTGTTTGATTACAGGATGCTGCCCCAGTCTCCATTAAGGGGATTTTATAATATACAGTATTTTCTCCATATTACCTTTCTAAAACTCCATGAATTAACAAGAAAAGTCTGTATTCTAAAATATATCTAAAATAAATTAATTAATTAAAATAAAGTATATCTGACCCCAATTGTTTAATATTAGGAACTGTAGCTATGTATAAGATGGGACAGGGGGAACAGAGGTGAGAAGACTAGTTTGGACACTTCCAATAGTCCTGGCTAGGAAAAACAAGTAAATTATGGTGGCCGTGAGAATGGAAAAGATGGGTGAATGTAAGAATCACTGAGAATTAGATTTGGCAGCTAACTGGATGCAAGGGAGTGAGGAAATAGTCAAAGGAAAATCCTGGGAGCCTAGTGATAGTTTCAGTATCAACAACAATGAAAATGGAATCGTTAATGAGTTTGTTCTAATCATACTGGATTTAAGGCGTTGGCAGAACATCTAAGTTGTCATCTAAGTTGTGATGTTATGCACAGTTAGAAATGAGTGTTTTAGAGTTCAGGAGAGAGGTCAGTACCTGAGGTGTAAATCTGAGACTCAACCACATAGAGGGGATAATGAAATCTATGGAAATGGATGAAATTCCCAAGAAACATAGAAGTGAAAAAACACATGCACAGAATTTTGGGAAATCACTAGCACTTTACTACTATAGTTCTCTTAGTTGCACGAAAGGTCTACTGCTGAAGATTAGCAGAGGTTAATCATCTCTTAATGATGGAGAAGCAGCATTGTCAGACATATCAGAAATATACCAGGTTCTTACAGGAAGGAGCACAATTCCAGAATTCCCTCCTAATAACACTTCAAGCTATCTGCTGCCAACAAAGAACTGAGCAAACATCATTTTGAGATGCCCCAAAGCAGATGAGTTCACTTTTTTCTAATATCAATATATGTCATTGAGTCTACATTTTTTAATACTCCCAGGCTAGTAGAAATGTAGCTTTCTGTGGAGTGTATTACTGTGGCCAGTCCTGTCTCAAGAGGGTCATTCAAGCCAAGGTAAACTACAATTTGTCGAGTTGTTAACTTATGTGAAAATGGTATCTTTCTTACCAATGCTGCTACAGATTCATATCAGTATTTAATGTTTTGTAGCAGTGAAAACATGGTAGGAATATACTGCAATGAGTTAAGCAGATATGAATGGAAAGCCACATTCCTCACCTCTAAAAGCAAGGCTACAGATGGGATAGTTCTCTAGAGGTGTGATGGCTAGTTTTATGTGTCAGCTTGGCTGGACCACATTGCCCAGAGGTGGGGTCAGACTTTATTCTGGATGTTTCTGTGAGGGTGTTTTGAAGTGAGATTTACATTTAAATTTGTGGACTTTATGGTAGATTGCCCTCCATAACGTGGGTGGACCTCAGGTAATCAGTTGAAAACATGAATTGAACAAAAGACTGACCTCCCCTGACCAAGAGTGCATTCTTCCAGCCTCGGCCTCCAGACCTGAACTGCAGCATTGACTCTTTCCTGGGTCTCCTGTCTGACGGCTCTGGGACTTTAACTACAACATGGGCTCTTCCTGAGCCTGCTGGCCCACTGCAAAGTTTGGATTTGCCAATCTCCATAATTGCTTGAGCTAATTCCTTAAAATAAATAAATATATATCCTATTGGTTTTGTTTCTCTGGGGAATCCTGACTAATACAAGGGGGATAGAAGGAATAAAGCTACATAACATCAGGTAATCTGAAGAAACTGGAGAAACTGAAATCTGTGATCCGGATTGTCTGGAAAAAAAGCAATGTAGTCAAAAACCAAATGGTGAAAAGCAAACTGATTGGGGCATTAGATTCGTTAAAATGGCAAACTGATCAAAAATAAAGATGCCACTCCCCAACTTTTTTATTTCTTGATAATTTTTATACATCACTGGCAGTTTTGAAACCTTTAGACATTTTTGTCTTTTTCACAAGATGAGGGATTTGCTCCTATTTTTTTTTATTTTAAATTCATTTTCCTGACCAATCAAATTCAGACTTTTGTGCATCAAGTGACAAAGGAGTCAGCTATCCTATGACAATTCCAAGATTTCAACAGCATCTTTTTATATAGCTGGATTTGTACAATTATTTAAATGTTACATTTTCCCTTTTGTTTAAAAATAAATGGAAAACAGCAAATTAAAGGGCCAAAAATAATGCTGGCAAGCAAAGGTCTCATAAAGTTAGCAAAATTGTGCCAAGATGGAGATCATTTGGCATGCAAAGAAAGGTGGACGTACAGCTTCTGTCATACAATTGTTAATCTTTACCCAACTGCATGTTAATTATGAACAGACAACAAAATTAAGAATATGTAAGAAATGCGACAAATATATGATCAAATATTGTTTGATAGACAAAGGTAATTAGGAATTTTATAATATTTTTAGCTTTCCAGGACTGGAATGCCCCTTACAACATGTATGTCTATTATTCAACTTTTCACATATGACCCCCTCACATATTTTAAGAACATAGATATGTTGACAGAATAGTGCTTCTCAAACTTCAATGTGCATACAAATCACCTTGGTGTCTTGTTAAATTGTAGATTCTAGTTCCATAGGACTGGGGTAGTGCATGAGATTGTGTCTGTGAACCACACCATGAGCGGCATGGTTACAGGAGACTCACACTCAAAGGTGCATACAAACATTGCAAAAATTACTCCGTCCATGGTTCACCAAAAGTACCACTAGATGGGGCTTCCCTGGTGGCGCAGTGGTTGAGAGTCCGCCTGCCGATGCAGGGGACATGGGTTCGTGCCCCGGTCCGGGAAGATCCCACATGCATGCCGCGGAGCCGCTGGGCCCATGAGCCATTGCCGCTGAGCCTGTGCTCTGCAACGGGAGAGGCCACAACAGTGAGAGGCCCGCGTACAGCAAAAAAAAGTACCACTAGATGAAAAACCAGTAACTGATATTACTCAATCAAAACAATTGATTTTAAACCAATTTTTTTAACCAATCTACTTTTGGAAAAATTATTTTAAATTATTTCATTTGCTGCCAAAACTTCCATTTGTTAACTTGTTGTTGGCTCGTAGCTTGCCCCCATACATGGAGGGCAAGGAGGGACCCAAGAAAGAGGCAGATCACTCCAGATTGGGAGGTGGTGGTTTTAATAAGCAAGTGAACTTACAGACGAGGCTTGTGTTGGATGGCCATAATATGAGTAGATCTCTGCACCCCACCAGAATCTTAAAAGTTTATATAGAGGCCTTAAGTGGGTTCAGTCACATATTCAGTCCAGGTGCTCTCAACCACCTTACTGTCTCAAGGCTGCATCCTTGAATGGTTCCTAGTGTAGGAATGGTGGGCAGAATATACATTCCAAGGACAGGGGAGGGGTGAGGAGCCACTGATTGCCCAGGTCCAGCTCTTGGGTCAAGCGGCGGTTCATATCCTCTCAATGACCTCCTCCAACACTAATTGAGCTATAGACCTATAATGGCAGCAAAGAAGAGGCAAGGAAATATAATGACTTTTTCTAATATATCTCTCAAATAGGCTCCTTCCTCAGACTTCCTTAATTCACAAGTCAGTGGTACCATCATTCACCCAGCTACTAAGGACAAAAACCTAAATATTGTCTTTCATTTCTTTCTCCTTCATCTTCTACATCCAATCTGGCATCAAATATACTCAGCTCTATCTCCAAAAATGTATCTAATATCTGACCACTTTTCTCCAATGCCATCACAACCAAGCCACCATCATCCCTCAGCTAGACCACTGCAACAGGTTCCTAACTGGCCTTCTTTCTTCCATTATTGCTCTCCTATTACTCATTTGCTCTGTAACAGCCAGATGATCTTATTAAAGTGTAAATTAGATATCACACCTGTTTCCAGTGCAACTAACTCCCACTGCAGTTAGCAAAACAGAAAAAGGCTTATATTGGGTTTTAAGACTCAACAGGATCAGGCTCCTATATCTGTCTCTCTCCAAACTTATCACTGTGCATGCAGATTGTAGATGTCACCTCATACATCATTCTTTCCCATACAGGTCACTCTTGTTTTTGACTATTTCAAACAGGCCATGCTCCTTCAGGCCTCAGCTCTTTCACACTTATTGTTCCTACTGCCTGGAATTCCTGCTGCCTCCTTTTCCTGTGGTTGGTCCATTTCATTCAGCTATTGGTTCCAATGGCATCCCCTCACAGAAGATTTCCCAAACCACTCTGCTTGAAATAACCTACCTTCTTCACGTAACTTACAATTTTGTCTGAACCAAACTTCAGGATTAAAGAAATTGCTATTAATTACAAAGATTTAAGAATTACCCTCAATATTTTTCTTATTTACCAAAAATATAATAACTGGCATTTTTTAAGCCAAGCCTACTTTTATAGGGGAAGAAATACAGAAATATGCATTAAAGTAACTTATAGCTTAATGAATTATTATAGGGACTTCCCTGGTGGTGCAGTGGTTAAGAATCCACCTGCCAACGCAGGGGACACGGGTTTGAGCCCTGGTTCAGGAAGATCCGACATGCCGCGGAACAACTAGTCCCATGCGCCACAACTACTGAAGCCCGCACACCTGGAGCCCACTCTCCACAACAAGAGAAGCCACCACAGTAAGAAGCCCACGCACTGTAGCGAAGAGTAGCCCCCGCTCGCGACAACTAGAGAAAGGCGACGTGCAGCAACGAAGACCCAATGCAGGCAAAAATAAACGAATACGTCAAAGAAATAAAAATAAAAAATAATTAATTATTATAAAAGAAGTGTCTGAGAAACAGCACCCTGGTCAGGAAGTAGAACACAGCCATTCCCTACCCACCCCCCAGAAAAAACCCTCTTTCCAACCACAACCCCATCCTTTCACCCTATAGGTAACTGATATCCTGACTTTTATTATACCAACTTCTTTTCTTGTCTTTTAGTTTCAGCACTTGAGTATGCATCCATAATTTAATATCATTTTGCTTGCTTTTGAACTTTTACAATCATAGGGTATCTTTTGTGTTTACTTCATTTGTTCAATATTGCTTTTTAAAGATGAATCCATGTTGGCTATAGTTCACTCATTTAGTTTGCTGTGCAGTATTTCATTGAATGAATATACCACAACTTACTTGTCCATTCTATGTTGATGGGTGTTTGGGTTGCTTCCTTTGGGCTATTAAAAATAATATTGTTATGAGTATTCTTGTACAGGTAACCTCACACATACATGCACACAGCTGTAAGGTATATGCCTAGAAGCAGAAATACCAGGTTCTAAGGTATGGAATTGTCAGTTTTTCTAGATTATGCCAAACTGCTTGTTCAAAGCATTTGGGTCGATTTATAGTCCTGCCTATGGTGTATCAGTGTTGCCATTACTCTACTTCTTTGTCAACTCTTGCTATTGTCCATCTTTTAAATTTTAGGTATTCTAGTGGGTGGCTAGAAGTGTCATTGTGGTTTTAATTTGCATTTCTCCTGATTACTAATGAGGTATTATTTCATCCATGAAATCATGAAGTTGGACATGTACAAATGAAGTGATATGTACAAGATCAGGCTCAAGCAGGTCCTGAAGGCACGAGTAAGCTGCATGATCAAGTGGCTCAAATGCCTATAGCGACTACTCCTGCACTGCTGCTTCTTCCTCAGTCCACACCTATGCTGTCATGGGGATACCCATAACTTATTTACTGAGGAAGAAAGAACTCAGGCCTGGTATAGGGATGGTTCTTCACAATGTGCTTTGGCAATTATCACTGCAATCTAGAGTGTCTCTGAAAGGTAGTGAAGAGAAATTTTCTCAGTGGGCAGAACTCTGAGCAGTACTTCTGACTGTCTACTTATCTAGGTAAAGAGATGTCCACAGGTGTAGATCTACAGTATTTCATGGGCCGTGGCTAATGGGTTGACTAGGTAGTCAGGGACTTTGAAAGAATAAGATCAGAGGCCTAATGACAAGGAAATCTGGGGCAGGCGTATGTGAATGGACCTTTCAGGATGAGCACAAAATGTGAGGATATTCGTGTCCCATGTGATGTTCATAGGGCAACCACTGCAGTGAATGACTTCCTTGCTCAAATGGACAGGCTGACTCATCCTCTGGATGTCAGTCATCCTCTTTCCCTAGCATCCCAGCGCTTGCTCAGCGGGCTCATGTACAAAGTAACTGTGGCAGCAGGGACAGACATTATACATGGACTCAGCAACATGAAATTCTTCTCACCAGTACTGATCTTACTATTGTCACTGCTGAGTGCCTAACCTGCTTAGAACAGAGACGAATCCTGAGCCACCAGTAGGGCCTCACTTCCTGGGAGACACCAGCCACCTGGTGGCTAATTAATTACATTGGATCCCTTCTCTAGTGGAAGGGTCAGCAACTGTTCTCATGAAAATATTAATTCTGGATATGAATCCTAAGTCTCTTCCTTTAAGACTACCAACCATAATCTTACAGATATGGTTATCTCTCACAACATAAACTCTAAATGAGAAATTCATTTCACAACAAAAGAAATGGAGCAATGGGCTCATAGCTATGAAATTCATAGGTCTTTCCATGTACCAAATCACCCAGAAGTGGCTGGCTTGATAGAATAATATAATGACCTACTAAGACTTTGAACCAGTGACCAATATATGATGTTATTTCTCCCACTGCCAGAATACATGGGTCCAGGAATCGCGGAATAAAAATAGGATGGGGCTTCCCTGGTGGCGCAGTGGTTTAGAGTCTGCCTGCCGATGCAGGGGACATGGATTCGTGCCCCGGTCCGGGAAGATCCCACATGCTGCAGAGCGGCTGGGCCTGTGAGCCATGGCCGCTGAGCCTGCGTGTCTGGAGCCTGTGCTCCGCAACAGGGGAAGCCACAACAGTGAGAGGCCCACGTACCACAAAAAAAAAAAAAAAAAAAAAAAAAAGGATGGATTTCTCTCAGTATTATGTTTAATAACTCACTCACAGAATTTTTTATTACCATCCCTATAAAGGGGCTATGCTGATTTGGTGGTCTTAGTTCCCATGGAAAAAAAATGTTTCTACCAGGGCACACAAAATGGTTCAAGTGAATTTGAAGTTGAGACTGACACCTGAATATATTAGGGTCCCTATGACACTAAACCAACAAGCAATAAAAGAGGTTCCTATAATTGCTGGGGTGGTTGATCCACATTATTACAGGGAAATGGATCTACTGCTACACAATGGGGTCAATAAGAACTATGTCAGGAGCCCAGGGGTTCTCTGGGTTGCCTCTTAATATTCTCTTATTCAAGAGTGAAAGTTAAGAAACAACCAACTCCTAAGGACTCAGACCTTCCAGAATGAAGATTCGCCCATGCTACTAGGTAAAGAGGTGGCCAGGAGCAAAGAAAAATGGAGTAGAGGAAGAAGTTATAAATATCAACTACAGCTTCATGACCAGTTATAGAAACAAGTACTTAAGCAAATCTACTTCATCGTTTGTTCTGTATATTTTTGTATATATTAACCATTTTTTCCTTCCCCTACCCCCATCAAGTTATATAAGAAATGTTGGTCGTAGTGCACCTGACAGTTTAATCGAGGTGGGATTGTGACTGAACCAGAATAAGTAACACCACTAAGGATAATAGTAACTGATGGAACTTTACTTTTCCCCTTTTGGGGGAGAGGTGAGAGTTTCTTCCTTTGTACAAAAGATAGTAAAATCTGCATAGACTGAAGCATAAACTGTTGCTGTTGTACAGACATTTAAACCTGGGTAGAAGGGTGTGCGTGGCTGCTTAATAGCTAAAAGGGAAGGTTGTGCTCGTTACTCGCCATAGGCACTCAGCTCCCTCACCTACACACCCTCCCTCCTATATTCTGCTCTGTTCTCCTGGGGTTGGGACATGCAAACTACATTTCCCGACTCCTCTGCCAACTGGACTCCTGTTAGGTTTGGTCAATAGGAGGCACCACTGGGAAGTCAGAGGCAGCACAGGTTCTAGCACCGTGGTAGTTGTTGGCAGTGGCTGCAGCGGCAGCAGGGGTGGAGTGACTGTGAATGCCAACAGACCACAGATAGTACCTATCAGCAACCTTAGCTCTGGTCCAGGCAGTACCACTTGAGCAGATCCAGGATCAATTACAACAGTCGGCAATAGTGCAGCGGCGGGTACAGGCTCCTAGCAGTTTCTGAACTCTGAGAATATCACCCTCCCATAGAACAACCTAACTACATTTACCAGTTCTCCAGGAAAAAAATCATCAACACCCTAGAATGACATAAAACGAACCAAAAATCCCCTCTAATTAATGGAATGATCAACAGGTAGGTCTAATTTAATTACAAGGGTGTCTGAAAATGAGACAATCAGACGGTACTGCCACAGTCACAGAGAAGCACTGCCAAGAAGCGCTACTGGGCATGCCACAGCGTCTCCTTATTTCTCTCTCCCATCAGTTATAATTTATAATGACATCACTGTACCTCAGATTACAGTGAGGGAGATTTGCCTGGCCTTTCTTCCATCACTTGGCCCCTTATTTTAGAAGCACAGGTGGCTTCAGGAACACAAATATCCTTTCTCAAACATAAATGCCTGTCTATACTTTTGGTACAGATTTTAACACAAGCTTTTATTTTATGGCTTCTCTCCTTATGTCATAATAAATATATTCTGAGATTATCAGACTTTAACAAATTTCATCAGAAATAAAAAAATAGTATCTCCATATGATTTCCTCCCTCTGGTAAGCCAAGTTCATTTTGTGTAAAACACTTCTTCCCTTGTAAGTTTTCATTTAAATTGAAGAATTTTATTTTAATTTGACTCTCCAGTCCTATCACTAGTAAGCATCATGCAATTCTGGGACCCCCAAAGAAAGCAATTGTAAATCAAGTTCTATAGAACTTCTTTAATTTGTATTTAAACTAACCATTTATCCAATTCCACAATGAAATCAGTGTTACATTTTTCTTAACATTCAACTTAAAACATTAGACAGAATAATCTGAATGGGGGGAAAATCATTATCAAATGCTAAAAATGTAAACATGAAGGAAGTAAACATGAAAACAAATCTCTTTTTAAAAATTCATTTAATTACAAGAAAATTAGCCAGAAAATTGCACAGTTCCAAACAAATCCTCTGTATAAACACAAGGGCTCATTCACCATCATCTTTTTGTATTTATATCTCAAATAACATTCCATCTATTGAACCCAGCCTATACTGGCAAAATTAGAATACGTGGATATTTTTACTGTTTAATATTCCATAAACAGAATTGGCTTTTGTCCTGAAGTTATGATGGTGTCTGTCATTTTGCTTCAGAGAAAACTCTAAAATTGTTCCCTTATGAGTATTTCAATTAGCCACTATCAAAATCTAACGCAAAAAACAAAAACAAAACAAAACAAAAAATGCTGTTGTTTCACTAAAAGATACCTGTCTTCCACTTCATTTTACCAGCCTAAGTACAAATTCGGAGAAAAGCTTCTTAAGTCCTGCAGTTTCAAATTCCTTTTGTAACTCATCCAACGATGAATACTCTTTGACTTCAAATGCCAGAAACCTGCATTATACAAGAGAAACTCATGAATATGCCTAAATTTGTCAGAGTATAATTATCGATTCAGTTGCTTTTCCATCTGCAATGGTACTAAATTATACCTTTTGTGTTCTGTCTGTACTTTTGTTTCAAACAGTACACTAATCATTTTCTCTTTGCATTTCTTTCCACTTGAGTCCACATCTACTTTGCAGGTTTTCTGAAGAATCAGGTACTCCTAAATGATAAATCAGTACGTTAAATACATATCTTACTCTGAATCTCAAAGTCCTAGTTTGAAAGGAGCCATAAACCTATAGGCTTATTTCCACGCTTACAGAGTACTCGCTTTCTGAATCAAGCAGTAAGAGAGTTACACAGTGTTTTCACATACTTTGAAGCATAACATTCTGGTGAATGCTGGAGTAAAGAAGGGTCTAATCGAACTACGTAGGCTTAAATCTAGACTAGATCTGATTCTGGGGTTAGTTATCTAGATGCTCTGTGCCTCAGTAACCTATTCCATAAAATGGTACTCATAACACCTACCTTATGGGGAAGTTGTGATGATTAAATGAGTTCATACATATAAAGCACTTAGAGGAGTGCTTGGCACAACAGTGCTTAATATAGTACCAGCTACTGTCATTATTATCACTTCCTCAAGGTCGGAATGAAGTTAACAGGCACACAGTACCGAACACTCCAAATTGATGGCATCTATAAATATGTACCTGTAATTCTCAATCCTGATATACAATCTTATAAAAATTTAAGGGATATTTACATTAAATGGCATTTTAGGGACAGCTAATAAAAAAGAAAGAACTCCTTAAAAGTACCCTCAATTACCAGAGGTCAAGCCATATGATTAAATAAACTAATTAACTGATGGATCCAATCTGAGAAACAACATCTGCAAAACAGCTACACTTAGCCTAATATGCCGAAGTTGGCTTAAAGAAAAATCTGAGCCTTTTGGGGATATATGAGCAAAGAAATTAATTTGTATTCATTTTGTCAGCCAGTATTTTATCCAAAAGGATCAAGCTTTATAGATACACTGTAAATCACCTTAAAATTTGTGGTTCCAGGGCTTGCCTGGTGGCGCAGTGGTTAAGAATCTGCCTGCCAATGCAGGGGACACAGGTTCGAGCCCTGGTCCGGGAAGATCCCGCATGCCAAGGAGCAACTAAGCCTGTGCGCCACAACTGCTGAGCCCGCGCGCCTAGAGCCCGTGCTCCACAACAAGAGAAGCCATCGCAATGAGAAGCCCACACACCATAACAAAGAGCAGCCCCTGCTAACCGTAACTAGAGAAAGCCCACACACAGCAACAAAGACCCAATGCAGCCAAAAATAAATTAATTAATTAAATAAATTTTTAAAAATATATGTGGTTCCTTGGTCAGACCCCAACCCAATATCTTTATTAAATCTGAAAATCTGTTGTACCTATACACTTTAACCCAGCACTACTCTGGTCAACTGAAGTTATTAACCAACAAGTTTTGTGATAAGAGCCCATCACAAAAAAGCTAGGTAGTTATCCTACAAATCTTTAAGATGATAGGTTATGCAAGATAAATCTGTTTCAAATAAATTCCATTGTAATTATTCTTGACCCAACCCACCTGAAAGCACAAAACCTATTAAGTGATTTGCAGCTCTTTTAAGATTTAAAATATAATAAGCAGCTTTCTTTGTCCGGTCCCACATAAAGCAGGTTAGATGAGTTTAGAATGAGAACTTGAAAACTCTGAAGAAGATGATGATTTTGAAAGCAGCTGCTGAGACAAGTCAGGTGGAAAGCAAAAGTTAGGGAGGAGGTGACAAGCTGACAGCCCTAATGATTCTACTTCCACTCACACTAAATCCTGGTTAGGAGGGAACAGCTCCTCTTTTCAGGTATAACAGATACCAAGTTCAAGTGTCAGAACATATCTTTAACTAACAAAAAGTTAAAATTTTTGCAGGCTACCCACAAATATACACCTTGCTGTGTGCCTAACTAAGGAAAGAACTATAAATACGCACAAACTTTTAGTGCAAATTTATAAAATTTAGGCTCAAAGCTGATTACAGAAACAAACACTGATGTACCAGAGATTTTTTTAATAACCTATCACTTTCATTAAGTGGCATGATTTTTAAAACATAATCTTCTACTTATTCTTCAAGCTTTTCAAGTCTGTAGTTGTAATTAGAAGTTAAAGACAGTCTTTAAAAAGAAAGATCCATTAACATGGTAAGAGTGAAAGCAGAAACATCTTAATGATTAATCTGTCCCACTGTTATCAAACACTTATAGACACACCATTTTAGCAGAAAATAGCCAAATTCATATGCAACATTAAAACTTTTTGGCACCTTGATGTTGTTTCTGTCTCCCTGCAGTAAAATCAGTATTATTTTACCCATGAACATCAGTCTTCCTGTCAGCCTTAAATCGGAAGCCCACTTCTCCACACTTTTGACATATTTAGTCTTTGCTCTCATATGATCTAAATGCAAAAGAGTCATCCACAATCCATCATCCACAGTCGTGCTTGCTGCAGAAATGCACTTTTCACTGCCACCTCCAGCTTCTGGCCGCTTGAGGATGTGCCTGAGATTCTGCTGAATCCAGAGAACTAGCTCATGAACCATAGGTTCCGACAAAAGGGTCTCTGCTTGCTCCAGTAACTTCTCCTTCACAATCTCACACTCAGCCCTGGTCAGGTGTTCGGAGTTAACCACAATACCAGGCCGACACGACGGGTAATTGACCGGTAAATGGAACACCAACTGTAAGGGTATATCCGCATCCATAAATCCTTCGGCTCTTGAGAGAATTCTGAACACAGTCCCATCTGTCTCTGGAAAGCATCCAAAAATAATGATTAGCTGCACCTAATTCAATCTGAATGGAACACTAACAAGTTAAAATTTTTGTTTCAAGTGTCA
This sequence comes from Mesoplodon mirus, assembly GCF_964341445.2. NCBI lineage: Eukaryota > Metazoa > Chordata > Mammalia > Artiodactyla > Ziphiidae > Mesoplodon > Mesoplodon mirus. The sequence goes on along the minus strand of NC_138978.1, from coordinate 90,631,619 downwards.
ATTTATTTTTCATGTGAAAACTAAGTTATTTTATGAAGCGATACATCACTCTAAGAAAGCCATGATTTACAGATTCTTACTTTCAGCCATACATATATATTCATAGAATCATGCTCACCAGCACCCAGGATTTCACTGGCATTTATAATTGCCATTATCCCATTTTTATTAAGGTTACCAGAAAGGTTTCTCATCATATGATTTTTTTTCCTCCCCAGACTTAGTTGATAATTCAGAAATTCCTGATAAACTCATATGAACATTCAAAGAAACAGTATTGTGTATTTATAAAATCAGTGATTAGTTTAAAAGTTATACACTAAATCTGGTGAAAGTCATGTTGCAGTGAGTCTGAATCAAACCAAATACTGGATCCCGTGTGGTTGCAGGGGTACAGAGAAAACCATGACTGTGCGTACACAGTAACTGCCTGTACCCGCTCTTTCTCACTTCAAATATATTCGTATCAGTGTAACATGAAGGCAGCGGGAGGAACTAAAATTGGGCAGACATCAGTTCAGCTGTTTCTGGCTCCAGAAGGAGGAGGGGGAAAGGGGAAAGCGCACACAGGATACGAGATGAAACACTCTGCTCTCTTTCAGATTTGCTCCACTTCACCCCTCTGATGTGTTCCACACCACTTCACCCCACTTTTCAAAAGTTGATAAAACGTCAGGCTGATTCATTCTGCAGGGGGCAGAAGCACACAGATCAGAAGAGCAGAGTAGAACCGAACTGGGTGCTGACGAGGCTCTTTGAAGCTAACTTGCCTCCGTCTACCCCACTTCTTTCTCCACAGCCCTTGTTTCATTCTCCTTCACAAGACAGGCAGGCAGATTGTTCTAATTTTCATACCTGGATCGCTGCTCAACACCCTCAACCATGGAAACCTGAGTGCATTCCCATTTTAAAGAACCTAACAGAACATTAAAATGGCTCTCTAGCCATCCAATTCCATTTATACAGAAGCTGTTGTTACAGACATGGACTCATACGGGACCAAACACATCCATTACACCAGGTTTTTCTTTAATAGAATCTTCAGTATCAGCTGCAAAGCACTGCCGTTTTAGGACACCACCCCGAAACCCAGGCAGTAACCATTATAAAGATCATATTAGGACTTCCCTGGTGGCGCAGGGGTTAAGAATCCGCCTGCCAATGCAGGGGACACGGGTTCGAGCCCCGGTCCGGGAAGGTCCCACATGCCGTGGAGCAACTAAGCCCATGCACCACAACTACTGAGCCTGCGCTCTAGAGCCTGCGAGCCACAACTACTGAGCCCGTGTACCACAACTACTGAAGCTCGCGTGCCTAGAGCCTGCGCTCTGCAACAACAGAAGCCACCGCAATGAGTAACCCATGCACCACAACGAAGAGTAGCCCCCGCTCGCCGCAACTAGAGAAAGCCCGCACACAGCAATGAAGATCCAATGCAGCCAAAAATAAATAAATAAAATAAATAAGTTTTTTAAAAAAAGATCATATTAAAGTGATATAACTTAAATTTGTATTACATAAGTAAAATATATGCTGCATAATGGAAGATTTTCCAAACAACTTAGTACATTCCTCTAAAATCCATCACCAGTTTCTCAAAACCCTTCTTTCTTCTATCCTGTTACTTATCCTTTGTAAAAAATATTTTATTAGTAAAGTAGGCTCCCTAGATATCAGTTAGATCACTGCACTTCACTAGATAAAATGGGCATTATAAATAGACCTACAGACATGTGACCACTAGGCTAAATAAACCCATCAGAAATCATCTAGAGGGTCCACTTTCCCTCTCAAGGGGGAGGCATAACTTTTAAAGCTCTTCATTCATCATTCAACAAACATTCACTGAGTACCTACTAGGCCCAAGGCACTGTACTAGTCTGAGAGAAAACAACAGGTAAGACACAGATCCTGTCCTCTTAAGTCAATCCAGTTTCATAACATGAAAAAGTGGACAGAGCCAAAGTGATCTTCCTCAACTTCTCTTCTACACCTAAAAATGTCTTTACTTATAAACATACATACATATAATTTCTATAAACCTGTATTCTATATATTTTTTATTTCCATGGAGATAACTCTCCATGGGAATGGCATTTTTTAATGTTTTCTGAGCAAAGGGTGCCTCCCTGCTGACAACTTGACTACAGCCCTGTGAAAATGATTTCAGACTGCTGACCTCGAGAACTGTAAGAGAATAAATATGTGTTGTTCTAAGACACCCCATTCGTGGTTATTTGTCACAGCAGCGACAAGAAACTAACACAGTATCTGTGCTCACAAAGCAAGCTTTTCCCCACAAGCAAGACTCCCTTTCTGGTAAAAACCCTGAAACCTAGAGTGTTCTCCAATCTCTGCCATCTAAACAGCCACCTATTCCTCCCCAGGGCAGTGACCTAACTGACAGAAACAGGCAGTCCAGGGAGAAGGTCTTGAAAGCCTACTGAGCTGGCTCTTCAAATCCTTACCAACTTTCATTCTTCTCTCTTAGTGATTTTCTGGCCCTAGTCAGCAAAGAAAAAAGCAATAGGAGAAAATCCTGACTTCCGCCTTAGAAAACCGTGAAATTATTAGTTATAAGCTTAGAAGGAAAACTGCTTTAATTTTATCAAGAATTGGAAAGTATTAACTACCTTCCTACTTGGTGTTCTCTTTGACTCCCTCCGTAGCTACACACACACACACACAGACACACACAAACAGAGGAGCTGCAAGCTGAAATTACAAAAAACGACGCTATCTCTGTAAGAAAATGAAAATCCCAACAACATACCCCATTCTGCTGATATTTAATGCAGGAATAAAATTAGGTATCTTTTAAAAACTCATTTTCTCCTGGGCTTCCCTGGTGGCGCAGTGGTTGAGAGTCCGCCTGCTGATGCAGGGGACACGGGTTCGTGCCCCGGTCCGGGAAAATCCCACATGTCGCGGAGCAGCTGGGCCTGTGAGCCATGGCTGCTGAGCCTGCGTGTCCAGAGCCTGTGCTCTGCAACGGGGGAGGCCACAACAGTGAGAGGCCCGCATACCGCAAAAAAAAAAAAAACCTCATTTTCTCGCGAAAACTCTAGAAGTATGTATATTACCCTTCCATTTCTCATCTGCCTTGTTTATACATGCAATTAAACTGGCTCTTTTTTGTCTCAGAATTTTTCATGTAATCACATGTACTGTCAGTCTGATTTTGGGGAGGGGTGGTTTCCATAAAAAAAAGAAAACAAGGTTGTCCCTATCTACTTTAAGTTTATTAACAGCTTAGAAACAGAGTGATTAACAGAAAAATAATGGTGTTCTACATATAATGCTAATCTCTGGCCTTCCCTGGCACCAAAAAACTCTAGTCATTAAGTTTAACTCACAAACTCATCATTCTCAATAAACATCTATGCCCTAGAAAATTTATGCCTGCCCTACAAATCTAAAATTTTCATGAGTTCCAAGACTGTTTTCATCTATTCTAAAGATCCTACCAAAAGATGTAAGTCTGGCCTCTGGTTGAAGCTTGCATACATATTCCCTAGTTTGGGTTTTTTTTTGTTTTTTTTTAATAAGTCATTGTACCTTAAAATAAGTATATCAATTTCATAACTAAAATAGGTTAGTTTCAAACCTTATTCTTCCTTACAAGTACATGAAGTAAATTATGCTCCTAACCACACTCCAAACAACAGAAATTCAAACTAGAGAAACTGAACTGAACCCCAAATTCCATACTGTTATTTTTAAGACTTTACCCTACTTCATAATCACACGCAATAGAAATTCAATAAATGCTGTCCAATAACAGAAGAGAGTGGAAAATGTAAACAAAATTTAAGAGGATGAGTTCTTCAAGATTCATTTAGAGCCCATTAAGAAATCATTTATATACCATATACAACTGAATTTCCCTATACTTGGTTTTTTTTTTTCTTTTTTGCAGTTTTATATGTCCTCAGGGTAAGACTTTGTTCAGAAAACCACTAAAAAGCCCCCGACACCCTCTCTTACCTCACTGCACAGGATATTTTTCCTCTCGCTCCCAGGTGGCTCCCCACAAGTATACATCCACCAGTGCTTCTTTTTATGTTACAGCTGGATTTTTATATATGTTTAACGTGGTTACAGAAAAAAAAAAAGAAAACTAAAAGTAAGTGAAGCGGGCTTCCCTGGTGGCGCAGTGGTTGAGAGTCCGCCTGTCGATTCAGGGGACACGGGTTCGTGTCCCAGTCTGGGAAGATCCCACATGCCGCGGAGCGGCTGGGCCCGTGAGCCATGGCCGCTGAGCCTGCGCGTCCAGAGCCTGTGCTCTGCAACGGGAGAGGCCACAACAGTGAGAGGCCCGCATACCGCAAAAAAAAAAAAGAAATAAAAGTAAGTGAAGCTAAAAGTGGCAATCCCATCCTTTAGAAGTGAAGTTCAAGGCTGATTTGATTTTAGAGATGACCTCAGTACTGACAATCAGCAGGAAACAGGGCTGAGCAGATTTAGAGGGGTCAGTGGGTGACAGTCACGATTCATTTTGCAAGACGGCCCAATCCAATCTGAACATTAGTGTTAGCAGAATACAAAAAGCTACTCTGAAGCTACTGTGTGAACATATCATATGATTTTGAGTCTTACACACCTCCCATTTTACAACTTCTTTATCTGTAAGATGGTTTCCAGAAACACAACTCCACATATAATGAGCACTAACTATGGCAATATAATCTCTGTGACCTTCAATTACCTCATCAGGAAAATGAAGATTTATAACAATACCAATCCTATCTACCTCACAGGTACCTACACAGGCATGCACACACACTCCCCTTCAGAACCGTTCTGAACGTAAGTGGGGTCATCCCCGTTTCTCTGCTCTGGGTGCTCCTCTTGTTCTCTTTTTTCTGGACAGGTGTCATCCTTGCTCTCCAAGAACTGTTTTCCTGATGCAATGGCCGCATCTCTGTTAAGGAGCATGACCCAGTGCAAGAGTCCATATACTCTGGAGCCTGGTGGTTACTCAACCAGCCCGAGCATCTGTTATCTTCTTTATAAAATAAAGTTAAGAATACCCCTCATTGGGCTTCCCCGGTGGCGCAGTGGTTGAGAGTCTGCCTGTCAATGCAGGGGACACGGGTTCATGCCCCAGTCTGGGAAGATCCCACATGCCGCGGAGTGGCTCGGCCCGTGAGCAATGGCCGCTGAGCCTGCGCGTCCAGAGCCTGTGCTCTGCAACGGGAGAGGCCACAACAGTGAGAGGCCCGCGTACCGCAAAAAAAAAAAAAAAAAAAGAATACCCCTCATCAAGTAAGATGCATTTAAAGTATCAGGTCTGTGGTAGGTGACCCCATTAAATCTGGCACCTTGCCTGACTGCACTGCACAGGGAGAAGCAGAATACCCCTGGTTTGATCTGCCCACAGCCCTCCCTAGTGGACAGAAATAGGAGCTTACATAACTTGCACCCATCAGAAACAGTTAAACCTGATGCCTCTTATGACCTTTCTACAACCATCACAAAGAGGCCACAGTGTATGTAAGTCCCCTGAAATTCTCAGCACAAATTAGTCCAGCTAAAGAATCCAACTATTCAAACTCTTCAATCTTATGACCTTCATAGATGACCCTAGAGTTGGCAGCCTGAGCCTTCATGGGCTATCTCGTACCAGAAGTGCAATCCTACCCAATGTTAACCTGATTCCCGTGGCAACAAGGAGCAGCTTATTTGAGGGGAAGGCCAGGAAGGAACTGATGGTGTCCAGAATGTTCTGGTGTTCAGAATGTTCTTATATTCTCCAACCCAAGCTGACAGTGACCATGACAGTGGTAGCCAGCAGCCCACTGTATATTTACTGAGGTCTATTAAAGAAGTCCTTACCTTACCCTTAATTCCCAGTTGTGAACATCAAACGTCCCAATTTCAATCACTGAATTGTTCTATTCTCCAATGAACCTTTCAGCAACAAAGTGTCCTAAGTTGTTACACTGAATTCTTTTATAATTCAATTACTTACTGATGCCAGAACACTGAATTAAATTAATTAGGAGGCATGGCTTGAAAGTCATGCTCAATTTAACAGCAGATAAAGGGTCCACAGTGCTCTTCATATTAAGAAATTGCTCTTTCTTTCTTTCTATGCTTACTTTTTTGGGTTTTCTCTGGCCTGTCAGCAGTGTCGTATGCTCAACCACATACTCATGACCCAGACCACCACCACTCCATCCTCTTTCAGGTGTAATGGGAAATCATAGGTTCATTTTCCCAGGATATTCCTAGTTGAGCCATAATAAAGGAATTTAAGAAAACTGATGACCTCTTCAAACAGCCTGCCTCAAGCAGAAGTAATTATCAATAAAGAGAGCCATAGAGACAGCAAAGTAAGATGACGAAGAATAACAAATGCTATCTAATCAGAAGAGAGGTGATGAGAAAACACTAAAAGTGAGTACATCCTTTCATATGGATTTTAAACGATTGTTTCAGAAAGCTACAAGACAGGCTAGGCACTGAAAAGAAAGCCGCTTCATTACATGAATTGGTTCACAGTGCCCAGAACATAACAGTGCTCAATGAACGTATGAACACGGGTGATCAAGAAAGAATATATGAAAAGGAGCCAACTCCTGCTCTGTAGGTGAATAACACACCACACAGATACCAGGAATGGATCCTAACCCTTGATGGCTTTCTCACAACATTCAGAACATTGTAGACTACCTTCTTAAAGGTCAACCAATTTATGGTCAAAAGGACAATTTTAATAGTAGCTGAAACATAATAGAAGTTTAAACCTTATGCCAAAAAATTCACAGAATGTATTTGAAAGCTAAGTGAAAACTGAAAATTATGTGCATCACTGCACTTTTTCATAAACTGAAGTTTTGGTTTTTATTTAATAGAAGCCATAGACAGGCAGAGAATAAGTTTTCACTATCATGAAAATATAGCCAAAAGAACCGTCCTAGACTGTAAGCTCCTAGAGGCCCTGAGCAGTCAGTGTCTTTGAAACCTTGTCAGCGCTTCCGGGGACTCAATAAATGAGTTGAATGATTAATGAGCCCCCAAGAGCCTGTAATTGGCAGCCACCTTTCAGCCGACTAGAAAAAGCAGGAGAAAAGCAATCAAACTGAGAGTCCTGACTGAGCACTGGTCGAATTCAAAAATTCATTTAACAAACATTTACTGCATACCTACCACGTGCCTGGCACTGTCGTAGGTTCCTGCATTACAAAACGGACAGGGTCCCTGACCTCTTGCAACTTGAGACAACCAAATACCCATATAGTTAAACTGTGGTGGGTGCCCTGAAGGACATACTGCATGGTGCTTACAAAGCACATAGTTCAATTTGGGGAAGCTGGATTTAAACTAGGGGTGTCAGAAAAAACCTCTTTTCAAGGTCAGATCTGACGGGTAAGTACAGGACGGCCAGGGAAAGCGTGGGGGGACGCTTTCCAGGAGGGCGCGGCTGGCTCGTAGCGCTCAGCGAGTTGAGGAGTGAGACAGGCGAATTAGAGGGTGCAACGGCAGAGTGGGGAGGGGGGGTAACAGGCGGATGGAGGGGGAAGGGCGAGTGCGGGTGCGACGGGAGAGTGGAGGGTGGGACGGACGAGTGGGTGGTGCGGCGCGGGAAGCAGGAACCGGTCCACTGGCCGCACGAGCCTGTGCATTATGCTCTCCGTTCACTGCAGAGTAGCGAGCAGGGGCGCGATACTATTCACGTTTTGGGGGTCGCCGCACTCTCCCGCCTGCTCCCACACACGCCCAGTCCCGGGGCGTGTCATTCCATCATTCAACTACCCCGGCCCCCAAGTGTGGGCCTGGGGCGGGGAGCCCAGCCTTGGTGGCGGGGAGCAGAGGGCGCCCGGTCCGTCTGGCGCGGGGGTAGTCACCTGAACTACTCAGCACTTCCCACTCGTCGGGCCCGCAGAAAATCGCACCCAGGGCCGAGAGCTCCTCCCGCACCAGCTCCGCCATGGCCGCGCCGCTCGGCTGGCTCAACACCTCCCCTTCCGCCGCCGCCGCCACCGCCCCCGCCCCCGCCCCGGCACCCGCCCCGGCCCCGAGCAGCGCTGCAGGGCTGCCACCGGGGGGCGCCCCGCGTCTCCTCAGCGCGCGGCAGGCGGGAGGCCCCGAGAAGCCCCGCCCGCAAGCTCCCGCTCACTTACTCCAGATGCGAGGCTCCGCGCCCTCTCGGGGGGTTTCTGTCCGAGGGGGGAAGGCCCCGTGGTGTCTGCCAGAGGTCACCGTGCAGCTCACCCGCTGCTTTCCTGACAGAGGGAGGCCTCCCAGCAAAGCCCGAAATTCTCTAACTTTAGCTCGGGCTTTGAACACTAGCCCTTCCCGCCCAGACTTGGCCTTGAAAGGAACTTGGAGGTTAAGAGGAAAAAACAAGCAGCGAAGTGACCAGAAGAGGTTAGCCCCTGTCTGGCTCAGAATTGAACTAGGTGTTGGGGGTACTGCAGTTAACAGAACAGACGAGATTCTCCGCCTTCCTGGAGGCACTAGCGACCCAGGCGGTCTGGGACACCCGGAAAACGTCCGGGGCAGGAGCAACCCCCAGATGCTGAGCGGCAACTGGAGCTCGGACTCTGGACCAGAACCGGGTTTCTGGGACGTCCTTCTCCTAACAACTGTTGCAGAAGGGGAGGGTTGGACCTACCAGCTTTGGCATTCTAAGGATGTGACTGGGGTGACCCGGAACCTTTGGGGGAACTATGCGCCCGGGTGCCGGGAACAACGACAGAATTTCCCATTTGTCTCCCGCCTTCACAGGGGACAGACCTGCTGAAATCGGCCAGGAGAACTCCTGGGCCTTTAGGGGTACAAAAAGTATGACAATATAGCAAACGCTAGCTTTTCAGTATTACTTATTTTGTGATACTTGACGCATACAAAGCAATGTGATTCTTGAAGTTTAATAATGAAATGCTCATCCTTGAACTCGGCACTTAAATTTAAGATTGTTTGCAGTTCCAATAGGGTAACAGAATTAGCAATCCATTCTGTTTCAACTTTGATTTCGTGAACAAGGTTACAGTGATTGTGTGTGATACTCTGTCAGTCAGCATGTTTGGCTTGTCCTTTTGTTTGTCAGGTAACAATTTAAAATTTTGCAGCCTCAGATAGTAGCTGGTCTAGCTCATGGAGGTCCCACAATTTTTTGTTTGTATCAGAGATAACATTTTCTGAGATAAATAAGGGAATTTAGATGGCTACACAGTGACTCCTGACATTGACCTACAGAAGTCAGGAAAACGGGTTTGATTTGAAGACTGGATTCATATTACCATCATAAGCATCATTCCCACTGTTACTAAAAAGAGATTTTAAAAAGGAAAAGATACTGGCTTCCAAGAACAGAAAGGAAATCCAACAAGATAAACTGCAGGAGAAATGCTTCTCAGAGGATGCCATGGGATTTCAGTGACCCCAAGCAATTAAGAGCACTGCTGTGTACATAACTGGAAAGACAAAGGTTTATTTAAACGCATAATTGTCTCTGATGTGGCCAATTTTTATTTAATAATAATAACTCCTTTGAGTTATTTCCAAAATAGCAGTTCAGTAGGTTCATAATTAGCTGCTAAAGAGTTTGGTGAAAAGAATAAATTTTTAATTTAAAATATCATTAAATTATTTTTGATTTTAGCTTGAAGTCCAATGTTAGTATTAAAAGTGGTAGGAAAATATTAATTTAGTTGTTTGACTTATTTATTAAAGATTGACCAAAAATCAAGTAGTTCATATCTTATTTTTAATTTCCCAAATTAAATATAAGTGATATGAGTGAAATAATGTGAACAGTAAGACTACAGCTGTCAGAAATATTTGGAGGCAATCCCTAAAGCCTGCTGTCAGCAAGGTGATGTAAGAGTACATCAATCTATTTAAAATTTTCTTGTCAGTAGGTTTTTTCTTTGCTCTTCCTTTCTTCATTGATTTCTTAACCTACTTCTCATACTCCATTTAGTATGTTTAAATAAAAAAGAAGTCGATATGAATGTCTTTTAAACTGATACTATCCTAAGGCCCTGAAGTCCCATGAATAAGTTTCTACTCTCTGACATTTGGAAGTAATCAACACAGAGAAAGCATAATGTCAGCTTGATATTTCTCACACTATGAAAATATCAGCTACATGTCAAATATCTAAAGCCTACCTTAATGCAGTAAGTTTTCTTGTATTCGTAAGCTACTGAAAATTCTAAATATCTAAATGTGCTATGATGTCTAGACATGTGGATGAATGTCTGGTTAAAACATTTCTCTTTCTCTCTCCACTCGCCTGCCCCCAGTAGTGTATGGTTTCCTAGAACAATATTATTTATACATGCAACTTTTCTAAATAGTTGCTTTCCCAAGACCATACAAAGGAGTAGCTTTAAATCTCTCACCTCCAGTTAAAACCACTTGCCCAAGAGAGAGTTATTTTAACTTTTCTAGGAAAACGTTTCTACTCACTTTATCATGTGTAGTATGTAGATTTAAATATTCAACTCTGTCTGCAATTTTAAGTCAAACCTTGTAGAATTGGACATAGAAATGAGAACACACAATTTTAAGAGTATTAAGAGAGGTTAAGTGTTAGTATCATGTCAAAAAAGCTGAGAATTCTAATTCTGAAGTGAGTGGGGGTGTGATAAGAAAAGTGATCATATTAAGACCATGAGGCAAGTAAAAATGCCTTCAAGAACCATTAAGAGGGCTTCCCTGGTGGCACAGTGGTTAAGAATCCGCCTCCCAGTGCAGGGGACACGGGTTCGAGCCCTGGTTCGGGAAGATCCCACATGCCGCGGAGCAACTAAGCCCGTGCACCACAACTACTGAGCCTGTGCGCTAGAGCCAGTGAGCCACAACTACTGAGCCCATGCACCACAACTACTGAAGCCCGAGTGCCTAGAGCCCGTGGTCTGCAACAAAAGAAGCCGCTGCAATGAGAAGCCCACACACCGCAACGAAGAGTAGCCCCCCGCTCGCCGCAACTAGAGAAAGCCCGCACGCAGCAACAAAGACCCAACGCAGCCAAAAAAAATAAATAAATGAATTGGGGAAAAAAAAAAAACCACTACGAGTAGGGGACTTCCCTGGTGGTCCAGTGGTTGAGAATCCGCCTTCCAGTGCAGGGGATGTGGGTTCGATCCCTGGTTGAAGAGCTGAGATCCCACAACCCGTGGGGCAACTAAGCCCACGTGCTGCAAGTACTGAGCCTGCATGCTCTGGAGCCCATGCACCGCAGCTAGAAAGAAGCCCCTGCACCACAACAAAAAGCCCCGCAACGAAAAGATCCCGCATGCCACAACTAAGACCCGACACAGCCAAAAATAAATAAATAAAAAAGAACCACTAAGAGTAAAGAACAAGAGAGGCATTAAATGCCAATTTGCCAAATGAACCTGTACTCCAATAAGCTGTGTGCTACTGGTTTTGTCTAAAGGCTTTCTGTATTTACTCACTTCATAAGTGTTCTTGGGCGCTAGTTGACTGTTGGTCGGCTCGACAAGGTGTTTTAAGATACAGAGAGGAGGGCTTCCCTGGTGGCGCAGCGGTTGAGAATCTGCCTGCTAATGCAGGGGACACGGGTTCGAGCCCTGGTCTGGGAAGATCCCACATGCCATGGAGCAACTAGGCCCGTGTGCCACGACTAGTGAGCCTGCG